>NC_084927.1:635000-1260000 GCF_958298935.1 Phragmites australis
CAACATTTTATTTTACTTCAGTCAAAACTCCCCACTTATCAATGGATTACTATCGTACGTACTAGCCATCTAAAAGCATGGTAATCGGTTTTTTCATTTGTACTGATCAGTTTTTCTAAGTGCCATATATACTCTTGTTATATAGTAAAATAGAAACACCCTTGCATAAAATCGACCAGAATTAAATTTGTGAAATGAGACGTAGACTAAGCATGGAGGAGAAGAGGGAAAAAGGTTGATAGTGAGTTGGGAAGCTTTTGCTTTCCTGATCCTAACTTTTCCTCACTTTTGTTTCTGTGAAGCGTACAGGCCACCAAAAAGTTATCATTTTCTGTGACTTTGTTTAACAAGCACTCCTACTGCCCCAAAAAATTTGTTGTCTTCTCCTTCTTATATCTCATTTCTATGCTTATTCCAGATAATACTCCCTCCATTTTAAAATATAGCACGTATTAAGATTTGAAAAAATAAAACTGCATAAAATTTGACTAACAATTAGTCAAATTATACATATGTTTAGTGTAAAAAATTATATCAATAGATTCGTATATCATATATCTATTGATACAATATGGATTTTATAGTAATTGATAATATGTTGTTAGTCAAAGTATATTTTTAAAACTTTTTTCAAATCCTACTTAATACACCCTGTATTTATAGAAACGGAGGGAGTATAGACAATATCATTGGTCTTCTAGTTGTAAGAGCATCTTAGCAGGGTGGTCTTCCGGCGCACGCATCTCAAATATTCTAGTTCAAAACGAGCTCTAACAGAGTAACCAACCAAATAGCTATAACTGTAGACACACTATCCACTAGAAAAGAGTGGCCATATTTGATTGCCCCGTGTGGCTTATCATCTTTGTCTGCCTTCGTTCCCTCACGCCTTCACACGTAGTCTTCCCTGCGTTTTTTCGTTCCAAGACTTCTAATGCCTTCTCTTGTTATTGATTATTTGATAACTGCTCTTATAACGTATGTGCTTATGTGATAACTGCTCTTACAAATTCTTACAGCATGTGTGCTTGTGTGGTAACTGCTCTTACGGATTTTTACAACACGTGTGCTTGTTTGGTAACTGCTCTTACAACGTGTTGCTTGTGTAGTAACTACTCTTATAAACTTTTACAATACGTGTGCTTATGTGGTAATTACTCTTACAAATTCTTACAACACGTGTAATTATGTGATAACTGCTCTTACAATGATCCGGTACATTGTTAGAACTACAACCAGATGTCTACCCATGTATAAAGCAAAGATATAGCCGTTAGGAAACTATTTGAAAAAGTAACCGTTGGAATATAGCTGTTGAATAAAATAATAGTTAGAATAAAGTCGTTATAAGAAATAGTCGTTATAAATAAAATAGAATATATGAGATATGGATAGTAGGATTTAGTTAGTCTGTTAAAGTGTGAAAAATATAGAAGGGAAATTATTTAAAGTGAATAGCTAAATAGAAATATAACTAATCAAATTTGACTAATGGCCTGTACTATCAGCATCACCAAACGTGCGTGCGAGGTTGGTGAAATCAAACGTTTCAATACTGAAACCAACACGCCGTCTTCTAATTAATCATTTTCAATGCCCGTGCACGTGTATATCGAGAAAATCCTAAGGACTAGATCATTATTGGTTTTGCATTCCCACTTCCCAGCATCAAATTTCCAGTAAGTACATAGTGTCTATAGTTATTTTTAAGAGGAGAGAGTACAAAAAATACATATTAAGAAACAACATTTCCAATGCATAATGTCTACTACTTGTATCTAGAGAGTTTTTTACCAATAGATAAATACAAGAACATATATAGATGACAATATCTTTCTCTCAATACATATTTTGTTGTCTATTCTGCCTTTGATTTTGAGCTTAGGTTGTTTCTTTCATAAGACACTAGCTCTTTCTCTTTTCTCATTTAGTTGCTTGTCATATCAGTTTTTATCCTACATGGACGTGTATTTAATATCTAAGACATAAACAAAGTAAAGTATTAGAAGTAGCCTTACTATACTACATATGGGAAAATTGGAGAAATTGAAGCAGAGTGTTGTCACAAGTTTGAAGAGGAGAAAATGACTGCTCATCTACCTGTTGCTGGTGTAGAAAATATGTTTATTTAATAGTCTTATAATTAGCATAGTAATTATTTAATTGTCCATCAGTTTGATTAGACTACTTTTGTAGAGGAGTTTTTTAAATACAATTTTAAGAGGAGTTTGATTAGGATAGATTGTCTTGTTCCTAAAAATCGATGCCACGAAATTAGATAAGAGGGATGAATGTGATGAGGAGGGTACTGAACTTGTTAACCTAACTCTTGATCATCTTTGTGGTGACTTCACGGAGGAGGTTATGGATGAGGATGGGAACATATAAGCTGTGATCCTTAGGTTGGCCTTAGGAAGAAGAAAACCAAATCCAAAAAAAAAAACAAATCTATTTCTAAATGAAAGAAATTTTCTGTAATAATAGAGGTCTTTGAGACTTGACTAAATATAGGTTTCTCTTGGATACTTCGAGAGAACAACAACTAGATTTTATTGGTATTTTAGAGACAAGCGGAAAGAAATTTTCTAACACATGTCTGGATATGTTTGGTTGGGGAAGAAACTCCCCATGGAAGGTCTAGGGGTATCCAGCTACGTGTTAATCTAGAGGTGTTCGATATTGGTGGCATTTCGGAAGGGGATTTCTATGTGAAGTTTCATCTCAGAAATAAAAATGATGGTTTTCTTTGGATTCTGGTGGCTATATACTTTCTCATTCAGAAAAAAATCAATTAAAAGTATATTTTCTTCTCTAACCGTTTCCCGTGGCTCTATAGAAACATGATGCAACTCAATCAGAATACAAAGGCTGCCTTTTTTCAGAATTTCTACACTCTTGTAGCATAGAAAAATGGTTGTTAATGATTGAAGGGTATTCTAATATTGTAAGGAACCCTATTGAGAAAAATAATGATATATATGATGATTGCTGGCCATTCTTGTTTAATACTATAATTGATGCATTGAACTTGAGAGAGCTAGATCTATTGGGCCGAAAGTACACTTGGGCTAACAGAGGTACCCACTTTTGAGAAGCTTGATCGTATCTTGTTATACGGAACACTCGACCTTCTCGACATAGAATTTGGGTATACCATGAAACCCGATGAAGTATATGAACAACACACTGCTATGCAACACGCCTTCACCTCAAATTCGCATAACCACACGCTATGATGGATAAACCCACTCGACCATGCATAAGTGGATGAATTGCTTCCTCAATTCCTAATGGAATGGCAAGAACAATCGACGGTAGCTCCTAATTCCCTATCTAGTTTTTGGTTTGCAAGATGCTAAATTCTAGATTAGAACAAGAGCAATTATTGTGAGTTTTTCTGTAGAATAAACATAGTCTGACCTGAAAGTGATGTACATGAGTTTATATAGCATGTAGGACATTTGGGACTGACTTGGACTCGAATACGAAACAAAATAGAAAACATAGGTTACAACCGATACATTATTTTGATGATTGTGACCGACTCATGATGAATATGATAATAGGGCCAAATCTGTTGGAAAGCTTATGATATAATCTTTCCAATGAGCACTTATACAACCTAAACGAACATCTAACATAAGGTGGAAGTCGAATCCGACTAGACTTCAAATCTTCTTGTCTCTAATTTTCTAATTTGTGTCAACTTGAAGCAGTGGAGAATGTGGTAACAAAGGCTCCCACGCCCTTGGAAAGCCTTTGTATAGGTGGACATATTCCTTATATGCACTGCAACCCACGGACTCATCTTGTAAGGATTATCATGTGTCCTCCTAAACAGCCCACACACCTTCTATTTAAATTAGCACAACTCTTTGTAGAATTATCCAAATAATATGTTGTTTGATCCGTTGGAAAGTAGACTTTGAATCATTTCCAAATATGTATTCTTTTGCACACTAGAATGTGTTGAAGTAGAATTTACATTGAGCTTCATAGACAGAATTGCATTACTTGTGCGCTCGTACCTCCCTCCCCTTTGGCTGGGTCAACAACTTATATTTGCATGTACTCTCAATTTTGAGCACAATAGAATTACAAATGTTAGGTAGCATCAAATTCTCATCAATCTCAAATGCATATTCAGTAGGGATAGAAATCACCTTAGTATACATGCTTCCGATAAAAATCACCTTAGTATACATGCTTGGCAAATACACCAAATCACCATAATAGATTTTACAGCTCTTTTTGCGAGTTCATGACATTCTTATGTACTTGAATGATTGAACACAATTGATGGAACATCAACACTAGAAATATCTGCATCACATGCAGTCGATGCCTCCTTAAAGATGAGGTCAGTAGAGCTGCCTCCGTATGGCTCATAACCATCATGGAGTAATAAAAGGCATGCAGATAAATATCAGGTAGGTAATTGTACCCGACAAGGAAACATCCACATACCTAATAAGTCTCTCTTAGGTATCTAGAGGATCTGTGATTTAAAAAGATACGAGAGGAGGAGTTCGAATAGATTACACCCACCTTGCCTTGACTATAAAAGGAGATGAGGGGGTACGTCCAGGTAGGGATGGAATTCGGGTATGATGAGTACAGTTAGTGCTCACCCATACTCGCCCGCTGACAAAGAGCGAGCACCAAATCTGTCACCCGCGGGTATACACATTTACCCACTGGCCATTTGCACTCATGTGAATACAACAGTCAGCAATACAGGCATACATCACATATAGCAGGACATAAGGTCTGAATTTATTTATTTAAATAAGCCTACATTAACTTTTTGCTTGCATACACTTAATATTTCTTAATCTAATTATGTCAAAACGTTGGTTCTAGAGAAATACTTTTCTAATGAATGCATAAAGAAAAGTCTTAACTCTTTGACTTGCGAACAAGTTAATTTAACAGAAAAGCTGGAGCTCTTTGACAGTTTGACATGTGAACAAGTTCATCTAACATCCAAATAAAGGTTAGAATTGAAACTTCACATATAATTCATGTGGGTACAGGGAAGTACTAGTATTACCTGAGATGGTGGAGACGGGGACGAGGTGGTAGAGCTTGAAGCCGATGCACTTGAGCGCAAAGGCGGCGACAACAGACGAGTATCTGAGCTTAATGGATCTATGTCGAGGCGGTGGATGACAGACGACGACTGGGCAGCGCACTCAGGTGGGCGGTGGATGGGATCTGGGCTGGGCGGGTCGGCGCTCGAATGAGATCTTGGCTGGGTGGGTCAGCGCTCAAATGAGATCTGGGCTGGACAATGGCTGATAGGTCCCGGGCGATGAGGGCTACAGACGGGTGGTGGCGGACAGGCAACATGGTGGTGGATAGGTGGAGTAGTGGAGGATGAAGGCAGGGATGTAGGATGTCTGGTGGGCTTTGGGATGGTGTGTCTGTGTCTCTGTGTGTGAGTAGCGGGCTGGCAGCAGGGGTGGAGGGTGGAGTGCTGGCGGGTTGGAATATTAGGGTTAGGGTAAGCCGAGCCCACCTATCATACACACACACACACACACACACACACACACACACACACACACACACACACACACACACACACACACACACACACACACACCGGTTAATGGGTTCCACAAGTATGAGTATACCTTACCCATACCTTTACTTGTAGACCCGTCAGGTAGCGATTTGCGCTTATGAACATACCCACGTGCAACAAATAAGGAATAAATCGGACCCTATTAGGGTATTTACCCATGGGTAAACGAGTAAAACTATCATCCATACGTCCATGGCATGCCAACACAAGCATTTCTAAGCCTTTCAGCAACATAGCATCTCGCGCATTCAAGATCTACAAAGTCACAAAACCCTAGAACAAGCCTAGCCATGTAGAATTTAGAGACACCCATTGAAGATCCAAAACAGAAACCATTGTCATCCGACTAGGGCTTTAGAACCAAGAACACATAGAAATCCGCCTAGAGCATTAGGACTATATCTATATACCCCCTAGTTGTAATAGGTGGTCTTGAGGTTAATGAAGGCATGACATGATATAGAGTTGTTATCTTCTTGGAGGCCTTAACCTGTATAAAAATATGTGTCTTTTTTTGTGATATTCATCTGTGACCAGCATGTATCCCTATATTACTTATAAATATTTGCATTCACTTTCATAAATTATTGACAATTGGCACTGTCTGTGGGGATACGAGTAGATCGATCATCAACAGAGAATATCACATCTCCAATAATGGGTTACATAGATCTCAAGTCATATAGTGATTTTGGACTTGACATATATGTCAAACCCGATGAGTTACCGAAGATTAATCAACCTCCAAAAACACCTACGACCAACAAACTCCCAAGTTTACTGATCAAGATGATCACCCAGGAGATCATGTGTGTGGGGGGTCAGAGCACCCAATCACTGAGCCTTTCCCACCTTCTGATGGCATCTGCTACCGAAGAGTCGATGACTTCAATGGGGAGATCCTAGAGGACGAGCCTCAATTTACCGAGTTTGACACTTCCTCCTCCTCTGATGATGAGGAGGAGGAGCATTATAAAGCCAATGCGCTTACGGCAGGGGGCTAGTCTGGTGATAGCTTTGCGGAGAGTCCCGCGAATCCTAATGGCTATGGCAACCTACCCATAGGAAAGCCTCGTCTAGCACACCTTGCTGCGAATGCTGGCAATAGCCAAGGCCATGCCAACGAAACCACTCCTATTAACCAAGAACTTTTCTGAATATTCGATGGCCAACAATCTGCCTCAAGTACTATATGACAATTAGAGTGCTCCTCCTCAACCTTCCTCAGGGAGGATTGAATTCCCTAACCGGTGCATGCTAGGTGCAAGAGATAATGGGATGCATTACTGGGGCCCAAAACAAGCAGAAGCCTCGACTACCTGTGTCCAAAGGGACAATGCACCTCAGGGCCGCTAGAACTCATCCTCGGATAGAGGGTGTGGAGCAAGGATTGCCCCTGAGAGGACTCCCTCTTGTTTCTAACAGGAACTTCATTCTAAGTCCCACATGGAACACTTAGGGAGGAATTATGCCATGAAGTCGGAACTTCCACCATTAATAAGTATTTGGTTTACCTTTATAGTTGTTAATGGTGGGATCAACCACTATCATATAGCGGCCCGTATGGTTGATGATGTTGGCGCAGTCAGACTAGTCGAAAAAAATTGGAATCTCCACCCACTTGAGGGTCTTTGGCAATCTAGGCATTGTGGCGTAGACCTCATGCTCTTGTACTACCTCTTGGACTTATAGCTAGATGAACCACCAAAAATGTGATCAAGTATGTGCTGATCATTTTGGATTGGTAGGTCATCATCCTCCCCGTCACAGTTCTGTGACTTGGAGCCGGTATGTTTGCATGAGGATTTTTCCTTATGGTTCTACTCCTACCGCTTGAGCACTACCCGATAATTAGCCAAGTCATGAGTCTTCGACTGGTGAATATGGCACCACTTTGATTTGGAGCCGTACTCTGATGAAGTTTTTTTTGCCTCTGTTGGGAAACTTTCAGAGCTTGAAGTCCTTGTTTTGAGACACTACCATAACATTAGGGGTATCCATCATTTTTTCTTAGCTTTGTCAGAATTCTTCTTGAACTTACACTTCCCAGTTGTTTTGGAATTACCAGATTCCAAACTGGGCTGAGGTAACTTCTCCCCTTATCGAGCGAATGGTTCCAAGTGTCAGCCTCATCTGTTATTGTGTAGCAATCGACTAACCCTAACAGATAATTGAAGGTCTGAGGTGGGTGCATTACCATGTCCTCAGTTAGTCTTCTGTTCTGAACACTTTGTCGGAACACCCGAGTACCAATGAATCAATAATTTCTGGAATCATATTCCTGATGTTGCTGAGCCTCTTAATGAATTATCGTAAAGATTTGGTTGCTCCTTAACGGAGATGCTGGAGATCGCCTTCTTTCCTAGGACACTCTTAAGTCCCCTAGAAGTTGGCCAGAAAAAGATCACACAGGTGCTCCCATGAGTAGACCAATTCTTGTGGTAAATTGGTCAGCCATGATCGGACCAACCCTTCAAGCGATGTGTGGAGGTAATTGGATATGACCTTCTCATCTCCCCCTATGGCCTGGATAACTGTGGTATATATATAAAGGAATTCCAATGGATTAGTGCTTCCATTGTACTTCTTGAGCATACCAGTTCGGAACCTGGCCAGCGCATGACCTGATGGTTGAGCGCGAAAGCCCAACACCCAGTGACTATAGGAATCCTCCGATAACAATATCCATTGCCCTGACCCTCAGGAGTCAAGCAGTCATGAACCTAGGAAACTTGTCAGAGTCTTGCAGAAGATCTGGATCGATCTTCTAACCCACTACAATGTCTTTCGATTCCATGGCGCATATCTTCTTTTGGGTGTTCCTCTTTTGGGTGTTCCCTATGGGAATTGACCTCATATTCCTGCTGGAAATGAGAAGGAGGTTTCTCAGTGGCAGGTTTTAGGCCATGTCTCTAATTTGAAGATAAGCCTTGGCTGCCCTGAGGTATATTGTTCTGACGGACATGGGTGGCTGAGTACTGCTAGGCTCTGGTGATATACCTTGTCATCTCTTGCATCCAATGTGCACCAGCTAGAGACTCTAACCCTCCCCGAGGAAGGTTAAGGAGGAGCATCATTGCATGTTCCATCTGTTGTGCTATGTCAGTGGTGAACTGTTGATTGTTATATACGAAACTGAAGAGTACTCAGTTGATGGGAGTTGTAGGCTGGTTACGGCCTAGGCCATCACCAACAGTCAGGATGGGGAGAGACAAAGGAGGTTGAGCCCCATGTAAGTTATCACCGCTGGTTGGATGGACATGATTGTCCCTAAGATCACCGTATGAATGACCTCCTGCAGGGCCAGTCGAAAGCACACTGATCTCATAATGTTCCTTGTCGTCATCGGAGTAGGAAGTGCTGAACTTAGTAAATCGGGGCTTATCATCTGGGATCTCCCCATCTGAGTCATCGATTCTTCGGTAGCGATCACCGCCAAAAGGTGAGACTAGTTTGGTAGTCGAATGTCCTAACTCCCAGTGCATACGATCACTTTAGTGATTATCCTAGCTAGTAAACTCGAGACTCTACTAGTCGAAAGCTATCTTCGAAGGTTGATTAATCTCCGACAACTCGTTAGGCTTGGCATAGATGTTGGATCAAAGTCATTGTAGGACTCAAGATCTATGTTGCCCATTATTAGAGACATGATACTCTATGTTGATGACGATCTGCTTGTATCCCCACAGACGACGACAATTATCAATGATTAGTAAATTGACTACCAAATATTTATAAGTTGTATATGGATACCTACTAGCTATCACTGAATTGTACATCTATTGGATATCTAGAAGTGTCAGGACCCCTACCTCGGGTTCCCCTATACCTTCTGTATCAGTCCCTATATTAAGTAGCTGATATGCACAAAATTCAATAGAATAGTATCAAAAACATACTTCGAATAAAATAAAGTAAAATAATTACCTGAACGACGGGAAAGATGGTCTGGTGGACAAGGATCCATGACAGACCAGCTAGGCAAAAGAGCCTACAGAGGAGCGGAGCAAAACAAACGATGCACCTAATGCCACAGGCAACTCGGGTGCGGACGTGATCTTAGACTTCTTCTCTTACCTTTGACTGGGTTTAGGTTGACCTTCATCTTGACAATCTGAAAGTGGCAAGACTGAGTACAAAAGATACTTAACAAGTCCTATACTACTTCAAGGGGTTGATAGATGCATAATGGGTATTTCAAGGATAAGACTTTACGGTATAGTTTTAAGCGTAAAGTAGGTTTTATGCAAGTATCCAGTTATATTATCTACTGTAAACCTTTTGAAACAAAGGTAACCTGGCAACAAAGCTTTTGAAATAGTTTAAAACAAGGTAACAAACCTTTTGAAATAGTTTAAAACAAGGTAACAAACCTTTTGAAATAGTTTAAAACAAGGTAACCTGATAACAAAACTTTTGAAATAGTTTAAAACAAGGTAATCTAATAACAAAACTTTTGAAATAGTTTAAAACAAGATAACTTGGTAACAAAGCTTTTGAAACAACTTAAAACAAGTAAATTGGTAACAAAGCTTTTGAAATAGTTTTAAATCCAGAAAATAGTAATAAGTTATATCTGAGGTTTTTCGGTCCTAGGAAGGGCTACACCACACTCCGCAATCGCTTTCTCACATCCGATGTACTTCTAGTACCACACAGATCCTGGCGAATTGAGCTAGCAATCTCATTACATAGACATATAGTTCATACACTCACTCATCAAGACACACGCACCTAGAGTCTAGTCAAAACGGTTACTACTGTCGCATGTCTATGACTATGGACACGGCTATTTAAATAGGTTTACACTCTACAGAGGTTGTATACTGTACCCACGCGATATGCTCAGCCTCCAACCATTGCAAGCGGAGGAGCGAATCATACCGAGACACTCCAATCACCTTTCCTGTCGGACTTTTCTATGAGATTTACCTTGAAGCGCCAGATTCCATGTATTGAAGGTCAGTCTCACTTTTTAAGCCTAGACTGGTACTATCAACCTTCAAGCAGAGGCACAGATGGTCACTTGACTACTCGGTGCTCTCAGCCTCCCAGTATGATGCCTAACTTAGTCCGGTGAAGGAGAAGTCAAATCCTGCTCATTCAGGACGTATGGTTGCACAGAAGTGGCTAAGCATGATGACGCAATAACTCGGTCTTTAAATGGTCAGGGCAGGTATCTTTTGGCAATGAACACCATAGAGGTAACTCAAGTCCCCAGGAGCATCCACATCGAGGGTACTACTCCACCCGCCTCCTCCAAATAGTTTTCACTCATTTTACACATCACCCACCATATCCCATATGACATTAAGGATTTCACTACCATCACGGAATTCACAACCATCAAGGATTCATAGTATATGAGTTATCATTGATAACTGTAAATCTTATCTCCGATGAGAGATATTTTAAAAGTGACATCTCCGAGGAGACGTATTCAATCCTAGGCATGCTAGATATCAAGACATCGTCTATCATTAATATATATATATATATAATAATAGGTAATCATAGAGTGATATATATTGTGGATGATAACATTTAAGTGTGACAAGTGTTGATAGGATTTAGCTATTATAAACAGTTTAAAGAAAACGTGATACATAGCACATGCGATAATAAGTTAAGTTCTAGTTGATCATGTAGATTATTTGAAAACATGGGTTCAATATGATCAAGTAAATATGACTTGTCTTCACGAAAGCCAATTCATGATTGGTCTTATCGTTCGAGCATCCCGGATTCTTCATCATCAAGCCTCATCTTCAGTTCCTTCTTTGCGTTCTTGCTTAGATCCGTGACTTCGAGCATATGTAGATTAACAACAAAAAGCGCACACCGACTAAGCAAATGAACACCAGAATAAAACCAAAGGAAACATCAAAGCGAAAGAAGAACGAATGAGAAAAACGACAAAAGCTAACATAACGGGAAGACAACGACAACACTAAGCTGAGCGAAATTAACATACAGAGACTAGCAAGATTATCTAGTAGAGCTAGGTTAGTTGTTCACCTAGTTGTTTTATTAACTTAAGAGGAAACCTAAACAAGTTACTAACGACTAGGTGAGTGTTTATTAGCTTAACTACCGAAGGGCGACAATTATGATTTCTACATCTATATGTATGTGAGCATGTATACATATATACGTAAGTATAACTCTAGGCGACTATATATATGCTTAAGTGTTGAATTAAACATTCTAACATTGCACTAACTAAGGTTATCCAGTAATTAATCTTAATTACCTAGTGTTGCTTAATTGCTACTCTAATTAAGCTATAAACTATTGTTGTTGCTAAAGCATGCATGTAATTAATTAATTAGGTTAATCTAATTAATTAATTATTAAAATTATATTCAATTAATTAATTATCAACATTAAATGATTCTATCATATTCTAATGACTAGTATTTATTTATCTAGCAACTACATGAGTTAATCTTATTACATTAATTAAATCAAGTTTAATTTATAAACTACAGTATGGAATAATAAACCATTCTAAACATTAAGCAAAATATTAATTATTTAGTTATTCTAATTCTAAACTATACTTTAATTATCATAAGGATTAAACATATACTTTAAGCTATATTAACATACGCGACTAAATTACGATCATAGCCTAAGCATAGTTATTTAATTATCTAAATTCACTTTATTTAATAAAAGGCAAAATATAATTCTAGGTTAAAAACCATGATACAAGGTAAATACCGAGCGAGAAAATAAACATAGCTCCAAAAATTACAAGAATTGGCAAAGAGATAGGTTATAATTTTAGATGAATATCGGTGAAGGAATCGCCAAAATCAGAGTTAAAACAGAGGAGTTATGGCTATCAGAAGATTTGCTAAAAATGGAATTTCTGGAAAAAGAAAAGGTGCATTGTGCTGTGAACTCAGTTTATGTGTCTGTGAACTGGAAGGAAGCTCGTGAGTGTGGTGCATGATGGACCGAACTCGTGGGCTGCTGGGGCTTTGTGAGGGAGTTCACCATGGACTGATGGGGGACTGTGTGGTGGGCTTGGTTCACGGGGTTGTGGATCGGGGTTGGTTTGTTGGGCAGTGCATGGTGGACCAGAGCCATGCGGCTGCTGGCCGGCCTGACTAGTGGGGTCCATGGGGTGAGGATAAGGCCCGCCGGGTCTTATCCTGTGGGGCTCACAGGGAGGGAAGCTGGAGAGAGTGAGAGACAGAAGGGGGGGGGAGGGGCGACTGGAGGAGATGGGCTCAGCCGAGAAGAAAGGGGTGGTCGGCCTGGGAGCAGGAGGCCGGATAAGAGGGATAAGGCGACACTGGGAGAGAGGAAGGCGTGTTGGAAGGAGGTGAAGGCCGGAGGAAGATGGTGGAAGGAGGTGAAGGCCGGATCACCTCCTCCACCCCTCCGGCTTCGTCCTCCGCCTCCGGCATCACATGTTTGTCCGTCTCGCCTAGCACCAATGCAGCCTGCAGCTGGTAATGGGAGTCATGTTCTTGTGATGTTTTGCATTCGCATTTGTGAGTTGCAAAGTGATGATGCAACATGCGAGTACATAAACGGTTAGCGTGCGTAGCAACCTAGTTCAACTCGTTATAGCCATAAGCTGACATTCTTAGCCTAAATCTTAGGGCCTGTTTGGTATAGCTCTCCCTGATTCAAATTCTCTGCGGGGAGTGATTCTCTAGAGGAAGTGGTTATGTAGCTGAAAGTGATTCTGTAAAATAAAATATATGGAGGAGGTGATTCTCTACGGGAAGTAAATCAGGGGAATGTGCTTTTTTTAACTCTCCAACTTCTAGTTCATTTCAGATAATCACTCCCACGGATTCCACTCAGGGAGCTAAAAGATGAAAGCTACTGTTTGGCAAAGCTCCCCTGATTCCAGCCGGGAAGCTGCTTTAGGAGCTCTGCCAAACAGGCCCTTAATAGATCTACTATATACACATGCTTAACGAAAGTCATATCTAAGGTTTTAGACTAACTCAATTTAAAAGACTAATTTGATAAGTAAGAGATCCTCCACTTTTTATGTTATACTCCTTCGTAACTCTAATATCACTGTTAGGATACATAGCAGTCTGGACCAGCTCGCTATGCCCATGAGTCGACGCCCTCTGATACCACTTGTTAGGGTATGCAACAGTCTAGCCTAGCTCGCTATATCCACAAGCCAACACCCTCTGATACCATTTGTTAGGGTACACAATAGTCTAGCCCAGCTCATTATATCCACGAGTCGGCGCCCTCTGATACCACTTGTTACGGTACGCGGTAGCCTAATCAACTTGCTATACTCACGAGCTAGCTCCCTAGCTTAGATCTCAATGAGCCTGATATACACATATGTTTAACCGGAGCAACAACTAAGTTCCTGAGCTAACTCAACTAAAAAAAAACTAGTTTTATAGGTAAGACTAAACCCTATAGGTAAGAGATTCTCCACCTTTTAGGTTATACTCCTCTATCATTAAATTTTTATCATTAATTTATGAGGTGAAACTAAATTCGACATGAACATATGTAAACTAAAGTGAGGTTGATCTGAGCTTGATTGAAGCAAAGAGAATCTTCCTGATGCCCCGCCGAGGTAAGTAAGTCTGGTGTTCCGTTGACGACGCCACGTAGCGACAGGGCGGAGGAGTGTTGGGCTTCTGCTTTCTTCTCGTTTCTGATTCTGGCCCTGCTGCGTGCCTGCCGGCCACGCATCCATAACTCTGTTCCATAGTACTCAGTGCAACGCCAATTTGCCAAAGCCAGCCAGCTTTGCCGATTGTACAGAGTATTAATGTCCTCCAAAGTCTATAACTATTGCACAGTGGACCGAACTCGTGGGCTGCTGGGACTTTGTGAGGGAGTTCACCATGGACCGATGGGGGACTGTGTGATGGGCTTGGTTCATGGGCTGTGGACCGAGGTTGGTTTGGTGGGCAGTGCACGGTGGACCAGAGCCATGCGGCTGCTGGCCGGCCTGACTAGTGGGGTCCATGGGGTGAGGATAAGGCCGGCCGGGTCTTATCCTGTGCGGCTCACAGGGAGGGAGGCTGGAAAGAGTGAGAGACGGAGGGGGGCAATTGGAGGAGATGGTGGCTGGTTGGAGATGGGCTCGGCTGGGGAAGAAAGGGGTGGTCGGCTTGGGTGCAGGAGGCCGGATAAGAGGGATAAGATGGCACCGGGAGAGAGGAAGGCGCGTCGGGAGGAGGTGAAGGCCGGAGGAAGATGGTGGCTCGCCGGAGAGAGAGAGAGAGAGAGAGCAGAGGGGGCTTGACGCGAGGGAGAGGAAGCTCGGCGGCAGAGAGAATGCCATGATGGCAAGGCTTCTCGGTCGGGCTGGGGCGAGGAGGAGACGGCCGACCGACGGAAGTTCAGCGATGGCGGGCTCCTTGGCCGAGCCCGTCGGGACGATGACTCAATAGGGAAGGGGCGCCTAACTGCGCGGTGGATGGCGTGTGAGCATGTGGCGCAGCGCACATGACGGCAGAGCAGCGTGATGTCACGGGAGACGGGCGGGCGAAACGATGTGGGTTGGTGGTGTGATGTGGCACGACATGCACGACCTGACACGATGCGCGTGGTGCGGAGGGAGACGCCGGAGATGAAGAGGGAAGGCTCACAGTGGCTGTCGGCACTGGGGAGTGGCGCGGTCGGGACAGTGCAGCTGCGGGCAGCGTCCTAACACCATGGCGGCGCAGTGTGGCGCACGGGCGAGCGGTGGCACGTGCGGGCAGGAAACGCCATGAGATGCGGTGGCCTGGAGGTGGTTGAGCACGGTGACGATGAGCACGGCAGCGGCAAAGAGGGGAGCGGCTCACTGTTGCGCACTCGTGGCCGAGCGGGCTACTGGCCAAGGCTGCACACTCGCGAGAACGGTGCCATGGGTGAGGAGGAGCATAGCACAACGCCGGCTTGGACGACACGAAGGGGCAGAGAGGGGAGGCAGTGGTGCTCACCGTGTTGCTTGTGTGTGTATGTGATGTATGCATGTGTATGCTTGTGGTTGGGAGAGTCTTACAAGTGAAGCAATAGAGGAGAATAGAAAGGGAAAGGCAAATTTGCCTGCTGCTCTGGGGTGAAAGATCAGTGGGAGAGAGAGGAGGAAGAGCAGAGCTGCTGCTCTGAGAAAAGATCAGAGAGAGGGACAGAGAGATGCCAGAGAACAATGAGATGAGAGAGTGAGATATTTGTGTGACAAACCAATTTGATGTATTTGAATTGTAAATGGAATGTGTGATAATTCAAATAAAGGTATTCAAATTTGAATTAGATTATATGATAATTCGATGAATGACTTGAATTTGATATGGATTGTACTGAAACGAATTTGCGAAAAGATAAAACTGGAAAGTATTCAAATTTGAAATCGAATGAATGATGATTCAATTGAATGATTTGAATTTGAATTGAATCAGGCAATTCAGATTGGATTTGAATTGAATATGTCTTGAATTATTCGAATTGCATTTGAGTACGAAATCAACGAAGATTTGATCAAATCTGTATTTGAGATATTTGGAATTAAATTCAATATAGGTGTATTTGGATTTATATCTAAATTTTGATTTGGCATTAATCCAAATAAGAGTATTTGAATTTAGGATTTGAAATTGATTCAAAAGAATATTTGAAGTTGGATTGGAAGATCGATTTTCACGGATGGATTTGGATTAGGAAATTGATGAAAAGAACTTAAACGGTTATGAATTTGAGAGACATTCAATTTTGAATTGCCACACAAAGAACCATTAAATTAAAAATGCATATGCTCAATTTATTACAATGATTAATTTAGAAATTAGTTTAGTGATCTTTGGAATAATATATTTAATATTTTTTAATTTATAGTGAATTTTGCTATTTTTCTAAAATTGTAAAACTCAGAGTGTTACAAGAAGATTTTTACCAAATACGGAGATACTTTTCTTATCAGATATGATTATATACCTGATACTTATCTGCGCGCGTTGATTACTACATGGTGGCTACAAGCCATACCGGAACAAATAAGGGATACATGCTGTGTGGATACCCTTTATAGATATACTGTATTTATAGAATATATGATAAATAATTTTATATCCTCATCATATTAAATGGGAAGTACTCGGTGATTAAGAAGGAAAATGCGAAGATGGGAAAATACTTGGTGATTGCGATTTATGTCTGATTAAATGGGAAGTACTAGGTGATTAAAAGGAAATGCAAAGATAGAAAGTACTCAGTGATTTATCTTGGAATAAATGGAAAGTACTCGATGATGGATCATTTGTGATTGATCTCTAATTACATGAAAAGTATTCGGTATTAAGAAGGAAAATGCAAAGATTTTTGGTCTTTTATAGAGGCCTGTCAAAAAATCGTCCATCCAACAGGCGATCCATTTCCTGCACAATGGCCTTGGTGGCAACTGTGCAAGCCACAGTGGTAGGTTAGTGGACTATCTTCGTCCTCTGATTAGTTGAGGATATGAATCGCTCTCTCATAGGATGATATTTATTCTTCACTATCTGAAAGGATAATTTTTATATATCTCATCTTTTCAGTGAGTTAGATTTATATATCGCTCATTGAACAAACTAGAAACGCTTAGTTTTGTAATTTTTGAAAAGGGACGCATGTATAAATGAAAAAATTCCCCACACCCCGTAGATCAGGGAAAGAATGGAAACTGGCGGCCCAGTACGTTGACGGCCCACTTGTTTTCCAATAAAAAAGCCCAAGACAAGCCCTCCTTTTCGTTGCCCTGCAACGCTCCGCGCACGCAGCCGCCAACATCGCCATGGAGGACGACAAGACACAGCCGCCGCCGCCGCCTGCACTCGCCGGAGAGAAGCACAAGAGGGAGGAGGGTTCGCCGGATGCGCCCACCGAAGAAGGACCAGCCGCCGTAGCTGGTGGGGAGGATACGGCCAGCAGCGGCGGCGGCCGTCACCCGATGTGGAAGACGAGCCTGTGCTCCTACTTCCGCCGCCGTGGCGCCGGCGCCGACGGGTGCAGCCACGGGGAGTCCTGCCGGTACGCGCACTCCGAGGAGGAGCTCCGGCAGCGGCCAGAGGGGA
The DNA here is from genome assembly GCF_958298935.1 of Phragmites australis. NCBI lineage: Eukaryota > Viridiplantae > Streptophyta > Magnoliopsida > Poales > Poaceae > Phragmites > Phragmites australis. The sequence continues at coordinate 652,635 of NC_084927.1, forward strand.
CCTGGGATCCCACCTCCGACCGCGCCAAGAAGCTCCGCAAGGTCACCGCGGAGGCTGAGGAGGAGGCCGAGGAGGAGGTGACGGTGGATGAGCAGTCGCTGGACAAGTGTCTCGTCGGGCTCCCTAGGGGATGGATGGCCGATAGGCTCAAGACCTTCCTCCAAGACCAGGCAAGTAGTACTAGTGTTAAATTCCTTCTTGGTTTTATCCAGTGTCTCGCAGTGTTAAATTCTACCATGCTTTGTCGGCATCAAGAACTAGCATTAGTTTGAATTTGTGTCAGAGCTGGAAATGATTGGTTAATGATTCTATCTTGCAGTCGGTTCTGTGTTTTCATGATCCATGAGTATTTCAGGAAGCTGGGGGGTGATTAATTTTGGTATCTTTACTTGACATTCTATGCATACGACCGGGCATGAACTAGTGCTCTGTAGCAAATCCTTGTAAATTGGCAGTAAAGAAGTACCATGCATGAATCTCTGTAAAGCATGTCAATGAAATTAGAATATGATTTCTCGCATATACATGAGAATATATAACATGTATATATTCTGTGACATATGGAATCTTATTGTTTTTGTTAATCTTTGTTCTTGGTTGTTTGGATAAGTAAATGTGATACACATCTATACATCGAAACTTTGAAAATATGTAATTTTTTCTACTTTTGTTACAACATTTTTTATTACTTTTTTGACAACTTTTGATGAACATGGACCAATTTGGACTGTATTGAAGGTTTAAAGCCTTTGCCGATGGGATTAACTACATCCCAACAATCCTATTAAGTGCATTTATCACTTTGGGTAATATTGTCTTTAGCTTCTTTTCAGCTGGCCCAAAGTTGAAAATGTGATTGGAACTAGTAATGCATAAAGCATGTTTGTGTTGTGAAACTTGACGGGAAAAACCTTTGAATTGCATGCTTATCTTGTGCAATATACTCTTGTGATGCTTCATGACCTTGGCTGAACGTTTTCTTTTCTTTCTGTAAGAAACGGTATTAGTTTGCATCTGAACTATCAATGCGTAGAACTTATTCATGTGCTGGGTGAAAGCCTTGAAATAAAATCCTAGAGATAGCTTTGAAAAGAAAACTAAGAATTGCATGCTTATCTTGTCTAATAAATCTCATGATATTTCAGGACCTTGGCATTTTTCCTTTGGCAAAATTTGCTATGGGACACTTCGAATGTGTGCAATTTCTGAGGCACACTGTTGATTCCATATTCATCTATGGGACACTGCAAAAGCATCGCTATTTGCTGAAAAATATACTCTAGTAATCAAATTTTCGTTTTCACTGTGTCCATTAGCTAAATATCGGTTTTACAGTGTGACATAGCAAATCCCACACATTTGGAGTGTCATGTAGTTAATTTTCCCTTTTTTCCTTTCTAGAAATAAGGATATGTTTTGGCATTTGTGAATCCTGCTGTTTTATGCTGAGTTTCTAACCTAATTGCTACAAGTCAAATGATGGTGCTGCAGGGAATCTCGTATGCGACAGCAAAGAAGAAGAAGGGAATGACAGTTGGTTTTGTGACTTTTGAAAGTATCGAACAACTGAAAAATGCTGTTCAGGTAATTATCTGTCTTTTATATTTGCGACCTGTTTGGTTGTCCTGGCAAGGAACCTTGACTTTTACCTCTTGACTTGAGTAGGTCCTTAAGGAGAACCCTTCTTGCGGAAAGGAAATAAAGATAGTAGATGCCAATCGTAGGTCTCATCAGAAAGTGCATGTTAGAAGGCCTGTATCCGATAATGGAATGGCAATTGAAAATGGTAGTAGTCCTGCTACTCCTGCCGGGGAAACATCTGCACCTGAAGCGGCTGGATCAAGTAAAAAAAGTGCCCGTGATGCTGTTACTCCCCTTGCCCATATGCCTTACAATGATCAGCTAGAACATAAAAAACATTCAATGGCACAGATACTGAAGAGACTTGTAAGATCACTTTCATATCCTTGTACTGTTTTAAACAATGATCGACTATGTTTCTGCAGAAAATGTTAATCGCTTTTCTTATTTTCTTCTAATGTAGACTCGCAATGCTAGGAAGGCTTGCCCACCTGCCATTCCCCTTCCTAATTGGATCTTTAAATCAAAGGAAATCGGTAACCTCCTAATCTTATTATGTTGCATCTGTACATGCTATTCTCAGTAATTGTGATGATCTCCAGTGATGGAGGGCTTTAGTGCTTAGTTAATATTACTAATGATCTCTAGTGATGGAGGTCTTTAGTGCTTAGTTAATATTACTAATAAGTAATAATGCAGTCTCTAGTCAAAACAGAAGTATTAGTAGACAGGTATATGTATGTGATGATGGAACAACTTCTTGTCCATTGTGTTGTTTCTGTTTATTATATTTTGCAGTATTACCTACGGTGATTAAGTTAGCCCATCTGAATGTCGAGGACTCTTCCACTGAAACACCGCTTCTACCTTTCAGACTTCCATGATCCTATTGTAGTAGCAGACTAACTCCTCCAGTTCCACTGACGCATTTCTTCTATCTTCCATGCTTCCATGATTCACATCGGTAGCAGACAAACAGTTATAATCTCTAGGCAAAGACATAGAAAATGTGTTGCTTGAGTGTAAAATGAGTGTCAGACAGGATTTATTTTGGTGAGTAAACATAAATAGCATGCAACCCAAAAATGCTCTTAACAAAAAAAAAAAAAAATTCTAATGTATTTCACTTATCAAAAAATATAGAAATATGTTTTGGTCCAGTATCTGAGATTCTGAGCTGCTTGGCAATTAATCTCAAATATTTGGAGACAAACAGGATTGCCTTCTAAACAAGGAGGTCTGCAAAAGATTGCCTTTTCAGCTTTTCGATGTATTAAACACTTATTTATGTATCAAATCATGATGTTCTTCATATGGTAATTGATGTTGACACAAAAAGGATGCACTTATTGTGGTCTTTGCAATGGCCTTTTGTGCTTCTATTCTTGGAAATGGCCTTCTTTTGTCTGCTCTATTTAGCCTGTACTAATGATATGTTCAATTGTCCAGGTGGTCTTCCTTGCAAACTTGAAGGCATTCTGGAATCCCCAGTTGTTAATGGATACCGTAACAAGTGTGAGTTCTCTGTAGGATATTCCTTGGAGGGCAAAAAGACGGTAGGATTTATGCTTGGAAATTTCAGGTTGGTGTATCTCTTTCTCATTTTCTTCACTGCTCTTACTCCAGTAATAATGACTGGTACAACAAAATTCTAGGGAAGGTGTGACTGCTGTTGAGGAACCTGTGAACTGCCCAAATGTCTCAGGAATTTCCTGCAAATATGCTCTGATGTTCCAAGATTTTCTGCAGTCATCAAGCCTGCCTTTGTGGAGCAGAATTGATAATTGTGGGTTTTGGCGCCAATTCACAGTATGCTCTCTCGAACTTTTAAATCCTCAGCTAGATGCTTCTATTTTATGTTTGTATTGGGATTCAGAATTAACTTCTTACGCTGGGATTGTATTAGGTTCGTGAGGGAAGGAGTCCAGCTCAAGCTGTTGTTTCACAGAATGCAGAATCACAAATATCAGAAGTCATGCTTATTGTGCAGGTAATTTGGACTTCAGAGTGAAAATGCATTTGTAGTGTTACTTCAATGCAGTATAAACTTTCCTATTGGTGATCACTGATGTTCTATCTAACTTCACCTATACTTTCAGGTGTGTTCAACAGGTGTTGATGAGGTTCTAATGAAAGAAGAGTTTGACAAGCTGTCCGCTGCCCTGCTACAAGGAGCAGCAATATGCTCACCTCCATTTCCGCTGACAGCTATTGTAGTGCAAGTAAGTTTGCCCTGCTGCTTCAGAACTACGGTTTCTGTGCATGTTTCCCTTCATATGTTCTATGTAATCTGGATATGCTGTTCTTTTTAACTTCATCTCTTTTACCGTCTTTGCTTGTATAGTCTATTATATTTCCATATGCTGTCCAGTAAAAGACGTAGGTTGTTAATGAATTACTGTGTTATGGTGGTATCTGTCAGCTCAGAAATCTTGATTAACATTAAGCTGGGAGTACTTTAAGAGCGCTGGTAGCATTAAACTGAACTTTACATAGTACTAATTTGTATGGTCCTGCCTAGCACTGCACACATTTCTTGATTTGTTTTTAGTGGTTGTTTGGATCATGTGGTTAGAAATAAGTTTTCAGAGAATAGGTTTTTTAGGATTTTTAGGAAAACTGATTTTTAAATCGTTATTCTGTCTTTATAGAGCATTCTGTTTGGTTGAGTTGTTCAGCAGTTGAGAACGTTAGACTGGAACTGATTTCATGAAAAACAACTAGGGTTGGTATTTCATAAAACTCATAATATGAGTGTTAGCAAAAAATTGATGTTTTTTTATCCTGGCTTTATTTTTCCTAACCAAACCAGATTTTAGGTTGTTAAGCCCTAAATCGCGTTTAATGAAATCTGTTTTTGATAAAACTGGAGATCAAACTACCCCTTAGGAATGTTACATCCAGTTTATGTTGATATGTAGGCTGTCTTTGTTGTTCTTGAAATACTTGAAGAATAATGAAATCTACTTATGCATGCAGGATCATAAAGGAATATCAAATGCTGCATCTGCTGATTGTCCACTGATCCCACTATTGGTGGTGCCAAAGGGAGATAAGTTGGAAGACGGAGCAGAGGATAAAACAAGAATTCATGATCACATCAGCAATTTAAAATTCTCCATATCACCGACAGCTTTTTTTCAGGTCTGTAGCTGAAACAGTAAACTACTTTGCCAATTGTTTTTATCGTTAGATATAGTAATGACACACAATTACACAGGTTAATACTCTTGCTGCAGAAAGATTGTATACCCTTGCTGGTGATTGGGCCAATCTCAATTCAGACACATTACTTTTTGACGTATGTTGTGGGACTGGAACTATTGGCCTGACCTTGGCACACCGCGTTGGAATGGTGATTCCTTTTGAACATTTATAAATGACGAGTCTTGTTTTCTAGTGCAAAGGACAACTACAGCTGATCCCTCTATTATCATTCGTTGAATTTTGGATATGTATCATGTTAGAAGACTCTGCATTTTCTTTGGAAGAATCTTTCTCAAATCTAATTACTAAATGTGCCAGGTTGTTGGGATTGAAATGAATGAATCGGCAGTTTCAGATGCTCACAGAAATGCTCTTATTAACGGCATAAAAAATTGCCGCTTTGTCTGTGGGAAGGTGAAGCTCATATTCCCTACATGAAATTTATTACACTTATCTCATTTTTTTAACTACCATCGTATCATTCTGTTCAGTTTCACTGATTTCCTAATCTTTCCGCTTGCTGAAATAATCTCATTTGAGTTCATATGTTTGGATTAAACAGGCCGAAGATGTGATGGGGTCCCTTCTAACAGAATATCTTGGTTCACCACAGCAGCACATTGCAGCTTCTGAAAGTAATTCAGAAATCAATGATGCAAGCAAAAATGAGGATATAGTTGATTCCTCAGAGAACAATGGTGAAAATATGGATAGTTCAACACAGAAAAGTGACAATGGTGAAAGTCAGCAGCCTAGGGGCATGTCGGTTGACCATCCCACTTGTGCCATTGATGAGGAAATAAAGGGAAATTCGGTGGATAGGGTTAACATGGAGGCTGATTGCATTCATGATGAATACAATGAGGCTACTGGTGAACAGAAGTGTGGGGAAGCATCGTTGATCAATGATGAATCCATTGATGCAACATCAGCTGATAATTTGGAGCATGGCAAGACATGCCAGGATGGTTCTTCCATTCCAAACAACGATGTGCTTGCTGCTACTGCATGCCAATTCAAGAATGTTGTTGCTATTGTAGACCCTCCACGTGTTGGCCTTCACCCTACTGTAAGTAAATATCAAGCTTTCACTGAAAGATTGTGGTAGTAAATTTCTGAAACAATCTGCTTTCTTTTCCTTCTAGTAGCCTTTGAATGAGCTGTGGCTTGCCCTTGTATTCAATCAAAGGGCTGGTTATCTTAGTTTATTCCTCCATATGCGGCCTTGAAGCTGTTCCTTAACTATGATTCATAGAAGAACGGGTCTTGTTATTTGTCAAACATCTTCACATTAATAGCTAGCACCCATTAGCTGACCAAAGCAATGATTGAGTGATTGTACTTGTACTATGTTTGTTATATATGATATTCTAGCTCTTACTAAGCTGGTAAACCTTCACCGAGGGTCAGACTCACATCATGAGTACCTTTATAGGTGATCAAGGCATTGAGGACTCATCCACGAATTCGACATCTAGTGTAAGTATTCCACATACCTGCATTCTACCAGACTATCTTAGTCGAATAGACAGTAGACTTCATGAATTCTCTTGAAGGTAAAATATTACTAGAAACATATGCACCGAGTGTTTGATGTTGCCCAATTGCATTGTAATTGAGGTAGTGGTATCAGGTGGTTGCGTTCTGAAGATCAGTGGAAGCTTCCAGAGTTTAAGCAGATAACATAATCATGCGTTAACCTGTTACAGTTCTGAAATTCACTGCTTCTTTTCTTTTCTTTTATGGCAGGTACATTTCCTGCAATCCAGATAGTCTAGTCGCCAATGCAATTGAGCTCTGCACCCCGACATCTGAGAAACAAGAAAAGAACAAAGGCAACCGAGGATGGCGATCTATGAGCAGTGCCGGTCTTGCTAGGCAGAGGACAAAGTCGATGCCCAACTCTGAGCCTTTTGTTCCAAAGAGGGCGATGGCCGTCGATCTGTTTCCTCACACCTCGCATTGCGAGATGGTTATGCTTTTTGAGAGGTGATCGAAGTATCTATAAAAGGCAGTGTCCATCAAATTCTTCTTAGAGATTTTGACCATTGTCGAGGATCATATCAATTTTCCTCGGTTTGGTCCTTATGTTGTAACATCTATTTGATCCAGAAGCCATGACAGTTGGTTGTTGCTGTTTGAGATTTGTGCTATTTTGATAGGATTGGCTACTTTAGCGCTGGTATTATTATCACACATTTCATTTTCTTGTTACTTGTTAAATGGATGCCATAGAACCTACGTACCGCAATATATGCTAGCACTAAATTAAAGTTGAGACTCTACCTTGACCTGCCCCAGCTCAAATTGAAATCAAATCAGAGAAATTGAGACATCACTATTGAAGATAGCTGTCGCTTGCAAATTTGCAACCTTGTCGTTTGAACACTCAGTTCTTACTGATTGGCCAAGTTTGCTTTAATATGGCCCACACAAAAACTATAAATATCTAATGCATGATGATGGTGGAGACATGGAGCAGATTTTCTGGTGCTCATAACAAAGCAATGTGCAATTTCATTCCAAAAACCAAAAGGAGAATAAAGTAGAAAAGGCAGAGATTGCGGTAGGTCCAGGCATGAGGCATCATATCTGCTGCCGAAGTTGAGAGGAATCCATGCCATGCCTTCATTTAAGAGCACTTGGCCTTACATTGACTCTGAGAACGGTTCTCTTCTAACATAAATTTTGACCTAACAACTACTCCGCTTGACTGCCGGTGGTGGTTACGAAAACTGCATGAACCGAACCGGCGGCAGGTGCAACCTGAAAAGTCAAACCCCGAGCCATAGGCAGTAACTTAATAATGTTTATAACATTTTTAGTGTTCTTATTTCCACTAGCAACCCGCACGTGTTACCCACACATTAAATCAAATATATTGTGATCCGAAAGAGTGTAGGACTTTGGACTCCTCCTTAGATGAAAGCGCAACCAAGATTTTGTTGGATCAGTCGTTCAATTGTTTGACTGATTAGGATGACAAGAAATAAGCAAGGACAATGCAAATCAAATTGAACAAAAGGATGAATCATAATTTTTTATACTGATAAAGATTATTACTCCACCAAATGCTCATTGATCTGCCGGTTCATTTGAATAGCGCAACACAAATGTAGTTCATTACAAGTTGATTGCGTAAACAATAGCCTATATGTAAAGTTTCGTGCATAATGACTTAGGGTGCATTTAGTTCGAGGGCGAGGTTGGATGAGATATGGTCATTCATATTTTTCTGGATGGGATGATTCAATTTTATATTTAGTTAGGATAGATGAGATGAGCTAATTTTATATTTGGTTGATGAGATTAGGCTGGATATAATGAACTAGTTTTCTGTTTAGTTGATAGGATTAGAGTGAATATGATGGTACATTCATATTTATATATTTATAGTACATCACATGATAAAAATATTAATGAATTTTTCTAGATTTTTTAGAATTTATTTGAGCATTAAAAATTGCTAAAAGTTACAAAAGTATGCTTTTTTAGAGAATTTTAATTAAATATTAGCTCATAATTTTTGGATCAAATCAATTAAAATGAGTTCTGGTGAGCTCTAGTTCGCTCATAAACCATTTATAATTTTTAAACCTCTTTTATACTTCCAAATAAAATCGTGAGTTAAATAAAAAATCATAACACGCATGTACACGAACGAGCATGGATGAGCATGTGAGCCTGGATGGCTCCATCATGCCGATTTGGCCAGACCGAGCCATCCAGCATCTACAGAAATATTCCCCATGCCTGGCCACCCCCATCCGCTCTCTCGTGCAACCAAACAGAAGGTGAACGTGGATGGCCATGTCCCAGACAACTCCGTCCAGCCATCCAAACATATCCTTATTGAGGCAACTGACTCATTGCTAGTTAGAGTGAATATACTGAATTGATGCACAACGAAACTGGAAAAAACAGTGTTTATTGCATAGTATAGATAAAGGATTCAGAAATGAAAGAGAGGCAAAATTCAACTTTAATGAGGTAATAAGTACTGATGCATTCACAATTTAATTGGATAGGAGACATCACTGTAAATGACACATGCTTTCAATGAACAGAATGCAAAGAACAATGATAAATGCTATTTAAAAAGGACGAGTGAATAACAAACTGAAACAGAAAAACGATTTTTGTAATCTCACTAAAAAAACAGAAGGATAGAATCGGCTGCCATTTCACAAATGTGGAAATAAGAATATTTCTTACTTGCCATGCATAGGTCATATGAAATATCTTTTTTTCTCCTTGACATATATTGCATTGTTGTGAGGTAAACTTATCAACATATGTCTACCGGCCGCCATTTCACAAATGTGTAAATAAGATTTTTTTTCCTTACTTGCCATGCATAGGTTACATGAAACATTAGAAGTCTAGATATGGAAGTCAAATATTAGACGTCTAGGTATGAAAGATAAATAATAAGATATTAAAAGTATTTTTGGAAGGGGGAATGTGATCTGACTTTGTACGGTGACCGTTTGATCAACTTGAGTGGATGATGAAGATCAATCGAATCTATCATAACTTATGTATTTTATAGGAGTATAAATAAATTGAATGTCCACATCTCACCTAGGCACATACCATACGTGTTGACATGTAAAATGCTGGACGGCAACTTTAGGAGTTCGTCAAAAACCCCTCTATGTCAATCGTTGACTGCATGATATGCCTTCATTTACGATCGAGCACATGACCTTATATTGCCTTTGAGAACGGCGGCAGAAAAGTCAAACCCTTTGCTTCTAGAGTCATAGGCAATAATTTAATAATGTTTATAACATTCTTAGTGTTCTTATTTTCATGAATTGGAATATCCACATCTCACCCAGGCACATACCATATGTGTTGACATGTGAAATTTCACATGAACTACAACTTTAGGGGTTTGTTAAAAACCCCTCTATGACTGTCGTTGATTTTACAACCATATGTCTTGCATGACTTACTAAGTATTCCTAGGGTAGCATAGCGGTATTTAGCTTTGCTTTTGACATATCGAGGACCATTTAAATTAGCCTAGCATTTAATAATTTGGCCTTCCTATTCACTTACTTTTGAATACTAATACTATTTACACTACTATAGAAAGGGTCATGCCTGCCCTCCTTTCATTACAAGTTCAATAATAATTAGCAGTGACATATTATCACTGCTGATTTATAAGCTCAAGGCGGACATAAAAAGCTAAGCTCAAGACAACTTTAGTGATCATCACTATCAGTTTTTTGCTGGAACCGATAGTGATACCAGTTTATAAAAATATGTGTCTTTAATAACCAGCAATGATAATGACTACACTGTCAATTGTATTTATAAATTGGCAATGATAACCCAAAAAACATATGAATTCCAGCGACCGCTTGCTTGGCTTCTCCCGAAGGTCTTTAAATTTCACTCGATCGCTCATCTCACTCGCTCTCACACTTGATCTCTTCCGCCCTCTCCCCTCCACCGCCGTCATCACCATCGCAATGGATTACCCACCACCTTCTCCTACTTCGGCCACTCCACCGCCACCTCCGCCGTCACCTTCTCCGTCCACACCACCCACACCTATGTCGTTGTCCGAAGACGAGGCTCCGGCCTCGCCGAAGAGCTCGAACGAGGCACCGTCCTCGGACTCCCGTGGATCGATAGGGTCCCCCTCTGAGGACAACATTTGGGACTACTTCCTTGATGAGCTAAAGGCAAAGATGCCCTGGAGCTTGGATGAGGAGGAGGAGGAAGAGGATGAGGCTGACGCGCGGGAGGGAGCCGCATACAATGATGTTGACGACAATGATGAGGATGAGGACAATAACTACTTCTTCGTCATGTGATATAACCAAAAATTCTAGAGATTAGTAATATAAAGCTCGGTTAAATTATTACCTGCTTGTTTAAGCTTTAAATTTTTCTCCCTGGATTGAGTATCACTGTCAGTTCATAGCTGGATTCAGTAGTGATAAGTATATCAATCGGTAGAATCGGCTCAAGAACCGACATTGATAGTTTGTATCACTGTCGATTCATATTACAAACCGGCAATGATATTCATTATCAGTGCCAGTTCTATATCCGTAAATGATAATCCATGATCATTACTGCCGATTAAATAACCGACAGTAATGTAGTTTTTGAACCGGTAATAATGATCATCTTTAGTAGTGTTAAGTGTGCAAATCAGAGTGACAGATTAAATTTAATGGTTCAGGAGTCTAGAAAAAACATTGTAGAAGACACCATGTAATTTTGGAAGTCACACCAACACCATATCATACGGTCAAACAATACCGGTGGATATTTAACACCAAGAGTTGTAGGGGTTAACTGACAAAAAAAGAAACCCCAGCTGTAGGGGTTTTGACAAACCCGTAAAGTTACATGTGTGTTTTTGAAAATTTTCCTATCAAAATTGATGTCTCGTGTGGAATGAGAACTTTTTTCTACATTCGGATACAAATTTAGTTGTTCCATGTGAAATTGATTTGTGCAAGTAGCAAAGTCTATCCCTTGTTTACTCCAATAGTCTAGACAACAATCATGTTGGGAATATATTGGTGGAATTCTTCCCTATCTTGTCAGTATTGAGCGGTTCATGTGAGATTCTTGCGTACCGTACAAATGCCTTTAATCCTTAACTTTTTTGAGAAATACTTTAGCACTGGTGCTTATCTCTTCGAACCCAGTGGTCCACAACTCAAATTTGCTGGATTGATGCATGCAGGCACATACGAGCTGCGTGCTGATGTGAATTCAAGATGCATGGGCGGCTGATTTCAGTTACTTAGGCTATTTTTAACAAATATTTTAAAAATTTATTTTCTATAATACTATTACATCATCTTTTATTTTTTCTATACCTAATAGTTATCTGTTTCCTACATTTCATTACTCTTCTACTTTTTTTGAATCTACAGACATACTCTGTAAACAGTATCGATGGATAGAGAGAGGCAACCAATTTGCTTCTTCCGTAACACTGTTCACCTCCGACCGTATCACCGTAGAGAGTGATACCGTTGCTCGGACTATCGGTAAATCACTGTAGTGCTAAAAAATAGCGGAGACACCCTTAATTTGTTGTTTGTGAATAGTGTTGTTTTCACACGTATGATTAGCATGCATGAGCAGATCGATATCAAACAAAGTTGTGGCCAGAATATAATGCACAATTTTTTTTTTCTTTAAAGCAAGCATGCACGTGGCTGCTGATTAGCGTTTGTTCCTATAATGTTAATCTGCATTAATAAAATATGCGATCGAATTGATCCTCCTCCAATAGTTGCCGCCGTCTCAAGGTTAACAATACGTACGTACCGGCTCCTACGTGTCACGCAATCTTTGCAGATCATCACGGCACGTCACGATCCTACGTGTCATCCCCAAGGGCCACAATATGGAAACGGACTCTCATCAATCTCCAACCAAATCTGCATGCGTACCTACTAATGATTCATAAGTCGTGACCTAGCTGTCCAGGCAGAAATCGTTGACATTGCACACAATGGGCAGTTGAGTTGGACACATGTCACCCTTCTCACTAAACAAAAATCGATGTACGGAAACAAGATCACATATTACTATTCTAATCAGCAGTGAATACAGTACTTAAGAGGACTTTCTTAGGTAAACAAAGATGAATGGCTGTCTGTGTTGGGCAACGGCTAAACTATGTTTTAGCGTAAAATAAAATTTTAGTTTTAGAGTGGCTCAATGTGCACCTCTTCTCATGCCTTCCCTTATATACATCCTACGATAAGCTCTCACGTTGAAATCCCATTAGTACTTTAGTCTCTCATGAATCACAATCCATTTTAAATCCTCTTACAGATCAAATTCGTATGTTATATTCCAACTCATTAAATATGTAACCTGTTAGGTTCATATATAAATAGCTACGCGAATGAAAATCAACAGCGGTACCTAGCAGAGCTTATTGACTCCCGAATATGCATAAAGATCATATTGACTGAACCTTAATATACACATGTACCAATCATTTAGCCTCAGCTTAAGGCGAGACCCGTGCCATCTTTGTGATAGCTTGACCTTTTACTCAATCTTGTAGCGAATTACTGAACTTCATGATTAACTCTTTAATCACATTGACATAGCCATGCATTTTATAATCCAACTACATTGAGGGCCCCGAAGATATTTCTCATTATATATGAGATGCAAATTCTATCTTGATCGCTTATATCTCACGGCATGTTTCATAGCAAACCTAAAAGTTACTTTTATAACTATTCAGTTACGGATTAGTGTTTGACATCCCCTAAGTATACCATTACATCTTTTATGAATCAATAACAATATCAAGTCTAAGAATCCTATAGATACACCATTTAAAATTATAACTGATAACATATCATATAACAATCCTAGCAGTATCTCAAGGTGGATCTATCAAAGATCATGTTCTCTAACATGTGTCTATATTATTGATTTGATATTTCTATATCTATGATCTGTGAAATATGATCATCAATCAATACATGTGCTAATATATGAATTATTGTTGTCTCACGTAATGATATAAGACTAGAGATCATTTAGAATAACATCACAATAAAACAAATAGCTTCACAAATAAGTCACGTACTTACCAATTAATGTAAATGATAATTGTCAAGAAACCAAATAACATATTATTTAAAAATATATAAATATAAACATGATATAATCATGTCTATAATTGCTTAGGACATATCACCAATAGTATGGAAGAAACAGTGAAAGATAAAACGTTCTTTCGTGGAAGATAACAAGAGATATCTTTCAACATGCATGGTATCTGTACCTAAAGAAGCTAATTTGTAACAGTAGAGGACGCGTTCTTTTCCTTGTGTTGTTGCCATCCATCAATCCTTCTTTTTATTTTAGCAAGGAAAAGGGAAGTTGACCGTAGCGTTTACTAACGCGCAGTGATCGACAAAAAAGCGCGGCATTTACAGCCACCATGCAACCCTTCGCTCCTGAATAAACGTTTAAATATTTCATAGTTTCATTTTCTATCATGCGCAGGTGAAAAATAGAGAGAGATTATGCTGATATCTGAGTCTATCCTTAGCTAAGGAGCCGTCTCATTGCAAATTCTTTCGTTTTTTACAAGTACAATACAACAAAGAGTGGTAAAAATTGGAGTAGATTCTGAGAAACATGTTAATGTGAAAAATTGGAGTATACAGAAGGACGCCCTGGTTGCGGTTGCCTTTCCCTTTTGATTGATATGATGATGGCCTCCACCACCTGACCCTGTCGCCTCCACCACCACCTCACCTCTCTTCTCGCCTCCCCTATTTATCACATCGCACACTAGCGCTCTTCAGTCCTCTTCTCCTTCTACTTCCACTTGTTCCAATAGCTAGCTAGCTAGGATCCATCATTACATACCATCGCCTTCCTTCCAGGACCCAACCAAGAAGACGAACAAGAACAATTTCATCCAAGAGCCTGACTGCCTGCCATGGAGCACAGGGAGCAGGTGATAATTTCTTCTGTCTGTCTTGTTGATTAATCTCATCTTGCACTCCCTCTGCATATATATTAATATCTGGGGAGGGGTCGGAGCATGTGCTTGTTTCATGTCATGTGTACTGCTTGAAATATACCGGAGATTGCCGTGCACCTGGGTTCTTGCTTCTTGTCTATGAAAAAGAAAAGAGGTGCTCTCAATTCTGACCTTGCCTGCGTTCGTCTCCACTCCTGTCATCCAGTAGTCTCATCATATGGCTGTGGCAGCAGAGAAGAGACGAACCCCTCTCAACTTAAGAATGATACGATGATTGTTGTTTACCTTGTTCTCCAACTGCCAACTGGTACTCTCCTTTCGCATGTCTGATGCCTTCTGCAACTGCATCGCATCGTTTGTGGAAAGAATTTCGATTTCAGGCACAAAAGCAGCAAACTGCCCTGCAACTTGCAACATTAGCATCTAGTCTGAGATAGTTCTTGGTTCAATTCGCCCCCTTGGTCTGATGGTGTCTAAGTGGATAACAATCAGTTCGTTATATTACGTAAGATTTTTGGTATAGCATGCAGTCTGGCAGTATGAGTAAAACATACTCGGTATGATGGTTTCCAGATTATTTGCTTTTTTGCTATAGCATGGAGTCTGGCAGTATGAGTAAAACATACTGGCAGTCTGGCAGATTATTTACTTATTTCGATAACTGATTTTGAATCTTTTAACAAAGACTGAAGAAGACTTGTCTGAATCTTCTTGCTCTCTTGTAGGAGACTACTGCAACAACTATTTCGATTGACATACCGGCAGGAAGAGTGGCTGATCATCTCCTGACACCGACACCAACAGAAGCAGACATCATCCCAATTCCTCCTGGTTCTAACACCAAAAGCATCCCCATCACATACACACCCGGTTCTTCCTCCAGCAGAAGTAGTGCTCCCCCAAAGCCCCAACGCTCGCCGTCGTTTATGTTGAGGAAGACAGTCAAGAGCCTCTTGCCGGTAGGGAGCTTCAAGTCATCAGTTAAAGGGTACGAGGCATCTTTCTCCAAGTTGTTCAACTCTAGGATGGCAAGGACGTCGTCGCTCCCGTTGGACCATGTTTCAGGGGTCGATGCACCACTGTCACATGAAGTCGATAAATCTTCAACCACTGTAAGAATTTCACTTCACTCTTGTAAGTTTGTGATGAAGAGATCATCTCATCTTCATTACTCACTAATTATATCTTACCTGACCTGCACTGGTGGCAGGAGAAAGCAGTTCACATATGCCGCTCGCAGTCCCTCCCCATGAACATGAAGAGATTCAATGCAAAGAGCTTCAAGAGGATGGACTCACTGGGCGGCAAGTACCGCATTGTTCCTTCGACACCGAGAGTCCAAGCCGCAAGCAATGTCGTCCCTGATATAGTCCCTACTGAGTCAGGTGGGTAATGTCCAGCATCTATCGATGAGTCTGTACATATCCCGCCATTACTGAATTACTATCAGAGTTTGTAGGGTGCTAATCAGTGTATCATCTAGCTCCTTCATTCAGGCATCGGCGAAGACCATGGCGAGGACATACCGGAGGAAGAGGCAGTGTGCCGGATCTGCTTGGTTGAGCTGTCTGAAGGCACTGACACTCTGAAACTGGAGTGCTCATGCAAGGGTGAGCTTGCTCTAGCTCACAAGGACTGTGCCGTGAAGTGGTTCAGCATCAAGGGAAACAGGAACTGTGAGGTGTGCAAGCAGGAGGTCCAGAACCTCCCCGTCACCCTGCTACGTGTTCAGAGCACGCAGGGTGAGGCGAATCATGTTGGCATCAGGTCGAGGTACCAGCGGTACAGGTAATGAATTGCTGTTGACAATTGCCGCTCATTTTGTCATCTTTTGGGTACAGAAGAACACCTAAGCTAATGTCGTAGTAGTTAATGAATAATAGCACACTTGTGCTACCATTTCTTTTAACAGTACGAAACCCCATCTGCACCGTCTTCATTGAAGATTCGGGGCTGAGTACGGAATGGGGGACGGAGCCTCCTAGGGCTCGACTCCACCGTGGAGTCAAGCCCCCACGCTCCGTGCGTGCCTACGAAATGGTGCAAGAGCCAGGGCTCCATCCCCCGACCCGCGGTTGCTCCCCACCGAGCTTTACCGCCCGGGCATTCGCACTTGTGCTACCCTTGACTACCTACTTTGAGCAGATCACCATCATACGTGGTGGTTAAAATAATTTTCGACGTGTGCCAAAAAATAGACCTGAAATTTGCAACGAGATGTGTGACATGTTTCTGGTCATACATGGGTAGTGTCTTCTATTCGCAAACTTACCCTTGACGTATATATGATCCTTCCTCCTGTTACTCAGAATCTGGCACGGGACACCTATCCTTGTAATCATAAGCATTCTCGCCTACTTCTGCTTCCTGGAAGAATTACTGGTACCTCCCTCTCGATCTCGTTCTTGCCACTGAAGCACAGTCAGGTACAATCAATTACTACATATATGGATTGCTAAAATTTCTCTTCGGTATATATGTGTCAGGTCGCTCATAACGGCATTGCTGCTCTGGCGATATCGTTGCCCTTCTCATGTATACTGGCCCTCTTCTCATCATTGACCACAACAAGCATGGGTATGACAGTGAGCCATTGTCCCATCTGTTCCTCGCATACCTGTAACTAGATGCATGCTTGGTTTGATTGTAACGGCTTCCCTGCTTCATGTGCAACTTTGCATGCAGTGGCAAGAAGATATGTCTGGATTTTCGCCGCAGTTCAGTTCTTCTTCGTCGTGTTCTTCACCCATCTGTTCTACAGATATGTAAGCACAAAACACACCAAGCTCAGTCACTCACCTGAACTTGTGAGAATTTTATCAAGCTCGGACGTGTTCTGAACCAGTGATCGATCTTGGCAAAAATTCCTGCAGCTCCATTTGCAGGCCGTGATATCCATCATCCTGGCCACCTTCGCTGGGTTTGGCATGGGGATGACCGGGAACTCCATCATCGTTGAGATACGGCTGTGGAGGGCGAGGCGGGTGGTGCCCCCGACTGACACCCGTCGTGGTCGCAGGGCTCCGGTGGCATCTCATCAACCTTCCGGCCAGTCTTCAGCTGCCGGCGATGTTGAGAACCCTCGAGCATAGAACATTTGCAGTTTCTAGTTATCTAGCAGTTGTAGTTTACCTGGGAGGTTGGGACCATATTTTACTGTATAAATGGTACAGCAGGCCAGGTCTGGAAGTATTTTTATTTTTATGGTGAAGAACATGCAAATCTTTTTCTTTTCTCAGCTCTTCTATTTGCAGCATACGTAGAAGAAGTGTGCTACGAAGTTTTCCCGTTTAACTCGGGAACTTTCCTGTGTTCCATATACTATGCATAAGAATATATACAATCAATACTGTAACATTATGGTATCACCATTCTCTGTTGCGTGCTTGGGACATATATGTAAATCCAATTAGAAATCCAAAGAAAAACAAGCAAATGCCTTTCACATTTTTGGGTACGTACTGATAATGCATAGGACCGTCAATCGTTACATTGAAGAAGAGGAATCGGTCACGGCGAGCCTTAACTTCCGCTGAACTATATACAGCGAGGTCAAGTGATACAAGCATTCGCTAGATCTCTTTACTTCTATATATATACAGGGAAAGTCAGCATCATAAACCAAATCTAATATCACAGTTTGTAAGATCGAAAACGAGATTAGAGAGAGTTGAATAGACACTTTACAATTTTTTTACGAAATAGGTACTTCTTGTTCACCCAACGTCTTTCAAAATTGCACAAACAAAAATATAGATTTTAGAGAGACAAAACGAGAAAGAAAGTTCCAAGATAACATGACTATACGGATGTAATATGAACCATATACTCTATTCAAGACTATTCTATATGTCTTTAAGTATAAAAACTTGAAACTTGAACGAAGAGCAAAACAAAAGGACAAGCATCGAAAGAATTAACTCTCTGTATTGATGGTCTAGAGAAAAAAGGATTCAAGATCTCTTAAATATATAAGTATATAAATATTTATACCTCTAAATCTTTTTACTCCTATATATATACAGGAAAAATCAGCATCATAAACCATATCTGACATCACAGTTAATGAAAAGACGACATCATAAGCCATTGAGATGTGACATCACGGCATATGAGATCAAGAATATTCTATGTATCCTAAAGGGCCAGGGATCGTTGGCTTCTCATGGCACTGTAGCTCATGCAGCACGCCGCTGGAAGGTGGGTCCCACCATTTACTGTAGTCATTGTTCATGCTACTGTACCTATTATTTATGTCATTTAGTAATAAAAAATACATATGTGTGTGTATAATATATATTATATATGATTGGTAATATATATATACATGAGTTCAGAGAAATCTAGCATCGTCATTAGCCTAAAAAATCGTCGTCACCTCCTTCCACGCTTCTCTCACGTTCTCGCTCCATACCAACTCCCGTCCTGCGTGGGTCTGAGAGAGAAATCCAGCGTCCTCTCCGGCCATCGACCAAAAAATCCTCACCTCCTTCTTCTTCCATATGTCTCACGTTCCTGCTCCATACCAACTCTTGGCCCCACGTGAATCCAGAGAAATTCAGCATCTCCCTCAACAGACTCCAGCCGCCAACCCAAAAAATCCAATGCTAGGAAAATGGATGTCGTGGGAAATGTTTGGCGTGACTACTCGCGATCTACTTCTGTCTTTCTCGTCCTCTTCGCCATCATCTACTGTATCTAGCTAATAGCGCCCAAATCATCTGCTCTTCCTACTAAGTTCTTGCTTATTGCCCCCTGCCAACAAAAGATCTGAGCGCTTCTAAGCTACTATTGCTGATACTTGCTACTGCTTGCAGGCCTTGCAAGCTTCTGCCAGTGGCGGAAGCAGCTGGGGTGCCCGGGCACACCAGAAATTTAAAAACGTCAGTAGGGAGCAGTTATGCATTTTTACGTTGGGCCAATTCTCACAAGCTCCTTTGCAAAGTCCTGAGGGCCACGACTCAAGTGGAGGCCTCACTGCACGCTCTCAATCAGAAACATCATCCATCACCAGTTCAACAGGAGTCCAACTCGGTAGCAATCTCGCGGCATCGATGGTGCCTGCACACTGCACTGCACTGTACTGCACTGATTCACTCAGAAACGACCCTAACGTCCATACCCGGTGCTGGCAAGCGGCGACCCACGAGCATAATGGCGTCGGCGTAGCACTCGGCGGCCAGTGAAACGACGCCGTGGCCGAGTCGCCTAAGCGGATCCAATGAGGTGATTTAACTCTGAAATTTTCACAAATTGTTTCATTGTGCTTTCGATTTTAATTTGAAACCGATTAGGAATTGAAGTTTTGTTGTCGTCTTGTCGATTTGTGAATATAGAGTTCAGATTTAAAAACTAGTGTTGAAATATGAAGAGGAACAAAGACATTCAGCACTACTATTGAACTTGTATGCTTGATTTCTATTTTACTTTGTGAGTGATGAACTGAATGTGTGTGGTTCATTCGACCGGTAAACTTTGCGCACACCCACTGCTAATTTTCTAGCTCTACCACTGGCTTCTGCATATGTCAGTCACTCGAACTACCACCCACTTGAAACGTGAAATCATTCTAAAGAAGAAAATAGCCTGACATAGTTAATGCTCGAACTCTATCTCGTATAAACTTCAGCCAAAAAAAGATATCAACAAACATTCAATAATATATCACCATGGTCAAGTGAACATTCCACGGGATGATAAGTTCAACACTTTTTAAAATGTTTTACGTACTAAAATAAGCATTGGAACTCATCCATAAAGACGATTTAATTGAGTGAGATATTTGACCTTACACTCTTATCATGAGAGAATTGATCTAGAAACAATTTTGAACGAGAACGTGAAAGATAAATTTATGCATTCCCATGTCATAAAACCTAATTGTTGTTAGATTACTATGCTTAGACTTGGTATATTCTACTCGGTTTAGCGTATTACGCAAGTCTCTTACCTTTCCATATCTCCTCGGCATCTATTTATATAAACCGCCTGGATAGATATGGAAAGGCCCTGGCCTCCGGCCTATATATGTAACATATTGTTGCATCAATCAATCCATTGCGTATTATTATCGCTATCATGGTATCAAGAGGGCTCGATCCGGCACCTTCACTTCCGCAACCCTAGCCGCTTACCACGGCAAAACCCTAGCCGCCCTAGTTGCTCAATCGTTGCGGCTACCCTAGCACCGTTGATGGTCGCCCATCATGGCTACCACCTACGATTCGTCGTTCTCCACCTCGATGGCTGGCGACAACCATTTGTCCACCGAGGCACGACAGGCTGAGGCCATGCGCTTGGCCAAGGAGGAAGAAGACTGACACGCCTGTCTCACTGATGCGGAGTGCTAAGCAGAAGCTCCTAAGGAGGCTTGTCGGCTTTAGTTGTAGCACGATGCCTAGACTACTACCATCCCGTGCGATAATGCTGCCCACGCCACCACAACCGCTCTCCACGCCCAAGCTATTGCCGTCGTCAACTTTTGCACCCTTGTGCCTATCGCCCTTGATCTCGCTTCCTCGAACTACAACAGATGGCGCAGTCTGTTCCTTAACACTCTCAACAAGTATGCACTTGCCGACCACATCCTCTCCGACGATGTTGATTGGGCGCTCATGGATTGCACCGTCCTCTCTTGGATCTATGCCACCATCACCCAAGAGCTCTAGAGATCATCATGGTGCCCACGCCGTCTGCCCGCCTCGCCTGGCTCGGCCTCGAGCAACAATTCCTTGGCAACAAGGAAACTCACGCTCTTATCCTTGATGCAGAATTTTGTACAAGGCGATCTTTCGATCTCCGACTATTGTCGCAAGATGAAGGCCATGGTCGATGCCCTCAGCGACCTTGGTGAATCCATCCTTGACTAGACACTTGTCTTGTTCGTCCTCCGTGGGCTCAACGACAAGTACACACACATGGTGGCGCTTCTCAAGCGGACTAAGCCATTTCCCTCCTTCATCAAAGTGCGCTCTGATCTCTTGCTCGAGGAGATTACTATGCAATCGAAGCTTGGCGCCTCTTCCCACGTCCTCGTCGCCACTGCCCCAGCGTCCACCCGCCCTCCTTCTTCGACAGGCAGCAACAATGGTCCTCCCGCTGGTGGGGGTGGTGCTAGCAGTGGTGGTGGCCCAAATGGGGGCAGTGCCACTGGCTCGTCGCGTGGGCGTAATCGTCATTGTAATTGCAACAACAGGGGCAACAGTAGTGGTGCTTCTTCTAGCGTGCCTCCTAGCTAGCTGTCCTTCTACAACCTGTGGACTGGGCTAATACAGATATGGCCTGGTTCACAACCTCCACGCCCTGATGCACCTCGTCCTGCTGCACCAATTATATGTGACCCTTCTCCGCCTACCCCGGTAGCTGGTCTCTCCGCCTTTACCAGCATGCCTGGGCCCGTGACACAGGTGAGTGCTCTAGGGCTAGTGCTTGGGCTCTTCTAGCATCTCGTCGTGCTTCCTGGTGTGTCACCTTATGGTATGTGGCCGCAAGGACCAGTCGTCGCCAACTGGGATCAGCAAGTGCTCGCCATCGCCTTCCAGATGATGATGCTCACACCTCCACTGATGACTGATTGGTACTTTGATTTAGGAGCCTCTTTGCACATGACTTCAAACTCCGGTAATCTTAGCATGTCCTATCCTCCTTCGTATTCCACCCCCCTCGAATATCATTGTAGGCAATGGGTCTTTGCTACCCGTTACCTCCACTGTTTCCGTGTCGTTGCCTACCGCTCATTGTTCTTTCCACCTTCGTAATGTTCTTGCATCTCCACATATTATCAAGAATTTAATTTTTGTTCATCAATTCACTATTGACAATCATTGTTATGTGGAGTTTGACCCTAATGGTCTTTCTGTGAAGGATCTCAAAACCAAGAACGTGATCGCCAGGTGCAATAGTTCCAGCTCGTTGTACCCTTTCTAGTCTTCGGCATCAGTGCCTCTTCCTCATGCCATCACTGCTGGTGTCACCTCTCCAGTTGTTTGGCATCATCGTCTTGGTCATATAGTCATGAGGCTTTCGCTAGACTTACTAGCACTGCGGCTATTCCATGTAATAAAGTCTCCTCTAAGTCTCTATGTCACGCCTGTCAACTCGACCGGCATGTTTGCTTACCTGTTGAGTCCTCAAAATCTTGAGCATCTAAGAATTTCAACTTAATACAGTGTGACCGTTGGACCTCTCCTGTCGTTAGTGTTTCTGGTTACAAATATTATCTTGTTATTCTTGATGACTTCTCGCATTTTCTTTGGACGTTTCCTCTTCGTCTTAAGTCCAACACTTCTCCCACACTCACAAATTTTTTCTCCTTTGTCTCAACTCAGTTCAGTTGCACCATTAAGGGTATTCAGTGCAATAACGGTCGAGAGTTTGATAACTCCTTCGCACGCACGTTCTTTCTCCAACATGCTGTCACCCTTCGCCTAACATGCCCCTACACCTCACAACAGAATGGTAAAGCTGAGCGCATAATTCTTTCCACGAACAACATTATGCGCTCTCTCATGTTCCAAGCGTGTCTCCCTCCTTCCTTTTGGGTCGAAGCACTTCATGCGGCAACTTATCTTCTTAATCATCATCCCACTAAAACACTAGACTTCGCGACACCATTTTTTGCCCTTTATGGTGTTCATCCATCTTACTCACATCTTCGCGTTTTTGGTTGCAAGTGCTACCCAAACCTTTTCTGCTACTGGCACAAATAAGCTTTCTCCTTGTTCTACCCTTTGTGTTTTTCTCGGTTATCCTTCAGATCACAAAGGATATCATTTCTAACTGGATTATCATCTCTCGCCATGTGACGTTTGATGAGTCTTCTTTTCCTTTTGCCGAGGTTTCTCCTCCCCATCCTTTATCCTACTTTGATTTTCTTTCTGAGTTCGATTGTGTGCCTCTTCCTATTGGCCCCCATTTTTTGCAGGTACTTCTGTCGCCGCCTCACGTCGTGCCAACCTTGCTACCCCTGCTGATGCTTTATCGCGGGTTGTTATTAGCAGTGTTGGCACCGCTCCCTTGGTGTGTTCGCCTAGGTCCGAAGAACCCGTGGTTGGGCCTCTGCCATGTCCCACTGCCCCTCTTGGCCTCGTGCCAGAGGTTGTTGCTAGCAGGGCCTCTCAGGTGGTCACTCCACCCTCGATGTTTGTGGCCCGAGGCAGCACGTGTGCCAGCATCCCCAGTTGCTGTGGATGCGCTCGAGTCAATCGTGGCCGCGTCCTAGGCTGCTACATCTCCTGTGGCCGTGCCACTAGCTATTGTGTCACCCGTGGCCACACCCCCGGCTACGTCTCCTGTGGTCCGTGCACCACATTCTACGGCTGCCCCTCCGCTTCCACCTACGGTGGTCCCTATCATGCCTGTGACTAATGATCACACCATGGTCACACGCGGCAAGGTAGGTTTCTGTCAGCCAATTACTCACATGAATCTCCATGCATCCTCGCTCTCTTCATTGCCAAAGACATATCGTGGTGCTCTTGTCGATTCCAATTGGTGTGCAACAATGACTGAGGAATACAAGGCCCTGCATGCAAATAATACTTGGGATCTTGTTCCCTGTCCATTCGGAGCTAATATTGTGACCGACAAGTGGGCCTTTCGACACAAGTGCCTTGCGGATGGATCTTTTGATTGGTACAAGGCACGTTGGGTCCTTCGTGGCTTGACTCAGTGGCCTGGCATTGATTATGACGAGACATTCAGTCCAGTTGTTAAGTCGGCTACCATCCCCACGGTGCTTACAATTGCTCTCTCTTAGGATCGGCCTATTCATCAGGATGTGAATAATGCTTTTCTACACGTTACTTTGTCAGAGACCGTCTATGGTGTGCAGCTGACTAGATTTGTTGATCCTTCTTGGCTTGATTATGTATGTCGTCTCAACATATCTCTATATGGTTTGAAGCAAGCGCAACATGCCTGGTACAATCGGTTTGCTTCTTACATTCTCTCTATCGGGTTTGTTGGTGCTCGATCAGATACATCTCTCTTTGTTTATAGGCGTGGTCATGATACCGTCTACTTGCTCCTTTATGTCGATGATGACATTGTGCTCACAACCTCCTCAGATGTTCTCCTGCGGTAGGTTATTGGTGCTCTTCAGCTGGAGTTCTCTATGAAGGATCTTGGCAGTCTTCATAACTTTTTGGGGATATCCGTTACACGGTAGTCTAGTGGTCTATTCTTGTCGAAGCGACAATATGCTCTTGACATTTTGGAGCGCACTGGTATGTCTGACTACAAGCCTTGCACTACACCCGTAGGCACTTTTGCTAAATTATCTTCTGCTGATCCTCCTGTGGCTAATGCAACTCTCTACCATGGTATTGTCGGAGCACTACAATATTTGATATTTACTCGTCCAGATATTGCATATGCCGTCCAGCAGGTTTGCCTTTATATGCATGATCCCAGTGAGCCTCATTATGCTCATGTGAAGCATATTCTTCGATATCTTCACGGCACCCTTGATTACGGTCTTCAACCTCACCAGACATCCACAACAGATCTTATTGCTTATTTAGATGCTGAATGGGCTGGCTATCCCAACACCCATCGCTCTACTTCCGGATACGGTGTCTTCCTTAGTGATAATCTCATCTTTTGGTCCTCCAAGCATGAGCCTATTGTTTCTCACTCCAGTGCCAAGGCCGAGTACCGGGCCGTTGCTAATACCGTAGTCGAGACTAGTTGGTTACGCCAACTTTTGGGGGAGCTTCACTGTCCACCTCATCGTGCTACTATTGTCTACTGTGATAATGTGAGTGTAGTTTATCTCTTGACGAACTTAGTGTAGCACCAACACACTAAGCAAATCGAGATTGATCTTCACTTTGTCCGTGACAAGGTTGCTGTTACAGCTGTGCATGTCCTTCATGTCCCGACGACTTCACAGTATGCTGACATCTTCACCAAGGGTTTGCCTACCTCTGTCTTCACCGAGTTTTGTTCTAGTCTGAACGTTCGTTCCACTACCACTCCGACTGCGAGGGAGTGTTATATTACTATATTTAGACTTGGCATATTCTACTCGGTTTAGCGTATTACGCAAGGTCTCTTGCCTTTCCATATCTCCTCGGCATCTATTTCTATAAACCGCCTGGATAGATATGGAAAGGCCCTGACCTCCGGCCTATATATGCAACACATTGATGCATCAATCAATACATTGCGTATTATTCTCGCTATCAATTGTCTCACTTTTAGGTGATCACTAGCTCAATACAAGTTTATACGCTGTCAAGTGTATAACATATGTTAAAAAGACATAGCATATGTATGGCCATTGCATCGTTGTCAAGTGGCGACCATCTAATCCTAATTAAAAATTAAAACATCAAAAGAAATCTAGTTCAAGATGATTTATATATACTTGTACCATAAAATGTTGATTATAGTTTTAGGATCTTCGATCCTAGGAAATATCTAGTCTCTGTCTAATATATAGCTTCTTTGGCTACTTCTTTTCAGCAAAAACCATTTTTGACCAGTGCTGATTTCCTTTACGACCTGCTCGATGCATAAATATACGCTGGCCTCAACAAAGTGGCGTACATATACACACACGCCAGCATATTCTTTCCTTTGGGACTTAATAATAAAAGGTAGGGCCACACGATTATTTTGGTTAATTTCCAGGCCCACAAGTTTCTACTTTGTCAGTAACATACTGTACATGCATGGATGCACACACCTGGATGTGTCTGAATCTGAAGAAACCCCCGGGAGCAAGCTAAGAAGCATACATGCTTTGCCCAAAGGCTCAAGGTTGGAATCGAATCACTTGCTCTCAATGCAAGTTTCCCTCCTCACTCACGCAAGCACGTACGCTTACTCGGCCACCATGGCCATGGCCGTTGATGTGTATATATATCAACTGGATCCATCAATCCGTCACCCATCGCCATTGCACTCGAACTATCGATCGATTTACGCACTCGATCTAGCCAACCAGCCACCACAGCATATAATCAATGGCTTCCAACAACGTGGTCGCCTCAGAGGTGAACACCGGCGTAGCCAAGCTCAACGACCACCTCGCCACCGCTCTCACCGGCGGCGAGGCCGCCGGGGCCACCACCATCATCACGCTGGCGGGGGAGAACAGCGGCGCCACCATGGAGGCCACGGGCGACATGGAGGACATCGTCGTCGTCGGCAACGCGGACGCGGACGAGAATGAGGATGACCAGGAGGAGGAGAGCGTGGTGAGCGCCTACACCAACAGCAACTACCAGGCCGTCAACAACTCCGTGCTCGTCGCCGGCAGCTGCACTGTCAACGACCCCGGCGTCCACGTCGTCGTCGTGGAGCACGTCGACGAGATACGCGACTACGACGACGACGTCGATGGCCAAGACAACTAATATTATCATGGAAGGAGAGCATGCACGCAAAATGTTCAACAATCAACTCGGCCCGAAAATGTTCGAAAGAGTTCAGGTGATCCACTCGTGATCGATGGACATATATATATCCATGCATGAGATATATCCTGATTTGTTTGCAAGACTTTGGTTTATAATTGCTTGGTTTGGTCGATGTATTATTTACTATGTTGCTTTGGTCGACTTTGTACCAGTGGACTTGTAAGTTGCCTGATGCACACATGAATAAAATTCTAGCTTAATTACAAGAATGTATTTATGCCCGCATGAAGTTTTCTCTTGTTGTGCATTCACTCGAGCTTTATGCCTGGTGAGAAAAACAAGAGAGGAATTGTCGATATATCTGTTGGCACGGCTACAATAGGTGGTACGTCTGTGTAATCATCACAGACGCTCTCATAGCAAAATTTAAGGCATAAAGGTTTTTCTAAAGAAAAGAGAAACAAGTTAATCTCTTCCGGCGTGGTCCAACATGGATTCATCGATCATCGATTGTACCATTAGTTCATTCTTTCACCTCCTTAATTTATGCTAAAACCAATCATGAACAATTAATAATTATGCGGAAAAAAGTAAGAGAATCTCAAAGATGGTGATCAGACCATCATGATCCAATTCGGCTACTGGGATCCCACCGACGCCGTTAATAGCTAGCAATCATATGCATCATCGACTAGTCGATTAATTAGTTTCTCTCAGTGATGTATTTTCAATGCATGAGAAATTGAGTAGGATCTGTTTTGTGCGTATATATGACGTTTAGGAGAAATACACAAACCCTCCCGACTGCCAATTAGATAAGGCAGACAATTCTTACAGGGAACTGTCTGTGGATAACTTTGGGGAGCACGGGGACAAAAACAGCCCTGAATGCATGCACATCGCAGAAACATAAGACGGTTGATCTTCATAACTGTCTGCGATATATAACACCACCGCAAATATATTTTCAATATATACAAACTGACTACAATATGTTTCTAGACGCTTTTTTTAGGCGAGTCGGGTGCATTATGGTAATGACAGGAGTCAGTTTTCTTGTTGAACTGACTGGAATACGAAGAGTTAGGAAGCCAAGAGGATGACGATTTGCGATATATATTCGCGTGTGCAGAGGCTAGACGGTTAGGGCTTCCTCCTCACTCTCTCTCACTTCGCTCTCAAATCCACGCCATGGCCTCCTCCTCATCGTCATCGCCCTACTCGCTTGTCCCTTTGCCACCACCGACGTTGCCGCCATTAGTGCCTCTCAGGTTGTCATCGCCCATGCTTTCTGTCCGGCCGTGATGAAAAGGTTGACACCAATTAGGCGGCGACTCTTTTTTGTGCTCGAGTATGGTGACGAGTCATTGGCGTCTGACACCAAGCCCAGAGGATGAGGAAGAGGTGGATCAGGGCGACGACGATGTCACCAATGAGTATGGCTATGACAGAGATGATGATGAGGAGCCTGAGGAGAAGGGGGATGGTGACAAGGGCTACGATGATGAGGAGCTCGAGGAGAAGAAAGAGGAGGAACCCGAGGAGGAGGGCGACAATGATGATAAGGACGAGGAAAATGATGATGCTGATGAGGACTCCAATGGCACCGAGTATGATGGCGACGAGGATTATTAGGTGGAGCTCGATAGGTCGCATTGGTCCTAGCTGATGCTGATCGATTATAACGATGACGAGGACACTACGGCCTCAAAGAGGAGGAAGCTACAATATATAGTACTACTATAGCTAGTACGTAGTACCATGAAGGTCGTGCATGCAGTAGATAGGCAATGTAGGCAGTGCAACGACACTAGCCCAGCTTCATTTTGGCTTCATGGGAGCCACCCGTATTTTGTCTTTTGGTTGGTCGTCATATAAACCAATATGCAAGATGTAAAGTATATATCTAAATTATTAGCTATGAAATATATGCATATGAAATTATGGATAGCACAATTCATGAGATCAATGTAGGTTCAAAAGATTGTAAAAAAAAAAAGAGTATCGAAGATATGGCAGTTGGTTCTTAAGAGAAAAATGATTGTGATGTTATATATCACAGTCGGTTCTCATTACAAACCGACTGTGATACGTCCTTTAGGGTTAGGATTTCATGGCCAGGACGAAGATATGACAGTCGGTTTTAATGAAGAAATGTTTGCTGTTACCAGAACCTTATAAACATCCCAACTTTCCCTCCTAATTTTCATCTCCACCCCCTCCAAATTTTCAATTCAATTCCCTCCTAATTTTCATCTCGCCGTCTGGCCTCCACCTCACCGCACAACCTTCTCCACCCTACCTTCTCGTCGTTGATGGTTCCTTCCTGCTAATCCTTGATAGGAGCCGGGGAAGGCGGCGATGACATGCATGATGTCGACGACAGATGCAGCAGTATGGATCTGATGTGTCTAGATCAATCTAGTGTAAGAGGAGGTGGCATCACGGCTTCAAGGCAATCATTGTTCATGCAGGGGCGAAAGATGGTACGGGAAAGAAACGGCCGATGCAGCGGTGAACCAAGGAGGAAGAAGGGCATGTCAGCCGGTGCGACGGTGTGCTGAGGAGGAGGAAGGATGGTGTGACGGCCAAATTGTAGCAGTGCACAAATCAACGACGATGTGCAGATCGGCTCTGGTGCCCTTTTGTCTTTTCTTGTTTTCTCGGCTTACATGCTGATGACTGTGACAACGACCTTCGTGTTGACCGTGTGTGATTCATGTAGGATTTGGCAGTGAACATGCGATGTCGAAAACAACGACTGTGATTCGACAGTTGTGGACTTAGCCCTACCTCCTCGTCCATGGCGGCCCCAACCTGACATGGCGGTGTTTGTGGTGGGAGGCTGACGACATTTTTTTAAGCTTCCACACACATATCTGATAGTTATTGTTGTGCATTGTCTGAGATATGTCCTAAAAAATAGACGGTTTGTCCTAGAAACCATCTGCCATATGGTTTGCCAGACAGTTACTTCAGTGTGAGGTGATACATATGGGTGTCGCTATAGACTGTTTCTAGTGATTAGCCATCTCTGATATGTGATTTCACAGACGACGCGCCAACGATTTCTTACATGAATCTTTAGAGCTAGAACTCAAAATATTAATTACGTACTAACTACATGTTACTCCATATCGGGTAAAAGAAATATGTTTTGTATAACGTACAATCAAAGTTTTTAAATTTTAGCCATCAACATCTTCTGTTATACATCGAGATTTAGCATTTGAAAAAGATACAAGTATGTTTGTCACGAAAAGTAATTTTGTTATTATGATTTTGCTATATATGTTTTATAAAAATGGTAAAAACAGAATTAGCGATCAAAGTTACTCTTTTGATGGCCATATCGATGCCTAAAACAGTACTTATTTGTACTTGGAGAGAGTATACAAGTAGTGGAATCTTTTGAATTTTGATCTCAGATCTCCACTGGTTTGCGCAGCGGAGATGCTCGGTGGAGGAGGAAGCTGGCTCAGGGACGAGGTGGGATCGGCGGTAAGGGATAAGGCAATGGTGGACATCGGGGAGAAGGAGGATGTGGTGGTGCAGTTCCGTTTCATGCTGTTGGCTCTGGTGGATGTTGTTTCTTCCTCCGCAGTTGAAAGTGGGAAGAAGAGAAGAAGAGAGTGAAGTGAATGGTCGAGAGAGTAATGGGCTGCCTACGTCGCATGCGAATATATAGCGCAAAAAGATGTGCACGCATCTTCTCGGCTTCCCAACTCTTTATATTCTAGAAAGATCCAGAGGGAATCATCGGCAAATGGACATATATATTGCAGATGGTTCTTGTTTCCTGTTTTACAGACGGTTCTTTACTGTATTGCAGGCAGTTACATACGCAACCGCCTGCAATAAGAATCGTACGGCTTGAGGTTTATGTAACATCTCACAAATAAACATCTGAACAAGCATAAGATCTTTATTAGCACGATACAAAAGCACAGAAACAAATAGAAAAACCTTTTCTTAGCAAAGTTTCGTCTTTTCCCTTTACCTTTTTCTCGCTTGGCGCTTTTGGTTTGAATTTAATTTCCGGTGAGGAAACGGCCGCTGAGGAGCATCGCGTTGGGCCGCTGAGTACCCATGGGATGCCCCGCTGTGGTAGGTAGCACGCCCCACAAGCCGAGCTTGGAGGGCCGGCTCGAACACCGACGGCACCAGCGGCGCCGCCACGACCGGGAGGTAGCGGCGACCAAGCATCGTCGACCCTTATGCGTGTGATGATCCTCGGCGTCTCAACCGGCACAGAGCGAGGGGCTTGCCGGGACGGAGGTTGGGGGCGGAGGAGGGAGATGGCCGACCGGGGAGCGCAGCCGTTTGCAAGAATGAACGTGGTGGCCCTCACGTTTGCAGCAGAGGCAGCGGGTTGCATTAGTTTCTGCAATCCACGGCAACGTGGTCCGGCGAGAAGATATTGAAACATCTCCGCACCAGGTCCGCCGGAACCGGGCATTGACCACCGCGAGGCAGCTCGCTCCATCCTGCGCCAGGCACGACGCCTCGTCACCCGCCGCTGGCCCTCACTGTCGACCATGGAAGCGACCTGCATCCTGTCCCCCTGCTGGCGAGGGGCCCGAGCGACGTGCAGTCGCGACGCATCCACCTGGGGATGGGCCGCACGACGGGCATCCGCCATGAGCCTCGAGGCCGCGACGGTGGACGACTAGGGGCCGATCGATGGTGCCATGGTCTGGTTCACATTTACTGTTCACACACATCTATTCCCTCCAAGCCCACGTACCTATCCATGCATATGATAAACTAAGTATGACGATTCAACGTTAATAATATGACTAGTCTTGCTATAATATTTATCATAATAATATTTGATTAAAAATTAATCTCTACAAAATAGCGAATGGAAGAGGGTTGAGGAAAGATTTGAGCATAAGTTGAGTAGTTAGAAAGGGAAGATGATATTAATTGAGGGTAGATTAGTCCTCTAAATTCTATCTCAAGCAACTTTCACGTGTTTATGATGTCATTTTTTGAAATTTCTTATGGTGTCCTAAAGATACTGGATTATTTACGGTCTAGATTCTTTTAGCAAGGTGATAATCACAAGAAACAAATACAGATTAATACGATTGGATATTCTTTACCAACCAAATGACCAAGGTGAATTAGGTATTACTAACCTATCGATCAAGAATATATGTCTCCTCAGCAAATAACTTTTCAAGCTCATTAATGAGGATAGAGTTTGACAACAACTGCTCAGAAACAAGTATCTAGATTCTAAAGCGCTCACATAAGTATAGAGCAAACCAGATGATTCACATTTCTGATATGGCCTTATGAAGATTAAAAAAGAATTTCTTAAATAGGGTTCTTTTCATGTACAAGATGGTAGCGAGACTCGATTATGGAATAATACTTGGTAACGAATATCTTCGCAAAGCATGGATAACGATGTAGTTATAGAATAAATGCTTCATGATGCTTTTTATCATGCTTTATCTGCTAGCTTTTAGCACTGATTTCGGGGGCTATAACTCCTAGCGCTATTATCCAGAAAGGGACTTTCATAGGTTCAAATTGAAGCTCTCAACGAGACCTACAACTTTGCTATTGTCAAGATTTTCATTTGAGATCGTTTTGAACTCCGAAACTTCATGAGAAGATGAGGTTGTCCAGGACTCTACGAAAATTTACAGATTTCGTGGATCCTTTGTGTTGGGCCTTCTAGATGATTTGTGTGCCGACCAAGGGCTTGAGCTTGGGTAGTATTGGGTCTAATGGTACCTTAGGCATATCTAGTGTTTTAGAAAATATGTTTTTTCAGAGAAATTTGAATAGGGTTTGAATTTGAATTGAGCTTGGAGTGAATTTAAGAGAAATAAAAAATGAGGTTGAACAAGAATAGGAGTAGATAACGAATTTGAATTTGGATTTAGGTAGAATTTGAGAAAGATGAGAGATTAGTTTTAAACAAGGATTTAGATAAGATTTGAATTGAACTAGAGAAGAATCAGGTATGATCAAGGATTGAATAGATGATGAATTCAAAGATTTTGAATTCCAACTATTAAGATCTTTAACACTCAAAACACCAAAGAGAAAGAAAAAAAAAGAACTCTAATGCATTTACCTAGCCCTTAACAAAACTCAGCATGCAATGCATACAAAATAATAACCTATTTTAATTGATTATTTATGAAAATAGGTTTTAAATCTATTCTACTGGTGAAACTACCTACTAATGTTGAAAATTTTAAAAAGAGTTGTAAATTATAAAAACCAGGGTGTTACACGTCTCAGATGCAAAAAGCCAAAATGTTATCCATTTACTAAAAAAATGATGTTTGTTACAAAAATGCATAAAATTAGAAGAAAAAAGTAAAAATTATGTTAGTGGAAAAAAAAATTTATTTATGCTCCAAACTTATACTCGAATCGTATACACATATTGGTTTGATTCGTATATGTTTTGATCAATTGTCAAAATCATACGTCAGGTATAGGTAGTCCAATTAAAATCAGAATATGTTAGCCTTGCCTTGCCTTGCGTGCGTGCTATGCTTTGCCTGCTGTCTGCTTGATGTAACGATCTTGAGCTACACAATGCTTCTTAATCTATTATCTTACTAAGAATTTTGATTTTTTAATTTTTATTATGATTTTTAGCTATTGATTAATTATATTTTATATGGACTCTTTATTTAGGTATTTGATTTTTAATAAGACTATATTGTATATGGATCCTTATTGTTAATTTTATTTTATTTGGACTCATTATTGCTTCCTAAACCGTATGGAAGTTAAACTGTTAATTTTCCATATTTTTTTAATTTTAATTTAGGTATTTATTAATCGTATTTGATATAGATTTTTTGGTTTCCGAATTTAGCTATTTATTAATCGTACTTGATATGTGTTCTTTGGTTTAATCTAGATCGATAGATGTTTATAATAATGAGTGATCTAAGATTTTTTTTCCAATTAATATAGTAATTTTGTGATGTTAAGAACGAATGTGGTGACTCTTTTTTCTGCTCAAATAATAATATAATAGATTTTTCAGCCCAACCGGCGTTTCTCTGGTTCACAACACTGTCTTGGCCCCGATACAAGTACTTGTTCCGAAAGGTAATTATGTAACATTATAATTTTGCTATGTTTTATAAATATGGTAAAACAAAAATTAGTGGTCAAAGTTGCTCTTTGATGGCAAAACAGCACTTAGGTGTGGCTGGAGGGAGTGGACAAGTAGTGGAATCTTTTGAATTTGGATCTCAGATCTTTCATTTCTGATCTTAATGATGATAGCCAACGGGATCCTTGAGGGGAGAAAAAACCTAAAGAGTTTATTTTTTCTTTTTCTTTTGACATGGCGACACTGCGGTGCATTTCGAGCTGGCCGGAGCATCTGGTGCAAGATAAACAAATTTAATTGGAGTCTGAAATAACACGCAAATACAGGGACCGCAGCAGCTACCACTGCACAGGATGCGCACTCACTGTATATGCAGCTGCAGCTGCTACTGCTACAATAGCAATTGCAGATATACTTTCTGTCTTCTAAATCAGCTAACTAGCTTTATCTGTCCGGCAGACGGCAGTCAGTGTGGTCCTCCTGATTAGGACTGCTAAACCCATCATCACACCCACATTGCATTATGGCCTTCCAGCCAGCTCTTTTCTTTTCTGCTGTGAAAAATCTAGCACAAATCTGAAGAATAAGAAACAACTTTTGATTCGATATCCTATACTTTGGAGCAGGCGAATTTTAACTCTCAACATTAAGAATTCAACTGTTGCCTTGTTATATAAATTCGCCTTTCAACTAATTCTTGTTTATAAAAAATTCACAAATTTTCGAATGGGAGTTGTGGTGAAATTCAAGATTTCCTACTGTGAAGAACCTAGTCCCACAGGTATAGAAAAGAGCTTTCGGTTTGAGGAGGGAGTTTTGAAGCTTTCTTCTTAATTATTTCAAACTTTCGAGCTGAGATTCTAGCAACATTTCAAGTTTCTAGCAAATTTCATGAGGATG
Source organism: Phragmites australis (assembly GCF_958298935.1). NCBI lineage: Eukaryota > Viridiplantae > Streptophyta > Magnoliopsida > Poales > Poaceae > Phragmites > Phragmites australis. The sequence continues at coordinate 687,304 of NC_084927.1, forward strand.
TGACATGCCTCATGCATTGTCGCACGACGGAGGGAGCAAACATGAACAGGAAGGTGATCAAACAAATATTCCTCGTTCCAACTAGAGCTGAGACTTAAGGCCATGTCGTGACGATATGGTCCAGTCCCGTTGTGTCTCGTGTCACATTCTATTATGTCATGCCGTGTCAGGACGAGTTAACTCTAAACAGACCTAAACATAGTCTTCGGTATATTGTGCCAGCCTAGGCACAATTCTGTTTCATGTGACCTGATAATACTTACATATTTATCTTTTATCATCTCTCACCGAATAAACAGGACCTTAGTGTCTCATGTTTTGTATCAGAGAAATTAAAGGATAAACACGAAAAAATGATTATACAAATTGTGTCGTACCCTTTTTCACCATACCGGCATACCTATCTTGCCAAGATCTTAGATATGACACAACCTTTATGTTCATACCGTACCAATCCAACCTAAAATATTTCGTGCCGTATTGTGCTTTGGACGGTGACAAAATATCGTGCTATGAGCGGTCAAAAATGACACGACCCTAGTCTCGACTCTAGTTCTAACATGGTTCAGAAAAAAATGAAAATACACATAGCAAATTCACCAAATAAGATGGAAGATTATCCTAATACGAAATGCATCACCTAAAGTTATGTAGCAGAAACATTTAACTCGTAGCCAATCATTCAGAGAACTAGGAGTGCTTGGAAGCAAAGCACTATAAAATCCATCGCACACTCCCCATTCCACTCACTCCACTCCGAAGTAGAGGCGCAGAGCAAGAGCAGCTCACGACCAATCACCATGGCCTGCAGCAACCTCAAGCACCTGGTCGTCGCCTTCCTCGTCCCGCTCCCCTCCATCCTCTTCTACCTCTCCTTCGTCCGCCCAGGGGGCGACGGCGACGACAGCCCGCTCTCCTCGTGGTGCGCCGCGCACCCGCTCCTCCTCGCCAACATCCTCTTCTTCCTCAACGTCGACGTCCTCTTCTGGCTCGTCGGCCTCCTCCTCTCCAACCACTGGGTAAGCGAAGCACACTCCCCACTTCATTGTCCTGTCCCCTTCCTTCATTTCGTTTCCCTTGCCTGCGATGTGCTCGACGAAATGCCGACTCAGTTGACCTTTACTGTTGCAGCTCATTGACCTTTACTGGACCGTCATCCCGGTGATGCTGCTGCACTACTACCGGGGACACCCGGCGTCCGTGATGGACACAGCGAGGTCCGCGGTGGCGGTGGCGCTCACCTGGGTGTGGAGCGCCAGGCTCACGCACAACTACCTCCGGCGGGAGGGCTGGGAGTTCGGCAAGAGGGAGGACTGGAGGTTCAACGAGATGCGCGGCCAGTACGGCAGGACCTGGTGGTGGATGTCATTCTTCGCAGTCTATATCTCGCAGCAGGTGTGTCCATTCTTAAATTTTGTTGCAATGTGTTTGAAGAAATGACAATCAGACATCGCGAAACATAATCTCACGTTGGATCGTTCTGATCCACATGCTTCTTGGCCGGCAGGTATTCCTGATCGGCATATGCCTGCCGATGTACGCCATCCACTCCAGCAACCAGCCGTGGGGCATCTGGGACCTCTTGGCAGCAACCGCCTGCATCGCCGGAATCGTCATCGCTCACTTTGCCGACACCCAGCTGCACAAGTTCGTGACCATGAACGAGAAACTGAAGCAGCTGGGCGAGCCTACTGTGCCGACCCTCGAGGAGGGCCTGTGGAGGTACTCGCGCCACCCTAACTACTTCGGCGAGCAGCTCTGGTGGTGGGGACTGTACCTCTTCGCCTGGAACCTGGGTCAGTGGTGGATGTTTCTCGGGCCGCTCGTCAACAGCCTCTGCCTTGGCTATGTCACGGTGCTCGTCGAGCGGCGTATGCTGAAGCAGGAGCATCGGGCTGAGGCATACAAGCTGTACCAGAAGAGGACCTCGGTGTGGATCCCCTGGTTCAGGAAGGCCGTCCCAGAACCAAAGCAGAAGGAGACCTAAGTCCGTCGTGCAGTTTATTTTGGCCAGGTTGTTCACCATGTTGTTGTTCCATTCTGTCGTGCCAACCACTTGTCATTCGATCTGCTCTGTGCAGTTAACTATGCTTGAATTGTAACTTGTATCATGATCACCTGTTAAGGTGTAAATTAATAATAATGTAACTACTTTGATTTGTCTAATCGCAAGCTTGCTTGCTGTTCATCTCGTCCATCAGAAGGAACAAACATGATGATGTACACTAAGATAAGATCATTCCTGACAACTGAATTTGTGTATGGATCATCAACACTAGCTGCCAATGCAATGTGGAGAATCAAATCAGGTTAGTTACATTTTGGTCATCCTCCCTTTTCTCCAATATTGACAAGACAAATATTTACATCAAAGATGAATAAAATGTCTGCCTCTACAAGTCAATTCTGTTCCTCTGCTCCAACCGGCTTGTCGTCGGTGACGACCTTGGTTGGCTTCTAGCTTGCCAGCCTCGTCGACCGTCAGAGCTTTCAGCTCACTGATACCAGGAGCAAGTTCTCAGCCACCTTTGAATGTCAGTGCTTGGTGTGTTCATGTGGGGGTGATGGTGTAAGGAAGCAGGACATTGACAGTTTTGAATGGTTTCCTGGGCTTTCTGGACATTCGAAAGGCAGTTTCTTTCTAGGGCAATATTTGATAGGCATTTATTTACCGCCGTTTCTCTGATTATCCGCCTTGCGTTCTTGCCTGCTGCGGTGGCGAAGGCAGAGAGGACATGCTACAATTGCTCACTGCAACAATGCAATGACTACTTTCCCTATTTAGGTGAATGGTTAGATTTTCGATTGAGATAAAGGGAAATGTAAGATTTGAGATTTAGTTCAAACATTTCACCTTACTATCACTATGTAAACATGCCATTAGATAACTCGCTTCAAAGTAGAATAACACTGACGCAGACTCCTAAGAACTAACAACAGCCATATGATCATCCAATCTGCACCCAGGAACGAAATCGCCAGAATTCCTTATGGACACTATCTCTGATCAAGACCAAGCTCACTAGATTACTATACTAGGTAGTCAAGAGTGAAGGGATCGGTGATGTTTTAAGAGTAGAATGAATTAGGACACCTCGAACTATTTTTGTTTCAAAAATAGTATAAGATAAATCTATATCAATTTTTATCTAAATCTACAGGTTTATCGAGTGTGTCTACTCTATATATTAAAGCACTTGTCCATATGCAAGGGTCTCCGCGTCCCCGTACACGCTTCTTGTCGCTGCTCCATATCAAGTCGGAGGGTCAATAAGCTTGCCGTGTCGGCGTACCATTTGGTACAAAATTGGATAACTCCTTGATCCACTCTTTAGGTAGTATGATCCACTCTTTAGGCAGCAATCACCTAGCAACACTCTCTCTAAATCTATAAGGACTAATCACTCACTAATCTTGTGATTAATTACCTTGAATAATCATATTAAACACTTTGGTGACTTGGATGTCTTCTCAGGTGTACATGAACTTCTCTGGACTCTAGCAACCTCAAATGACTGAGTGAAGGGGTATTTATAGTCTCAAACCCGCACATTAGCCGTTACTCAGAAAAGTTGTTAACATCGGATGATCCGGTGAGAACAATAGTACTAACATCGGATCATCCGGTGAGTACACTTTCACAAACTAGCCGTTAGAGCCCCACTAAAGCCTTTTTGAACACCGGACACTCCATCACCGGACTATCCGGTGAGTTATCCCGAGCCATCCGAGCACTTCCTTCTTCTCTATGTAAATTATTCCGGTGAAAGCACCCGATGCACATCACTTTATCACCCAACTATCCGGTGAGTTAACTTCAGCCAACCGAGCCAATGTAACCCTCTCTGAAAATAATATCCGGTGTGCACAGCCTTCATTACCGGACCATCCGATAAGTTGAACTTCGTTTTACCTCTTTGCACTATTTATTGTCCGATGTGTGCAACACATTAATCACCGGACCATCTGGTGTTTTGATCTTCAACTTTAATGGTTGCAACCTTTTCTGGACAAATTGCTCTGGTGTGTATCTTCTCTGATCACCGGACCTTCCGGTGATGTCTTTAGGTATCTCTCCCCTTTGTCAAATATGCTCCGGTGGGTTCAACATCTAGAGCACCGGACCATCTGGTGAGACAAATCTTCCTAGGATTTCTCTAGTTCAGTCTAACCTTGTCCTAATTGTGGTGGCTTATTCATATATTGTATCCATAAGACCTATTAACATATATTCTTTACAAACATATTAATCTTATTGACTATATTATCATTAATCATCAAAATCACAATCATAGTCTAATAAAACGATTTTCGCTAAAAAAGCAAAGTTCACATTGATAGCATCTTGCAATTGTACAAACATGATCTCGTCTCACACGACTGAATAGCTCTAAATATGACACACTCTGGGTTAGATTGAACTGAGCTTATGCATATATATACACGCACAAAACATTTGAAGATACTACTACAAGTTAGCACATGAATACAATGATGGTCCTCAAACCCACATAAAGTTAGGAACATTCCTTCTCGATGAACATCAACTTTTATTCGTCGAAAAAAAACATCAACTTTTAATGACTCAAATGATTCACTTTCTTGCTATTGCTTTAAGCTAGTGTGGCGCCTTTAATCTTAGGTTATAACAGAATGATTACATGGTTACTTTGCAATGTTATTTATCCCAGCCAGCTGCTGTTTGGCCCAAAAGAAGAGCACCTCGCAGCACAGCGCGGCGGCCTAAATATTCAAGTTTGTGAAAGAGGCCACATGAACCACTTTTAGTTAGGTTGATCTCTCTGTATCATTATCCTAGTTGTTCGATCATGGGCCCCCAACTTGATCACATCGAGTTACTAGAATTCCTCCTAGTATATAATTAACGCCCAGTTGCTAAGCAGCTGGGTAAACTAAGGTATACTGCTCAATCTAATCTGATCTTCTTTTGGCATGCGTGCCATGGTATCTTATGAACTTTTGGCCAAAAAAAGAGAGAAAGCTATCGCCGTTCGGATTTCTATAACTCTGATTGATGCTTCTATTCTCAGTCCGGTAGGCACTCTGATACTAAACGTCCATAACAGTTTCCTCGATCCAGCTATCTTTTCTTTTCTTAACTTCTTAGGCTAGCAACTTGTTTTGAGTTCCGAGCTATCGATTTTGTATCAACGTTATTATCTAACTAAAGATTGAAACTTCAAACCTTCATTTCAATTGCGTGCACTGATGTAGTGGATTTCATTTTTTGCCGCGTTCTGTCTGTCAGTCAGATGCACAGTTCTTGGGAAACGCAGTTAAGCATCAAATGTCAAAACATGAGAAAGCAGCACGCACGAAGGATATGGCTGAATTTCCCCCACATGTGGAGTATACTAGTTGCAGAGATGCCAACTACTGGCAAGTTCAATGTAATTCTGCTGATAAAAATAGTTGGATCCTTCACTAAAGCAGACTTGGGAGAGAGTGAATCGGTGAGACACCGCGGAATCCTTTGGGTGCTGTGTCCCAAGAAGCAAGGAGTTCAGCATCTGTGGGAAGCTTCGGGTCATCCTGAAGCTTAAAATTTTATTATACTAAGTCTCTAAATCAGTCACCAGTAAATATAAATCTTACAATAAATAATACACAATCATATAACGAGGAGACTGGTGAAATAGATCCACCATCCTAATAATACATAAAGAATTCATACGATCAATAAGATCCACGTCATCAGAGAGCACAGTAGAAACGGTATGCTGACACGTCACTTCCACATGCAACTCGGGTGCAGACGCGACCAAGACTATTTGTCAGCCTTACCGTCGACGTCGGTGAAATCCAGATCTTCCTCTAAAAGCACAAGCAAATGTGAATACAAACGTATTCAACAAGTCTCAACCCATGCCGTACATCAAGGAGTATAAATATATGCATACAATATTGACAAGGGTGAGACTATAATCTTAACATTTGCGGAAAGCCAAGTTTACACATGCAATAGTTCATTTTCATAAAGCAGGTTTTGTGAAAACACTATATAATCAATATTAAATGAGAGGGGTTCAGCCGCGGTGGAAAGTCACCAAGACTTGAGTTTTAATGTTGTCTGGACATTCTGTCCACAGTAACCCACGGTAAACTGCCAGACCTACATCCAAAAAACGGCATACCTTGCCCACTCACACTTCAAAGAAACACACACAACTCATGCTAGTTGTTGTGACCGAACCGTAGTTCATCCATCACCGTGGACATAGCTATTCAAATAGTTTTACCTCTGCAGAGTGGTACATTTTACCCACAAGTTGAGCTTGGCAACACACCACCGTCGTGGTAGTGCGACTCAACAAAGCTATTACCCATCACAGCATCATCCCACTAGCCGCCTACGCGAGCTAACCAGGGGTTCCTGACCTATACCAGGCCTCCAACAGGGTCGACAAGCCTGCACCCGCTTGTAGTTGCTCCGTGGCCTCCCGTTTCACACCTGCCTTTGGACGACCAGTAGACTAGCTGGCGGGGTTTAGGCTAAGCCCTGCCACATACAGGGTCGAGTGGCTCTACGATGAAAACTAGGTAGGATATCACAACAACTCGGTCCTTAGTCGAGCCAAGGCAAACATCTTCACAATAAGCCTGTCACGCAGGTATCACTTAAACTCCCAAGGCATTCCCGGCGGGAACCCTGATTTGCTCTAGCTCTAATAGGATCTCTGTTGTTATCAATATCCGATAAACCTTCCCATCCCAACAACTCACACAACACCCAAGCACCGAGTTTCACACGGTTTGCAAAACTAATTAGGATTAAGCATGAAATACCATTAAAGTATATAGTCCTAAGCATACTAGTAACAAGGTGATCATCTTAGCGTAATTAAAGTTGCCGAGATGAATATCCTATGGTTACCAATGTTATATTCAGAATGATAGCAATCAGGCTGGCTAATCTACAATAGGATATAATTAGATCAATAATTCAAACTATGCCAATAAGTAATACTTCATGCAACCATTTGGTGGAAAACAGTTGCTACGATTGTGGTGATAAAACTGGGTATAATATGATCAACAAGGAAAACGGATCGAGATTTGCCTTCGTTAAAGTCCCCGACGGGGTTCTGCTCGAAGTCTTGTGTTCCCAACTCCTCCTCCTGCTCCTTGAACTCTCCAGTCTCTACAGTGTGACAAACAACTTGTGTAGGCTACTGTCGCCCGTTCAACAGGCAAGAACAAGATCTCGCCCTTTGAACAGGTGAGAACTTGTAGGCCCCAGCGCTCAGTGCATTAAATAACAGGAGAGAGAAATATCTCGCCTGTTCAGTGGGCGAGAACTAGGTCTCGCCCTTTGAATAGGCAAGATCTTCGTAGCTGTGACACCGGACGGACCCACCCAAAAGGTCTCGCCCGTTGAATTATCGAGATCTTTTGGGTATTTAATTCGGCCGTGCCAGCCCTCCCAACGTCAGTTGCTCATTTCATACTACACAACCGGGAGGAGAGGAGAGGATAGGAGGGGGGAGGGGAGAGGCGAAATTTGTGCGGTGAAGCCCTGCCGGAGGAAAGAGGTATACTTTTTTTTCTTTGATTTTTTTACAAACCCGATATAATAGCCACTAGTGTTGGGTTTTGACATAGGTTAGACGCTAGATCTAGAATTTATTTTACAAACCTGATAGTTATAGCCACTAAACGTGGGTTAGAATTTAAATCTAGTTTCAGAATTAGGGTTAGATATAGTTTAGCGATCAAATCCTTTTTATACTCATTTTTTAGCAATTAGATGTAGTAGACATATGTTATGTAATAGATGTATGATTTAGATATAGTGTAGTCATAACTGGTTTGATAGATGTATGATTTAGAGGCGTTTGATGTAGCGATCCGGGAATATTTTGTTACAGTATAGATTACATGTTGGGCTATGTTTGTAATTAATTTTTCATTGTAGATGTTGTTTTACATAATTATTTCTGTTCAGTCACAATAATATTAGCGTTTTTATCGATGGTTGCCAGGTATGTTGAATATATGGAAAATTATGATTTTTTATGGGGACAGTGAAATATTATATGGTCCGAAAGGGGTAGTGTTGTCCGTACTTCACTCAATGGACAAGGGTATCTCGAGACCTATGCACAAAAGTGTTGGATACTTGTACGCCTGGTTGTTGTGGGGTTTCAACATAGACCCTGAGGTTCAAGAGATGACCATTAGCATTATGGGCAACCGAGTGAGAGATGGTGTATGCTGGGAGGTGCACCCGCTCTGGGAAAATACAGTGTGGAAGAGTTACCTGTAGGATGTTGTGCACAGAGGTTGGCCTCCTTTGTTGCTTGTGCAATGGAAGAATAAGGAGACAGTGGGGGAGATGCAGAGTGGGGGGTGCGTGGAGAAGGAGGGTGATGAGGAAGAGTATGAGTATGATGTCAATCCGGATGGTGCACATTCATCGGAGTATCCAACTGAACTGACCGATAAGGCAGATAAGGGGGAACAAATCCCTTCTCTAATTGAACGCATGGAGCGAGATGATTTTCAGGCTGACGAATCCTCTAAGTATGACATCTCGGATGATGAAGATGATGCTCCTATTCCCGCGGACTGGAACAATCCTAACTTCAACAATCTTGTGGTGAATGAGGGAAATCAGGTGGCCTAGGAGTATACACAGAATGAGGTTACTCAGGGTGCTAGGTATCCTATCAGTAAGGCCATGAAGGATGCAATGACTCAATGGACAACATCGCTTCAATGACAGTTTTATGTTGCGAAGAGAAGCAAGAAGGAATATGATGTCAAGTGCGTGAAGGCGGGTTGCTTGTTACGGGTGCATGGCTTCAAGGGGAACTGGGTTGACTATTGAAAGGTATCGATTGTGGTCGACCAAACTTGCATTATGGACGAACTTGAGCCTAGCTACAGGAACATAACCTCAGCCTTTGTCGCCAATGTGATGTACGCTCAAATTGTGAACAACCTGAACTACGAACTAGGATCCATAATCAGGCAAATTGAGGAGAAGTACAAGTACACTATCAGCTATAACAAGGCATGAAGGGCTAAGAGGAAGGCAATTGAGATGAGGTTCGGGACCTACGAAGCGTCATATGGCAATCTATCACATTTGTTGTAGACCATTGCTCGAAGGAACCTAGGGACGTATTGTGACATTGATAAGTACTCATTATTGTTCAAACTTGGCAAGTATGTCTTGAATCGATCTTTCTTCACATTAGGAGCATATATCAAAGCTTTTAAGCATTGTTGGCCTATCCTGTGCACTGATGCTACTTTTCTTACCGATAAGTACATGTGATAGATCCTGACTGCTATTGGGGTTGATGTGAACAACCAAGTTCTACCGTTGGCCTTTACATTTGTAGAGAGTGATAACACCAACAATTGGTATTGGTTCTTGTACCATGTTAGGATAATAATTGTTGGTGCTCGATCGAATGTGTGCCTTATACATGACCAACATGCTGGGATGCTCGTGGCAATTAAGAATCTACAAAATGGAACAGACGATGGCTTGATTTGACCTTTGTGGCTAGATCTGTAGAGTAGGTGGTCCATGAGGCATTTTGATACAAACTTCTTCCACCAATTCAAGAACAAGAACCTCATGAACATATTCAAGAGGTTGTGCGATCAAAATCAGCAGCGAAAGTTTATTGCTCTTTGGAATACGAACAACATTGCGCATAAGGTGAAATGCTCATGTTTGTATTCATCTCACACCCGTACACCATCTTTTCATAGTACAAGGAGATCTTCAAGCAATGGTTCGAGATATACATCGATATCGTTGCTAGATTGATTCGGCCCACTGATCGGCAAAGGTATCATAAGGAACTTTCGCTTCATACACAACCAAGATAGAAGGTTATAGATATAGAGAGTCACGGGCCAAGTGCTATGACTATTACTCATGTAGCCGAAAGGATTCATCCCATCTGTACTCAACCCGAACCTTATATTTCTCACTTCAACTTTGAATTTCTTATTTTTTGTATCGAAGTTCCTCCATTATATTCCATCAGCAGGGTGTCTAAGCATCCGTCTTTCTTGCACCCTTCGGCGTGCCATCGCATCAACTCGGCATTCACTTGTTTGGCAAACAATCACTTCAAACGGGAGATTATAGGGAAATACCAAACCATCTTAGCTAGGGGGTCTTTTATCCTTTCTCTTCACCCTTACATCATCGCTATCGATATCGTTAACGTTGTGCTTGTACCGTGATACACCGAAATGCATCACACTTCTAAGTCTGCATCCCCATTGTGATACAGCATGCAGTCGTTTCGACATGCATGTATTTTCTCTACTTTCAACCCCCAACGGGCAGGCAATCTGCTTGGCGTGGTACGTATTTTTAGGCAACTCGTTGCCTTCTGGAAGCAAGTCTCTCAAGAATCGTAACAACTCGTTGAAGCCCTTATCAGACCAACCATTTTTAAACTTCATTTGCAGCAATGTCAGCGCAACATGTAGCTTGTTGTGCTCTTTCTTACAGCCCGGGAACACTGGTGTTTTATAGTCCTCTATCATGCATTGGAACTTTTTATGTTGCCTATCACCGGTGAAGTCTCCCTCCTGATTGCGTAATATTTCATCTAGGTTGTCATCATCGTTGCTGACAAAAGTATCTTCGAATGTCGACATATCGATGTCTTCGCTAGCTGTCATATCGTTGCCTCCATCTTCTTCGATGTGGGCTGCTCTTCATGCACAACCTCCTTATGTTCACCATGCTCGGTCCAGCAAATGTAGCCAGGCTTGATACCCCTGCGAAACAAGTGTGTACAGATTTGCTCTATACTTGAGAACTGCTTCTCATTCTTCCAGTCAACGCACAAACATCATATATAGTGATCATCACGCTTGTTTTTTGGCTTCCTGTACATCGCGACAGCCCTCAAAAAAGCCTCCACGCCATGAAAGAATTTTGGGCCGCGACGGTTAGCTTTGTATATCCATGTTTGGTCCATCTATAAATTTATTATTATCATTACGTTTTAGCAATCATTAAAAAACCATTGAACTGATAACCATACAATATTTAAAAAATACATTAATTTATTGAATTACCTCGCATCTTAATTGCTCCATATTAGATGACCCATCACCTTCCGTTACTTGGCCCGGATTGAACCCACCTTCTAAATACTGCCACGTCCGCTTACGACTAGCGGGTAGATATACCATCCCTACAGCTCAATATTCAAATTCAATATGTTGATCTATTTAGAGGTGATTTTAATCTTTTTTCTTAATTCACTATTAAAAAATTGAAACTAGGTTTTAATCTATTTAGATGTGATTTAACCTTTTTTCTCTTAAATCACTACTAGAAAATTGGAGATCTAGTTCACCATGGCATAATCGCATACTTTCAAATCTAGAGCAATCGAACAAATAAATCTAACCACAAATGAAATGTAAATCATCTCAATTGGAGCTCTAGCTTCTCTCAAAATTCATTACCATGGAGCAATCACATACATTCATACCTATAGCAATCTAGCAAATAAATCTAAGTAAAAATGAAATATAGATCATCTTATTAACCTTGAAGCACATTGGGCACGTAAATTCCTCCAAATTTTGAAGTCTCCAAGCGCAAGATTGGGCACAAATGGTGGAAGCCGAGCAAAACAGAGCTCCTCTCTGTTCTATTCAAGCTAGGGGGACAAGAATGCGGCTTTTATATACTGTACATTTATTAGTGTCGGCATGTAATACGAACCGGTATTGATACTCAGTATCAGTGCCAGCTCATGGTTATCAGTTGGCACTAAAGTAACAGTGCCAGTTTGTACCAAGAGCCGGTACTGATACTATGTATCAATGCTTGTTCAATCCGGCTTAATCATTGATCGAGTACGAGAAGTTACAAACCAACACCGATACTTCATCAGTGTTGGTTCTAGAAGAGCCAGCATTGATGACTTGGTACGGATGACTATTTCTGTTGTGCTACATCTATGATATCAGATACTTTGATCGACATCACTATTATATAGTGAATTCGGGGGTGAATTCTTTTATCAAGACAGTATAACTAGGAGCATCAAGTCTCGTATAAATCAAGACGCGTAGTAAAAGATTAGGATTAACCCCTCAAATGGCTAAAGAAGAATGACATCTTAACCTTCGTATTTTGTTGTTAATGTTAAAAATAATACTACCAGCGGTTGGATCCTCTCTCTTTCATTACTCTCGGATCAACACAGTATGAATTGTAGATCAAACACAGGAAGGCACGATATAGGGTGGAACTTTTCTTTAATATTTCTCATCAACCTTTACTTTTTTTTGCGAATAGGACTCGAACTATATTAAAAATCCTCATATTATGTAGAGGTCTATAAAAAAATAAAAAATTACAAAGACAATACAACTAGGTTCCCTTGTTCACTTCCGGTAACCTCTGCCTTTCTTCACCTCATTTCACAACAGCTGAACGAAATATATCATTAAAACCGGAGTTAAAACCTTGTACTAACTCTAACTTAGAAACCGGAACCATTGGATAGCCGCAATCCTACAATAGACAATAATCCCTCGAGTCCACTGTTAAGACGCTTCTAAGACTTTGAACGGACATTGACAGTGTCATTGTGAAAGAGGTAAATAATCAAAACAAGTGCCACCTTCCTCGGATTCACAAGATCTAGGAACTCAGAGACAAAATCTGCAGCTGGCGATGGAGTCTCCACACACATATAAATAGTTTTCCTCTACCACAATCAACTGAAGTCTCTATCATTTACACTCAGCGATTTGCACTCCAACATAAGGTCAGGGCTTTAAGAGTGGGGTTAGGGCATGGGGTTCAGGAGGTCCTGAGCAATCTAGCAGCAGCCTCGAAAGTCTAAATCGTTTGGAATCCACACCTGAAGCAGATCTGCAAAACATGCATGGCAGGTAATAATAGGGGTTGCCGACCTGCCCTGCTAGATGCTGCATGCATGCTCATTTAGCTGCTGCCGTGCCAAAGTCAAACACACCACACTTAGTTGCTACTCCCATCTCGTTCTCGTCTCCATCATCAGATCGAGATCGACGTCGACGCGTGAGCTAGGGTTTGCGACGTCGCAGAAACCAAGACTACCGCGTGCAGGCCGGCCAGTGACCAGTACTGAAACTTAAAATATATCTGTCTATGGAGTAAGTCCCAAGCAAGCTCAATGCTGACAACCGATCATCAATCTTTTTACCGCCAAATTGACATTTAGTTACTCCATCAGTAGCATATATAGCAAGCAAGATCAAGTGTCCAAGACGACTAACTTCCAGTTCGACGTACTAGTATATATATCGCAGAGTTTATACATAAACATGTACTATCAGTTACCTAGCTACAAGTGGTTAGTTATCCTATATAGTTAGCTGGATTTACTAGCTTCTGCATGGTACATACCAATAGTGGATCAACGTAACCCATCTATAAGATCGATCGTCCCGGCGAGCTAGCTAGCTACATTGATACAGAGATCAGAGATGCAGGTGCCGCAGATCGCCCTGCTGCTGGTGCAGCTGGCGGTCATGGCGTCCCAAGCTCTGGAGATGGGTTACTACGCGGCGACGTGTCCTGACGCGGAGGCGATCGTGCGGCAGACGATGGAGCGGCAGCACTACAACGACCCGACCCTCGCCCCGGCCATCATCCGCATGCTCTTCCACGACTGCTTCGTCCGGGGCTGCGACGCCTCGGTCATGATCGTGCCCACGCGGACGCGCTCCTCGGAGCGCGTCGCCATCCCCAATCAAACGCTGCGGGGCTTCAACGCCGTCGACGCCATCAAGCGCGCGCTCGAGTCCGCCTGCCCCCGGACCGTCTCCTGCGCCGACGCCCTCGCGCTCATGGCGCGGGACGCCGTCGCGCTCCTCGGCGGAAACCCCTACGACGTCCCGCTCGGGCGCCGCGACGGGTTGCAGTCCAACCCGTGGGAGGTGGACCTCCCACCGCCCTTCGCCAGGCTCGACGACGCGCTCCGGGCCTTTGCCGCTAGGGGGTTCTCCTCCGAGGAGACCGTCGTGCTCTTCGGCGCGCACACCGTCGGCGGCGCGCACTGCTCCTCCTTCCGCTCCCGCCTCACCAACCCCGACGGCATCATGGACGAGCGCCTCCGCTGCGACATGCTCGACACCTGCGGCGCCGCCGACCTGCCGCTCGACAAGGACCCAGTCCCATTCCTCGATCCCGACACGCCATTCGTCGTCGACAACAACTACTATGCGCAGCTCATGAGCAACAAGACGCTTTTGCAGGTCGACCAGGAGGCCGCCACGCACCACGCCACGGCCGCCCACGTCGCGTACTACGCCGCCAGCCCCGACGCGTTCATGCAGAGGTTCTCCGAGGTCATGGCTAAGCTCAGCAACGTCGGCGTGCTCGAGGGCGACGCCGGCGAGGTCAGGAAGGTCTGCTCAAAGTATAACACTGATTGAAGTCTTGAAAAGCTCACTGTATTGATTAAGTGTTGCGTTGGCGCCATCGGTCGAGTCAGAAAAAAAATTAGTTAGTAAAGGATTCTTTGCGAAAATTGATGGTTGACCTTGATTACACTAAAAAATTAGTCAGGTCGATGCTGTAATTTCTCAGGTGTGTGCCAATTAGTAATTCATTGGAAAGATGGCTAATGATGCTTCTTGTCTCTAATGCATGCATGTACATGTTGTTCAGCCAAAGATCGAGTAGTCATTTATACCTCTGATCCCAAATATAAGTCTATTTAGAACTGTTAATTACCTACTTAGCTTTGACCATTAAAATTTTAAAAGTAATATAGATTGACAACATAATTAAGTTACTAGATTAATCGTGAATAATGCTTTCATAATTTATAACTATTTGAATTTGAAATATTATATTTACACAAATATTGTTAGTCAAAAGTATTATATTGGAGATTATATCGATGTCTGTCGACTATTGGTAAAATCGATTATGCATATACTTATTTAAAGTAGAGATGTCTGGTCATCAACTATGTATATTGAAGAGAACGATATAAGATTTTATACAAATTTAGACTCTCCTTAGGATAATAGTCTTATGTCATGTTATGTGTTAATTAATCTTATGAAAAGACAACGATAATGGGTGTGTCTAGATCTAGTCATAAGGATCTTGGCAAGTTCTCTTATGTTATAAATCCTAAAGTTATTATGGGATGAATCTAATCGTGACTCGAATCTGTTGTGAACCTCAATAGTTTGTTTGAGCTTATATCTAGTTTGTCTTCCTCTCTTGGCCTAATCGATCTTCCTGGGTGTAACCTGTCTCACTCTTATATAGTCGGGTCAGAAGACATACCGTACTCGGAATCTCTAAGTGCAATCTTCCCAGTTTGTATTACTTCCAAATCTAGAGGACTCTTTGCTAATCCGGGGATAGTTTACGTATAGAACATGATGAACAGCCTAAAATATTGGCACATGTCTTATTTACTTCATAGTGTTTATAAAACCTACCGTACGTATCAAACTAAGGACATGTGTACGGTGGATATCCGCCTCTATGATATACTCCATCTGGTTGCAAATGTAGGTCGTTTTAGCCTACTCAACTATTCTCTAAATATAAGTTATTCTCGAACTTCTATGCATTTTTTTCTCTTTTGTTCCCATCTTACCCTTGTTTAATAAATGTTACCACTCTCACAAATGAATGAGTTATCTTTTCCAATGTAGAATAAATAAAGGGCAACAAGGTCATTTGATCTACTTTCTTAGTCCTTGTGCATAAGTCTAAAACGACATATATTTGTAATCGGAGGGAGTATTATATTTCTAATAAATATTTTAATTATTAATTATAAAATCATCATCAATGTCCTAATGGACTTTTGGGATCATAGATAGAAATTGTTAGTATCCTAAATCAATCGGTTCACCAAAAGTTCTGTTTAAGAGAGCGAGACATCTATGCAAATTTCCACAAACTCCCTTTTCTATACTTAATGAGCCCAAAATGTAAGGCCGGGCTGGGCCGTAATTAAAGAAAGACCTGGCGGGGCCTCCAAAGCTTCGATATACCCTTGCCCGATCCATTCAGCGGATAACGTACAGGCAGTGGCAGCTCGGCAGCTCCTCCCTCCCCCTGCTCTGCTCTGCTCCGCCCATGGCCTCCATCCTCCAGAGCATGAGCACCCTCCTCGTGCCTCGCCCCGCCGCCCGACGCGCGCCAACGACGAGGCACCGCGCCAAGATCTCCTGCATCGGGTGGGTGCGTACCAATTCGACTCCCCACTTCGATTCTCTCTTGTTTCTTACGTGCTGACCGAGTTGGGGCAGGACCCGGAGGGCGTCCTCGGCCCGCCGCAGGGCGGCCACATCGCGCGCCTCGAGTTCCGCCGCCGCCTCGAGAGGGACTCCGACGCGCGCGAGGCGTTCGAGCGGCAGGTGCGCGAGGAGCACGAGCGCCGCCGCAAGGAGCGCGAGGTTCGGCAACCCAACCCAAACACGAGCTAGCCTCCCTTCCCTTGCTGGGCCTTCCCTCCAACGGCTGCCTGCCATCGTCTGACGCGTGCCTGTTTCTGCTAGGATAGGCGCGGGTGATCCCTGACACGGACGCCGGCCTCGTCGAGTTCTTCCTCGACACCGAGGCGCGCGAGATCGAGGTCGAGATCGGCAGGCTACGACCCAGGTGAGACAAAGAGAGCTCCCAATCCTGCCTGCCTGCCTGCCCTTGTGCTGTTGAGTTCCTCCATTTGATTGCTTACTTAATCTGTCCTGTCGGCTACAACAAGGCTGAGCCAGGGCTTCTTCGACCACCTCACGCGCGAAATAGCACAGATAAAATTTGCAGTCACCAGAACAGCGGTACGGTGCCCGTGTATCCTATCATTCATTGTTTGCAACCTGCAAACATAACCATGTGATATTGTGATGATCTTTACTGACATCAGTTTGCATACAGGAGATGGAAGACAGATTGATCGAGTTGGAAGCAATGCAGAAGGTTCTTCTTGAGGGAGTCGGTCAGTAAACTTCTGCAGTGACATTACTCAACGTGCTAACTGAATCTACATAACTGTTTAACTGTAACACTACTCCCTGCTATTGCAGATGCGTATGACAAGTTGCAGGATGACCTTGTTACAGCGAAAGAACGGCTGATGAAGATTCTGCAATCGAGCGATAGAAAATCGACGGTAAGATCAACGAAAAGCTGAGAATCCTTTCAACTCTTTTTCGTACGATGCTAACCCCTCAGGCACCTATAAATATTTTCACTGTTGTTAACTGATCCTACCCAGTTGCTTGAAATGGTCGAACGGAATGAGCTGAACATATCCATATTAACTCTTCTTGATGAGAACATAGCAAGCGCAAAGACGAGTAATCAGGTGATGTGGTGTCTCTGCTCTCTATCAAGTGTAACTAGGAATACTACAGATCTGTGAACATCTCTAACTTATGTGCTCTTGTTGGTCTATTTTTCAGAATGAGGCTGTTGCTTTCATGGAGGATGTGCGATCATCCATCGTGAAATATATAACAGTATAATTTTTTTTTATGTATGCCAATGGCCCATCACCTGGGGCACTGGACTTATCTTCGCAACATAGTTGTTCAAATTAATGTCATGAACCTGTAGTTTACAAGGTCCTCTTATGGATTTGTAAGTTTGAATTTGTTTCTACTGTATTTAGATGATGTGCTTCGTATCTGCTCCAAAGCAACATTGTAATTAGCCTTATTGGTAAAGAGAAATCGTAACCTGTACCGCCAACAAATACTGCAAAGTTTGAAGTTCATTCCTGGTTGGAATACCTCGTGTGTATCTGTGTACGCATATATTGGGATCAAGTTAAGCCAAAATCAATTTTTATCTAAAGGTGCTTTAAGTTTATCTGATGTGGTTACTCTATCGCAATAAAATTTTGCATCCTAGGTTCCAATTCTAGCAATTACACATGATATTCTAGAAAGGTAAATATGAAAGATAAAACAGTGCAATATTAAACTACAAAATGTAAATGAGGTAATGAGCGCAAACTTGACACGACGACTTTTTTCCATGTTATCGGTAAGTTGCCTCTCACCACTATCCAAGTTGAAGCCCCTTGCAAGTGAAGCTCTCCAGTTGGGTAACTCCACAGTGCTTGCTGTTAGACCTCCCCACACATTGGTGGGTCTCCCACTAGGCACACCTAGTTGTTCACCATCATATTCACTAAGGTAATGCTTTGCTACTCTAGCACAGGCCACTCCTCCCGCTCACAATGCTTGCGGCCGCTCCACAAACTCGGTTGGAGCGTCTCGCAATACTCACCACCGCTAAGTTGTCTACGTGTAGGTAAACACGAAAAGTAACAAGTGTGGATCACTCGTTTGATCCACCTCTAGGCTAATCACCATGTTAGATGCACACTAGGTCTAAACTACCACTAATTAAGTTCTTAATCTTGTGATAATTAACTTGATCTTCAACTTTAACTCCAAGGTCACTCAAACTCTCTCCAATATGTGTGTATGTATTGCGGTGGGAGGGAGCAACCGAAAACGGTCAGTGGATGAGGTATTTATAGAGCCAACCTCAAAAACTAGCCGTTGGGAAGGAATCTACAAAATTCCTAGTCACCGTAACATGCGGTGATCCCCATTCCAGCAGTTTGAAATTTGGCCGTTGGAGCCTTGTCAAAACTCACTGCATTGTGTGGTGACCTTCTTCTTTGAAGCTTGAAACCTTCTGAAAATAAAGTACGCTGCACCGCCCTATGATCACCGTATCATGCAGTGACTTAATCTTGGATTCCTTGATTTGCAACCTCTCTGCAACACACATACGGTGCACCATCCCATAGGCCACCGTATCATTGAAGCCAAAAAAAAAAATCTACACCAACTATCCACTGTCACTGTATCATATGGTCGATAATCGCATGACCTCACCGCATCATGCGGCGACTAGGTTTCCAGTGAGACTTGTCTAATTCGATTTTTTTTCAAGTCCTGATCTTTGTGGATTCTCTTTCTTCATGTCTTGAGTCTTTATTCTGGTATATTAGAGCTAACCAAGCCTAGTGTGCATCACCTATTAGGTAACTAACATAAAGATATTAGGTCAAGCTATTAAACCTAAACCCCTTTCTATAGTATGGCCAAAAGAAAATAAATATATCTACATAAGTGATGCTCTCAACATCATAATCATTTCTAAATAATAGGTCCATATATCTTTATGAAACTATTATTTGACCTTGATGTTCATTCCTTTGTGGTGTTTGGAATCTCAAGTTCATTATTAGCATTCATGAGACTAAATCTTGTATATTAACAAATAATGTTAGTCACTTTCATTATGTTAACATTAATCACCAAAATCACATTGACCCATTGCTAAGGTCCTTGGTCTTTCACAGGAATATGCCAAAGTGTTTGTGATTGCTACAAGAATCTACATCAATTCCTGTTTGCAATTAAAGATTGCATATCACTATACTCAAAACTATAAAGATGTATATATGAAAACTACAACACTAGATTTTTCATATAATATTGTAATTTTTAAAATAAATTCTAGTGATGCAAAGGTTCAAAGAGTGATGGTCAAAGTCAGTTATCGGAGACCGTAAAAAGTTAAAACCATCAAATTCAAAAGGGAAAGATTCCATTTACCAACCTAACTATTCAATTAACCACCATACAAAATTTCGTCTAAGTTAGAAAAAGAATTAAGAATTTTTTTGTGATTGTTTTCATGTCTCGAGGGTTAAACCATTCTTAGATGCTTCCAACCTATGAAAATAATAAAAATAAAGTTCTATGATATTTTGTAACATAGGTATGACATCGTCTATCACCCCACAAAATTTGAACTTAAAACCAACTTGTACAGGAGAAACAAAAAATAAAATTCCATTAGAGGGTGAACTGATCCAGTTTAAATAGCTTGGGGTGGTTAAATGCGACGAATTTTTGTATTAGGGTCAACTGAACAAACTAATAGTTAGGGATAGTAAAATCGAAGTTTCCCAAATTTCAAAAGGAACAAAGTGAGTGCACCCTCCGGAAATAAATGAATTGTTTCGAACATCAATGCAATCTTAAAAAATGTAATTTGAACCACCACTTTATACTTAATATATTTAGTTAACATGAAAAAAGTTATTATGAAAATATTTTTGAAGAATAATCTATTCATATCTATTACAAAATAAAATGATGCCTAGGTATAAATAATCTGAGTCAGACAACCTAGGTTATGGCACTTATTTTATGGAGTGAGCAAAGGCCTTTGGTGCACAGATACTATTAAGAAATAAAGTTGTGGATAAAACTCTGTTTCCAAGGGATTCCATGAGAAACATATTTGTTTGAATAAAAAAAATATATTTCATATCTACTTCTACTACGAGTTCAAATACTCGAGTTGTTGTTTTCTTCCATGTTTTTAAAACGCACAATTCAATATACCATGCTGAGAAATCAAACACATTAAATAGTTATCATATGAATTTTGAATATTTCTTTGACTACTGTTGTACCATGCTTCACAGAGTGTTTCATAGGCTAGTGAGTACAGTCTCTCCAATTGTTGAAGTAGGTTTCACATATTACTACCTTAAATATTTTATTTCTTTAGTTCACATAACATATAATTGTAGAAATTAACAGTAGAAATAAATAATATAGAATAGGGAGAAAAAAGAAAAACGAAAAAGAAGAAAGAGAAGGGGCTGTTTCACGGGGCGAAAAGAGGACGGGATGTGGCAAAGAGGGGAAGAAGATGGCAGCAAGCTAGCCAAGAGACTCCATCGGTGGGAGGAAGGAATGGCTTAAACAAGTTACGAACTGTTGATTTGAGATGAATGATTCAGATTTAATAATACAATATTATAAATGGTAAATATTATTACAGACAAATTTATCTGTTATTACAGTACCGTTGCTAGAGTATTCTCCTTCAACAAAGCACTGTTGCTCCTTTACTTCACCACGGAGGAATCGGGTCCGGAAGGAAGGGGAGGCCGGGAGAGCTCCAGCGCGAAGGCGGCGCGCACGAGATGTGGCGGAGGCGACTCGCCGCTCTCCTTCTCCGATCCCCGTCGTCATCCTCCTCCTCCACAGCCGCTTCTTCCTGCCAGCGGCGGCGCCACCACCTCCTCCCCAGCGAGGTAGCATATCCCTTTTCTTCTCCCATCCCTCGCGCATTCCGTCGAACGCCTCGTTCGCAACTCACCCCCTTCTTCCCTGGACGCTTATGGTTTTCGGATCTGCGCTGGCAGGAACCTCTTGCTCTGAATCATCTTGCCAGGCTCTTCACGTCTCAAGCTGTAAGTTTTTCCCAGACCTGCATTACTATTTGCAGCGGCAGCTGCTGTTCTAGACAGCGCGTGTGGCTAACAGATTCTGTGGGATCTCTTCTTTCTCTAGGGAAGTGATGGTGGCCATTTCCAGAAGCCGTTCATCGCTTTCGTCTTAGGTAAAGTTTCCACTTTTATTCTTACTCTGAGATGAAGATTGTACTTATAGTTGTACATTCACCTTCCCCCTGATATATGAGCGTAAAACTCACACAGATATTTACTAGAGATATAGCAGACTTTTCACAAGTGTTAATCAATGCTATTTCAAGTTGTATTTAGTAATGTCGTTGATTCAAATCCTTTACGGAGACACTATTCATCAATTCCTATATGTAGGGGGGCCTGGGAGTGGAAAAGGAACACAATGTACTAAGATTGCTTCAAACTTCGGATTTGCCCATTTGAGCGCTGGTGATCTTCTACGCCATGAAATATCATCTGGTAGTGAGAAAGGGTAATTTTTATGTGATCCACTGTTACTCTTTTGATGCCCTACGAAAAGGTTTTCAGTGCCTTTGTTCATTTTTACACATGGTTGCTCTTCAGGGAGTTGATTCTAGAGATGATAAAGGAAGGGAGGATTGTCCCATCAGAGATAACTGTCGAACTGATCAGAAAAGCAATGGAAATGAGCGATGCTGAAAAAGTTCTTATTGACGGTTTCCCAAGGTGTGAGGAAAACAGAATCGCCTTTGAAAAAATTGTAAGTTCTCAGTTTGAGCACTCCATTACATTATTAGTCCAGGATTTCCTATTAACGGACTCAGTGGGTGAAGAAACTGACAAGGTCAATGCAGTACATCAGTTCTGATTTAATTTGTTTGGCAAGATTGCACATTGATGAACTTTTCTGGTGTGCAGATCTCTTGACTGTTTTGATATCACCCTAGACTTCTATTACTAGTAAAGTAGTAAGTCGTATGCAATCAGCGTATGATGACAAATGAATGAATAACTTTGTGATGGTAGAGAATGATGCACTCTGTAGGTGTTGTGTAACTACTAACTTGTATTATTGTGGCCAGTTAATGTTACTGCGATCAGGGTGCAGGGTTTTGTTCCATCAGCTAGTAAGAGTACTGATTCAAATCGTACTGTTGTGATCAGTTATTAAGAAGACTAGCGTGCCAAATATGTTTGTTGTTGTTGATAGTCATCTAAATGAATATTCTATCATACCCATTCTGGTACATTGATAAATTACTTACCAAAAACTTTCAGATTGGTACAGAACCGGACCTTGTGATTTTCTTTGACTGTCCTGAGGATGAGATGGTTAAACGCCTCCTAGGCCGTAACCAGGTTAGTCTCCATACTTCCTTTTATAACTTACGGAGTAAACTGCTCTTTGCCTCTTTACCTTACCAAAATTGTAAACTGCTCTTTACCTTTCAAAAAATGTACTCTCCTACTTGTACATTGAAATTTAGCAATAATCCAGATGACCTTTCCTAGTATTGTAATTTTCCATCAATTACTTTCCATATTGACAATCAACTGCATACTCCCCCCAACCCGCCCTCTCTGGAATTCATCTATATTTAGTTATTTACTTACAGAAAAGATAGCTTTGCTACACGATAGTGTAAGGAACTACTCAGTACCTTGTCACAAATAGAATTTTATTCATATTCTATTCAAATTGAAGAAAAGAAAGACCTACAAATACAACTTCCTTAGTTTAGTGAACTTCTTTAATTCAGCAATCTAAGGTGCATAAATTGCACCAAACCTAAGTCACGTGTGAATTGCTAAAGTAAAGATAGGAGATTGCTGTTTAGCGGAGTATATTCGTGGCTATCAAAAGTATAACAAGGAGATTGAAAATCTGATTATAGTTATCAGAATCTAGTGAACTTTGTTGCAAATCTGGCCATAGACATGTGATTCTACTGAGTTTACTCCTAAGTTATGATGAGCTCTTTTCTCTTATTATTTTTCATTTTTCTCATGTATGCATTGTAGGGACGGGTTGATGATAACATTGAGACAATTAAGAAGCGTCTAAAAGTGTTTGAGAGCTTGAATATTCCTGTTGTTGACTACTACTCTTCAAGGGGAAAAGTTCACAAGGTAATTGAACTATTTTGTTTTGTGCACACTTCCCAAACGGGACAACTTCTTTGAACTTCACATAAAATTGTCTTCATTCTGTTGCAAGGTTGACCGATAAAGCTTCTTATAATGTAGAATGTTACACTGTTTCCATCTGAATCTAATCTTAATGCGTACTCGAGAAACATATGGTTAGCAAAGCTTAAATGTTTTCATTCGTCAAAACAGAGAGAAAAACAGATATGATGCCATTTCCCGGTGTTTAGATTGATTTTAATGTAAGAGCCCTGTTTTCTGGGGTTTGATGAGAGAACTGAGATCTACTGATTGATTTGAAATTATATGAGAAGCCATATTATTATCGATCAGGGGACATTGCCCACATAAATTAAGTGGCTAATTACTGGATAAGTGATAAGAAGAAGGAATATATTTGGGAGAATGTTTTTTCTGTATATCAACTTTAGGATCTAGTATTTCTAAGATTACAATTGTTCCACTGCATGCAGATAAATGCAACAGGAACTGCAGAGGAAATCTTTGAAGGAGTCTGCAAGCTATTTGCCTCCTTACGGTAAATCTTGATGTTTGACACGTGAATTTCTCTGAAAGATTAACAATGAAGAAAATTATCTGATAGAAATGATTATGCTATTTTTCATTTCCAAGAAAAAGAGACCATCTATTTGATGGGTCTAATAGCATGAGCTTGAGTTGGCAAACTGTATGTGGCCCTACTGGAGGCTCTTCATTCTTGCATTATCTGATTGCTTGCAGATTATTCTCTAGTAGCACCAAATTGGCCTTGTATGTGGTCAGCTGTCATGTGATAGCAAGTTGTCTTTTAGCAATAATTTGTCACTTCAAAGCTTGCCGTTGTAGCTTGGGTGTGTTAATATAATCCTTACTGTTTGCAACTGTATGGCAGGAGCATCTTGGGTACTGTAGGAACAGTACATCAGTACGGTGCCACTGACGTACTGTAGCACCGGTATGCTGAGTTTAGAGCCTATATAATGGGCAGCACCCCCATATGCACACCATTTGATGAGTTTAAATCCAATAAGTAGAAGCTATTAACGGTTATAGGCTTTTGTGTGTTTGAATAACCATCAGAAGCGTTGCCGCCTCCCCCTTTCTTTTGCCATCAGAGCCGCCGCCTCCCCCTTTCTTCCGCGGTGCGTGTGCACGGTGACGGGCATTGTCGCTGCCCAAGGACCCTTCACCCTGCTTCCGCTCCATGCATGTGAGCCATTGATCATCTACTGGCTTTAGCCTCCTAGTCACTTCCTCAAGCGTGATCGTTGAAAGATCTAGAAGAGTCTCAATGGATATAGCAATTTGTGAAAATCTCTTACTCACAGATATTTTTCTATTACCTTTTGTTCTTTCATCGTTTCTCCGAGCATAGCGAGGTTGGTGATGAGGCCTGAGAGACGCATCGTGAAATCGTCGATTGTCTCCCCATCACGAAACGAAATTGCCTCGAATTCCTTCCCTAGTTGTGCGCTGAGGCCTTGCGGACGCGATTGTTGCCAACACATCGACGTGATGGCATCTCAAGTATGCTTGGCACTCATTTTGACAGCGAGCATGCCGATCATCTCCTAGGGCATGGCATGGAGGATGACCTACTGCACCATGCGGTCTTCTTGGAAATTCGCATCGTCAAACTCCACTGCGTCCCAGAGACCGCGAGCCTGCAGCATGATCTTCATGAGTAGGCTCCAGTCAATATAGTTACTCCGTGTGAGGATCGGGTACGACGTGCCTCTAACCTCCTTCACCATACGCTGGACGACCATATTGCGTCCACCGACGTCTCGGTGTCGCAATCATTGTGGCGGCGGCAATGGGGAGCTGCGACGGTTGAACTGCCTCTGAGAACTCAGAGCCGCACCACACGTAGGAACCGACATCGCCGAGATCGATCAACCCTGGCTCTTGATATTAATTGTTGGATTCAATCCTGCGAGAGGTGGGTCGTATGAACATACACGCGAGCACACACCGTTAGCAGCTTCTGATGTCTATTAAAAAACACCTAAAAGCCTATAGCTACTAACAGTCTCTAAGACACATGAGTTTTCTCGCTGCCAGCAGCTTCTGATGTTTATTCAAACACCCAAAAGCCTATAGCTACTAACAACCTCTACTATTTGGCTTTAGGTCATCCAAAGGTGTGTATTGCAAGGTGGTATTACAAAGGGGGGGGGGGTGGTTAGCCCAATATATAGGCACAACAACCGTCCTATTGTGTTTGCATCGTAGCCAACAGAAAGAAAAAGATTAATCTAACTGACACGTAAGGATTACTCTAACAGGGTGGACCATCAGCTAAGGAAAACATTGTGTTGATGGTTCACAACAAAGAAAGACACAATCACAAGCAAAACGAACGGATACCATTTTTCTTTTGGTGTTGATGGCAACAACAGCGTAAGGGAGAGGGTTGTACTTTGTCTTTTTGTTGACTCGTTGAACTTAGGCCTGTAGTAAGTTTGTTGACCCATTAAAATGATAGCAACCGCATCTGCAGGCCCCAACATTCAATATGGAGTTATTGTTATGTAAAATGAACAACTCCTGCATGACTCGTTAACCTACAGGCAAAAGAAAATTGAAGTTTTGAACTTTAGCATATCTTGAACCAAGACGATGACCAACATGAATTTATCCTCTCTGCAGGTTATCGTCTTCCACGGAACCTGGGGGTGATGCTTAGCAACGCTAATGTATATTCCTTGAAGACAGTGCCCACTTTGGTTAGGGCCCAAAGGTTCTCTCTCTCTCTTTTGTTCCTTCATGCATTTACATCGTTAGCACGGTAATTGTACATATATGCTCCCCTGTGACCACCAAATAATGGCCGCTGAAACACAGAGGATATGTCTGAAATGCCGAACCCTAATGACACGGGAAATCTTGCCCACGCTTTACGCTTGGTTTGCTCTTGTCTGTGGTTCTTTTCTTCTTTTCTGTTCTGAGGTATACGTCTCTGTCGAGATGGTTTCTGGTGCCTGATCTGCCTGAAACAGTTGGAAATTGAAACTGTGGCCTGAGTTGTGGCAACACCGGTAAAGCCGGTTTACCTGCTGATTACTGAGATGGAGTGGTAACCATCCGTATTTTGAACTGAATCGGCTGGCCACCATCAGTTTTCAGAAATTCGAATAGCAGGCAGGCGGTTGACGAACTCTTGCTTAGTTCCCGGCCACCAGTAGGGGTCATGATTTTTATATGGAGTGGAGTGTGAAGCCGGGATGGCCCTTTTATTTTTCTTCAGCCGGCAGGCGTGCATATATAGATTACTTTCGTCACCAGTTTGGGCTGAATATGATCCGAGGCGAAAATGACAAAAAAGAAAAAGAAAAAAAACTGGTGAAGATGGAAGGCCAGCAGTGCCACGAAACTCCAAATGGAGCCATATCGTTATCATCCTGATTCTTGATCAGAGAGGTAGGCAGGCTACACCAGTAGTAGCTACAGTCGGTCTAGCTTATTCAGTGCGGGTTACATCTTCCTGCCGTCTAAATGCAAGCAACCATTTGAAATCAAGGAAGAAAAGTAGTAGAAACAAAATGTTGCTTTCAAATTCATTTTGCAAGCAATCATTTGAAAGAAGGATATTTCCTTGGAAAGGGAGTGTCCTGTGCGATTAGACGCTGATTTTTTATTGATTTTTTATCGGCAAAATAGCAAAAATGTCCCTTGTTGGGCTATAGTATGTAGCAGGATTTTCGATTGGACGGAGAAGCATCACCTGCATTAGCCTTGTTCCGTGCATGCCACCAAGACCAAATAAGAGTTTGGATCTTCAGATGAACTTCCCTTTGCATGGAGCCGAAGTGCAGCTTGCTAAGATATTGCGTTCTCCCTCTAATCCCATCATCAGCCAACATTCTTTGACCATCTTATATACCGGTACTGCCGTCCTTGAATTCGTCTCCAAACCTTCGCTTTTATGCATTCAAAAGCTTTGGACTTCATGCGACCAATATTTATCATTTGCAGCCTCTGTTTGCATATCAAGTTGGTGATGTAGCCCGTTCCTGATGCCTCGCCGAGTCTGTTTACTAAACATCACCCAAGATTTATCTTCATTTATGGGCTGTCCTGAACAATTCTCATAGAGACCAAGAATCGATTGCATCTTAAGCTCACCACTTACACTTGCTTGCATGAAAACCAGGGAATCGTCAGCAAAAAGCAGATGATTTATTCTCAGTGCATTATGATTAGCACACACTTGGACACCCGACAATGAACCGTACTCATCCGCCATTTGCAGTAGAATAGAGAAAGCTTATAGATTACAATACACAAACTTATCGGCCTCAGATGTCTCCACCACACTCCCAGCATCTCTTTTCAACTTCCTTATAGTGTTCACTCTCTTCATTTCCATGGCAAAAGCATGAAAGAAACCAGTATTGTGGTCTCCCTTGTGTAACCAATTGGCATGAGGTTATGTTGATCCTGCAAGCGCTCTAGCTTATACCTCAGATGTTCCCGCGATACTTTTGTTGTGTAATGAGCCCCCTCCTGCACTGCTCCATCTCCTTTTTCACCTTCCTGATACAGTTGTCAAGCTCCTGCACTGCTCCATCTATTTTGATTTGAAAAATAAGATACACCCTACATTTGTGGGCGAAGGGAGCATAGTTTTTCGCATCGATCAGCTCATACAAATATATTTGAGTGTATATATACCAACTTGTTGCAGCTAATGTAGACGATATGGTAAGATTAACATAACATCCATGTATAGTGCCGGCCGGCTCGGAAATGGCAATGCAGTCTCACTCACCTATTAGCTCCAAATGGTAGCACATCATCACTGATTACGTACTCTGTCCAGTCCAATTCATTTCTTGCTGCAGATCAACATTTATAAGAAAAGGGTTGTATGTAAACTATTTTGCATCAACATATATATATATATATATATATATATATATATATATATATATATTCACATAGAAAAGTAATTTTCCAATTCTCAAATTCTGTTGTGATACTACCAAAAACCTTGCTACAACGACGTAAATTTCAACTCGAGGCAGTGTATGTACAACTAGGCTAATTGACGTGCCTATACGTGCCCATATAGAACTTTAGTGTTTGATCAAAGCAAATAAGATTATGTCTAGGCAATCCGTATACGGTAGTATTATCTGAAATTAAATATATGAGTTAAGACATAATCAATCTAATTCTTCATATTTGTTATAGAGTAAAGTAAAAATAAGTAGTACGCGTATATTACAGAACTAATAGTGTAATAGATTTTTACTAAAGCCACTACATGAAAATAAGGACAAGATTTCACTACCGGTTTTATAGGATCCAACACTGAACCGAACCGAGCCAAAAAACCAAGCAAAAAAAACCTAGTTGGCATGTCTATCCTATCCTTCTACCTCTCGACTCTCTTGCAACAGGATTTGGATCCACTGATGTTGATATCATGGTGACTTCGTCGCTAACACGTGGACCTCGCCCCACATGTCAGCGACGACACACGACGTTAGGGGATCCTCGTCCCTCGCAACATGGCAGCACCTCCCCCCTTCACTTCTCTCTCTCCCTCTCCCTCTCGTTCTCTCTTCTCACCACCGTGGCTAGATCCGTGCTTCCCTGACATCAACATCGCTAGACTCGAGCTCTGAAAGTGCATCTAGGACCTCTAAGTGGGTTTTGGCTTATTGATGACAAAACGATTAAGGGACTAATAAGTTTATTGAAGCTATGAACAGGTTTTAGTCTCATTGATGAAGTTATACGACGTTGATGTCCCTCAAAAAGAAAAGAGAAGCGATTTGTAGTACTCAATAGGATTTAATTTGATTTTATCTTTAAAATTGAGTCTAGAAAAGCCGTACTATCAAGAGGGATGCAATTGTTAGTTTTGATGGTGTCTCAATGCTCAAAGTAACCTCTTAGAACCAAATATTGAGAGAGACATTCACCCACGGACACCGGAAAATAGGCAAAGTGCTCTGAGTCCGGAGTCTCCAGTGTTCACCGGATACTCTGGTACTTAGTGTTTTAGGCCAGAGTCTCCGAGTGAGACTCCGCCAGAGAGTCTCGGTTTCGATTTAATTTTAATTGTCTGTAGTCTCCGGTGTTTACCGGATACTTCGGTGCTTGGTGAATTTTGGCCGGAGTCTCCGAGAAAGTTTTCGGCAGAGAGCCTCGGTTAGTATTTATTTTAAAAATGACCGGAGTCTTCGGTGTTCACCGGATACTCCGGTAGTTGGAGTTTTCGACCGGAGTCTCCGAGTGAGACTCCGCCAGAGAGTCTCAGTTAGCATTTATTTTAAATGTCCGAAGTCTCCGATGTTCACCGGATACTCCGATACCTGGAGAGGCCGAAGAGTCCGGCAAGTCTTCGGGCCTTTTCTTTGTGGCGACTAAGAGTCACCCGGAGTCTCTGGTGTTTACCGGATACTCTAGGCAGTTCAATAGAACTGTAGCGGCTAGTTCTGACACTGTTCTGAGCTCGTTTTGGATTTATGGCCGGAGACTCCAGTGTTCACCGGATACCCCGGGTTAGGTCAACCAGAATAATAACATTTAGTTTTTGAGGGATAGCTATATATATCTCCACACCTCTTTGCATTGAATACTTACTGTTGCTGCTGAGCTACTCTTTGACAAAGCCTCCTAAGAGCATTTAAGAGCTCCTCCAAATCTCTCTAGTGCTTAGATTGCTTCAAAATTGAGAGATTGAGTTTGGAAGAGTGATTTGAGTTGTTGAGCCAAAATCCAACCTTTGAGCATTGAGTTTGTCGTCAAGCGTTCACTTGTGATCTTTTCTCTTGGAGCCTCGTGCTCCTAGACGGCAAGGCGCCGCCCTTAGAGCACCCAAGAATTGTGGAGTGTCACGGGAAGTTTGTAATCGCCTTCGATTTGAGTAAGAAGATCTAGCTTGATCTTTGTGGTCGCTAGGAGAGGATAGAGTTGAAAAAGACCTGGTTCTTTGAGAGCTCCTCAACGGAGACATATGTTTTTCTTAGTGAGGTGGCCGAACTTCGGGATAAATTCTTGTCTCCTTATTTTTGTGCAAGCTTTACTAATTGTTGTAGTTTTGGAATTTTTCCCAAATTCTATTATTCATGAGTATCTTACTGCAGGGTATTATTGTTTAAGTATTTTACTCCTAGTAGAACCTGTTGTATCTCTTAGATTCTAGTTAACTTGCTTAGATTCATTTCGATTTCGAAATCCTGTATAACCCGGATAATTCGGACAAGACCGGATAGTCCGGACTCCCGGAGTATCCAACCTTCACCGGAGTACCTAGGCTTTGTTAATCCGCTGCTGAGTTTAAAATTTAGAAACGCCTATTCACCCCCTCTAGGTGACTTTAAGTACATTCAAGCTCCCTCTCTCCATCTCCCAGATCTTGATCCAGCCGCGTAGAGGGGCTCGTCTATGTCGGGTCGTCGGTGCCGGTGGGTGGAGGGCAAGGTGGCGGGTGGAAAGACGGCCTTCACGCTAAGGGACAGCAGATCAGATCCTTGTTCCTCCATGTCGACAGGGCTGGGGCCTTCGCGGCTCCCCGTTGGCCTTGACTGTGCGGCCGACACCATCCGCGTGGACGGCCTCCTCGTCGGTAGGGCAAGCTCCTCCACGAGAGCTCAAGGGGATGCCGAGAAGTACGACAAGGAGACGGGGAATGCGCAGGGCGAGCAATTCCACGGCGACCACGATGAGCAGATGCGGGAGGTAGGGAGGTGACAGTTCGATTTGGCGACGGCGGCTCCCCGATCTGCTCTCTCTCTCTCTCTGTCTCTCTCTCTCTCTCTGGGAGGACCCACTGAAGATGGACGCGTGGAGGAAGCCGCGGGGCTCAGTTTCGTCTTGTTGGGCACTGCTGGTGTAACACCCTACTTTACAACTATGCCTAATTATTTGAAAATAGAAAATTTTGGCAGCATTTCCTTTGTAGGGTGGTATAACCGACAAAAAGATCACAGGCAGACAATATATGATATAACCAGTATATATATAGAAACCTTTACGACGCTACCAGCGTCGTACCACGATATAAACCAAGCAAACGACAGACCACCAAAAACACCACTTATAACACCGGTTGAGCTATTAACATGGTGATGAGGTAGTGTGTGCAGCTACCAAGATCCATTCCCAAAATGCACGTCAACATCTAAACATACCTGTAAAGATTTAACAAGGGGTGAGACGAGCTCAGCAAGTAACCGCTATGAATATAAACACATCTCACTTAGTTCAAAAGTATTTGGGAAATAAACATTCTTCTCACGACACAAAAAAAACACCTGGTTTTAAAGAGAATATCTTTTCAGAATATTTGTCGAGAAAGTAACGACAAACTTCAACCCGGTCTCCTATCAAAATATGGCATTCAACTCCCAGAATTCTGTATTCTTCAGATATCATAAAAAATGTATGAATGCCATGATGCAACTCCATTTGAGAGCTAGACGATGCCAACATCTCATGCAACTCCATGTACCGGTACGAATCACGCACGATGGCAGTGATCAGCCTTTATCACCATATGTAGTGCATAAATGCATATGTATGCATGTGAATTGACGTCAATTCTTCATTCCTATTTGAATGACTCGTGATAAAAATCACAACTGATTCATGAGGACAAAGGTACAATCCAAATCAATAAAAAAAGCATGGATTTAAATACTCAAATGCAACATCATCCATGATTTGAATGAATTAAAAAAAAACATATACTTCGATTTTATTTGCAAAAGGAGTAAGACATGAATATAGACATAGCACGGAATCACACCCCCACGTTACTTGCCTTTTACCAAAAGCGACGAAGAAAATTCGAT
This sequence comes from Phragmites australis, assembly GCF_958298935.1. Taxonomy (NCBI): domain Eukaryota; kingdom Viridiplantae; phylum Streptophyta; class Magnoliopsida; order Poales; family Poaceae; genus Phragmites; species Phragmites australis. Next base: position 719,525 of record NC_084927.1, read on the forward strand.
CAAGAACGCCCAAAAGTAGTACCATCGAGAAATCGCATTCGAAAGATTGACGACGAATCCGACGAAATTCCGAAATTTCCAACTTTTCCTTCTTCTTTTTTTCTCTTTTTTTTTCTTCCCCCTTTTTCCTTTTCTCCTCTTTTTTTTTTTCTTCTCTTCTCTTTTCTTTTCTCTTTCTTCCTTTCTTCTTCCTGGCTCTTTGCTCGGCGCTGGCTGCTGCTTGCTCGCTGCTTCGGTCAGGCCACAGATGCACGGCGGCCGGCGGTGGCACACGGCAGGCGGGCGCGACGCAGTGGCGGCGCCGGCGGCAGCAGCAGCGCAGGCACGCAGCAGCGGCGACGGCGGCTCGGCAACGTGCGGCGCACGCAGTTGTCGCGGCGGTGCGCAGCACGGCGGCGCAGGTAGGCCGGCGCGGCTGGAGGTGTGGCGCAGAGGCGGCACGCCGCTCGGCGGCAGCTGGCGAGGCAGGAGACGCGCGGCGCAGGGAGAGAGAAAGAGAGACGCGAGAGAGAGAAAAACGTGAACGTGAGCGAAGAGTCTGGATGGATCGGGTTGAGGACCGATCCATCCAGTACTTATCCTTTTTTTTTTAAAAAAAAAACAACGAACGGTCTAAATTTATTGGACTTGCTACGGATCACAAAGTGCCCGGAATGGACATATGAATAGCAAAATGGGTTCTCTCGACGAGATGAACGCAACCACACTCTCCGATCGTCCATACGAGCAACGGATCAAAAAGTTAACTTTTGGTCAAAATCTTCTCTCTCTTTTTTCAAAAATTCGGTATTACAGCCGGTTCAGGGGATACGCGTAAAGCAGACATACACAAACAGTGCGCAGAGCCCCTGGCTCCCATGTTGGCACAATAGCTATAGTGAGATAGGGGCGCCCGTTAGAATGTGTAATAGATACATTTTCAAATGCCATGTGTGAGCATGCATGATGAATCAGGAAGTTATTCCAACTCAGTTCAGGGAGGCTTGGGGTGACTATTTTCTTCTTTCATAATACAAAGATGCATATTTTGTTTAAAAAATACAAAGATGCATATATAGTTCCTCCTAGGTATTCTGAATTGAAAAAAGAAAACATGAGCTTGCATAGTTTGTTAACCAGCTGACAGCAACGACAAAAGCTAGGGCCTCCTGAATAGATGGCTGTTGTCATGTACTCCAAAGAATAAACGAATGCCATCTACTAGGTGGAACAGAGATGCAGTCCAAAATTCCGAACTGAACTATCTGAGTGCTGCGCCTTTGTGGTAATCAGCCACGAACATTGGAATGTTTCCCAGTTTTGGCCACCACTGTCAAGCAAGATAAGATGTATGCGAATGAATCTTCACAGGAATAAGGGTTAATTAATCAATATTGTTTTTACTTGTCTAGTGAATAATAGGTACCTGAAACAGATTTAAGATTTATTAGGCAATCATTTCTGAAGTATACCAACAAGTTATGTATATCTCCTCAATCTTTGAACTATATCCGGTACACAAGAAATAAATTACACTAGGAGAATATGGGAATAAGATGAAAAGGCAACTCTGTTTCATATGATACTTTTTGAGGTTGTGCCGCATAAAAGCAGCCAACTTTTTTATTTATTTCTGCAGTATACTTTTCGAGAAAAGTAATACGTAGTTATGATTTTTGTTTACAAATATATAGTTACGATTTTACAAATAGTGTTATTTGGAAATTTATAGATTACAGCCTTACAGGTGGATCAAGTTCGATTTTTTAAGTACATACAAACAAACATTGAAGTACATTGTGTACTAGAAATAAGTAGCACCCCTAACCAAATGAATTCCAATTACCGGCAAGTACCCTTTCAACTTTTTAAGCCTTGTGCGAGAATTCTGAAAGCAAGAAAGATCGAGAGAAATTAAGAGTTAAAATTTAGTTTTAGAGACGGTGCCGAATCAAACCGTATGATGTTTTAAGCCGTTCGGAAAAACCTCGGAGAGAATGAACAAATGTGAAAGCAGCAGTACATTCAATGCGCAATTAATATACTGAGTGTATATATTCATCTTTGTTCCAAATGTTGAAATGTGGTTCATCTTCTTCTTCTCCCTCCTTCGCAAAAAAAAGAATCACAAAAATGCCAACGAACAAGAAGCCAAGAATCCATCCCTCTATAGACTATATATGCCGTCCTCATTCTTCGCCAAGAATCGCAACCGTCATCGTCCTCATCCAGTGGAATTGGATTGAATCGAATCGTCCGAAATCAATTCGAGGGCAATGGCCGAGCCGGAGGGGGAGGTGGAGGTGTCGCCGCCGGCGAAGCGCGGTTTCCTGCGCTACAACTCCCCTCTGGCGCAGGTGTCCCTGCTCGGCCTAATCTGCTTCTGCTGCCCGGGGATGTTCAACGCGCTCTCCGGCCTCGGCGGCGGCGGCCAGCTCGACCACACCACCGCCGACAACGCCAACACCGCCCTCTACGCCTGCTTCGCCGTCTTCGGCGTCCTCGGCGGGGCCGCGCACAACCTCCTCGGCCCGCGCCGCACCCTCCTGCTCGGGGCCCTCACCTACCCGCTCTACGCCGCCTCCTTCCTCTACTACAACCACCGCCACTCCCAGGCCTTCCCCGTCGCCGCCGGCGCGATCCTCGGCGCCGGCGCGGGCTTCCTCTGGGCGGCGCAGGGCGCCATCATGACGTCCTACCCGCCGCCCAACCGCCGGGGCACCTACATCTCGCTCTTCTGGTGCCTCTTCAACCTCGGTGGCGTCCTCGGCGGCCTCCTCCCCTTCTCCTTCAACTACCACCGCGGGAACGACGCCGCCAGCGTCAACGATGGCACCTACATCGCCTTCATGGCCTTCATGCTCCTCGGCGCCGCGCTCACGCTCCTCGTCCTGCCCCCCCGCAGGATCGTCCGCGACGACGGGACAAAGGCCACCAGGGTCACCTACTCGTCCCCCGCCACCGAGTTCGCTGAGATCCTCGCCCTCTTCGCCAACTGGAAGATGCTGCTCGTGCTCCCCGCCGCGTGGGCCAGCAACTTCTTCTACACCTACCAGTTCAACAACGTCAACGGCGTCCTCTTCACGCTCCGCACCAAGGGCCTCAATAACGTCTTCTACTGGGGCGCGCAGATGCTCGGCTCTGCCGGCATCGGCTACTTCCTCGACTTCGGCTTCGCCAGCCGCAGGAAGAGGGGTCTCGTCGGGGTCGCCGCCGTCGCTGTGCTGGGAACCGCCATCTGGGGAGGAGGACTCGCCAACCAGTTCAGGTACACGGACGGCAAGTGGGAGCACCTCATCGATTTCAAGGACGGACGCCGATATGCCGGCCCATTCCTGCTCTACTTCAGCTACGGCCTGCTGGATGCCATGTTCCAGAGCCTCATCTACTGGATCATCGGCGCCCTCGCAAACGACTCACAGATCCTCAGCAGGTAACTCCTCCAACTCAATTCGATCCATCTTATTGCTATTTTATCTTGGTTTTGGTTTTGGTTGGTACAGCTCACTGACTCACTAGGACTTGCTTAAGATGATTAAAAAATGATCGCTTAGCAATTGGCAGAACTGAATGGCTTCAAGTTAGTGGCATTGGATTATTCAAGATGCTCGCTTGGCAGTTCATAACATGGGGTATATCATCCTGGTATTCATGAAAAATAAATATTACCCTGGTTATTCAAGATGCCCGCTTCAAGTTAGTCGAATTATTTAGATCTGGATTGGAGATTCCACTGACTACTGACTACTTCACTCTATTTTTAAAATCAAGTCACACAAACCATGCTGCCACCATGTATATTTTAATCGTCAACTCCAATTAGGTCGTGCCCTTTCCCTGTGGAGTTTGGACTCTTCGACTAATGACGAACACGGAAGATACTGGTTAAGAAAAGAGGGAGCGCTGCGAGATTTTTAAGATGTATATGCTAATAGTTTCGAAGCGATCCCCTTTCAATCTTTTTCCTTTTATTATTAGATGCTGAAGTTCACCTTTGAAATAGGTTGTCATTTCTGATAGCGAAAGACTTTCAACAACAAACTTGAGATGATTGGGGATAAAGATTCTTATCCAGCTTTCCCTCAAAAGATTCTTATCCAACATGCCTTTTTTTTTTTTGAAAAAATAACTGTCTCAGACAACATTCTTAATATGCTGCTGCCTGCCTTTGTAATCTTCTTGGAGTACAAGGCCTCTTGAGCATGTGCACATGATGAAATGGGGAAAGAGAGAAAGACCAAAGCACACAATTGTCCACAAATTAAAAAGATCCACCCTTTAGCACACATTTGATGTGGATCAAAACTCTTGTTGATCCATCTCTTGAGCATGCACATGGCATGGATCAAAACTCTTGCCTGAAACCAGTGGTGAACTCTTGTGCAGGTACGTTGGATTCTACAAGGGGGTGCAAAGTGCAGGGGCGGCTGTCGCATGGCAAGTCGACACACACAAGACGTCCCTGATATCCCAGCTGATTGTGAACTGGGCGCTCATGACCGTCAGCTACCCCTTACTTGCCCTGCTGGTGTTCTTGGCTGTGAAGGACGAGGACAACTCGGTTTCCTCGGTCGAGGATGGCAAAGACAGAGACAGTAAGCTCTCTGCACCAACCAGCTTTCACTGAGGATTGAGATGCTGCGGCTCCAGTGTGTGTGTGTGTGTGCGCGTTCCTTTCTTCCCCCACACGTTGTAGAAATCACAGAGAATTTAGCGTACCTATGTGGAGTAGCTTATGGGGGTGACAATGTTCATTAAGGATAGATACAATGCGATTCTTGTCTGTAGCGACTAGCTGAGTTTATGCAGTTGCAGTATGGTCGCATTCCTTGTTTGAACCACTATGTAAGGAAGATAAGGTTTCAGATGCAATCAAGAAATGACATTCGTACAGGGCTTCGTTCTTTTTCTGATGCAGATATTTCTTTGAAGCAGAAAACAAAAATTGATGCAGATTTTGGTTCTTACTGTTGGTCTGAATTGACTTGTGTCATTCAGACTTTGGCCGGTGATTTCAGCTGTTGCTTGGTTGAACTTTGCTATAACCGTATACCTGCTTGGCTCGAAGATTCGAGGTTTCACTTTTCTGTCGATGGAATCCGTTGCCAATTTTATTATTAATGACCAGTATATATCACTGTTTAATTTCGTGATTTTGCACAGTTGAGGTCGTTTTCGTACACTCCCTTCACACCAGGATGTATTCACGGTACAAATTTACTGGAGATCTTGACGAGCTTTGCCTGTGCAGTAAGTATGCATGCTTGAGACCACCTTGTTTGGTTGGTGACCTGTGACAGAAAGCACAGCACCTGATTAGAGAAAGAGTGAATTTCATCGGCGGTCCCTAAACTTGTCCATCTACTCTCAAATTGCAGATTCGGTCGGTTTATTGTACCATCACAGGTCCAAACAACCTCTGACTGCCCCTGGTTGCCTATGTGGCATGCCAACGTGGCTGGGCCGCCACCTGAGTTTACTAGTTGCCTAGCAAGGACTTATCTGATGGTTTGAAAATCATTGCCTCTGATAAAGACACTCTAGTCATGAGGTCAGTTGCTGATAAGGTAAAGAACTTTGTGCTGTACTTTGATCACCATAACCATGTTGGAGGGCAGCAATGGGAAGACATAGAGATCAATCCTAAAGCACAGTTGCCCAAGGTATTGAGCCCTAGGAAAGTGAACTATGTTGAGAAGAAGGATGATTGAGAGGCTACCTGACTTGTACAGCAATCTAAAGAACAGCAGGGATGAAGAACCAAGAGCTGAAGCTAGAGTTGATGGGTCTGAGAGTGGAAGTGATGACAGTGAGGAAGATCCAGACTCTGTGGACAGTGACTAGGAGCTAGAGGATGGAGATGATGATCTCGTCGTGGATAATGTGGATGAGGAAGTCAAGGGCCAAGGGGTAGCAAAGGGAAAGAAAATAGGGAAGGGAACAAAGGCAGCAAGAAGTAGGAAGGGAAAAGCAGCAGCAGTTAGCACAGCAAGAGGAGGGGATCTGGATACTGATGATGAAGAGTTGGAGCTACCTGAAGATTCTGATGGAGAAGGCTGGAGTTGTGCAACTAACTGACGCTATGTTGTCTCAGATGCTACAAGAGGTAAGCACATCACAGATACGTGCCTTGCAGCCACAATTCTGCTTGTTCTAACATTGCAACTTACTGACATCATGTTAACCATCTTTCCAGGCATCAAACACTGCTGTTGAAGAGTTGCATGCTGGACCATTGCCAGATTCTGCTTACATTGCAGACAACCAACCTGTGACAAGGCCAGTTCCACTCACCGCTACATCCAAAGATGGCGAGGCAAAAATAGCCAAGCGCAAGGCTGCAGGAAAGAAGAAATCTGATGTTCCTCCTGAAAAGAAGAAGTGATGGTCTCTAATGGCAGAAGTGTGCTTTTGGTGATTCTTTTGTGGATGACATATAGGTTCCTTTTGTGAATGAAACATAGATTTCTTTTGTGCAAAGGTAGATGTTCCTTTTGTGATGTAGTTTGCACCAAAACCATGTCTGGATGCTTACATTATTTGATAGTTAGCAGCAGCAAAACAAGTAATGCGCATGCTAAATTCAGTGTTCTGTGATGTTGGTAGCACCAAAACTAAAAAAATCTGGATGCTAATTCATTTGATATTCAGTATTAGCAAAACCTTTGGTCTTTAAGTTGAGTTCTTTGTTCCCTTAACTGCATGCATCGTGCCAGTTTGTTTCTTCTGTGTTTTGTCACTTGTGCTCAAATACATGCATAAATTCGAAGCATTTTCATTTGCAACCGGCACTGAGACTGAATTAGCAGCTTTCAACTCGTCATGGTTCACTCCTTCTCCAAGCTGTCTTGTCTCTGATTCCGGTTCCTCAACACGAACCCGCATGCCACGATGCTCCCTCAAGTAGACCACATAATCTTCCTCCCAGAACCAAAAATCACAGCCAGATCTCTCTCTCTCTCCAAAATTGGAAACTAGAGGCCATAAAATAAAAAAAGGGCAGCAAATTCAACTAACACTCAACTGAATCGAACATGTCTTGTGCTTTGGGCAAGTGAAGAAGATGCGGTCTGAATTCTACGTTAGCTGTAGCACCTCCCTGCATAGGAGCTTGATGCCCCTGCGATGGCGCAGATTGGAAGAGGAAAAGGGTGAAGAACGAGAGGGAGGCGGCAGAAGAGTGGAAGGGATTTGGAACGGGGGAGGCATAGGAATCCATTGGCACGCTAAAAGAGTATGGAAAAGGAAGATGAAAACAAGAAACAGCACGAGGAGAAAGAAGAGATAAGGAGGAAGGCGAGGGAGAGCCCCTCCTTTTTGACTCTGATCCGCCACTACTTGGTGCTCATGTGTTTGTGATATCTCGTGTGTAAGAACAAGTGGAGTACTATTTATAGATAGATATGTGTTATATGTTGGCATATGCTGCATTATCAAGACAAAGAAGGTAGTAGCCGAAGATATGTGGTAAAGTGTGGGCATGTATCAGCATAGGGTGGGTAGATTCACCAAACCTACAACACAGGCTGCTCGTTGATGGTTTGGTGGCTGATAAGAACTGATCAAGCAAATGAGGTCAATAGGTGTAACACATTACCTTCAAAATTTGCTTACAGTCTAGCTCACCTGTAGAGTGAGCCCATATACGTATAGCACATCTCTTATATTTTTGTTCTCGTTTCGTGTAAAAGGATTAATCCGAAAAGCCATTAATTTCGAGTGGTGGAGGGGTTACACACACCACCCACCATATGTAAAAAGACTACAGGTCTGTTGGTAAAGATTTTGCCCTTCCTTTTTCGTTAGGCCACCTATTGCCCAATATAGCTAATTCACACGCAGAGATTCTTATCACCCGAAGAATGGGAATAGAGACTCTAAAACAGTTGTTTTTATGCCATTAACATTCATATAATAATGGGGAATTCGAGTGTTGAGATTCAATATGGTTGTTGGCTGTAGTGGCCAAAAGAAAACTTTGGCGAGATCTTGGTGTTGGCATATCGTACCAATTTTACATATTTATATAGGCAAGCAGGCTCTACCGAGTAATAGATGTAGAGTGTATATGTCTTGTTTTTGAGCCCCAATAATAAGAGATTTTGTGACTGTGCCCCGTCTACCACATGATCGTCTATCGTGGATTGGAGCCCCAAATGCATGCTATGCACATGAATCGGAAGAGTACGAAGATAATTGAAGAGATATGAAAGTTAATTTGTGAGGAGTTAACTAAAAAATGATGGAAAGTTTTGCGCTAATATTAATTTGATTCAAGTAAGCTAGGCATAGTAATGGTACAAACTAGCAAATCGGGTACTTACAATATGATGTATACTTGGTAAGCATGATTCTAAACATTGTGAATAAACCTTGATGAATTATGATGCAAGGGGGTTTTGAAGTGTTAGGAAATTAGCTATCAGCGGAAGCAATGGATGGATCTACCGAGATGATGCACACGATCACAGACGACACCAAAAGCACGATGTTTGTTAATGAGGTTCAGTCGAAGCCTACATCCCCAGGGCATGACTACGGGCTCTCCTCCCCACCTAGCAACACCGGTCGCTTCCTAGGGTTCCCGCAAACTTGCTACCTCTGCGAACCTGTCGCTATGCCGTCATGGTTACAAACAACGGCCCTCCTCTCATAATTTTGAGGAGACCTGGTTACAGTAATCCTACTAGGATTCTGTCATATACCTCTAATACAACTCTAAGTCCTATACGTAACCAACTCCATACAATTATTCGACATATATCCAACAAACTCCACCTTGGCGAATAATTTGCCATTTTGAAGCCGTTATGCGCGAACCTCTTTGTACACCAGACTTGAGTTATCGCCTTTGCCGCTCAACAAGAGCTGCTCGATGAGTTTAACTCAAACCCACCGCCTTCTAGAGACACTGTTATCCCTGCAACTTCAAACTCCATGACTCCACCTGCAACTGAGCACATTTCTCTTCTATCAACACAACCTCTTTGAGCGAAATCAGATTCCTCCTTAGCTTTCACACATGCCCGACTCTCTGAAGCACACAACTTCATAATAAATCTTGATTTTGATAGTACCTTATTTCAACAGCACGGTAGTCCGCGTCATCACATAAGTAGATACAACCAAAATCACCAGACTCCCTGTTAGGCGTCACATGAAAAACCAATTGAATCCGATATCTATGCTCCCAATTGACTGCTTCTTGATACTAAGCAATCCAATGTTGCTTTTAGAGCCACACATAGAAATTGCCACACTAGCATTGCTCTTTCACTTGACTGTTTAGGTTACGATTCTCCAACGTCTTATACCATAGCCTCATGCAGTCCCAAACCAACCAGATTACTCCAGTTGCAAGTAAAGATCTCCATAATCTTTACTTCCTTCCAATTCAACCCTTGAAGCTTCTTCACACCCATTGATCCACACTTCAGAGATCTGCACGTACAACTCGAATCGATTCGCTCCCTTACTGATTTGGAAACATGCAAACCCTCTCCGATGCCATCCTGCATCTTGAGCTCACGCCATGTGTTGCCACGCTACAGAAAATAACCACCACCGGCCCTCACGCTCCTATATCATTGTTGTCAGTCTCATCATTTCTGCTACTCGCGGTATGACTGGCCTGTCGCCACCAGCCTCGCCCTGCACCACGGTATATTCACCCTCCAAGTGAACTGCCTGTTAGCCTTCCTCGGACTGTCTACCATGTGCCCGCAAACTGTTCGGCCATCACTATCGAACTCTTATCAGTCGCTTTGTGTACCACAACCAAACACCATCGACAGCCCATGCTCATCACCGAGCACTGCAACACCGGCCTGAGTTCTGGCCAACCGATCGACTGCCTCTTCTCCTTCGCCTGTTGCAATATTCATCAGTGTCTGTAACTTCCTATCGCGCTCCAGCACCTGCGCACCTCGTGTTTGCGACCTGCTATCACACTCTAACACCTGCGCACCTTGTGCACGTGTACACGACACACATCGTCACCCGTACGCCGATCCATCCAACGCCTGACCAAAACTTTGATCTCCCCTCGTCGAATACCAGACATTCGGTTTTGCCATAAATTATCTACCTGGATTCATCACTGAACCCACCCATCGTCGTCCAATCTCCATGCACACGTCGACCCGCCGTGGCCGTACATCTGGTCGCCCATTAAACCAATCGTCACTGCAATGACCACTATAAATACCAAATCTTGTCATCAACAAGTCTGTATAATAAGAGATTTTGTGACTGTGCCCCGTCTACCACATGGGTCGTCTATCGTGGATTGGAGCCCCAAATGCATGCTATGCACATGAATCGGAAGAGTACGAAGAGAATTGAAGAGATACGAAAGTTAATTTGTGAGGAGTAACAAAAAATGATGGAAAGTTTTGCGCTAATATTAATTTGGTTCAAGTAAGCTAGGCATAGTAATGGTACAAACTAGCAAATCAGGTACTTGCAATATGATGTACTTGGTAAGCAGGATTCTAAACATTGTGAATAAACCTTGACAGTGGGAATAAACCTTGATGAATTATGATGCGAGGGGGTTTGGACGGCTATGCTCAAATGCACTACAATTCGAGGCCTCCAAATCAAAATCCCCTTCTCACGCCAAGATCCTCCACGCCTTGGTCTAGCACGCCTCCGCCGCCATCCAGCGTGCCTCTTCCATCGGCTCCGGCCCAGCTCGCCTCAGGAGCCACCCTGTAGCACAGCTCATTCGCCTCCAAGAATCCACGGCCTCCACGCCATCTCCCATGCTTAAGCTCCAAACCCTCCTCCAGTCCGGTGTTGCCATGACGAACAATTTCAGAGAGTGTTCAATCGTTTCTGTGTTGCATATTCTTCAAGATATCTTGTGTAATTGCTTTGGATTTCCCGTAATAATTGATGAAACCCATTGCGTAGACCAATGCTTGTTCGTTTTAGTGTGTGCAGGCTCATACATGCATGCTAAATTTCTTGAGAAATTGTTGTGTGTTCTATTCTTGTTTATGCAGCAGCTAGCAGGTTACCTGCTCGATGAATTGCCTTCCTGTACTGATGTAGAGATTGACTCTGTAGTGCCCAGGTTAATAGCTTGACCTGTGATTTGCTGTTTCTGAGCAAAATGCAGCCCAGCCAGAAGCCATTCAGAGTGCACTTCTGTTTTCCCGTGACTTGTGCACTCCGGGTGCTAATTAAACGCCCAAACCTATACTAATGTGGTACATTAGAAAGGTATTAATTTTGTGCTGCATAGGAGGTGGAGTTTATTCCGTTGCCCTCCCGTCATATTGTATTAGTCGAATTATGTGATGGGGTATTATGTGATTAGTCCCCTCTGTTCTGCTGGTATTTGTTAACATTAATAGATGATTTAGGAAGCCTTGTAACCCTCAAGGGGCGCGTCATCTATTTATATAGGCCAGCAATAGCCGCTAGCATAGCTTACATCGGGAGCAAACTTGGCCCTTACGTCAAGTCCTGATTACAACTTATCATCTTCTATCTATAGCCAAACAAACAAAGGAAACAAAAGATTACAAGTCAATCTAGAGTTCTTGTTATATCTCTAACAGCCCCCCTCAATTATAACTTTTCTAAGTTAAAATTACACCTAAAATTCTTCAGCTGTTGTACCAAGAGGGAGTTGGTAAAACCGTCTGCTACTTGATCTTTTATAGAGATAAAGTGAATCTCCAAAAGTTTCTGTGCCACACACTCCCGAACAAAATGATAATCTACTTCAATATGCTTTGTTCTGGCATGAAAAACTGGATTTGAAGAAAGATAAGTTGCGCTGATATTATCACACCAAAGACAAGCGGCTGAAGGACATTGCACTCTAAGTTCTTTCAACAAGGTTGGTATGCACATAACTTCTGCTATAGCATTGGCCAATGCTTTATATTCTGCCTTAGTACTGGACCTACACACAGTAGCTTGCTTCCGTGCACTCCATGAAATAAGATTACAACCCAGAAACACAGCAAAACCACTGGTAGAGCGTCGATCATCAATGCTCCCTGCCCAGTCTGCATCAGAGAAGGCACTGACCAACATGGAAGTTGATTTTGCTATTTTAAGCCCTGTACTTAGAGTTCCTTTAAGGTTTCTCAATATTCTTTTAACAGCTACCTAATGAACAGAGGTAGGAGAATGCAAAACCTGACACACCTTCTTAACTGAGAAACATATATCAGGCCTTGTTAAAGTCAAGTATTGCAAGGCACCAACAACACTCCTATAGTGTGTTGCATCTTCTGGTCCCAGCAACTCCCCTTCTTGAGCCGAAAGCTTATCAGATTTAGACAAAGGTGTATTCATAGATTTGCAATTATCCATCCCTAAACGCTTGATTATATTTGACGCATATTTTTCTTGAGACAATAAAATACCATCACGCAACTTTTTTACCTCGATGCCCAGAAAGTAATTTAGATCTCCTAGATCCTTGAGAGCAAACTCTGTTTTGAGATCTTGAAGCAATGCTGGCACTGCATCTTGTGAAGAACTTGCAACAACTATATCATCTACATATATTAGCAGAAATATTATAACTCCACCTTTATTATAAAAGAACAAGGAGATATCAGCCTTTGAAGGACAAAAACCAAGTTGCTGCAGCTTCTGACTTAACCTGGAATACCATGCTCTAGGTGCTTGTTTTAGCCCATATATTGCCTTGTCTAGCTTACAAACATGCTGTGGCTTAGCGTGTTCTTCGTATCCAGGAGGTTGCCTCATGTATACATCTTCTTCTAAAACACCGTGCAAAAATGCATTCTTCACATCTAGCTAACGAAGACACCATCCCCTGGAAACTGCAATAGACAAAACTGTTCTGGTAGTAGCAGCTTTGACTACAGGAGTGAAAGTGTCCTCATAGTCAATTCCATATCTCTGTTTAAAACCTTTTGCTACTAATAAAGCTTTATACCTATCTATAGTTCCATCAGCCTTTCTTTTAATTTTGTAAACCCACTTACAATCAATAATTTTCGACCTTTCTCAGGAGGAACCAGATGCCAAGTTTTATTTTTTTAGAAGTGTTGAATACTCCTCATCCATCACCGCTTTCATCGCCTAGGGCTTCTTCTAACTCTTGTGGTTCCCCTGTAGAAGTAAAACAACCATACCTGATTGTTCCATCGGTGTAAACCTTGGATTTACGAATCCCATGCTGTAGTCGAGTCACAGGACGAGTCGGCGATTCTGGTGCATCTAGTAGCAGAATCGGCAGTGCTGGTTCTTCAGCGGATCCGGTGTCCTGCGCATCACACACACCAGAGGATTCGATGTCCTGTAATTTGTCGCCTCGATTCCCTGCAGACGGAGCAGGATTGATCGGCTCTAATTCTGAGAAATCACCAGGGACAGTCACCGTGTTTGCAGGGAAGACAACGCCATTTTCTGTGCCACTTTGTTCTGGTGGATCCTGCATGAAATCATGACCAGAACCTTGCAAATTTTCATTGTTAGAATCAGGATTAATAGGATCATTAGTCAACTGATCATTGTGTTCAACCCCATGATGCATACTAGGAAAGTTTTGTAGATGAAAGGGGAGCAGGTTAATTTCAGAACGCAAAAGCGAGCCTGCATTGGGATGAAGCTTGAAAAAGGAAAAATCTCTTAATCGAAAACGACATCTCTAGAAATATAGATGCGACAAGTAGAAACATCTAGACACTTGAATCCCTTGTGCATGTTGCTGTAACCAAGAAAGACACACTATTTAGAGCGAAACTGAAGTTTTCGAGAATTATAAGGTCTAAGATTAGGCCTACAGGCACAACCAAAGACACGAAGAGATGAATAATCTGGTTTTTGATGAAACAAATGCTCAAGAGGTGTAGTGAAGTTAATGACTTTACTAGGAGTGCGATTAATAAGATATGTGGCAGCAAGAAAGGCTTCATCCCAGAATTTCAAGGGCATTGAAGCATGTGCAAGAAGAGCTAGGCCAACCTCAACTATATGACGATGTTTTCGTTCAGCAACTCTGTTTTGTTGATGAGAATGTGGGCAAGAGACTTGGTGAGATATACCAACTTTGGTAAAGAAGAAGTGTAGTCTCTCATATTCTCCCCTCCCCCCAATCTATCTGCATGGTAACAATTTTGCGATTAAATAGGCGCTCAGCAAGACATTGAAATTCATGGAAAATCCGGAAAACCTCAGACTTTTGTTTGAGCAAATAAATCTAAGTGAATTTACTATAGTCAATAACAAAACTCACATAATATTTTTTTCTGCCCACAAAATTAGGAGCAGGTCCCCATACATCAGAAAACACAAGTTCTAGGGGAGCTAACGACACACTAGATGACCTTGGATAGGGAAGTTGATGACTCTTAGCCTTTTGACAGGCATCGCAAATAGATTCTTTATTTATTTCAGTAGAACATGGAAGATTATTTCTATTGACGACCTGCTGAACAATAGAAAAAGATGGGTGGCCTAAACGATTATGCCATCGTGAAGAGGATGGTTTGATGGTACCAAAAACAAACTTCTTTGAATCTAATGGAGCTGAAGGAAGAGGATAAAGACCACTTCTACATCTGCCTTGAAGAAGTATTTTCTTCGTGTCCTGATCCTTTATCAAAAAGAAGTTAGGGTGAAATTCAAGAAAGGCATGATTATCGGAAGCAAGGCGATGAACTGATACAAGATTCTTTTTAGCTTTGGGAACATGAAGGACATTGTTCAAGTAAAGATGACAACTAGGGGTATGAACAATTGTATGACCAATATGACTAATGTCCATACCTGTTCCACTTGTTGTATAAATTTGATCTTCTCCATTGTACTTGTTCTTCATGGTCAGTTTGTCAAGCTCACTGGTGATATGATCTGTGGCACCTGTGTCGGTGTATCAGTTGGTGTTGATCCCATAAGAGGTTGTGGCCACCCCAGCACTCTTTTCTTCAGGGACAAAATCTTGATCAAAACAGTGCTAGCAGTCAATCACAGTGTGTCCTATCTTCTTGCAGAGTTGGCACACCGGACGTTGCTGATTGTTGGGTGCGCCCCTGCCACCTTGATTGCCACCGCGCCCTCCTTGGCTAGCGCGGCCACCACCACGACTGTTGCCACGGCTTCGACCGCTACATCCACACTGGTTTCCACCACGACCACCACTTGAAGCAGCGTGCGCAGAGGATTGAGAGTGTGATCCTCCAAGAAGTAGATCCATCCGGGTTTCAAAACTAAGCAGTTGAGCATAGAGCTCGCCCATCGTAACAGGTTCCACTCGAGCCACAAGGGCTGACACGAGCGGATTGAACTCATAATCAAGCCCAGCAAGAACGTAGGACACCAGCTCCTCCTCCTCCAGAGGTTTCCCAGCTGCTGCCATCTCATCGGCTAGAGATCTCATCTTGCCGATATACTCGGTCACCGTCATGGCGCCTTTTTGTGTGGTTGCAAGCGCGATCCGGGTGTTGACTGCCCGTGCGCGAGTTTGAGAGGAGAACATATCTCCAATCATCTTCCATGCTCCTGCTGCTGAAGTTGCGGTCACCACTTGTGTTAGGATTTCTCGTGAGAGAGACCTAAACAGATAACTGAGAATCTGTTGATCGTAGGCCAGCCATTGTAGGTATGCCAGATTCGGCACTTTCACCACCTTGTCACCTTTCTCAGCATCAATCTCATGAGAAGGAGGTGCAGTGGAGCCGTCCAGATGATCGGCAAGTTGGGCACCACGAACTGAAGTAAGAACTTGGGCCTTCCATAGAAGGTAATTGCTCTTTGTGAGCTTCTCTGAAACCGGCTGACTCAAGGTGGAGTTCATAGCCGAAGGAGATGAAGAACTCTCCATAGTACGAAGGAGATGCAAAGGTGGATGAGGGCTTCAGTGTTCGCTTGGGGAAGTTCGATCGGTCTTGAGCGATCAGAGGCCGATCGGTTCATGGGCTCTGATTACCATAATAGATGATTTAGGAAGCGTTGTAACCCTCAGGGGGCCGCGTCATCTATTTATATAGGCCAACAATAGCCGCTAGCATGGCTTACATCGGGAGCAAACTTGGCCCTTACGTCAAGTCCTGATTACAACTGATCATCTTCTATCTATAGCCAAACAAACAAAGGAAACAAAAGATTACAAGTCAATCTAGAGTTCTTGTTATATCTCTAACAAACATGAGCAGTGATGTAAGTGTTAGTTTTATCTGCAAAAACAATGATTAGCTGATTAGTTGATGAGAACTTTATCTACTAGATCGTCCTGGTAATATTCACTCAAATTGTTTCATCACCAATTGATTAGATTATTAAGCTACCCTGAATTGTGATAAAGCATACAGATACATGCACTACGTAAGAAACCAGCAAAGAAGACACCACATTAGCGATGACGGTTCAACATGCGTCACTAATGTCATATTAGTGATGGGTCCAATAAGGACGCGTCACTAATGTGTCTTCTGATCAGGACCAGATATAGACCCGTCACTAATGAGTGGTTATTAGTGACGGGTCGTAACATGACCCATTACTGATGATAATAGTGACGGGTCAAGTTCTGACCTGTCACTAATTATTAGGTCATCAGTGACAAGTCGTCCTAGACTAGTCATTAGTGAGTGATCCGTCACTGATGACCAGGTCGTCCTAGGCTAGTCATTAGTGACGGGTCACAACTTGACCCGTCACTAATGATCCATTCATTAGTGACGGGTTATTCTATACCAATCATTAGTGATATGCCAACTTGTAATCCGTTACTAATTACCAACTCCAGTCACTAACGACGGTATTCACAAATATATTTTATTTTTTTATTTTCTCTTATTTTTTCTCATCTTAGCAGCACTAGTATATGGACTATTGTACATTTCTATTCAAGTTTGATGTAAGGTGTGGTGGCTATAGATACAAACTCGCGTTCCAAAAACGGTGCAGAAGCTTTAGGGGCGAGAACTCAATCTTCCAGGTAGAATTTGGCCTCAAAAAATTTGTTGAAACAGACATAGTCAGTTAGCAACGGATGTAACTTTTTCTATAGATATCCGTAGAGTAAAAAAAAAGTCGAAATAGGAGTTCGTATGGAAAAGTTATGCCTGTTTTACCGAATACACTCCGGGTCACCTATCAAATTATAACTTTCGACAAAATTTGGCAAAATTAGTCATTAGTGACGGGTCATGGTTATGACGCATTACTAATGACCTTCGGCAAAGAAGATTAAAAGGATAAAATATCCGGTTTCTATCACAACTATATGATAGCAGAGGTGGTAAGGTGGCTACACGCTCGAGGAGGAGGTCGCGGGTTTGATTCCCATGGAACGCAAATTTGAAAACAATGTGAATAATAGCGTGGCTTGTGAGGCATATGGGGTGAGCCTGCGTTGGGATGCTTGGGTGAAAAAATTATTATTATTTTGACTTTTTTCGTGTCAAAAAATGCGAAATTTTTTCATCGATCATTATTAACGGGTCAAGATTACAATCCGTCACTAATGTTTAATCAATAGTGATGGGTCAAGGTTACGACCCGTCACTAATGACTGAACATTAGTGACGGGTCATGGTTATAATCTGTCACTAATGACCTCATTAGTGATGAGTCACGGTTAAGATACCTCACTAATGACCTAATTAGTGATGGTTCATCACCCATCACTAACAACCTATCATTAGTGATGCGATAAGAGTAACGGGTACGGGATCCGTCACTAATGACAATTATCACCCGTCACTAATAACTTTTTTCACGTAGTGATGCCCAAATACATATTTGGTGATTGTTAGAAGAAAAAACTTGGTTATTTCCATTGTCAGTAGCATCGACTCGGTAAGTTGTGTTGCTTCTCTACAAAAATAAGAACTACAAACTGTTGGGGGAACATTCCAACCTTGAGATATTTAGATGATATACTGTAGTATTACTATAAAGACCATAATATCTTAAAGGGCCGGGTGGTAATCTCCCCCACTTCTTCTCTCTATAAATAGGCCCCATAGGGGTAGATAGAGAGGGACCCTGGGAAGGATTTCTCTCCTCATTAGATACGAGTACTCTCTGTAACCATTTCATCAAACCATATGAGAAGATACTGGACGTAGGGCTGTTATCCTAAGGGAGGCCTGAATCTGGATAACTCCATGTGTTCTTGAAACCCCAGAGGTCTTTGCCCATTACACAAAGACACACCCCTTCTCTCATTCTCTCCTCTCAGCTAACTGCTGTCCCTAAGCTTGAGCTTTCTGGTTTGAAGAGGCTCTCGCCATCCCTAATTGAATGCTAATTTTCTGGAATCTAACTGAAAAACGTTCTTATGACATGATCAACTAATTTAAGGATACAACAACCATGAGCATACTTATTTAATTTTGTCACAGATAAACTTATTCAATAAGACAACAACCTTGCTTGATGTTCTTTGCCATTGCCTATCTGAAAAATGTGACATCTGCAGCTGATTGCATGATTGCCTTGTTTAAATTGCAGTACCTTTGTCCTTTGGAAAATAGGAACAAGCTTGATCTTGTTCGTACATACAACAAAGATCATCTCATGTCGCCTGTATTTGTTTCTTCCTGTTTAAAGAATAAGTGACGATGTTACAATAATTCAAGTCCGTCGTGTCTTCACAAATGAAAATATTTTGTGAGCATTGCAGTAAGAAAGATGTATACAATCCACCCATACAGAAGCAGTAGTGTGCCTTCATAGCACTTATATTTGCCTTTTTGACTATGAATCTGATCAGGATTTGCCCATACAGGCAATGATCTTGTAGACGATTATCTAGCGCATCTAGATAATGACTAGTCGATAGTCGAAGCCTCGGCATGTAGTCTAGGGCCTACACACAACACTCGATGGCTAGACCATCTAGATGGTCAACTCTGATCAAAGATGGACTAGTCAGTGAATCTAGATGGTGGCTAGACATGACTAGTTGGCTACAGGCGCAACTAGGCAGCCTGTCTTGGCGATGTAGAGTTTAGCGCCTGACGGGTCCGTGCGGGAGGATTGTTTTGGCCGCGCACGAAACCAACTTTTGGCCCCGAAACTATTCCCCACACCGCACAAAACCTAAATCAATCCATCCATTCCCTATTCATTTGTCTCCTCTCATCTATGGTGGTGCCGCCGATTGCACCCCCCACCGCGCCTGCGCCATTGCCCACGCCTGCGCCTAAGCCCGTGGCCTCACCTGAGCCGTTGCCCACTCCCACACCTGGGCCTGTGCCGTTGCCCGCGTCAGTGGCCTCGTTCGAGCCATCGCCCACGGCCGTTGCCCGCTCTCACGCCTGTGTCTGTGCCGTTGTCGGTTGCCCACGCCGATGGCCTTGTCTGAGCTGTCACCCACGGCCGCGCCTGAGCCATCGCCTGCGCACGCACCATCACCCCTCTTCTCCACAAATCCCAAAGAATGGAACAGACACTCTAAAACATTTGTTTTTATGCCGTTAACATTCATATAATAATGGAGAATTCAAGTGTTGGGATTCAATATGGCTGTTGGCTATAGTGGCCAAAAGAGAATTTTGGCAAGGTCTTGTTGTCTGCACATTGTACCAATTTTACACACTCGTGTAGGCAAGCAGGCTCCATCGACTAATAGAGGCAGAATGCATATGTCTTATTTATGAGTCCCAATAATCAGAGATTTTGTGACTGTGCCCTATCTACCACATGGATCTATCGTCAATTGGAGCTAATGGTGGATCCAGAGCCGAGAAGTGGAGGGGGGGGGGGGTGGCTCTCTCTGATCTTCTTCCTCTTTCCCCTCCTCTTTTTCTCTTCCTCCTCTTATTTTCTTTTTCTTATTGTTCCATGCCAAAAAATTGAGGGGGGGGGGGGGGAGGGCTTGGAGGGGATCTCAAGTGTGCCCGGGGGAAGGAGGGCACAAGCCCCCTACCCCCGGTGGATCCACCCATGATTGGAGCCTCAAATGCATGCTATCCACATGAATATGAAGAGTGAAGAGTACCGAAGAGATATGAAAGTTAATTTGTGAGGAGTTAACTAAAAAATGATTGAAATTTTTGCGCTAATAGTAAATTCTACATTCCGAGTGTGCATGCGTTTGTCGCGCAGTATGCACGCTGGATCTGCTGTCCACTAGGCATCCAGCCGCCCTCATGCTCACACATTCACACTTCGTAGATTGCATTGATGCCCTCCTCTTGTTCCTGTCCCTCCCTCCCAACCATCCCCTCATCAGATCCTAGCTCCTCGTCATCGGAGAACGGGGAAGGGGTGGTGGATGAAGTGTGGGAGTGGGCGGTGGAGGTAGCGTTGTAGGCCAGCAGCGATGGGAGCTCATCGCTGGAGCAGAGCCTGTGGGCATGACCACCTCGTCACCGCAGGGCTGTCCTCGTGATGAGACCTTTTGACCTCAGCAATAGCATCGACACCCTCCTCTCGCTCCTCTCCCTCCCTCCCATTCATCCCATCGTCATATCCAAGCTCCTCGTCATCGGAGAAGGGGGAGATGGTGGATGAAGAATGGGAGCAAGCAGTGGAGCTGGCTGCTACAGGCCAGTGGCGATGGGAGCTCATCATTGGCGCAGAGCCTGTGGGCTCCACCACCTCATCTCTGTGGGGCTGTCCTCGCCGCGTGACCTCGACCTCAGCGACAACTGCATCCAGGACACCCATGACCTCACGTCGTTTGCCAACCTCCACCTCGTCTTCTTCTTGTTAGATCTGAGCTCCTCGTCATCGTTGGTTAGTGTGGCTTCATCGACAGGGCGTGAAGATGTCAGTTTCCAAATTGCCTACCCAATTGTGTAGATGTGCACGGAGAATTGCAACAAATTGCTTCTAGTTTTTTTAGGACCTCTACAAGTGCACTTCCTTCTTCTTGTAAGATCTGAGCTCCTCCTTGTCGTTGGTCAGTAGGGCTTCATTGACAGGGCATGAAGGCGTGATTTTCCAAATTGCCTACCGGATTGTGTAGATGTGCCCGGGGAATTGCAACAAATTGCTTCTAGTTTTTTAGCGAATTTGCTCACTGATTTTGAATTTAGAAAACCTTTTCATAAATTATAGAAAAGTGCTCATATGTATATAACAACTTGCTTTTCAGAATTGTATTGATTTGCTTGCAGATAGACAACAATTTGCTTTCCAACTTTTCAATGATTTCTTTTCTCAGATTTGATTTTTGCACAATTTGCTCCCCCAAATGTACTAGTTTTACTAGAAAATATGGAACATATTTGTTGAAAAAAGCATTTGCTGATGATTTGGTTTTATATACGCTGTAAGATGCTTTAGAATTTTATTCAAAATTGCTCATGATATTACGATGATTTGCTAATTATTTTTGGATGCAAATTGGAGTATTTAGATAAAATTTTATTTTTATTTGCCTATCATTGGATCTGTAGCTTTGATCCAATGCTGCACAGACTGCAACGGAGCGCAACAGAAAAGTTGGGAGGCAATTTTTCCGTGGAGCCAACTTGTGGGGCCAAGCTGAAGTTTCCCGTGTGTTGGAAGCCCATGTCATGGCTGATGTAAGTTGGCGTAGGTTGAGAAAGCATGGGAGATTTGGGGAACGCCCAAGAAGGAAAGACGGGGAATTGGGTTGGGCGGGTTGCCAAATATAGTAATGCATGCTTAAGGCTTAAAGTTTGCACGGCCGGGTTGTAGCACAATCCATATTAATAAGCCAATAATTTTGAGTGGTGGAGTGGTAAAGATTCCATTCTTCCTTTTATTTTTAATTCACATGCAGATTAATTCCAACTACAGATTGTTGTCACCCAAAGAATAGAATAGAGGACTTAAAACATTTGTTTCCATGCTATTAAAAATTCATACAATAAATGGGGATTTGAGTGTTGGGCTCAGTGAATCCATTTATCTTGGTTACATGGAGAATTCGATATGGCTGTTGGCTGCTCATGCTTGCTTGCTTACACAAGTGTGTAATTTTTTTTCGATGGGCCAACACCAAGAACTTGCTGGATTCCATGTCTCGCACCTGAAAAACCGCTCTATCGATCATGTTGATGACAACATTGCTCCTTCGAATACACATAAGGTAAATTCCTTCCTTGCTATTCATATTTTCTTGGTAAAGAATAGAATACTACTAAGTTTTTATATTGTTTTGTTGCTTAGGAATATAAGAGACACACCACAATTCAAAGTTGAGTTCTAGTCAAATTTCAAAGTCTACTCGGAGTCTCAGGACAACATGTCAATAAAACGGGCATAACTTTCTCTTACATAGTCTAATTGAGGCGTTCTTGGACTTGATGAAAAGCTTATTATGAACCCTTTCCAATGGATCTTGTCTTACCTTTAGATTACTTATATATTAATCATAATTGATGAAATAAGTTGCTGTATCACCGTTACGTGTCTTGTCGGGTCTTGTAAGCGTGTCGGGGTCGGAGTCCAGGTTCTGTATGCCTCTTTCCATGGCTCCACAACCATAGGTTGACCTCATCACATCCCCCTATATATATACAATAGCTGCCATAGTTTAGGCTCAAGTTTTGCTTAGATTATTCTGTTTTAGACAGTTTCGCTGTATATCGGTTTGTAGAACCCTAACTCGAGTACTTCATTGGTAATTAGTAATATTCAGATTACATCTACCTGTTCTTACTTGTGTTCTCGATTCATTTGCAGGAAAAACCTTCTTAGCGAGGTCAACCGCGTCTTGGCACGGTTGATAATCATGAAGTAGTGGTGTAGTGGTTGCGAGGAGTTTTCTTCTTAGAGAGGTCAACTGCGTTTTGACACAGTTGATAACCACAAAGTAGTGGTGTAGTGGTTGCGAGGATTTTTGATCTGTTCTGGTTGGTGCCTTTTGATCATCAACGTTGAAACTCTACCAATCGACTTATCATATTACCTTCGGAAGATCAGGCGTACTCCCATCACATCTCAGATTACAACACTCGTGGCTCCCGTCTTGTCCTGATACTAGGGGGGGTGAGCTTCTCGATGTAAAATTTGAATATACCATGAAACCCAACGAAGTGGATGAGAAACATGCTGCCCTTGCAACACGCCTTTCACCTCGAATTCGCAGAACCACAAGCTATGACAGTGGGTCCCAATTCCCTATCTAGATTTTGGTTTGGAAGAGGCTAAACCCTAGATGAGAACAAATTGCTGCGAGTATATCTATAGAAAGAACATGGTCTGACCTGAAAGTTCATGTACATGTGTTTATATAGCCCTTAGGACAGTTGGAACCGACTTATACTCAAATATGAAACAAAATAGAAAACCTGTCACACCAGGTTTTAACGAACAAAACCAGATGCAGCTTATGTGTGCCCAAGATGTTCAACACACATAAGGACGTCACAGGTGAAGTAACAAAAGCAATACTTTTATAGAATAAATGTTAAAGTCTTACATCAATTGACATATATTGTCTTCTATGAAGATATCTGCAGCGGAACAGAAGCACTGGTGCCCAACAACACTGCAGGCAACCGACCGGGAGACACGCGCCTAGAACGTCGCAACCTCGTCTTGATAGTCCTCAACATCTTCACTCACTGAGCAGCAGCACACATATCGAATGGTATAGGAAAAATAGCAAGTGTGAGCACATGACGCGCTCAGCAAGTGTGGGAAAGATAATGATATGCAGGCTTATATCAAGAATAGGCTAACACATGGTATATTTGCGTAAATACGAGTAATGAAAACATATTTGGATTCAAAAAGCATTAAAAAATTATTAAGTGAATGTAACCCATACAGTTCAATACCCAACATACAAGGCTCCCCACCTTGCATACCATAACCGTCCAGTACTCCCTGTACTATAACCAGAACCATAACCATCTAGTACTCCCTGTACCAGAACCATAACCACAACCATCTAGTACTCCCTGTACTAGAACCATAACCACAACCAAACTCATAACCAGAACCCATAACCAACTAATCATGTGAGGATCCAAGTCTCTCATAACTGTGAGCACAGTTGTTATAACAGTTTTACATTCTGTAGAGGTTGTCCAACTTTCCCCACGAGTCATGATTTCCATGTTGCCGTGTTAGCTAGACACTTAACACACGCCAGTAGTGTGTCGCTCGGAAAGTCACTTCAAAGCCGTTACAAAGTTTCATCCAGTATGTGCATGCTCGCTAGGTTTCACCACCGTCAAAGTGGCATTCACACCACCCAGAAGCCCCCTTTTGCGCCTTGTAGCTCCGGAAAGTTTTCACCCTTCCCTTCCACTACACCTCTCATACCACTAACCAAATGTTTCTGGCCTTTGCCGTCCCCACACAACCACTCTTCTGTTTGGCACGCACAAAACTGGAATCCACTAATTAGTAGGCTAGGTCTGTCCCATACCAGGTGTCATGATTGGTACGATATTTCTTGGGTTGTCGCTCCATGAACAGGTCCTTACTTAGGTTACTTGAGCAAACACTAAACCAACATCATAACCATGACCACTATCAAAACCACTTTGCTCAAGGACTAAGGTTTCATGTTGCTAGACCATTAACGAATTAACCACTATTGTTGCATATGTTCATTAGTCAAGTATATGACACTTCTCAACATCCCAAAAGCATGGCTAAACAATCTACCCACCAAAAATACCTAACCATAAATCATCTAGGTTCCAAGGGATGATAAGGGAAAATCTTAACATAGGTGACTGCCCATCATATTGATAGACACTGCATGCAATTTTATAAAAGAAAACATTTAAAACATAGGTTCAAGATGATCAAGGACACTTGCCTTTTACCCAATGCTGCTCAGTGTTGTCGAAATCTTGGTCTTGAAGTCCCTCGAATTGCTCCGGAACGTTATCGACTAATCGTGAGAACTACCGACAAACAACACAAAGGAAAACACTAAGAACAACATACCAAACATCATTAAAACACTTTAAAAACACTATGGTTGCATAGGTAAGATTTTAGAAACATTTAGATGCAAGAATTGTCTAAATCGAACAACTTTCAAGAATGGATTAGACTGAAAAGAAAATGCTGATTTTCCGGAACTATCTTCCTATGGGATTAGACTTTATTGCACAATCACTGTGTCAGGCTTGACAACATTATTACGTAAGATTCAAGAAGTGTAAGGCAGACCAAAGTTCGCTGACTAGGCTAAGGAGAATGATGTGGCGCTGACTTAGCATGCTATGCAAGTACCATCTTGGATTAAAGAAGGGATACGCTGAGATCTAGTATCGACCACCTATGATGGATCAAAAAGGCCGAAGGTTGCGCTTCTAGGTTAAGGATACTACTTGTCACTCTATGTAGTGGTGGTGGTTCGGGTTTCGTCGGAGATGACGATCGGGCATGTGGCCACAAACATCGATGTCGGACTTCAGTGGTGTTTTAGTGAAACGAGGGAAGCATAGCGTAGAACATAGAAAGACTAACTCAGCGGTATGGTTGGTTTTGGAAAGGGTCATCCGAGGTAGTGGCAAAACAACAATGACTACTCCTAGGTTTGGTGGTGACCGCGAACAGATGCAGGAACGAAGACGCTTGCGTTCTTAGAGATTTGAGAAACTGTTTGAATAGAGATGTTCATATATCTCGGGAACACAATGCTATGGTATATTTTTGGGTAGATCCTCCACTGAGAGGAAGAACGATCAGCAGAGATGAGACGGGTGATGGCTGCGATATGCTGTGGTTGGCAATGACGTCCTGGTCGTGTCGCTCCACAAACGGGGATGGGCTCCTAGGGTCACGTAGTAGACTTCATGGGACACGCCGTGACATGGTTGGCGCATCCATATGGCTTTTGGATTGACGGGGAACGCGAATGCAAATCCGGTGCGTGCGCAGAACGCGTCCAGAAACCGGACAACATGTATGTCTACCTTGATTACGGTAGTTTGGCTGCTCTACTGGCCGACTTGTTTGGTGGGAGCGTGGGGAACATCATGGGACATGCACCGGTGAAAGGGCTTGGTGATTTTACCTCTGGTCGATCAGGAACGTCGATGCCAATCGGCTGCAGCATGGCTGTCCCGCGGCTGTCCGTGATGGCAACGACCGTGGCAACGTAGATCAGGCTTTGGCCGAGGCTAGGGCTTGGCTAGGGACTTAGTATGATGCTAAAAAAGTAGTAAGGGAGGAGAAGAAGAGGTTCTCACCTTGCTTTGATGGTCGAGGAAGGAGGATTCGCGGAGAAGATGGCGTAGCGCATCACGGGCGGCGACGACGGCTCCAGTGAACGGCGGTGCTTCAGCGACACACGGACAGGGAAGCAGCGACTTCTAGGGCTTGATGGCATGGAATAGGGGTATGAGAGGGCATGCAACTCATTTATAGGGCTAGGGGCGGGCTGGTTGAGGTGGAGTCCAAACCAAACACGAATCGGATTAGAGTTTGAGTCGGTTACAATTTCCTTTTTCGCAGCTCTGTATTTGGAGGATGATATCTCCATCGTCCAGACTCCAAATTGGACGTTTCTTGATTCTAAATTGTATTACTCGAAAAGATCTGCAACTTTGTTAGTCATTGGAACTTCTGAAAACACCATTTTGATTTCCAAAAATGCGCCACAAGATAAACTATTTAAACTCAGACTTATCTGCGCAGCACTGATTTAGGGGGCCATAACTCCTAGCTCCATTATCCAAAAGAGTACTTCCATAGGTTCAAATCTAAGCTCTCAACGAAACCTATAACTTTGGTATTGTCAAGATTTGCATTTGAGGCCGTTTTGAACTCCAAAACGTCATGTGAAGATGAGGCTGTCCAGGACTCCGTAAAAATTTACAGATTTCGTGGATCCTTTATTGGGCCATCTAGAAGACTTGGCTAAGTATTTGGACTTAAGCAAGATTGAGTCTAAAGACACTTTATGTATATTTAGGGTTTAGAAAAGAAACTTTTGCAAAGAATTTGAATAGAGTTTGAATTTGAATTGAGTTTGGAGTGAATTTAAAAGAAACAAAAAATATGAGGTTGAACAAGAATAGGAGTAGATAAGGAATTTGAATTTGGATTTGGGTAGAATTTGAGAAAGAGGAGAGATTGGCTTTAAACAAGGATTCGGATAAGATTTGAATTGATCTAGAGAAGGATCAGGTATGATCAAGGATTGAATAGATGATGAATTCAAAGATTTTGAATTCCAACCATTAAGATGCTTAACTTATTCACTACTGAGTTTTGTAAAAACCTTTTTCAAAATATTTTTCACTCAAAAAGCCGAAGAGAAAAAGAGCTCTAATGCATTTACTTGGCTCCTAGCAAAACTCAGCATGCAATGCACACAAAATAATAACCTATATTGATTGATTGATTAAGAAAATAGGTTTTAAACCTATTCTACTAGTGAAGCTATTCAATAATCTTGAAAAATTTTAAATGTTGTAAATTCTGAAAATAAGGGTGTTACAAAACCTAAGTTACATCTAATGTATTGTTTTGATGATTGTGGCCGGCTCACGAAGAATCTGACAATGGGGCCAGATCCTTTGGAAAGATAAAGAGATAACCTTTCTAATGTGTACTTATAGAGCTCAAACTGACTCCGTATGTTGGGCTTATGGAACTTTTAATCCGTGTCTATCTGGCTTCACCAAACCGAGTCCGAATCGGCTTAAATCTTCTTTATGTTCTTTCTCCATGATTGTATTTATTTGAGTCCATATAGGACTTTCCAAGGAGGTATTCCCACACTTTTAAAAGCCTTGAAACATCTGGATATATGCTTTATCCTCTTTGCAAGTCACAAGCTCCACATCAACAAGTATTGCATGTTGTTCTAGACAGCCCACGCATTGTGCTGTTAAACACGACTTCAAATCCTCAAGCTTCACATATCATTTTGTGTCCTCCAATTGTGCTAGTCCTTTAAATCCGAGAACAAGAAAAGTACACCCATTAGGTAGTATACTATTCTCATCAAGAACATAATCTGATGTATTTAGGAATAGATTCATCTTATTCTGAAGTTCTCGTGCACATGTGATGTTAGTGGTCCTTTGTATGCATTAGAAATGCTTTCAGCTTGTGTATAAACAATATCTCATAGACTAGGAGCAGCAAATATAGTAGAAGAATGAGAGAAGCTTGGGAGAAGGTGTCATTTATAATTTGAAGTTTCTATGTGCTCTCATTTATAATTTGAGAAGGTGTCATAGGTCGCAGCACTATGTCTCTATTATTCCAATTTAGCTTGTATTGATTAGTTCAACCAGAATGGTGCACATCATGATCAAATTGCTACGGCCTTCCCAACAGTAAAAGATAAACTGTCATTGGTACCACATCGCACTCCACAGCGTCACAATAATCTCCAATCTGAAATTGCACTTTAACCATAAACTGATTTTTCACCTCCCCACAATCGCCCAACCATTGCATATGATATGGATGGGGATGTTGCATAAACCTCAAACCAAGCTTGTTGCACATTTCTTTGCTAGCTAAATTTTGACAACTACCACCATCGATATTAACATTGCATACCTTGCCATTGACTTTTGCTTTCGTTTGGAAAAGATTGCAGTGCTGTTGTCGATCAATCTTGGGCTGAACGCTCAACACCTTGGGAGTGATAACAAGAGTTGGTCCCTGCTCAAAATCACAATAAACAGGACCATCTGCTTCCTCTTATTCTTGTGCATTATCGAATAGCTCCGGATCAGCAAGATGTTCAAGTTTGTCTTCACTAGCAGAATCATACTCTCCATTCTCCAATGCCAATATTGTCTTGTTATTTGGGCATTCCTTCATTGTGTGTCCACGTCCTAGGCACTTCTGGCATTGAATTTTGCTTGACTTTGGAGTAGAGCCTGTATGACCCACTAGCCGCAGGAACAATAGGTCTTTGACTTGCACTTGGTGTAGTCTCTTCTTTCTTGCTTGTGTACTATGAGAACTAAAACCACCCAAAAATAATTTTTTTTTCTCAAATTGAATTTAGGACTAGGTCTACCTCTGCTAGACGTGGCATGTGTAGCAAACGAAGTACTACGTGTCATCCTTGCATCTTCTTGTACTTGCCGTTCTTCGTTGGTAGCTTGATGCACCAATTACATAACACCGTTGTATGGCTGAAAGATGACGATGCACTTGATGGAATAATTCAGACCACCAAGGAATCATGCCATGGTTTGCTCTTCATCTTCTTGCACCTGTGCTCCGATCATGGCTTGCTCCATGTCTTTATAGTACTCCTTCACAGAACAAGAACCCTGCTTCATATTCTACAATCTATCAAAAAGATCACGTTTGTAGTGAGTAGGAACAAAACGTGCACACATCTCATGCTTCATCTCTTCCCATGTAGAAACAGTAGGCTCATTATTTTGCTCCCTTTGATTCAGTACTTGTTGCCACCAAATCAGTGCATAGTCATCAAAAGGGACGCCATTTGCAACTTTGTTTCTTCCGTGTAGTTGAGCATGCGAAATATCTTTTCAACCTTCAATTCCCATGTGAGATATGCCTTGGGATCAGTAGTACCGGAGAATTTTGGAATAGTAATCTTGAGCTTCCCAATTCTGTCCTCATGCTCACCATTGTTTGCACGACGCTGTTGGTATATATTATCATGATGCAACAAAAAGTCAGTAGTGGGATCGACTTCTTGTGCACCAAAACCAGCGTTCCCACAACCTCTCCCATTGGCTCCTCCACGACCTCCTGATCCTAGTGGGCGCATGACATTGATAGCACCACGATCATGATGTTCTTGAGCTCCCCATTGCAACGGAACTGTCTCATTTATTTCAGATCCATGAACACCTGTATCTTCATCTTTAGCAACAATATCCTATCTCAGTCGCTCCATGTTTGGTGTTTGTTTGCGCCTCAAAATCACGAACAATTTGTTTGATTTCTTCAGACAGCTGCTCGGTCTTTTCTTCTAGTGCATTCATTCATGTGTTCATCTCTCTTCATAGCACATCTCGTAGAGCATTGTGTTGGAAATGAGTGATCAGCTCATTATCATGGTTGTTTTCATCAACATTGTCACTTTCTTGACCTCTTGACATTGTTAGCTATGAAAAAAAATCCCTATCTACAACATCAAGTATATGAGGAAAATATGTGGAAAACTCTCAACCTCATTCTTCTTACCAATCAAAGTTCTTATTGTTCCTTCTCGAGACGAGGGGCTGATAGTACGCCATTGGTAATAGAGAACTCAATGGTGGTGGTTAAGCGAATTCAAAGTTCATGAGTACTTGCACATGTAGTAAATATGTGGAGTTTGGAGGGTTTAGTGTTTGTCCTAGCAAAATCTGAATTCTAGATGTTGTTTGTTAAGTAGTAATCCAAGCTAGAACTCAATGCCTAGCTGCTGATCAAAGATATAAGTGAAGCTTAAGCAACTCACACACACAATGATAATGGATCTTAATGCAACCAAGGCAGGAGCTATACAATCTGAAATCAATCAACAAAAGCTCACATTGCAAAAGATATGGAGAGATGCTAGCTGGTTACTCAAACAATAGAGCAAGGCTACAAGATTTGCAAATATAGATAGCAAGGTAATTTTGTTCAATAGCAAAAAGAGATCATCAATGTAGTGATCACAACACTTTTTTCTCTTTTTTCATACTTATTTCTTTTCTTTCCTTTTTTTTTTTTGACTTTTGGTACTAAGGTCAGGACACCAGATTATTGATCAAGATGATTCACAAGATGGCACTGTGCAAAGCCCCAGAGAAACTTCCTACAGCTAGTCTCAATGAGATCAAAGTTTCCACAAAGGATGCAATCAGGTTAACTATTTTTTTGTCTTTTTGTTTTATGGACCCAAAACAACAAAATTGGAGAAAAACTTGATGAGAAAAAAATAGATTGAACAAAGCTGACTTCTACATGAATTTTTTTATATTTGCATAGGAGCCGAAGTAAGATTTATAACAAGTATAAAAACACCTAAATTGGACTCCGTATGACAATACTATATATGGCTGTTTAACTGAACATTGCACAATCTGAAAATTCAGACGTGTTCTTTCACAAGGATGAACTAGGGCTACGGGTAAACTCGCCAGAAAATTGCACCAACTAATAATGAAGTAAATTCATGTGCAAATATTAGATCAAAACAGCAAGGCCTAATTGTGAAAGCAAGAATGGATTGGAACAATGAACACATGAAGGAATTGACGATTAACAATCTAAACGTGACTCTAGTGGATTAAAACCTAATAAAACTCACAAGAATAACAGATTACAAACTATGTGCAATTTTTTTTGGCTTTTCATGTATAGGACAGGAAACAAATATGTAGCTAAGAGTAAAAGATCATACCAAGATAACTGTGCTCTGTATACTAAGATGATATGGGGGGCTCAACCTTCTTGACGTAGAATCTCAATATACAGTGAAACCCAATGAAGTGGATGAACAACACGCTATCCATGCAACACGTCTTTCACCTCAAATTCGCAGAACCACATGCTATGAAGAATTAATCGACTTGACCATGCAGAAGTGGATGAATTGCTCCCTAAATTCCCAAAGCAACAACAAGAACAATCGACGATAGCTCCCAATTCCTTATCGAGATTTTTGTTTGCAAGAGGCTAAACCCTAGATGAGAACAAGAGCAATTGATGTGAGTTTTTCTATAGAACAAACATGGTTTGACCTAAAAGGTCATGTACATGAGTTTATATAGTCCCTAGGACAGTTGGGACCGACTTGGACTTGAATAGAAAACAAAATAGAAAACCTAAATTACATCCAACACATTGTTGCGATGGTTACGACCAGCTCGCCATGAATCTGATAATGGGGCTAGATCCATTGGAAAGATAAAGAGATAAGATTTCCAATGTGTACTTAGAGCCCAAACTAACTTTGTATGTGGGACTTATGGAACTTTTAATCTGCGTCTGTCTGGCTTGACCAAACCGAGTTCGAATCGGCTTACACTACTACAGAATAGGTCAAAAGTAGCACCCCATTAATGTCGATTGAGCAGTAACCGCAACAGAAAGTGTATCAGTGCCGGTTTTTAATCTCCCATGCACAAACACTGATTGAGCTGCTAAGAACCGGCACTGAAACAGACTATCAATGCCGCTTCGTGGCTGGAACCGGCACTGATGTATTGATATTCCTGTTTTAGTACCGGTTCCATCTACAACTGCTACTGATAAGAATTAGACCTGAAATATTTGTGAATTCGAGTTTTGGCTCACCGGCTCGAGTCCACCTCTCTATCCACCTTATTTCTTCATGGGAGCACAGGCACACACGCAACTCTCATCGGTCCCCTCCCTCTCTCTATCTTATCCCTTTCTCCTCACCTCCAACACTCTCCCTCTAGTGCAGGTGCTCGAGATGGTGAGGCAGCTGGAGGCGAACATGGCGGGCCAGCAGGGCAGCATCGCGGTGGCAGGAGGGGAGTGGTGCTAGGCGCTGGCGTCCACCATGCGCGTCGCAGCCAACTAGTGCGTACACATCGTGAGGTCCTGCTACGTGTGGAAGTTGATTAGTAGCACGCGGGCGTGGTTCTTTCTTTCTTATGCATGTGCTTGTGATTTCGGTGAGCGCAGGAAGACACTGCCAAAGTGGATGAGGATGCAACTTGAGACCTTGACGAGAGCAAAAACTAGTTCAGAAGCTAGCATGGGATATTGTTCTGAATTTACTTGTGTGGTGTATATCAAATATTTGTGTTGTGTTCTAAGTTGGTTTGTAACAGCATTTACTAATTTTTACGTGGAGCAAGTGTTGGGAAACGGGCAAGCTACACTAGCCTAAAAAAAATTTCTACCGCATTCACCCAGGAAACCATGCTAGTAGGTGACCATAGATCATTACCGCTCGACGCGCAGTATAGCAGAAGAAGAGTTAGAGTAGACCGATCCAATGTTGTGCGTGTCAAACTCCTCGAGCAGCTTCTCGATCAGATCCGCGAGCAGCCCCGCGCAAGTGGTCACGCTCCTCGACCAACTCCGAGCAGGTGGTCATGCTTCTCGACCAGTTCCTCGACCAGCTCCTGATCAGGTCTTGGAGTTAATGTCATCACTCTCAGCAAGAGTCAATGCCCTTCGACCAATGATAAGCTCAAGAGGATGAGTGCGATCCCGTATGCTTCCGCTATCGGGTCCATCATATATGCCATGCTTTGTACATGCCCAAATGTCTCCTATGTTCTAAGTGTTACGAGTAGATACCAATCTAAACCTCGTTGGCAATGCGCCTTCCATATACTAAAACTTAAAGTTATCATGATTCATGATCTCCAATGTGTTCAGGTAGGCAACATGGCCAAGGGTAGGAATTGCATCACACATTTATGTTCATGTACTACCGAATAATGTGTTATTTCAAGAATGACTATCGTTTACTCTGATTGGCAAGTATGTCACTTATTCATGAAGCTCTTTGTTTGTATCATGATATTATTCTTAGTCGATCCCTGGTCACATATCATTGTGATGATTCATAAGACCAGCACATGTATTGATTGATGATCAAATTTCATGGATTATATGTATAGAGATATTAGGTCAATAATGTGGATATTTATGTTAAAGAACATAATATTGGATAGACCCACCTTGAGATACTAATGGGATTACTATTATGATTACCATTAGTTGTTATTTTAAATGGTGTACCTGCAAGATTCTTAGACCTGAGATCGTCATTGATTCCCAGAATAGGTAGTGACATACTTTTGGGTTGCCAAACGCTATTCCGTAACTGGGTAGTCATAAAGTTAGTTTTCAGATTTGTCATGAAACATGTCGTGGGGTGTGAGCGATCAAGATGGAATTTGCCCCTCCCTTATAACGGAAGAGATATCTCTGGGCCCCTCGAGGTAGTTGGATTAAAAAAGTGCATGATCATGCCAATATGATTAAAGAGTTAGTCATGATAAATCCACTACTTGATCAAGTGATGGTCGAGCAATCACAAGGGTGGCACGTACCTCACCTTGAACTTGATTGGTATCATGAGGCGAAGGGATCAGTGCATATGTATATCAAGGTTCAGTAGATATGATCTTTTGTGTATACTCGGGAGTCAACATGTCCAGCTAGTGACCGCTATTAATTTCGGTTTGGAAAGGATTTCCGAGTCGTAGTTGTTTGTACATGAACCTAATGGGTTACACACTTAATTGATTGGAACAAAACATGTGAATTGGATTCGTATATGGGTTTTGATTGGATTGTGATTCATGAGGAGTTAGAGTCCTGAAGGGCTTCCAATGTGGGAGCCTATTGGCGAGCTCTATATAAGAGAGGCGTGGGTTGGGTGTGCAGAGGTCGAGCCATTCCGAAACCCTAGCCGCAGCCTTCTACAAGATCTTTCAAAACCCTAGCCGCACGTACGGTGCTAGCACATCGATGCTCGGCGTTTCTACGCAGTACGTGTGCATACCGTAGATGCGCTGATCTTCTCGGTGAATTGATTGTGATGTGTTCGGGATTGCTCGCTGGCCATGACGAACTGGTCGACGTACCTACTCATCTAGTCGCGGAGCACAACATGACCACTCGAATCTGGTAAGACAGCATGACACGACCACTCAAATGGAAAAAGTTTTCAACTACAAAGTTGTAGATCTCGTCGAGAGCTATAGTTTTGCTATAAAGTTTGTCCCCATCCGACTTTGTACAAAAAAATTATGAATTTCTTAAAATAAGCTGTCATCCACTATCACTGCTGTCTCTAGCCACGAGCCGACAGTGATTGTATCACTGCCGGATCGTGCCGGCAGTGATAGTGGATTTTCACTATTGATTCTTTTCGAATGGCCTTTTAGTGCCAGTCCATGATACGATCCGGCAGTGTTATTCCATCGCTGCTGGCTCGTAAGAAACTAGCAGCAATGGGCCGGTATATAAGCCTATAGTGTAGTAGTGCCCCCCCCCCCCCCACCATTCGGTTCACAGCCATGAACCTAGTCCACTTTTCTTTTTCCTCTTTTTCTATACAAAAGTAATTCTTTTCTCGCTTATGTCGTCAGCATGTGCAATAATCAAGATTTTTGATATAAAATTAAACAGTTTATTCTCTGGAATTAAGTAAATTTTGCAGAAAAAACCCTTAGAACTTTAAATGCTTATAATTTTTTATTCGTAGCTCCGATTTGGGTGATTTTCATGTTCAAATTCTCGTAGCTTCGTGTAGAATCTTTTTTATAGCGTTTTTACTTAGTTTTAGTACTGTTTGGTATACTGTTCTTAGTATTTTATATAGCACAATGTCTGTTTTACATCTTGCGGTATTGAAATGACAACAATGTATCTAAATGCATGACGAAAACACAATCATGCCTGCTATCCTAGTTCACGCTCCGCGTCTCCGTCGTCTCCTGTTAACCTGTTTTTGTATTTGAGTCGATTTGATTTCATGCCTTTTGCTCTGTTTTATTTTTTACTTTTTTGTCAGAGGGATTGGAGCTCAATGATGTTGAGAAAGGGAGGAGTTCATCTTCTTTAGCAATAGTACTTTAATTTGGCATTCACATCTTCAGTTTATATATCAAGAACAATGTAATCAGTTCTTTTTGGAACGATGAATGATGCAGCAGGTATTCTTAATAATTGAGACTTCTCAAACATGGTGGTAATTTCAGAAAGATAAACCAGCTGGACACATTCATTACACACTAATCAACTTGGGCAATACACAGTATGAAATCTAAACACTAGAATTGCACTACTGGTCTTCCATACAACAACAATGACCACAGTTACGTCGGTAGTAAAGATTTCAGGTAAAAAACGATAACACTTCGGCAACTCAACATCAGAGTCACTTCAACAGCTCCACAGATCGTGCACTCTACAGTGAACTTTGGACAACAATTTACAAATCCAAGTATGAGCTGAATTTACAAATGAGTGCTCTCTAAGTGGACTTTGAAGCAACACTTTTCAACTCAAAATATCATTGCTAAACACAGTGCTCAATTTAAGCTGCCGCATCAACCAAACAACGATGCTGTTATGCCCGATTAGCAGGGCAACCCGCCACGGCAGCATTGCAACCTTCAAAATCCATGGCACGAGCAGAGGTTCCACACAACAGCGGTGCAGGGGTCTGAGGCCGAGCAGAGGCGCGGCCAAGGTGACCACAGCACCCCCTTCCAGTGCGACGATGATGGCAGGAGCTCCACACCGGCAGCGGGGTAGGCGAGTCCAAAGGCTGAGCGCAGGTGCAGGACCAGACCAAGGAGCACGGAGGAGGGGGACCGACACCAAAGCGAGAAACGACAGAGGAAAGGGAGGTGAGAGCTAGGGGTGGCACATGCTTCCGTTCCCAAATCGCTCCATGGTTGGAACGTGCGGAGGGGGTCCAAAACCCATCCAGGGGTCTGTTACGAGAGATTGCGGAAGTGCAGGGGATTATCCGTGAAACAACAAAAGTGGGATAATAGGATCCCGCTCGTCTGGCCGTGGGCTGTTAGATTGAAAATCCATGGACGGAATTTCTCGTTTGCACCTTTGCAAGATTGAGTCATTTGCACTTAATATTTCCCTGAAATTGATGCTGCTTGGGTGGTCCAGCAATTGCTACAAAATTAGCTGCAAAAGGTGAGGGCTTGCACTGAAGCTACCTAGGAACCAAACATTTGCATAGACTTTGGGAAAGGAATGCAAGATAAAGAATAGTATTGAGGGTGAAGTTTTGGAAAGGAACTAATGCAGGTACAGAGTTGAAGCAAGCATATGCATATATTGCAGTTAGGTGGCTCTTTAAGCATTGAGTGCGTGTGAAGTCAGGAAAGAATATGTGCACGGCATTGGGGCCTTATATATTGGCACATATAGGTATGTAGGATGAGTCAATCCAATTAGATAACTTACTTGAAGAAACCCTAGATACATCAAGTATTGGCGCCATGAACACTAGCCGTGCAGAAGCAACAGTAGAGTTACGGCCTATCCAAGAGAGGGTGAGGAGCACAGCTAACAGACTCGAGGCTGGTTTGTCACAGATTGACAATAAAATCCATAGGATCCCACCTGGCCTCCGAGGGATCGGCGACCGCTACATCGTCCCTAGCGTCGTGGCCCTCGGTCCGTACCACCATGGCTCGCCGCACCTCCATCAGATGGAGGAGATCAAGCACGTAGCGGCGTACTACTTCTGCAAGGACTCGGGCCGCCCAGTTGAGGAGGTCTACGCCAAGATCCTCTCCGTCGCCATCCAAGTCCGCTGCTTCTACGACGAGGACGCGGTCGCACGCTTCAGCGACACGGAGTTCGCGGATATGATGTTCCTGGATGGTTGCTTCCTGCTGGAATATATTGGTGCCAATGACGTTCTTGTTCCTGTTTTAGCAAATACCATGGTGTTGTCCACGGGGCCATGCATGCTGAGGGACATCATGCTGCTGGAGAACCAGCTCCCTTGGCTGGTCCTCGAGGTCCTCATGACCTTCAAGCATGTGGACGTGTCCGAATTCATACTCGGTAACATTCGGGCCCTTTTGCGTGTCAAGGACCGTCCAGGAGAAGTTTACGTGAATGGAGACTATAGGGCGCCACATTTTCTTGGTCTTGCCCGATTGTATTTGACTGGCGACACGGCTCATGGTGAAGAAAACCAGTCGCGATGCGGCGTGATGAGCATACTATCTGCCATCCAGCTAGCAGAGATGAGCGTCAAGTTGAAGGATAGCGACGCGACAATGTTTGCGGACATGATCATGAACAAGAATGGCTGCCTCTACGGAGAACTCTCATTGTCACCGGTGTTTCTGAACGAGTACACAGCTTGTTGGCTCATCAACATGGCGGCCTTTGAGACGTGCACGTCCACGGGCTATCCCTCAGATGGCTTCGTTGTGAGCTCCTACCTGTCCATCCTGGCTATGCTCATGGACAAAGAGGAAGACGTGCACGAGCTACGAGCGCAGCATATCGTCCAAAGCTACTTCAGCAACCAGGAGACCCTCAACTTCTTTAAGGTCATTGCCCGGCACCTGCGCCTCGGCAACCGCTGCTTTATCATCTTAGAAGCGATTGAGGACTACAAGCAGAAGAGGCGGGTGTGGATCGTCGTCCATAGGTTCCTGTACCACAACTGGAAAAACATAGTGGCACTCATCTCAATCGTTAGTGTGCTTGTGGGGGTCTTCAAAACACTACTCTCCTTGAAGTATCACTAGCCAGATACATGTTACATCGATTGTTTTCTGTATTTGCAAAAGAATTATATGAGATTATGTACTGAAAAATTGGTGTCATTGTGCAATTGGCATAATTAGATTTATTGTCACTACTACAAAACTAGGCTTATATGCCAGTCTATTACTGCCGGTTGCTAATGGGCCAGCAGTGATGAGGCATCATTGCCGGTTCAAAAGCCACGCGAGAAGAATCAGCGAATGTGGCTTATGAACCGACAGTAATGAAAGGCATCGTTGCCGGTTGATGGCTTGAACTGGCACTGATAGCGATAGTTTGTCAAGTGATGCTTCACTGCCGGATGAGGGCACCAGCCGGCAGTGATACCTGAACTATCACTGCCGGTTCTAGCCACGACCCGATAGCGATAGTTTGTCAAGTATCACTACCGGTTCGTGTTATGAACTAGCAGTGATAATAGGTATCACTACCGGTTCATGTGATGAGTCGATAGTGATAATGGATTATACCTTATCTTAAAAAATTCATAACTTTTTCATATGAAGTCGGAGCGAAAAACTTTACATGAAAATTGTAGCTCTCGACGAGATCTACAACTTTGTAGTTGAAATTTTTTTAATTTGAGATTATTTAAATGCCTAAATAATCATAACAAAATTTCAGCCGTGGTCGAATACAACTCATCGTAAAAAATTCATAACATTTTCTTATAAAGTCGGATAAAGACAAACTTTATATGAAAATTATAGCCCTCAACAAGATCTACAACTTTGTAGTTGATTATTTTTTATTTGAAGCCATATAGATGCACAAATAAATGTCTAAAACTAGTATAGAGGGAGCTACATACCTGAGCACAATCTTTTGGCCTGGATATAGTGTAAAACACTAGTAGGAATCGTTGAAAAAGATACATAGGGCTACAAAGTTGAAAACTACAAATTTAAAGATTTTTCTCGTGAGTTTGGTAAATCGGATTGATGAAATGTCTGTGCAGCACTAACTTTCAGACGTACCCTATATCTCAAAAAAATTAAGGCAAATTGAAGAAGGTCAATTTTTGACAAAAAACTTTAGAGGTCCTATTAAGAGTCTTCTGAGCCTTTTTGGGGGGTCAAGAAAGGTAGAGGTTCAAAGACGTGTATTTTTTTCGGATGCGCCTCCTCGTTAGCTTTGAAGTAGAGGTCGAACGTCGAAATCAGACTCAGTATGCAAAAGTTATGGCTGTTTTACTGAACACAGCACAGATTGGACACAAACTTTTTCATATGAAGTCAGATTGAGACAAACTTTATATTATCATTGTAGAACTCGACGAGATGTACAACTTTGTAGTTTACAACCTTTTCATTTAGGATCATTTAGATGTGCAAATAGCTGTTCAAACGTTTGATCAGAAGAGGTCAAAAGGATTGATTTTGCTATTGTACTCAAGAACGAATCAGAGGTGAGATGGTTAGAGAGGTCACGCACGTGGAGCTTCTATCGAGGTTGTGAGTTTGAGTCCTGGAACTCGTGTGAAAAAATAGCGAGTGAGCAGTGATCGGTACTCGAGCTTCTGGTCAATGGCGGGTGAGCAGTAGTCAATTGGTTGCCTTTAGTCCTAAAACCCATCACTGACAAAGTACCTAGAGATAGTTGTTGAAATAGATGTGTCTATAACAAAACCGACCGTCTCGGTGTGGCAGAAGTCACATACGATTTTTGATAGAAACCATCTATGATAAGATATAGATGGATATTAAGAAATATTGTTTGTAATGTGTCATAAGACATAGACAGACATTAAGAAAAACTGTCTGCGATATATCATAAGATAAATACGGATATTAAGAAAAAATGTCTGTGATGTGAAGACCCAGACAGACATTAAGAAAAACCGTCTATGGTGTGAAGACACAGACGGACAATAACAAAACCACCTATGATGTGTCATAAGACACAGACGGACAATAACAAAAACTATATGTGATATGTCATAAGACGCAGACCTACATTAAAAATATCATCTGTGATGTGTCATATGACAGAGATGAACATTAAGAAAAACGTCTATGATGTGTCATAAGACACAAACGAACATTAAGAAAAATAGTCTGTGTTCGTAGGGAAAATATTTTATGAATTTCCAAATTGCATCAAATGAAGATACATTTTATATGAAATTATAACTCTCGACAAGATCTACAACTTTGCATGTTATAACCATTTCATTTGAAGTCATTTAAATGCCCAAATAATTATCCAAAGTTTCAGACAACAAAGGTGAAAAGGATAAAATATCCTATTACTATCAACAATGATGTATAGGTGAGATGGTAAGGACACTACACGCGAGGCCGGAGGTCGCAGGTTCGATGCCCACAAATCACACTCGCACGTATTTTGTTCGAAAAATCATGTAACTTGTGTGATTGCATGATAGCTGGCTCGAAGTCGTCTTCAACGAAGGAACCAACTTCATTGATGGTTTCTGAACAGCAGAGGGATGCAAGAAAGGGGACAATGGGTGTGAGTACAAAATGTACTCCGCAAGTGTGGGAAAACATGCTATGGGGCTAAGTCAAGGGAAGATTAGACACTAGTTAACTGCTCTAAGCAACTATGGCCTATGACTTCAACAACAGAAATCCTATTTACCAAGTGTGAAGACACATCTATAACAAAAGGGATGACTCATCGGATTCCATCCGACTATCAAGACTCACTAGATAATTCCATTACCCGGCTACCCGATTATCCATACCAAAACCCTGATCCCAACTAATCAAGAAGAAGTTCAAGCTGCTCTTGACCGCGAGCACGACTACTCGATCAATTTGATACTCTACGAAGTTTCCCGATCTTTCCACACGGGTCGTGATTTAATGACCCACATTACCAGGTGACAGTCTCTGTGTTGTCGTTCTAATCAGGCACTTACACACATCTGAGGTGTGAGCCAGGAGATCACTACAAGACCTTTACAAAGCTCCCGCCGACTCATAAGCACCCTCTGAGGTTTCAACGCTAACAAACGATTATATCGCTGCAGAAGCCCCCTCTTGTACCACTCAACCGTCCAATGGTTTCATAGAGTCAGAGCAGTGCCTAATTAATTGGCCAGGCCATACCCATATAGGCCCTGTGGATGGTTGTGGTTTATCCTGGTTACATGCTTAAGAACCGGTCCTTAGGATCCCACACAGGAACAACCACAAACTTGTTGTGCAGCACCACCTCAAACCAACCATCCAGTTAGGATCCCTATACCATGTTGCTACAAAGGATTACCACTCCCGATCATGTTGCATAGACATTAGTCAAGTTTTTAACTCATACGACCGTGACAACAACTAGCATATCTACCCTTCATTAACCATGACTCATCAACAGCGACAAGGAATAATCATGCAAAAGCTAGTAAACCCTAACATGGAATTCTTGTTTAGACAAGCATGCAATAAAGGAATAAATATCTACACATGAATCCTAAAACAGGAGCAAGATGTTCAAGGACACTTGCCTTTAGCTGAGGGTTGCTCGAAGTCTTCAAAAGCTCAATCTTGCAGGCTCACAAACTACTTACCTCCTACACCCTCGCGATGGTCGGAGACGGACAAAGAAAGGTCAGCGACGAGGATGGGTGGCGGAGAGAGATTAGGCAC
This sequence comes from Phragmites australis, assembly GCF_958298935.1. Classification (NCBI taxonomy): domain Eukaryota; kingdom Viridiplantae; phylum Streptophyta; class Magnoliopsida; order Poales; family Poaceae; genus Phragmites; species Phragmites australis. The sequence goes on from NC_084927.1 coordinate 761,188, forward strand.
ATTGGGGAGGGTATTATGGCACCAGATCGATGCTGAGGAGGCTCGAGAACTCGTCCTGGGGTACCATCGATGAAGAAGAAGACCTAGGTGATGGTGTTTGGGGCACGGGATGAGAGTTTGAGCGTGTTGCTAGAATGGGAAAGGGGAAGGGGAAACTCAGCGTCCGATTTTTATAGAGGATTACGAAGGGATTCGAATAGAGGAGGACGCCGAAGATGGTGGCTGAGAACAATGTCGAGCTCTAATCCATGACTTGAATGAGGGGTAACAAGTGTCGATTCACATCCAGGGAGAGGGAGGAGTGGAGAGGGAAGATGAGCGATGCTTCTGCATTCTCATGGGAGTGGGGGAGCGAAGGGGACGACATCCCATCACTCACTGGAGTAAAGGATGGGGTGGCGGAATGGGAAACCTTCGAAGGTGGTAGTAGAGCTGGATGGCTCAGCCACTCAGCTTGGCTCGGCAGCGGGCCCATGCGATAGAGAGAGGAGGCGGCTTGAGTGAGCGGCTCCGCCAGGTGGGCTTCGGCCCAAACGCGAAGAAGTGGGGAGGACAAAGAAAATGGCTTCAGCACATGGAGAGGTGGGTAGGCTGGCGGAAAAGAAAGGAAAAGAAAAAGGCCTAGCTAGAAAAAGAGAGAGAGGAGAGGAGTTTTGGGCTGGGTTTTGAAAGGATTCAGCCCGAGATGGATTTTAGGATTTGCTTTTCTTTTATTTTTGAACCATTTCCAAAAGAGATTTAAACGAGCACCTTCTAGGAAATTTTTGCAAACATTTTTCATGCATAAAAGCCTATTGCAACTACTACAACATGAATGGATTAAACATGAATATAACCTATGGCAATTTAAATTTAGAAATTAATTTTCCATCTAAATTGAATAAAATTTACAAATCCTATTTAAATTCTAGCAAAATTTTAAACTATTGCAAAAATTGAAAATTTAGGGTGTTACAAACCTACCCCCTTAGGTTGAATCTTGCCCTCGAGATTCAGAAGGATCGGAGAAGAGATAGGGAAAACCCTCTCTTCAGATCATCCTCTCTTTCCCAAGTAGCTTCTTCTTCTTAATGGTGCTTCCACTGCACTTTGCACATATGCACTCTTCTGTTCCGGGTAACCCGTCCTAACATCTCAGGAATCTTGACCGGATATTCTGAGAAGGAGAGATCTTCTCGCGCATCTGGTTCTTCTACTAGTAGCTGCCCTTCAGGAATTCTTAGACACTTCTTCAATTGTGATATATAGAAAACATCATGTACTCCTGAGAGTTGAGGTGGTAACTTAAGCTGGTAAGCTACTTCTCCTCATCTTCCCAATATCTTGTATGGACCAATAAACCGAGGTGAAAGCTTGCCTTTAACCTTGAATCTATGTAGACCTCTTATCAGTGACACCTTGAGATACACAGAGTCTCCTACTTCGAAGGTCAATTCTCGACGTCGATAGTCCACATAGCTCTTTTGCCTTGACTGAGCAGTTTTTCAGATTATCCCTAATCTCCAGTACATGTCTTTCTGCTTCTCATAGAACTTCTAGGCCGAAAACTTGACTTTCCCCGGTATGGTTCTACAAAAGTAGGGTTCTACATTTTCTTCCATATAAGGTCTCAAAAGGAGACATCTTGAGAAATATACAACTCAGCTAGTTTCGGACCTTGATAGGTTTTCTTTGACGGGAATGAAGTGAGCTACTTTTGTCAACCGATCAACTATGACCCATATGGAATCATGTCCTGACTGTGTTCGAGGTAGACCCACTATGAAATCCATGCTAATTTCTTCCCACTTCCTTCCCACTGTGGAGTCCTACTAGTCTTTGATGCTCCGCTTTGACTCACTGACAGATATCACACAAAGCCACATATTTTGCTATTGTATGTTTCATTCCATACCACCAATCTTGATCTTTAAGGTTTTGGTACATCTTGGTACTCCCTGGGTGAATGGAATGCTGAATCATGAGCTTCCCTTAGAATTGTATCCCGAATAGCCTTCATGTCTAGAACACATATCATGTGCTTGTACCACACTGTACCTTGCTCATCTTCTGTGAAATCTAGGGCTTTGCCAACTTGGATGAGCTGCTTGATTTCCAAAATATTTTCATCCTCAAGCTGACCCTTCCTTTTATCTCGTTCAAGCGTGAGTCTATTTCCATTGCAATTATCTCAGTGTTACACACCATTCTCAAATTCAACTTCTCGAATTCCTTTCATAGCTCGGGACTCATCTCTTGAAGAGTTATAACGTTGACTTGAGATTTCCTGCTCAAGGCATCAGCTACTACATTTGTCTTTTCTGGGTGATAGTTGATTCCCATGTTGTAATCCTTGATAAGTTCTAATCATCTGCGTTGTCTGAGATTAAGATATGGTTGAGTGAAGATATACTTCAAGCTCTTATGATCTGTGTTGATTTCACACCTTTGACCTATCAGATAATGTCTCTAGGTCTTGAGTGCATGAACTACTACGGCTACCTCCAAGTGATGCGTCGGGTAGTTCTCTTCATGTTTCCTTAACTGCCTGGAAGCATATGCTACCGCATGACCCTCTTGCATGAGCACACAACCCAAACCTTGACGAGATGCATCACAATACACTGCGAACAACTTCTCAGTACCAGAGCTGAGGTTAATCTTTTCTTCAACTCTTTGAAACTAGCTTCTCGAGTGGTTATCCACTTGAACTCTACTCCTTTCTCTAACAGTTCTGTCATTGACTTCGTTATCTTGGAGAAACCTTCTATGAACCGACGATAATATCCTGCTAGACCCAAGAAACTGCGGATCGCCGAAACGCTCTGTGGTGGTTTCCAGATTACAACATCCTTCACTTTGGATGGGTCCATAGACACACGTCCTACTGATATAATGTGGCCAAGGAAAGGAACTTCCTTCAACCAGAACTCACATTTGCTCAATTTAGCATACAACTGGTTCTCTCTGAACTTCTGCAATACCATCCTTAGATATTCCTCGTGCTCTTCCTCGTTCTGGGAGTAAACCAGGATATCATCAATAAATATGATGACAAACTTGTCGCAATACTCCATGAAGACCTTGTACATCAGATACATGAAGACCTTGAAGGAGTGTAGCCTCTGAGTATTGTCCTTTCTTTGGCACACAATATTACTCCCTTACTCTTGCTGACTAGCCCCTTCCAAGAACAACATCTAGGTCTTTAGATTCCAGAGCCAATAGACTGGCTAGAATGTCTAACCCCTTAAAAAGGTTTGATCTAAAGCATACACATCTTACTATTGTTTCTTTCCAAAAACTTTATCATTAACATTGATAAGGTGTTACTTACAATAGAGTTTAATTCTACGAAAGACAATATAATCCATTTTGGAAACTTTGTTACAGAGTTGATCAATGAATCCATCACAAGGGATATTCTTATGCCTACTAAGCTTCTTTGGTTTTTATGTTGTTAATTTGACCATTACTGTTCTCTGGTTGATCCGAACCTCCCGAAGTTGTTGTGGTTTTGAGACTGAATTGGGAACTTCTTCCGAATTTTGAGGTCAGGTTGGTCCAAGGTAGGATACATTGTCGGACACCTGTAGATCTGGTGTAGGGGTCCTCCATAGTGGAAACACGCCCTCTCATTGGGAGGAGCACGGTACCTCTTAAAGCACTTATTAATGAAGTGTCCTTCTTCTCCACAGTGTAAACACATCCTCTTATTCCTTGGAGCTAGACACCTCAGAGGACACCAATTTGCATTGTATCCTTCTTCTCCACAACAAAACAAGTATCTCTTGTAGGGGCATTCTGGGGTTTGCTGACCTGAGAGCCTTCCTGGTTGGCAACATGTAGTGCTTCTTCTGGAGTGGAACATTGTTGAGAATTGTTGGTTGCTTGTTGTTCTTGGGAAGTTTTCTTCTTATCATTGCCCTATGGACGATACTCACTTCCCAAAGCTTCATTGATACGTATGTGACTTTTTGTATTCTGAGAGAAGCCTTGAAGATTTAGGTTCGGTCTCATCAGAAGTCGCTCTATGTTAATTTGGGGTGGTACCTGTTGGTGGTTGTTGCTATTGGGTCGCTGCGGTTGGTAGTTAGGGCATGACTGCTACTGTACTGGTTGCTTGTATGCACATGCAGCCTGATTGGGCATCCTCTGCGGTGGCCTTTGCCGCTGATTCTGTCCTTGGAATGACATCCTCCTCTTCTTCGGTTTCTTTGGAGCTTGACTGATAGGATTGCCTTCTTGATTTTTGCACTTCTTGAAACGTTTCGCCCTGTTCGGTTGAAATTTGGTATAGGTAATTACCCAATCACTGAGGTTGAGATCCTACAAACTACCTTGTGCCAGGGTGTTCTGTTGATCCTTGGGGTTGCGTCCTTGATCATTAATGTGTTGGGGTTGAACTTGACACTGCAGGGGGTTTATAGTCTGAAGACTAGAATTGCTTCCTGATTGCTGATATGGGAAAACATCTCCATCTTCTTGTTATCTTCCATCCTAATAAACTTGTGTTCCACATCTGAAGCTCAGCTAACTTGTGCTATTATTGCAATAATACACTGATGATGTAACACATGTGCTATTATTACAATAACGATATTAACTTATTACAAAAAGACCCGATGGTCTAAAAAAAACATAGCGGAAAAAGAGAGCTTCAGCGCCAGAGGATCTTCCATCTTCCACAGGCGTCAACCGGGGGCACACCAGTCTAGACCAGGAGCTTCGGGTTGAAGTCGTCTTCATCAAAGGAACCAGCTTCATTGACGGTTTCAGAACAGCAGAGGGATGCAAGAAAGGGACAATGGGTGTGAGTACAAAATGTACTTCACAAGTGTGGGAAAACATGCTATGGGGCTAAGTCAAGGAAAGATTAGACACTGGTTAACTGCTCTAAGCAACTATGACCTATGACTTCAACAACATGCATCCTATTTACTAAGTGTGAAGACACATCTGTAACAAAAGGGATGACTCATCGATTTCCATCTGACTACCAAGACTCACCATGTAATTCCATACCCGGCTACCCGACTATCCATACCAAAACCCTAATCCCAACTAATCAAGAAGAAGTCCAAGCCGCTCTTGTCCATGAGCACAGTTGATCGATCAGTTTGATACTCTGCAAAGTTTGCCCATCTTTTCCCAGGGGTTGTGATTTCATCACCCGCATTACCAAGTGACAGTCACCATATTGCCATGCTGATCAGGCAATTACACACTCCAAGGTGTGCGCCAGGAGATCACTACAAGGCCTTTACAAAGCTCCCACTGACCCGCAAGCACCTACTGAGGTTTCACCCTTCCCAGATGATTACATCGCCGCGGAAGCCCCCTCTTGTGCCACTCAAACGTCCAATGGTGCTCTCAGAATCAGAGGGGTGGCTAATTAATTGGCTGGGCCGTACCCATATAGGCCCTGTGGATGGTTGCGATTTAGCCTGGTTACATGCTTCAAGAATCGGTCCTTAGGATCTCACATAGGAACAACCACAAACCTGCTGTGCAGCACCACCTCAAACCAACCATCCGGTTAGGATCCGTATACCATGTTGCTACAAAGGATTACCACTCCCGATCATGTTGCATAGACATTAGTCAAGTTTTTAACTCATAAGCCGACCATGACAGCAACTAGCATATATACCATTCATTAACCATGACTCATCAACGACGATAAGGAATAATCATCAAAAGCTAGTAAACCCTAACATGGGATTCCAGTTTAGACAAGCATGCAATGAAGGAATGAATATCTACCCATGAATCCTAAAACAGGAGCAAGATGTTCAAGGACACTTGCCTTCAGCTAAGGATTGCTCGAAGTCTTCAAAAGGTCGATCTTGCAGGCTCATGAACTGCTCACCTCCTACACCTTCGTGATGGCCGGAGATGGACAGAGATGGCCGGCGACGAGGATGGGAGGTGGAGAGAGAGTAGGCGCGTCGGCGAGGGTATTACGGCACCGGATCGACGCTGAGGAGGTCCGGGTACTCATCCTGGGGTACCGTTGATGAAGAAGAAGACCTAGGTGACGGTGTTTGGGGCATGAGACGAGAGTTTGAGCGTGTTTTCGGAATTGGAAAGGGGAAGGGAAACTCAGCATCCGATTTTTATAGAGGATTACAGAGGGATTCGAACAGAGGACTCCAAAGCTTGTGGCCGGCAACAATGCTGAGCTCTAATCCACGACTTGAATGAGGTGTAACAGGTGTCGATTCGCATCCAGGGAGAGGGAGGAGTGGACAGGGTAGATGATCGACGCTTCTGCATGCTCACGGGAGTGGGGGAGCGAATGGGATGACATCGCATCATTGACCGGAGTAAAGGAAGGGGCGCGGAAGGGGAAATCGTCGGAGGTGGGAGAAGAGCTGGAATGCTCAGTCACTCGGTTGGCTCGATAGCGGGCCCACGCAATAGAGAGAGGAGGCGGTTGAGTGAGCAGCTTGGCCAGGTGGGCTTCGGCCCAAATGGGAAGGAAAAAGGAAACAACTTTGGCCCATGGAGAGGTGGGCAGGCCGACGGAAAAGAAAGAAAAGAAAAAGGCCCAGCTGGAAAAATAGAGAGAGGAGAGGAGATTTGGGCTGGGTTTTGAAAGGATTCGGCTCGAGGTGGATTTTAGGAATTGCTTTTCTTTTATTTTTGAACCATTTACAAAAGAGATTTAAACGAGCACCTTCTAGTGAATTTTGCAAACATTTTTCATGCATAAAAGCCTATTGCAACTACTATATCATGAATGCATCAAACATGAATATAACCTATGGCAATTTAAATTTAGAAAGTAATTTTCCATCTAAATTGAATAAAATTTACAACTCCTATTTAAATTTTAGCAGAATTTTAAACTATTGCAAAAATTGAAAATTTAGGGTGTTACAGTTGTTGAGCATAATAGATATGGTCTGGTGCTGTGCTCGTGCAATTGAGCGTATGATTGGTTTCCCACATGAGAGCAACCTGGCTCGGAGGATGCGTATACTCTGAGGGAGAAGCATGTTTGGTTACACACATGCCCTGTTCCAGGCTGGCTCGACAGATGCAAATGCACTACATGAAAAAAGGCCATGGGTGACAGGTGATATCCGTCATGGGTGACTAGTCAAAAGTGATGGGTAAGGACCATCATTAATGAGGTCATATGTGACGAGTCGTAACCGTGACCCGTCATTGACGTGCGTCGTAATTATACATGTAGTAATTATGCAGGTCGACACATGCTTGCCCCACCCTTGTTAGGTCATCTACCGTCGTCAAGGGCTTCGCATATTGGAATTCCATGTTGGCACTAGTCCACGCTGCTCCAATGTCTGTGGACTTATTCGCTGGTACAATGGCCTTCGACCTCTTCAGCAGGTGCTTCTTAGAGCCTTTCTTCCTGGCTCCCTTTTACTTCTTCTTTGGGCTCTTTGGGGGAGAAGGAATTGGATCTGGAAGCGAGGCCACCAGATGCGGAGGAGAAGGCAGTAAAGCTAGCTGCTCTGGAAGTGAGAGGCACGGCGATAGTGCACTTGAAGCTCATCCAGACTGGGATGCACTGGAGATCACGATGTAACCCCTCTTCCACTGCATCCTTTGACGAAGAGCTTCACCCAGAGTTGTGACTTCATCATTGGGGGTGAACTCCAACACGTGATCGGTGGCATTTCTATGTACCATGTCCAACGTAACCATAGCATAGCCAGTATGTATTGGGATCGTATGTAAGATATGGACATTTGGAAGCACCTGGCCCCTTGCAACCTCGATGTAATACCCACCAGGCCTGATTACAAGGCTCCAGGGTGTGGGCCCTTCTAGCAGGTCAATCGTATCCAGCTCAGTCACGGCGGCTACTGGTTGATCGACCTTCTTAGAGGTGCAGCTACTCTTCTGTGCAGTTTCGGGGCTAGCTTTGTTTGGGATGGAAATCTCGATTCCCTGTGCTGCAAGAATTTGCATGATGTTTGCATAAACTTTCTAGGTGATGTTCTGTGTCAATGCATCCACGTCCACTACACCCAACCTTTTCTCTTCTTGTAGATTCCGAGGTCTTCGGGAAAGCCGTATTTCCAGCCTTGGGAACTGGATACACCTCACACTCGACCTAGGTGCTCCAAGTTTCCCAGCGCCGCTGAGAGAACATCATGTTCCCTGACCTCGCTGAAAGAACATTGGCTAGCTTCAACTGCCTTTTCTTTTACTTTTTCTGCAACTGATTGGGTTTCGCTGTTTCTAAATGTGATTTCTCTACTTTTGGAAAGTGCACCCCTTCCACCCAAATATGACCGTGATCTTCCTGGGAATTGCAACCAAGGATTCTCGCGGCTTCTTTGCCTAACTTTTCATCCTTTGCCTACCATTTCGCCCTTTTCCCCACGTATCCAGTTGCGCCGGTCCAGTGGTTGTGTTTGTTCCTAGCATGAAGCTGCTTCTTCCCCTCACTCTCCTTTTTGAACTGCTCTGAGTTCTTCATCTGCACAAAAGCATCCTAATCTTCCTCTTTCAAGTGCTTCTAGCTCTCAAAGGGCACCACCCCTTTTTCCAAGTATCGATTAACAAGCTTACTCTTAATGCTTCGATGAAGTTTTGCGATCGCTTTCATTGTTGCATTGACCGTGGCTATCGTTTGATGCTCACTCATGTTTTCAGGGTACTCCAGTACTCCTTGACAACATTATCGAACAAGTCCCTCTTCACTTCGTCACTGAGGTCATCGAACTTAGTCGTTATTGGCACCCTCTCTCGAGCAATGAGCCCTGCAACCCTTCAGAATCTATTCAAGGCCTTTTCATCATAGGAAGCCTATCAGCATCAATTCCCATGATGGTAACCTTGTCCGTTGGCCACTGTGTTTGTGTCCTTAGCTTTCGGACTCGTGCACCACTACCAGTTGTCTGTCTTGGAGAGTGCGCTTCCTCTATCTAGAGAGAAAACAAGGGGAGTTGACATAAATAAAAAATATTCCTCCCTTTATGAAGTATAAAATGCATTGATTCATATCAATACCTCTTCGGTGGGATCATATTTGGAGCACTTGCCCGACATCAGCTCTCCCGTTTGCACGGAACAGGGCTCAGGCTGTGATACGAGCGCTAGCTTTTGCTGCTGCCGGAGGAGGATGACGAGTGCGGGTTTTGGCTCCTATCCGCCTCATCTTGTGCCGGGGTGGCCTCTAGTGTGAGCATCCTCTATTCTTGTGGTTTCTTAAGGGTGAAAGTCCTCTTCTGCCCTATGGTTTCTTAGAGGAAAGAAAAGGAATCAAGGTTAAGAACAGTGTAGATTCAAAGGATTTTTTCTTTGATCAAGTGCAATATAATTTTGGTGACTAAATCCAATTGTTGAAGAACTATCATGTAGATTATGGTGCATGATACGTTTATCAAAGATAGACAATGGTATATCAAAGACATGATATATCAAAGAGAGATTTCATTACCAAACTAACCTTACCTTCTGTATGAAATATTACTACTTTAAGAGGAGAACAGCAAACACTTAATATTACAAATTTGAAACCTAAAATTAATATTAGCATGAGCAAGTATTTCCAGAAAATTCCATTTAGTACAAAAATAATCAAACAATCCAGTGCATACAACATCGACATATACAAAAAGAAAACAAGTATATTACATAATATAGCTGGTATGTCAATGTAGCAATGAATTGAATCAACAGGTACAAATGATAAAACTAAAACAACTAGCATATCACTCAATTGTTTGTCCCAAGTGTCATGGATAACCCATTTTTAGCTAAGGAGATTTCACCGAATTCAAGCACAGGAAGAATTGCTAAGCCAGGCCGTCGTGCTCCTAAGAAAGATAACAATGTAATTTGTAAGGAAAAGGTGGCAGCCAAAAGTGTGGATGCTCTTCCACATACAGGGAATATTGTATATGCGACTGGAATTTTTCAACCTGAGAGCTATAATGGGGTGCAAACAGGAGGTATGTCGACAAAAGAGCCGTCATGCAAGCAAGAGATAAAAGGCAAAGACAAGAGCTGATTAAGCCACTTGATGCTGATTACAATGTGCAAACATTTCTTCCTAGCTTTCATATCTTAGGTATTGGTACAAATAGATGAGAAAGAAGTTGTGCCTCACATGTGCACTACTTGTAGAACAATCATTTCAATGTTTTCGTTTTTCTTTTGCACAGTGAAGAAATACCAATATTTAGCTGTGTAACCAACTAGATTTGCTAGATTACTCAATAGCATTCCATTTTGAGGAAAGTTATCATATACTTTTTTGCTATCTAGGTTTCTCAAGATGCAAGTTTTCGAAAACCACCTGAGCCGATCAAGAAATACGACAGAAAGCTTATCCTGAGGACGTCTACACAGCTCTCATAAAGATTCGATCCTGACTTGGCCCGTGAAGTTTTTCTTAGAGCTTATAATTTTCTTAGACGCGCTAATTTTGAGTTGAGATCACTTCTGTCACTTCCAATGTAATTGAGAAATGATTGGCTATTGATGGAAATCTCGAGCAAGTGAAGTTTGTACTGGCCTACTGCTATACTAATGAGCTTCATATGCATGAGACTTGCTTTACGTTGTTGGTACTGTTCATAAACTTGGATGTTGTAATCAGTTGTTGTTGATATTATGGTTTTTCGCTCTTTGAGAAATCATTTTAGAGTTTTGTTGAACTGTATTTATTATATGGTACTTGTGTCAACGGGATATTTTTTATTTGCTTTAAGTCTGTGAACATGTTGTTCTCTCTTAAACTCCTTTTCATATAGAATAACTCAATTTGTGATGGATCTCTCGAAGTAGTTCCCTTCTCGATTTTCTTGATCCTGCATCAAATTTCTCATCAATTTGTGCTGCTTTTTCTTTTTTGTGTATAGTACAAGTTTTACGAGTAATTGTACATTTGTTAGTCACCCATTATCATTGCTCTTTCGCTACATAAAAAAGGCCAAGGGTGTACCTACTGTCATCACCAAGCACACACACATGCACCAAGTAAACTGAGGAATTCACTCAGAGCACTTACTAAGGAACAAACAATCGAAATTGTTCGGATGCAGCGGCTCAAGATCACACCTCCAAGACCCAGTGAAGCAGCCTTCCTTCTTCCTTGAACCGTGCAAAACAACCTCGCCGGAACCGCACTGATACTCTATCCCTATATAAGCCGGACTTAGCTGCTGCCTCTCCATTCATCCTTTGCACGCCCACCTATTCCAGCTGTCTCACCAACACCACCGTTCCCGGAGCCCCGCCGTCCCCGTCCATGTCCTTGTCCCCATCACCGATGCCACCTCCCCGTCGTCCCTGTCCCCATCCCCGACGCCATCATCCTCGGAGGCCCGTTGCCTCCCCAACACTGTCGTCCCTGGAGTCGACGCCGCCCATAGAGCCGACGTCATCCCCATCGCCCACGGAGCCGATGCCATCCCTGTCACCGTCCTCGGAGACGACGTCACCTCCCCACCATCCCTGTAGGGTCGAGTTTCCAAGGCAAGATTTGTGTAATCATTGAATCTATGGTTATGGTTTCCAAAGCACGATTCATGTAGTCACGCGGTGTGGTTGGTGGATCTTGGCTTCAGTGGGCTGTGATTTAGGGTTAGAGAGTGTGTATTGGCTTATGGCATTTGAAGTAAGTATTTAGAGTGGATTGGCTTGTCCAATGGCTTCTGGTTTATATATTGGGAGTGGATTAATTAGCTTGTCTAATGATCTGCAGGTTAGTTTCAGGAATTGGATTAGCTTTCTCAATGACGAGCGAGTGATTCCATCTGTGGATAGCATCTTTGTACTTGCAATCTGTGGATGGCAAACGAGGTGTGTTTGCCACTGTTACTACTCAGTATTATCTGGTAGGGTGTAGCCCATGAATCATACTTCGCAAGTGCTAGTGCTACAATGACATGTTCAGTTGATTAGTCTAGTCTGTATGGAACAAATATGGTAACTGGTATGCTATTTCAAAGCTACTTCTGCTCATTAGTTCTTGGTTTACTCAGATTTCTTATGTTGCTCCAACAAATTCACGTTGGATTTCCTCCCAAATTCAGTAGGTATGATCATATGTAGGATGTGGCTAGGTTGTTAACATCAAGGAATGTTGCACGACTATTGTCTTATGATTATTTAGGAAGCGTGTTTTGGGTGACATTTTAGCCTAGCTAGTTAGATCTGAGAGATCTTAATATGTGTTTATTAGGTTCTTAGATAAAGAGATATCATCTTGATGATTATAAGCTAATGTGTGTAAAATTGTATATGTCCATACATCCATATAGGAACTTCTATTCAATTTCAAGATTGACAACAAGCCAGCAGTTTACAACAAGCTATGTAACTGGTTGCTTTCCTTTTCTAGTTCACTTTTTTTCTAATACTCATGTTGAATGAATGATCAATTCTGATCTAATTTGAAAGTTCAAACTGAACTTTGCATTGGTGTTACTGCAATTTATCCCTTTTCTATTTTAGTTATCAGAAAAGGAAAATCTCATCTGTTACTTTTGGAGATTTGAATGAGGTCCAGATTAGATCAATTGCTTGGTCTTGTAACTATTGTTATCCATGTCTTATTTAGTTTAACAACTTAAAGTCTATGTTTGTAAGACAACAATGATGTTATTCTGGTTTCAATTATCTGCTAGATTTTCATGGGTTTAAATTATACAACTAGATGTTCATATGTTGAAATTGTTCAACCTGATCCTTGTAAGTTATTCCATGTGTGCAACCAAGCCTCATCGTTTATCCCCATTATTGAAATTACAGTAGGTGTTTTCTTCACCATGTTGTCACCCAACAATATATTGCTTGGTTTGAGGTTCAAGTGAACGATGTAGAAAATGTAAACCATTGCATATCCCCCATGGACACCCGACGCCACTTTCTGATGCTCTAAGTTCACCTTTATAAGCTTTGTCATGAATTCTATCAATGTGATGGGTGTTACATATGCTAATGTTGATGTTGCAAGAAATTTGAATAGATAAAATTTTTATGTAGGAATGGCTCGTACAAAATCAAGTCACTGCCCACGGATGTGCCCCCCGATACAAAGACCCTCCTCTGACCAGGATCCAGTTTCGGATGATGCTCAGAAGCGAAGCCTGAGTGCATACCTCAACCTGAATAAACCTGGCACTTATGCTCCGGAGGGTCCAATCAGTGATGATGTGCTCTCATCTCTGACCACTGATGCTATGTCGGATGGTCAGTCGTCCGAAGGAACGAGGTGTGGTCGAGGTCCCAGAAGATGCCTGAGGGACATTTTGTCATCACGAAGGTCGATTCAGCTGGGGAGCCCAAAAAACCTTTAGATGTGCTCGGGCCGTTCAAGACAGCATGTGGGTGTCTCGTAAGGGACCCATGTTATAATCACTTATATAACTTGAAGAGGTAAACAAGGTGACAAGTGGGCCGTTCTTGATACCATCAAGGTTGTCATGTTAGGCAAGTTGTCGCAAAAGTTCAGGATTCCAAAGAAGATCATTTCTGATCAAGGCACTCAGTTCACTTCTCATTTCTGGAGGAGCCTTCATGAAGCTATGGAGACCGAGCATTTCCATAGCACCGCGTATCATCCTTAAACCGATGGTCAAATTGAGAGGGTGAATCAGATTCTAGAGGACATGCTCCGGGCTTGTGTTCTCACTTATGGGAAGAGGTGGGATATTTGCTTGCCATTTGCCAAGTTCACATATAACAATAGCTTCCAAATGAGCATTGGCATGTTTCCATTTGAAGCTCTATATGGTCGACGATGTTGAACGCTGTTGAATTGGTCCGAATCCGGCGGAAGGGCTTTTATAGGCCCGGATTTGGTCAAAAAGGCCGAAGAGCATGTTCTAGCTATTCGAAAGTGTCTTCTCATGGCACAGTCACGGCAGAAGAGCTATGCAAATCACTGCCGCCAAGACCTCAAGTTCGCAATTGGAGATTATGTGTATCTCAAGGTTTCGCCTATCAAAGGTGTCCAACGTTTTCAAGTGCGAGGCAAGCTGGCGCCTCACTATGTGGGGCCTTTTCAAATTGTTGGCCAGCGTGGAGAGGTAGCCTATCAATTGTACTTGCCACCGTCTCTCTCCGTCGTGCATGACATGTTTGATGTCTCGCAGTTGAAGAAGTGTCTCCGAGTTCCAACCGAGATCATTGATGTTGCACCTCAAGAGTTGTAGCTGGATCTTACATATTGTGAGTGACTGATCCGGATATTGGATGTAGTGGAATGCGAAACTCGGCGTCATTCCATAAAATTTATCAAAGTCCAATGAAGCAACCACACCGAAGATGAGGCAACTTGGGAGCGTGAGGATGAAATCCGCTCCGAGTATCCCAAGCTTTTTGAGACCTTGTAAGCATTGTGTAAATTTTGCATAATTGGAATCTCTTGCATGTCTTTACTCATCACTATGTTGAATGAAAGTACTGCATTAGGTTCCATATCTCACCGTGTGATATCTCTCATAGCGTGGTTCCTAGACTCATCGTCCTCTCCCCGACTCGTACCAAATCTCAAGACGAGATTCTTCTTAAGGGGGGGGGGGAGGTTTGTCACATTCCAATTCCATAATCGTGAGATTAAGCTTAATCATATGTCATTAGCATCATAATTAAATTGGAGGGGAATTATTTTGGCACATTAGAGCAATTCGTTTTGGGTCATTTGGATAAGAGAAGGAAATTTGGGAGAGAAAAGAATAGAAATCGCATTGAAAATACCCCTTTTCTCTAAAATGTGGGCCCCACAAGTGGCCCCACCATCCCAACCACTCAAGTGGATAGCCCCACCTGCTCTCTCTCTCTCTCTCTCTCTCTCTCTCTCTCTCCTCCCTCACTCCCCACGCCCCCACCTTGCAGCTGCAGCTCACCCCCTCCCTCTCACTCCCCTCTCAAGCTATCTCACTCTCCCTTGGATTTCTCTTTCTAGGAGCAAGGCCAAGGTATGCATGTGGTACCATTGCATTCTCTAGCTCATTAGCTGCTCATCTATCCAATTCATTTTTATTTTCGTGGAAGAATCGAGTAGTTCTTGAAGTTCTTGGCGTTCTTGAGCTTTTTGGAGCAAAAATGGAGTTTTGGACGAATATGAGCTCTAGAATCATGTTGATAGTTGATGAGTAAGTTCCAGGATTCTTGGACTATCCCTAACATGTTCCCTTTAGACTTGGAAAAGATCGCAACTCGAATTGACCCAAAAATCCACTCGAGAGCAGTTTTCTAGGCTGACCCAGATATTCCGGCCTCACCCAGATACTCCGGGTTCAACAGAATCGTCCGTCGAATTGTGTTCAAAATTGGTTAGGGTTTAGAGTGCAAGATGGGTTTAGAATCCTTTGGATAGGTCATATACCCATTTGTGTAGCAAAGATTTGTAAAGTGAGTCGAATCACCGAGGGGAGAAGTTGTGGAAGAACCCAAGTATATGTCACCCGGATAATCTGGGTAAGCCCAGAGATTCCGGATAGCTGCGTTAACAAATAACCGAGAGCCTCTTCCGGAGCCTCACTCGGAGTATCCTAGACATCCCGGATAGTCCGGACTAGCCCAGAGGTTCCGGGTTAAATTAGAATAGTGGCTAACAAAGAGACTTCATCGGAGGATGGCCTGGAGGCTCCGGAGCCTGGATATTCTGGATTCACCCGGATACTTCGGGTTAGACAAGCAAATAGGCAGTAACCGAGCACCTCTTCTGGAGGTTCACCCGAAGGGTCCAAACCCGAACACTCTGAACCAGTCCGGATACTCCGGATGGCTGATATTTTTCAGGTTTCGTTTAGATCGTTTAGTATTGCATTGATTCGCATGTCTTATGCTTCCGGCATGTTATTAAGCATTGTGGCATACCTTGTTGCATTCTTTCATGTTCATCATTGCAAGCATTCCTGTTTAGCGAACAAGGAGCCGGAGCGGGAGGCGACTGTGGCCGAAGACGATTCCAATCTTCTGGATTTCTGCGAGTGTTGCGTGAGTAACTATAGACAGCCACCTGAGCAGCCAGGTAAGCAACTAAGCATATTGCACCCTTATTCAATTGAATGAAATTTAAAATTGATAAATTATGCTTATATATGTTTTCATGTGTCGATTCAAGATCGGGTACAAATGGGTAGATCCTATGTTCAATGCATTACTCCTACCTTGAGTTGTTGTTGGTGTCTAGATTAAAGGTTAAATCGAAATGCTTAGCAATGCATAGGTCATTTGGTAGAAGTCGAGTGGTGAATTGTTTCATCGTTCACGGGCATAGGCGTTATTTACTTTCATAATGATCACAATGTTGGTTATGGGTTGATGATGTTAGACGAGTGGTGAGTATGACATGAGATGTGGGCGGTGCTAGAGGTGTTATCTGCTCTGGAGGAAAGTCCTGGGGGCCGGCCGGGAGAGGATCCCGGGCACTGTAGACCGCTTGCATCGTTTAAGCACCGATCAATAGTCGGCTTTAGCACTTACCTTACTCACCACATGCCGATCTAATTGTAAGGCGAGCCGAATACCTCTGTAGCTGTGATCATTTGGGCATGAACATCGATGATGTGAGCGGGCGGGCTTGTAAGAGGTGCTAGTTTGCTCCGGGAGTAGTTCTAGTACCTCCGCGCCGAGCGATGCATGATCTAAATGGTTGGGGATTATTGGGAAAGGTTGACATGAGTATCCCCTTGTATGGATCTGTGTGGTCATGCAAGTCGTATGGTTCTTAAGTCGTGTGGGTCCAGGAGTATCCCCTGCAGGGTGTAAAAACATTTCAAAATGCCACGCTCTCGGTCATGAGCATGCTTCTGTCCATCTGTATCGGTTATAGAGTTTTCGTTTGTGGGTCGTGGTTGGATATGTGGGAGATGGTTGAGTTGGTCTTTGTTACTCATATGTTCATAATGGTTCCAGTTTTTTATGTTTTGCTGGTTATGGCAGGATAGATTTATGTTTTGTTGGTTAAGTCAGTTGCTCACACATATGTCTAGATTGCTTACCGTTTATGTTTAACTTAACCATGTGGCTTTTCCTTGATAATGGCTCAATGCATAATCCTTGGGCATCGACTGAGGCAAATGTTAATTTCAGGCGCATGTAGAATAGCATTGTTGAAGATGTAGCAAGATACATTCGTTAGGAAAGCTAGATTTTCTGTATATCTCAAATATGGAAGTTGTATATCGTGTACTCAATCTCTAATTCATGTATGAGCCATGCCAGCAGCTGTTGCCAGCCCTATATTAACATGAACGTGAGTACGGACGAGGTACCTCGCTTAACCTAATTCTCACATGGTAATCAGAGCCCCTGCTTCCTCCAAACTCATCTATGGCGAGCTCCTCTTGTTCTCCTTCCCTGGTCGTATCTCCTCTCGGCCATCCTATCACGGAGAAGCTTACAAGGACTAATCACGTCCTCTGGAAGGCGTAGGTTTTTCCTGCTCTGCGTGGTGCGTAGCTCATGGGATTTCTTGACGGTACGACGGTCTATCCGCCTGTGGAGATCGATGGAGGCAAGGATGACAAGGAGAAGATTCCAAACCCGACATATGCTGTGTGGCTGGCGCAAGACCAACAGGTCCTGGGGTACCTGCTCTCCTCGCTGTCCAGGGAGGTCCTCACCCAGGTGGCGTCGCTCATGAGCGTCTCCACGGTGTGGAAGGCAATCGACGGGATGTTTGCATCCTAATCCCGCGCACGTGTGATCAACACACGGATGGCGCTGGCTACGACCCAGAAAGGCGGCATGTCCATTGCGGAGTACGTCAACAAGATGAAGGCTCTAGCTAATCAGATGGCGTCAGCTCGGAAGCGCCTTGACGATGAGGAGTTGGTCTCCTACATCCTCTCCGGCCTGGACCTTGAGTTCAATCCCTTGGTCTCGGCCATAGCAACTCGTGTTGAGCCCATCACCATGGACGAGCTCTTTGCCCAGCTGGTGGGCTTTGAGATTCGCCTTGAACTTCATCAAGGATTTTAGCAGAATCACTCGGTCAATGCGTCCTCACGTGGTCATGGCAATGGTGGCCGCGGCCGTGGCAACAGAGGCCAGGGTCACGGCAATGGTTCCCGCAGCCGTGGCGAAGGCAGATCCAATGTCAGCTACTCCAACAATTCTGACACAAGACCACAATATCAACTTTGTGGTAAGTTTGGGCACACTATCATCAAGTGCTACAAGAGATTCGACACATCCTTCATAGGAGAGGAGAAGAGTGCCAGATCTGCTACCATCTCGTACGGTATTGACACAAATTGGTATACCGAGACGGGAGCCACTGATCATATTACAAGTGATCTAGACAAATTAACGGTGAGAGATAAGTACAATGGCAGTGATCAAGTCCACACCGCTAGCGGTGCAGGTATGGAAATTAATCATATTGGTCATACTACTATTCGTACCCCTAGTCGTGATCTTTATCTAAATAATGTTCTCCATGTTCCTAAAGCAAGCAAAAATTTAGTTTCTGTTCATCACCTTGCTACTAATAATAATGCTTTCTTGGAATTTCACCTGATTTCTTTTTTTGTTAAGGATCAGGTTACGAAGAAAACCCTTCTTCACAGTCAATGTAAGGGTGGTCTCTACCCTTTGCCAACCTTCCCATCCAGTTCAAGCAAGCAAGCTTATGGAGTCGTCAAACCATCTACTAAAAGATGGCATAGTCGTTTGGGTCATCCATCTTTATCTATTGTTCATCAAGTGCTTAGCCAAAATAATCTTCCTTTTTCTTGTGAGTCAAATAAAGATTCTGTGTGTGATGCTTGTCAACAAGCAAAAAGTCATCAATTACCATATCCCAAGTCTTCTAGTATTTCCAAAGTTCCTTTAGAACTTGTTTTTTCTGATGTCTGGGGTCCTGCTTTAGAATCTATTGGAAGAAAGCAATACTATGTTAGCTTTATTGATGACTACAATAAATTTACTTGGATTTATTTGCTCAAACATAAATCTAAGGTTTTTCAGCGCTTTCATGAATTTCAAAATCTTGTTGAGAGACTCTTTGATCGGAAAATTATTACTGTGCAAACAGATTGGGGAGGCGAATATCAGAAGTTGAATTCCTTCTCCCAGCGCATTGGTATTACTCATCATGTCTCTTGCCCTTATGCCCACCAACAAAATGGTTCGGCCAAACGTAAACATTGTCACATTGTTGAAGTAGGTTTGCCTCTCCTTGCTCATGCATCAATGCCTTTGAAATTCTGGGATGAAGCCTTTCTCACTGCCACCTATCTTATTAATCGTCTTCCTAGTAAAGTCATTCACAACACTACTCCTTTGTAACTCTTGTTTCATGACAAACTTGACTATACTCTGCTTCGCACTTTTGGTTGTGCTTGTTGGCCAAACCTTCGCCCCTATAATCCCCATAAGCTTCAATTTCGATCTAAACAATGCACTTTTCTTGGATATAGTCCTCTTCACAAGGGATTTAAGTGTCTCGACATCTCTATGGGTCGTGTTTATATTTCTCGTGACATTGTCTTTGATGAAAATGTCTTCCCTTTTGCTCGCCTCAATCCGAATGCTGGTGCTCGATTGACCTCTGAAATTTTGCTGCATCATCTTTTGATCATGGGGGTGTACAAGTAGATGATCAATCCATGATGAATAGATACAAGTAGATGATCAATCCATGATGAATTTCCCTTTAAATCCAGCTAATTCCACTTATGAGCATTCTGGAGAAAACAATGTTGAACAGGGGCAAAATTCTGATGAACATGCATTTGACCAGCAGCAACTCGAGGGTGCACTTGGACCAGTAGCAGCAACTCCAGGCTCCTCCGTCATGTCTGACCAGCAACAACAAGGAGGACACGTCCAGGACAGGGAGGCAACCGAACAGCACACCGAGCAGCAGGCATCTTAACCGAGTCTGCACCGGTGGCAAACTCTGCACTTGGCGTCCCTGTTTAGGCTTCAGTAGCACCGGCGCCTGCACCAAACTGGCCCACAATAAGGCTTCAACAAGGCATTCAAAAGCCAAAAGTATATACTGATGGCACATTGAGGTATGAGAATTTTACTATCACTGGTGAACCGAGTGATCTTCAAGAAGCACTAGGAGATAGTAGATGGAAAACATATATGGATAATGAATTTTTGGCTCTTATGAAAAATGAAACTTGGCACTTAGTTCCACTAGCTAAAGGGAAAAATATTATTGATTGCAAGTGGGTTTACAAGGTTAAAAAGAAAGCAGATGGAACTATTGATAAATATAAGGCACGTCTAGTTGCAAAAGGTTTTAAACAACGCTATGGTGTTGATTATGAGGATACTTTCAGTCCTGTTGTGAAGGCTGCTACTATTCGTCTTGTATTATCAGTTGTAGTCTCAAGGGGATGGAGTCTACGCTAATTAGATGTGCAGAACGCATTTCTTCATGGTGTTCTGGAGGAAGAAGTGTACATGCGACAACCGCCAGGCTATGAAAGCAAGTCTATGCCTCATTATGTATGTAAGTTGAATAAGGCTTTGTATGGCCTTAAACAAGCGCCAAGAGCTTGGTATTCCAGGTTGAGTACAAGGTTACAAGAATTTGGTTTTACTCCATCTAAGGTAGATACATCCTTGTTCTTTTACAGTAAGGAAAAACTCACTATTTTGTTCTAGTTTATGTGGATGACATTATTGTTGCCAGCTCTTCTTCAGATGCAACCTCAGCATTACTTCGAGATCTAGAGAAGGACTTTGCACTCAAAGACTTGGGTGATTTACATTACTTTCTTAGTATAGAAGTAAAGAAGACAGAAGATGGGATTCTGATGACACAAGAAAAGTATACTATGGAGTTCCTCAAGCAAGTAGGTATGCATACATGCAAGGAAGTAAGTACACCCATGTCTGTTTTAGAAAAAATGTCAATATCAGAAGGAGAGATGTTGGGGCCAAAGGACTCAACACATTATAGGAGTATAGTTGGTGCTCTTCAGTATCTAACCTTGACACGGCCAGATATATCTTTTTCGGTAAATAAGGTGTGTCAGTTCCTTCATTCTCCCACTTCATCACATCTTACTGCAGTTAAAAGAATTTTGAGATATGTTAAAGGAACCTTGGGTGTTGGACTCAGGATAAGTAAGTCATCTTCCATGTTGGTAAGTGTTTTTTCATATGCAGACTGGGCTGGTTGCCTGGATGATAGGAGATCCACTGGGGGCTTTGCTGTATTTTTCGAATCCAATTTGATATCTTGGAGTGCGAGAAAACAAGCGACCGTGTCAAGATCTAGTACACAAGCAGAGTACAAATCATTAGCTAATGCAACAGCTGAGGTAATGTGGGTACAAACATTATTGAATGAACTTGGTATAGTTCATCCTTCAGCAGCTCGTCTTTGGTGTGATAATAATTGTGCTACCTATTTATCGGCTAATCCTGTTTTTCATGCAAGAACTAAACATATAGAAGTTGATTATCATTTTGTGAGAGAGCGAGTTGCTCGCAAATTACTGGATGTTCAGTTTGTGCCAACAGGAGATCAAGTTGCCGATGGTTTCATCAAACCCTTGTCAGTTTGCCGGTTAATGGAGTTCAGGCACAATCTCAACTTGGGAAGTTAAGATTGAGGGAGATTGTTGAACATATAGCAAGATACGTTAGTCAGGAAAGCTAGATTTTCTGTATATCTCAAATATGGAAGTTGTATATCTTGTACTCAATCTCTAATTCGTGTATGAGCCACGCCGACGGCTGTTGCCAACCCTATATTAACACGAATGTGAGTACGGACGAGGTACCTCGCCTAACCTAATTCTCACAAGCATCACCCTACAAATAATAAGCAAACAATGGCATGTCATTAGTGGGTCTAATTAAACTTTTTAATGTAATGATTAACAGGCATATGAGATCAGATGAATTTGCTGATGTCAGCCGTGGTTGAAGATGGAGATTCATCGGCTTTGGCAACCCAGGCATTTGTTCTTCTAGTGTGAGAAAATAGCCCAGGTCGACTTGAATAAAATTTCTAGAGAAAGTTAGCATAAATTGGCTACACAGAACACAAATTGAAAAAAATTGCCAGATTAACTTAAGCAAAATTGCTTTAGGAGTTCGCACCTCCAGTGGCTTGGCCCGATGCTGCCATGCCTCCAGCAACCTCCGGTCACCTTGCTGGCACTCGTAGCTTTGCCCCACCACCTCTAGCCGCCCTGAGGCCCAGCTCAACTCTAGCCACGGTTGTTCGCCGGTGAGCCGCGCCGCCAGAGTGCCCACTGAAGGGTGGCCCAACAGGTCAGTCGGTGTAAGGAGTTAATTAGGTGACTAATACTGTTGCTAAGCACAACATAAGTCATTAATCTTTCTAATCAAATCTTTTTAATGCAACGGCTGAGATACGGGATCTAGCTAGAAGATTTTTTTTTATAAAAAAGACAAAAAAACTTTTTATGAATAGATTTCTTTGATAGGTAAGAAAAATGTATTTTTGCGAATAGAGAAAATTTTGACATGTGGATCCGCTGGTCTAGAATTAATTGATTTTCCTCAACGAGCAATCTATTCACTGATTAGCAGCAGTGGTTTGCCTTTGGATGAATTTGAACTGTCCGATCTGAAATGGTGATCTGGATAAAGCTACAGTATTATGCTGTTATATGTTAAAAAAGACACACACACACAACTACTTGATTTGTTAAGAACAAGAATGGCGTGACGTGGATTCAGAAAATATCAGAAGAGTATGTGACTTCGTCGACGGTGAATACGGATCTTTGAATTTTAGATGAGCACAGGGCTATCAATGGCTACGACGTTTGTGTCTAAAATCCATACATGGGCACTGACAAACCAACATTTGTAGCAAATTGATACAGTAGCAAGAATATTTCTTCAGATTCCTGCTAACATTGGTAACCTGCACTAGTGATGCTGTTGATGATATATATAGACGCAATTGCCTTGAAATTTGCCTGGGAGCATGGGAGATGAATAGCTAGCATTGAGGATTGATCGATGGCGTGTTGGATCCATTGACCGGCTAATTGTGGCAGCTGGTCCACAAAAGGAAAAAGACGTATCGTCAGAATCATTTGTACACACTGACTGACACCAATAAATAAAGGATCTGTCTAATTAACCGTCGCACGTTTTTTCACCCTAAAAACATTCGATTTTTGCACCCTACATTAGAAATCCAACGGCTCAGATCCATCCAACCATCCTGCAGATATTACTCTTCGTTTCCTTCCTGGGGTTTGATCCCCATGGATCCTTCTCGACTGCCCCACAACCATCATCTCCGTCCACACCCTCCGGTCTCTGTTGCACCTCCCATTGCCTCACCGTCACCAATCCCTTAGCACTGGCGTAGCCAGCCGGTGACCACCTCTACTGCTCGATCTCATCCAACTTAGCCTCCATGCACATCTTCTTCCACTTCGGTGGCCATGGATCCATGCTCTTCCGCCTCCATCGCCACCCCAACTAGCTTCAATGGTGGTATAATCACCAAATCTACCACCCTTGACTGCCTCTTCCCATAACTACTGTGAGCTCGATGCTCCTGCCACAATTACCGCTCACCGGTGATCCTCCGCTATTGCAGCGAGAATTGCCCCTACTGCTTTGCTATTCCGCCTATCGCCCGCTACCACCGTTGGGCCGACCGACCTCCCTAGCTATCCCTCTAAAGTCCGGTGCCCTCAAAATTCCGAGCCCTAATCTTATCGAAGAAGATGATGGCATTGTCGGAGAAGACATGCAACCACTCGCGGGTGAGAACAAATCTCCTAATAAATCATGCGGCTATAAATTTGATTGATTTATCCCCCAATTTTCATCCGCATGACATTTAGCCTTTCTGATAAATAAATAGCACTGCTACTACGATGACGATTTGCCAGTGAACCAACGAAAGAGACATGTAACAGATGAGATGGATGGTGACATATGGTGCTTGAAGCGTAAACCTAGACGTCCACGATGAACAGTATAGTGTTACAACTCAGAAGCAACAATGCATAAATGAGACGACGAGTGATGCAGCCCCTCAGATCTCTTGTCTGTTCCCTGAAGAGTATTGTTTTCCTCTGGATGAGTATACGTACTAGCTCAGAATCTGAGTATTGTTTCTTTCAGGTAAAGTGATGTTGATTGTTTTGGCTCGTTTCTTTCTGGTAAAGTCACTATGCGAAAAAATGCTATAAGTGACGGATAATCGTTACAGGTGACAAGTTTTGTATTTATCACTCTAAATATGTTACTAATAACTAGTTATAAATGATTGATAAAAATCCATCACCAATTAGATTATTAGTGATGGGTCAAAACATGACCCATCACTAATAAAGCTCATAAGTGATACGCCATAACTATGATCTGGCACTTTTTTTACAAGTTATAAGAACGGGTCACAATTATAACCCGTCACCTATGACTAATGAACTGTTTTCGTGCTTTTTGAACATGAAAAAAATCAAAAAAAGATTCGGTAAAACATGCGTAATTTTGCATACGGACTCTGAATCGACGTTTTTTTTACTCTACGGACATATACAGAAAAAGTTATGGGCTCGGCGAATTTATTAAGGTCAAAAATGGCCTAAAAGATTGGGTTCTCGTCCTCAGAAGTTTCGGCACCATTTTCGGAACACGCGTTTGTATCCATAGCCACCACCTCTTATATCAAACTTAAGCATAAATATGTAATGGTTCCTATTCTAATGGTACGTAAGGGAGAAAAAATAAGAGAAAATAAATAAAAAATATTTCACTTTGAATTTAGGATATTTCACTTCAAGCAAGATATGAAAAGCAAATCCAACAGAGAATTTGTAGAGCAAATGTGAGTCTTAGCTCTAATATCACTTGTAAGGATCCATGACATCCTAAGAGGTGGGAGCTGAATTAGAACACTTAAAAACCTAATCTAACTGACTCCAAAAACTTCATAAGATAAACCTATACCAATTTTCATCTAAATATGCTCTAGATTTATTTAGTGTATCTATTCTACCATTTAAAAAGTTTGCAACATATAGTCAATCCTAGCAAACTACTTTAGTAAAGTAAATGCACAAAGTTAGATTGCAAGAATGTAAATGTAGAAGCGTAAAGATGGTAGAGAAAGTAAACTCGGCATAAGGTATTTTTATCCTATAGTATCGATGGCATAAATACCACCCTAGTCCACGTTAGATCTCCACCAAGGATATGCTACCGGACGGCACCCGGTCACGGCTCTTAAGCCACCAGACCTCAAGCCGGATGAGCCATCAAACCACCAAGGAAAGACATCATTACAAGCCTCTCTTTCGATCACTTGCCGTTGTGATCACTTCGGAGCTTAAGCCATCAAGGCAAGGGTCTCCGCGTCCCCGTACACGTGTCTTGCCGCCGCTCTACATCAAGTCGGAGGTTCAACAAGCTTGAGCAACTCCGGCTCAAGTTGCCGGTGAGTCACCGAGACTTTAAAGCACCGACGTACCACTTGATACAAGGTAGGATCACTCTTTGATCCCTTCTTCAAGCTGCAGCGCCTAGCTACAACTTACTCTAGGCCTATAAGTACTAATCACTTACTAATCTTGTGCTTATTACCTTGGATGATCATTTTAAGAACTTTGGTCGCTTAAATGTCTTCTCAAGTGTATATGGGTTTCTCTAGACAACCACACCTTCAAATGACTGAGTGGAGGAGTATTTATAGCCTCAAACTCGCGCACTAGTCATTAACCTAACAGCTTAGAAAAGTTGTTAACACCGAATAATCCGGTAAGAACAGAAGTACTAAAACTGGATCAGCCGGTGAGTACAACCTCAGAAACTAGTCATTGGAACCCACTCAAAGTCATCCTGAATACTAGACACTCTGGTGTATATATTATCTCTATCACCGAATTATCCGGTGAGTACATTTGAGCCATCCGAGCCTCTGCACCCTTTCTATGTAAATTGCTCTGGTGTAAACGTCTGGTGTACAAAACACCTATCATTGGATCATCCGGTGAGGTATTATTCGATCTTCAACTCTTGAAAATGCTTCTGCAGGAAATACTCTGGTGTGAAGTATCCAGTGTATTCAACACAAGCACCAAACCTTCTGATGAGTTGATCTTCGTTCTTCTATGCTTGGATTCTTCTCTGCAAGAATTAGTCCAATGTGATTCTCCGGTGATAACTGGACCATCCGGTGAAGCCATCTGCATCATCCCATTTGTCAACAATGCTCCGCTACTTCTGCCCATTTAACATCGGATAATCCGGTGAGGTAAAGCTGCCTTTGGACACAAAGCTCTGGTGCGCTCAATTCTTCCAGCACCAGACTATCCGGTGAATACATTTTTTCTGAGACTTCTCTAATTCAACCAAGCTTTGTCCCGACTACGGTAACTTCTTGATGTATTGCATCTATGAGATTTATTAACATATATTCTTGACAAACATGTCAGTCCTAATGACTATGTTATTATTAATTACCAAAATCACAATCATAGTCTAATAGGGCTATTTTTCTCTTCAGAATTAACACTTTTAACTCAAGATTTATTTCTTCTAGAGGAATTCGAAACACTTTCAAAGTTGTCCATTAAACATTTTTTAATTTGATACTGAACACGCATCTAATTGAAGATCAAACATTTTTGACTTGCTTTTTTTTAATACACTTTCAATTTGAAATATGGATCTTCTGACTCGATAATAGAGTTTGTAGCCCTTACATTATTCTGGCATTAGTACGGTAGTAAGCTAGTGTTGTGTCAAGTTATGTTGTATAGGACTGTAAAGTATATAAGTGATAGATCACAACTTTCCTACTACCAAAACTGAGCTAAGTATTTGTAAATACTGTCATTAATGACGGGTTATAACTTGACTCATCACTAATGACTAGCCTAAGAGACTCGTTACTGATGAGTTTGTTATTGGTGACAGATCAAAATTTGACCCGTCATTAATGATTGGTTTAGGATGACCCGTCACTGATGAATCGTCATTGGTGACGGATCAGGTTTTCAACATCACTAATTACTCGTCTAGGATGACCCATCACTAATGAGTCGTCATTAGTAACAGGTCATAACTATAATTTATTATTTTTATGATAAGTGGTAGATCATATTATGATTTGTCATATATGTTGTTTCTTTTTGTTTGTTTTTTACATGGTGAGTGATGGATGAGTATGGGTGATGTATTATTCCACGAATGGATGGATCATGCATTCATGCGTGGATCTTGGCCTGCCGTCATAACAGTTTGGCAACAAAAAAGAGGGGACTTAAAGGAGGTTGAGATGACTAAGCATCGGATAAGCATGGGCACAAAAGCTATAAGCAGGCATCAGCTAGCTCGATTATACCGAATCGTTTCTCTTCTTTTTTTTTCCCCCTCTTTAGATGATTTATGGCTTTTTTAGTCTGAACATATAGTAACCTAGCTTGAATTCTAGTACATCTCGACGCCAATCTTTTATTTACAAAATAACAGTCGCTAATCCTTCGTTCCTTTAACATCGACTACAATTGGATCTTTGCTTGTTTAAACCCCAACCTCTGATCTTCATCAAAGTGTGCTTTTATCTCTAACAAGCACGATGCGTCGCTGCCAATGCGCATGCCATTTGAGTGAGACTACGACAACACATAATATAAGCCGCCAATGGTGGACGGAAGATTTCTATTTGAGCACCACGTTGTACCTTGGAGAAACAAGCAGTAGCGGCCGCCAGAATGGCGATAGTCGGCATGCAGTTTCATTTGTCGTGCTCCGGACAATCGCCCCTGTCCAGCCAGGCCAATACCCTAGCAACATGCATGTACTACAACTTGTTAGTGAATTGAATGGCATGATGAAAGCATGCATGAAGAGAGACAGAGAGAGTATTCCCAAATCCATGAATGTGTAAGACTACAATCGATTGGTGGTTGTCGATTTATTCTTCTCTGAATGTAAGACGGTGTTATTATTAAAGGGCTATGCCTGAAACACTCATGCATGCTTATCAGGCACTTAACATTAGTTTTTCTTTTTGTTTGGCAGCCATCAGTTTAGGTTAATGAAATGGTTCTAATTTGTTCTTTGAAAGTTTTGTTAGCAAGCTCTTACTATGATACTCAATTTTCCAACTATGAGATACATAGGTACCACTGGAACAGTTAAGGTTACAGGGAAGATAAATTGCGTAGGTAAATATGTATTATATTCATATTTAAGAAAAAAATCACAATCTAATATATAGTGCTTACAAACTGTCACAACCCCATAGAATTACATTTTTCTATGTTAGTGTTAGGCCACTTGTAAATGTACCTTGTTCCTATTATATGCATTGAAGGGAAAGAGGTGGTAAGGTGGTTACACACGTGAGAAGGAGGTCGTAGGTTCGATTCCCATGGAACGTGTTGGCGCAAGAGGATGTCTTGCGTAAACAGAGTACGGCGAGAACATCTTCTAACGAGGAAGCTCAAGCTTAAGGACAGCAGTGAGCTGAGAGGAGAGAGCGAGAGAAGGGGTGTGTCT
Organism: Phragmites australis; assembly: GCF_958298935.1. NCBI lineage: Eukaryota > Viridiplantae > Streptophyta > Magnoliopsida > Poales > Poaceae > Phragmites > Phragmites australis. The sequence continues at coordinate 789,592 of NC_084927.1, forward strand.
GTGATGGACCTAATAACACAAGAGATTTTACCAGGTTCGGGCCTCCTGGTCGGATAACAGCCCTACGTCCTGTGCTTTTGCTTATGGCATGTATCAACTGGTTAGAAGGGGAGTTTCTACATCTGATCAGAGGAGAAAAATCCTTCCCCGGGGGTTCCCTTTTCCCAGATGATCACGGCCTCCTATTTATAGGATGTACGTAGCTTAGTGTACAAGTTATCACGATGTACAAATATCTAGGACCTGACCGAATTACCGAACCTTATCCTGGATAACTACTTTTTACCCTACATAGAAGATAAATATCTACCGTGGTAACTATTGTGGTGCCTGCCCCCTGAGGGATGAGCTGGTTGCCAGTTGCGGCCTGGTGCCGCTCTGCCGGGGGTGTCAGGACAATTTTCATAGCGCTGGGGTGTCAAGATAAGCACCACTTGCACCGGCATTAATCGCCCATCACCTCGCGTCAGGTCGGCTGCAATGGGTGTCCTTTCTTCCCTGATATTATCTCCAAAGACCAGCTGCATCTTTAGGCTTTGGAAGGCCGTATGAGCACCAGAGGGGTGGCCTGAAGGGGTCTGCAACCCCCAGGGGCCTGGCCTCCTGCTGGGAGTCCGGAGGCCGAAGGCTCTGGAGGGACTTACTATAGCTTCGAGTCTTCGTAAAGCCACGTACGTGTCGGAGGGGTGGCCCGAAGGGATCCGCAGCCTTTAGAGGCTAGGCCTCCTGCTGAGAGTCCGGAGGCCGAAGGCTCCAGAGGGACCTTTGATAGCAATTGTCAACCAGTATCCTCAGGCTGGTCTATTTTCCCCCAACAGAATGTAAACTTGAAAATAATGTGAAAAAAAGCGTGGCTTGTGAGGTATAGGATGGACCTGTGTTGGGGTGACTCGGGTGAAAAAAAAAATTGGACTTTTTTGTGTCTAAAAAATATGAAAATATTCATCGGTCATTAGTGACGGATCAAGATTACAATCTGTCACTAATGTTCAGTCAATAGTAACGGGTCACGGTTACAACCCGTCACTAATGACTGAATATTAGTGACGGGTCACGGTTATGACCCGTCGCTGATGACCTTATTAGTGACGGGTCATCACCCATCACTAATGATCTATCACTAGTGATGCGATAAAAGTGATGGGTACGGGACCCGTCACTAATGCTAGTTATCACTCATCACTAATGACTCTTTTTCACATAGTGATTTCAAAGATACACAAAGGAACCATGTCTTGACATGTTGGGTGGTGACAAAATGAGAAGTTAGCAATATGTTTTCATGAACAGTACAAGTATGTGCGGATGGGTGAGAAAAATGTTGTCACGATGGCTAAGAGGTAAGACTCGTGTCGTGTGGGTAAAGATGTATTCTCCTGCAAGGTGTAAAAAACTATTCGAATAGTCGCGCTCTCAGTCATGATCACGCTTAATGTTCCATTTGACATTATCGTAGAGCTTTATTGGGTTTGTGGTATGGACTATATCCTTTCATTGATTAAACCATACACACACTCTCCTTGGAGTCGGGACTAGTAAATATCCATAATATATAAGTTTTATGAGTACGTTCATACTCATAGTGTTATTTTTAAGTTTTTGCAAGTGAGGATAGGGCCGTGCTCAGCTACTTTTACCCCGGTAATACCGGTAACGGGCAAGAGTAGTGGTTGTCCACTTGTGCTAACCCAGGTAGTACCTTATAGGCAATTGTGCCACCGGTCTTTTGTTCTTTCAATGATACTTCCACTGCAATTTAGATGTTAATGTTCCTAAAGATTGTCATGTGCTTTATCTTAAATTTTTAGATTTTAACGCTTGCCATGTGAACTTGTAAAATTATAAAGATATATAATCTAAGTTTGATATTTTCACTCTATTGTGTCTTGGTGTGATGTGCTTGTTGTAAATGATATATACATTGATCTTAGGTATTGTCTTAATGCATATATCGGAACTATCGGGATTACTCTTGTTTTAATCGAAATGTGGCTACGAAGGGTGTCTTTTAGATGTGTGTTAGTACGTTGCACATCGAATAATGGGTGCGTGCTAGCGCTCATCTTTATGGACAGCCGACATACTTGATTAAATCGAGTGTGGTTTTGATGGTTCTCACATTATACACATTTGAATATGTTACTTTCTGCCTGTAGTGAATTTATATACAATGCAATTTAAGGATCTATTAATAATGCAATTTGTTTATGTTATGATGGTTAAAAACATCACCTTACATTTATCCATACTATTGGTTCAGTAGTTCAGTCCTTATAATAACATTATAACTAAAATATAGAAATTACAATAAAATAATTTAGTTTTATTCTCCCTAAATTACAATAATAAAATAATTCGATAAATAATCCAAAAGCTACATAAGTGCACAGACCCACAATAGCACGCGGGTGGTACACCTAGCTCTTGAAAAACAAAATAACAGTGGCTAATTCTTAAAAAAAATAAAATACTCTTATCTGTTTTCAAATATTTGTCAATTTGACTACTTTATTTGTTTACAAATATTTGTCAATCCACATTTTCGTAGCGGAGTTTTCCATTTTCCCCTTACAAAATATCTCCTTATCCCCACCCTCTCCACTAGACCTATCCAAATGAGCCTGTCGAGCCAGCTTGGCACGAGGCTAGCTAGGCACGACCCGGCTAAGGCATGGTCCGACAGGCCCAGTAAGGTTAATGGGTTGTGCTGTGTCAGCCCTCGTGCCGGAGGCATAGCCCATGGCACAATCCGTGAGCTATTGTGCCGTGTCAGGCCGGCCCGTGAGTGACTGACGGCGGTGTAGCGGGGCGGAGCGGCACGACGGAGGGACCGAGCGACCGACCGGCGGGGCGGGGGCGACCAGGCAGGGTGGCGTGGTGGGGTCGCAGCTGGGTTGGGCCGTGCCGTGCTGGCACGGCGTGCCACGGCCTCAACCTAGGCATGACCCGACAAGGTGTGCTATATCGGCCTAGCTCACCTAGGTTCGAGACGTGCCGTGCTTGAACTGTGCCTACAGTAATGGGTCTCGAGCCGATCCAATAGACATAGTTCAGTTGACCAGCTTTACTCTCCACCTTTAATTGTGGGCCCAAGACAAATTATTTAATACAACTTTCTCAATTGTACATAAGACAAAAGTTAGTTATGATGGCCATTCTAATAATATTTGGGATAAAACTAATGATTGCCTTATTGGGTAACCGTGTTAGTTAACCGTGTTGGGTTAAAATTGACAAAAGTTAGTTAACCGTGTTGGGTTAAAATCGACAAGTATTTAAAACAGAGCGAGTAACAATTGCTAGAAGCAGAGCACACCCAGCGTCTGCACATCTGATGCAGATCCGGACTGGGTTGAGAATTGATCTCACGGCGTAGAGATTTCAATCAAGAGACCAACCACCGCCTACTTTGCTGCTGTCGGTCCTATTCCCTGCCTGCAAGGCCATTAATTGTTCATGGTCCTGCACCGCTGTAATTTGTACCCTAAGCTAGCTTAAAATTAGCTATCTATTTAGGTTAATTATTGTAATTAGCAACCGTGTATGATTGATCCTAATTGCAGAGTCAGTCGCAGACAAGAACACAAGCAGGGTCGAAATTGGGCAAGCACTTGTTATTACTTAGTAGCAGCGATCCATACATGGCGATGGAGATGGAGGGGGCATGGAGGAATTAACAGTAGAGGCTACAGGCGGTGCGGCGCCGGGTGGAGCTTGTTGACGAGCGCGAGCGCGTTGCTGGTGAGCTGCGCCACGGCCACCACCCTCTGCTTGACGGCGTCCTTGTCCTTGCCACCATGGGTCTGGCCGAGGGAGTCGAGGCAGGTGGAGGTGTCGGTGAGCGCGGCGCTGGCCCACGTCTGGACGTTGCTCAGGCACCACGCGAACCGCGGGCTCCCGGCGCGGCCCATCCGGTCCATCTCGGCCGCCGACTGCCGCAGCCGCTCCTCCGTGTCGCGCGCCAGCTCCGCGCAGTCCTTCATCGCGCCGCCGGCCAAGGAGGTGGCGCCACCACCGTGCAGGTAGGCGGAGCAGTTGCGCGCGCCGTCGGCGCCCACGACGAGCGCGGCCCGCGCCAGGCGCCGCGGGCTGCGGCCCACGGCGGGTGCGCAGGGGACCAGGGTGCTCTCGCAGACGCGCGGGTAGCTCGTGGAGCGGCAGGAGCGGCGCACGAAATCGGCCGCGACGCCCGGGCTGACCGCCTTGGGTTTGGCCTTTGACCCGGCGGCGGTGCCGGCGGTCAGGAGGAGGATGAGGCAGGGGAGCAGGAGAAGGTGGTGGTGCCTCATCTTGTTTCTCTCTCTTGATGATTCTTGTCGTGGACTCTCTCTTTGGATGCCTTCGTGGAAGCTTTAAAGTTAAGGTAACCAGGCTAAAGGGAACGTGATATATACATATTTTTAAGTTTAATTATCTATTTCTCTTATCTATCTATTAATTCTTTCACTATCTTATATTATTTTTTCACTTAATCTTTTAACATAAATACATGACTGAAATAAAGATGCTTAAATGACAACACGGGAAGTGATATTCTAGCTTAGCCAAACCCAGAGTGAGAGAGAGATATACACGATAATTTAGAGAAGAAATTTTTATAAGATCTGATCTTCATATAAATCTCATACACACAACGTGGATATGAATCTCACATGAGTGTTTTAAGTGATCTTATAAAATTTCTTTGTATAATTTAGACAGAAAGTAAAAGATAACTTTGGTCCTCCTTAAGTTGTGAGGCTCTCCAGCCGTGTGGCTCCACGAGAATCGAAGTGACCAGACTACGGCCACGTTCAGATCTTTTGCTTGACAATTTCGTTTCAAGAAAACTCTCTGTTCCATCAAGGATTTATTTCTTGTCGCCTCTGAGAACATGAGAAACGATTCTTCTACCCAAAAAGGTCACAAAAAAGAAGCTTAAATTCTTTCTGCAAGTCCAGCACAGTTTGAATATAAACGAGCAACTTAACAGCCAAATCTAGTACCGCTCCATGATTGAAGCTCAAATAAATGGGTGGTATCTGCTGCTAACGATTTTGTACTACAACTGATTATCAGTGTGCATGCACTTTTCTATCGCATGGAAACTGCATGTATAGTGTGTGTGTGTATATAGCTAGTTATATAATGCACCTTCCTAGTAAAACAAAAGGAAGGAAAAAAAAGAGCGACGCCATGAACATCAGTTCATTATTCAAAACACATTTTAACCACTGATTTACTAATGCAAATATGTTTAAAAGTTAATTGAATACAAATAAAATCATGATACAATGAAAGTATTTAATTTAAGGTGACAAATATGCACATATACTACTATTACTTGAGTAATCTTAAAACTTACGAAGAAGATATTGTAGGACAAAGTTTTTTCTTTTATTTTTTTTTTTTGTGTACATTATGACACATCTCCTCTTTTTGATTGGACGTAGTAGTACCTAATCTAGTCTTTTCTCTTGATTCTGAGAGTAATCTATATAAATTCGATGCTTGGATGCCTAATGTTAGGCGTGCCTAACGTTGGGTTACATGCCACTACGGCTCTATGGCTGGTCAAAGCATTTAAGACATCTTTTTGCTAAGCTAGGGACGACCAAAACAGTGACCAGCGTGTTAATTTCTTAGGCATGACAGCACCAACCGAGAATATATATGCATTTTGAAATAGAAAACTCACTTGCCAAATTCGTAATATAGTATGTTCATGCGATTGAATCAAGTACTGGAATTGGAAGTGCAAAATACTTGAGGTGAAAAGTAGTGAATCGCGGAAAGGAGTATGATTTTTCGATTACTCCTTCGGTATCGTTTATGCTGCACTGCTGCATAGTGCACAAGAACACTCCATTTTTCTTTTCTTTCTTTGAGGGAGAGAAAAAGAAAAGAAAAGAAAATGCCAGGCGTTTCTTGCGTAGAACCCAAAAGGAAAACAAAACAAAACGTTTGCAACTTGCAGAGAAGGCCCTTAGCCGCTTGCATTTAGGAGAGCTTGATCCACAGTGAAGAGGATGGGATGGGCCAATGCTAGGCTAACGGGCTTACCTGAACACGAGAAGCCCACTCAGGTATATGATGAAAGCTCATCCCTCTCTCGTCTATTCCTTGAGTTCAGGAGTATTTGTCACCGTTGATCACTCTATTTGTCACCGTCGTTCACATGTAGCATCACTTTTATTTTTGCAAGGGTAAAGGATATATTAAGCAGAGCCATAAGTCATACAATCGTCATAAATTAGATTTACTACAACACTTTCTTCTTGCGCTATCCACATACCATTAGTACCATGGATACGAGCATAATTCGCTAACTCATGACTAACTCTATTCTGATTTTGGTCAACTTTCCTGATCTCCAATTTCCTTTGTCCAGTGAGCAGGTGCTTCATCTTCCTAACCACATGGGCAAGGGTTGAGCGGTCATCCTCATGAGATGTGGCCAGCTTAATAACAGTAGCACAATCAGTCTCCACAATGATAGGCGATGATGTAAATTGTAACGCTAAGTCAATGCTTAGCTTCCAGAGGTTCTATGCAATGCAAAAGTGATCGACATGAGGTGATGATCCCTTTTCCATTGATGTTGCGTAGTACCATTCCTATGCCAGCACCCCCATCCAAAGCAGCAAACGAACCATCAACGTTGAGCTTGTGCCAACCAAGAGGTGGTCGTTTCCAACCAAATTAACATGTATAATGCTCCTATTAATTAATGGGCATTTCTTTTGCATCTGTGTATGTAATATTAACTGCACGTAAATTATTAAGAATATTATTAAAACAAGCAAGGAAGTCATCAAGAGTCACTAGGCTTCATCTCAAATCGCATATATTCTTTCTTGTATAAATCTTGATGTACCTATTTTATGGTGGATGAACTCTCATGGTAGTCAAAAAGTGCTTTCCATATCTCATATGCTAACTTGACATGTACAACTCAATCAAAATCACTTATTTCCAATCCTTAAATGATCAAATTCCTTACCTTGTTGTTTGCCTCCATGGCTAGCATGTTTTGCGCCATCACTTGATTATTCTCCGGTACCCCATAAGCTTGTAGACATTCTCCGTTACTCCCATAAATCTAGTAGACATTCTCTCAAATTATAAAACCCTAAGCTTGAATATAAGCTTCCATCTCCGTCTTCTAAAATAGAAAATAAACACAATTGAAAACACAAGGTTAGGTGGAATACCTATCCAACACCTTGTTTTTAATTATCGGTTAAGATCAACTAGAAAGGGTTAGGCTCTGATACCACTTGTAGGATCCGTTACACACTAAGAAGGCAAACAGAGTGGAGGGGATGAATGATTACATAAGCTAAAATTAAATTTTGATGTTTAATATTCACCCTAACAAAAAAATCTAACCTAATCTCAATATTTCACTCGATATAGACTGTAGACATGTCAAAAAAAAATGTAGATCTCAATCCGTAACTCCGATAGACTGAAATTTGGAAAAAAACAATAAACTAACACAATTTGGCAATGTTCCCAAGAAGAATCAAGTCAATCTGATTTGTGGATCAAGAATTATGGCCTTTGCAAGCAGACCGTATCGAATCATGATGAAAATTGATCAAGTCCTAATTTCGTGATTAAACATAAGCTATAAGGAATTAACAAATGAAACTTTTCAAATTAATCACTTGTTCCCCTAGCAAACGATGGATCAAGCCAAGATGAAACTCGTTGAAACGTGAAAGAGGAACAAGATTGCCAACACATCAACATGTAAATCCTGATCTTAATTACTCACAAGATGCCTCTGACAAGCATCCTACAAGAATTGTCCATAACTTCCAAAAAACCTAGATGAATTTTTGCTTCTCTCTTTTATTTCTTCTGCAAAAATCATTATCATCCGCTCTTCTGTTGCACGCTCTCTCTCATTCTTGCTATGCTACCCAACAGCCCCTATCTTCTTTTATACTACTCAGCACCAACACCAGGGGGCCTTTTCCTACTTGGTTACAAACACTAGCTGGACACTACATTTCCTATACGATCACGTATGCATACATATGCAACATTTAGCCATATTATTTTAACCTATCAAGCAACAACCTTGTCATGTCCTACACGGACACAATCCATACCAAAAACCACGTACAACTCCCACAACCGAGTCTGTCTTGTGCTTGTGCACAACTCTGCCTCACACGTGACTTCTCATGGGACTAGACTCCATGTCTCCCTCATGACGCCATCATGTCTAGCCATGCACTACCATAACATCCACACCACGTCTGGTTGCCCACGACCTCACATGTGTTCACTCTTCTCGTGATGTTCCTAGTCGCACACATGCAACCTCATCTTCACATGCATTGTACTCTAGCCTGAATGTTCCACATGGCATCCTCAATTGCTAGAATCTCAGTTCCTCCCTAAACCTAGTTTTGATTCCATCATCGACCACGCCCTCCCTCAAGACACACCTACACATGAGAAACCACGAAACCACGTACGAGTGTCAAGACCGGACCAAAAAACAGTCCAATTTGTACTATGTATTGATTGAGGAATCAACCTCAATACATAGTGACTTCATAAATGATAATAAAATAATATCCATTATTTAATCGACTACAAGCGCCTTACAAAAGGGACCTTTGAGGGTCAAGAAACAACTTAAATACTAATAGAAACTATGCAAAGTCTTCAAGATATTCTAGGCGACTCCACAAACATTAGACGAAGAACACACCATCATCTACGAAGTCCTCAAAATCTTCTCCGATTGAGCATTATGGTTTTTATGGCAAGTGTAAGCACATGTTGTACTCCGCAAGTTGTGGTAAATAGACATTTGTAGGCATAAATCAAGGACAAATCTAATAGAGGTTTGTTGTTTGCAGAAAGACATAATTTATTTAAGAATAACAATTTATAAGTGAGTAATTAATTAAATTTCAAGTAAATAACTGAAGCCAAGATTCCAACCATCTTGACCAAATCATGAGTTCCAACCACCCAATCATAACCAAAGGTTCCAGCCACCTTTCTCTAACCAAGGTTCCAACCACCCTAACCACAGTTCCTACCACCATGGTTAACCAAAACTATTTAACATCAAGTTCTAATCATGCATGGCATTCCTCGCCGCTCTTGATCATGATCATGACTTATTAATCGGTTTCACACTCAGCGGAGATTGTACACTTTATTCAAAAGTCATATTTTTCTGCTTTGCTTGTGTTCGTCGACACTTACACACTTTCTATGGTGTGCGACTATGAATACATTGTATGCTTTACAAAGCCCCTCCCAACATATATCTACCTACTAAAGTTTCACCGCTGTTGGAGTGCACCCTCCACTCTAAAAGCCCCCTCTTGTACCATATAGTTCTAAGAAGTACACCCATTCATTCCTATACCATCATCCAATCTACTCTATATTGGGAGTAATACTGATTACTCGGCTAGACTAGTCCCATACTTAACTTGTGGTTGTACTATTAAGCTCAGTCCGGTTGTATTATGAACTAGTCTTTTAAGTCACTTGAGCAAGACTACCACCAACGCGATCCGTGCAACCGCACCAGTCTCCATCATACCTTTCTAGAATCCTAAGTTCCATGTTGCTAACAAAAAATAACCACAAGTTTTTATCACAGTTGCATAAGACTATTACCATATTCAGTTGGATAATTATGATCACCAAATCTCAAAGTAGGCTAAGCTAAATCTACCAATCCATTATTTCCACCAAAACCATGGTGATAAGGAAAAACAGAGAAAACTAAGGTATAACTTAATTTGGGATTTTTGGTAATATTATTAGCATGCATGTTTGTAAACAAAGGCATTTGACAACATATATATAAGATGTTCAAGGACAATTTATCTTCCTGACGCTTAGTGAGGTCTTTGAACTCTTGATCTTGGAATCCTCTTAGCTCCTATAGAAAGTCGGCGTCTAAATACGAAATAACACAAGGTAAAATAAACACCAAGAACAAAAAATAACAAAATAAAACTCAATTTGGCTTAATTAGATTGATTATAATTTTCTGTGAATTTTGGTGAGACAAACAATAAAAACAGAGTAAAAGTGGATTTATCAGAAGTTATTTCAATGGAAAAACTGACTTATTGTGCCATCATGACTTCATTGTGATCCCAGCAACCGATTTATAATTAAAAAGGGAAAGAACTGCTGACTCGACATGCTGATTAGGTTGTCACATCGGATTAATCGGTGATGTGACCGATGAGGTGGCACAGGTCGATATCTGGTTCAGTTCCGGCATACAGGCGACGACGGTGATGATCCTCGCGGCGGCACTCATTCGGAGGGGCTTGGATTCAGCGCTACAAGGCATGGCCGACCACGGCGAGCGGCGGAATTCGACCAGGTAGCGACAGCGAGCTCGTTTGATGAGAAACTGGACACCGAGAGCTTCTGCGATGCGTGGATGACGACGAGCTTGGCGGAGTGTTTCGGCGAGCAGTGGAGCAGCACCGGTGGCGGAATTCTGGCGCAGAAGCCTGGGAGGAGGCGGTGAGGTTCTAGGGAAAAGCTAGGAGCTATATATAGGCCGAGGGTGAGAGGGAGGGCCGCAGAGGAGTCAGTTAAGGTTGGCCTAGGGTTTCAAGGCGGTGCAGCTTATCTGGGTTTGCTGCCGAGTTTAAATGATCGAATTTTGGAGATAAGTCCGTGGTTCAGTTGCGCCATCGACTAGGGTTCCGTTTGATGCCTCCTAGATGATCTTCTTCCCTTACCCATCTCCAATTTGGGCGTGGGAAACTCAGCATAGGTTTGTACCGTGGAGAGAGAGAGGAGTCCGGCTTAAGGTAGAAGATGACTCTGCTCAATGGGTCCCGCGCGAGGAGGAAGGAGGCTCCAACGACCACGCGCAGAGACAACGGGGAGAGAAAGAGCGTGGGCGCACTGGGCTCCATTGATAACTCCATTGATAGGTGCAGCCAAGAAGTGAAAGGAGGCGCGTGCGTCGGTCTGACCATTGATAAAAAAGGAAATTCGGGCATAACCCAGAAGGGAAAGAGAGTGTGGTCCGGGGAGAAGGAAGAAAAGCTGGCCCATGCGGCAAGGAGGATGACCGGCCACAGCTGAAGAAGAGAGGGTGGAGATGGCTGAGTCCATGATTGTTTTTTTCTCAATTTCTCCTTTACTTATTCGCTTTCCTTTGAATCTTTTGTTGCTTTAATTAATTAGGAAACACAATAAAAGCTTAGGAAAAAGGGCAAACACTACAGAGGAGCTAGCCAAGGAGTAACGCAGCACTTAAGAATCTAATAAAATTGTTTTAGCCTAAGGTGATTTCTCTCAATTATTCTAGGACGTTTTTGAATAATTTGATTATTTCTCTGTTTTTGTTTCTCATTAATTTATTCGAGCTCAATTAATTTGGAAAGTTAAAATTGGGCTACCACAACGAGCAAAAATTATGCTAAATCACATTGCTACGCCAAGTTCATCACTAAACTAATTTTTCATCACTAATGATCTCACAAGCTCCCCCTTAATTAAAACATTAATAACCCCTTTTGAACATTTGAACTGTTCACAAAATGTATTTTGTCAAGAAGCAAAGTGAAAAACAAAGATCATCACAAAAGATTCAATACTTCTCTCCCTTTCTCAAAAAAAAAACCTCCCCTTAAGAGAAGGAAAAGAAGAATAAAGACAAAGAAAGATCCAAAAATTCTCTCCTTTGACAATGGATTCTTCAAGAATACAAAAGGTAGAATAAGATCTTTTTATTGTTTATTGGTTTTCTCATTTTATATATAATGTGAATTATAATTCATCTACATATGTAGCAAATATTCATCCAAGCCATGCTATTAAAAATATTTGCACCAACCTATTGACACATATACAATGTAGTGTAAGCATAACTTTGCATCAAGTATACTTAATTTATTGTTAAGGTTTGGTCTCCCATTATCAACCACTTCAATCCTACAAAACATTGATGCTGTCCATCTTAACATTGATACTTCCACCCTGTTATGTTAGTAAGAACACTTAACAGGGTGTAGTAAGACACTTGAGATTGTGTGACTCCACCTTTCACCACTTAGCTGTTGATAAGGATAATATTGTGTTGTCTTTTATTATCTACTAATCATGGCAAGTGAGCTGACTAATTTAATCAGTGTGTTTCGAAGGATGAGCTCACGAACCTTCTGGCACAACAGAGTACTGATAATAGGCGACTGTTGGAGGGGATAAGGGGGAATATCACCAACCTTGTCACAAGAGTGAACGACCTTGAGATGCAAAACCACTTAATGGAGCCCAAAAAGTTGAGCAGTGCAATGACATCCATGGAGAAGAGTCTATCGATGAAGATGGGGATGTTCTTGAAGAAGATTAATGATAATAAATATAAGCTTGAGTTGCTGGCAGATTTAGGGTTAGTCCCACGTTTAATGTTTCAAATTTAAAGCCGAACGTGGGAGTAGAAGGTGAGCTTGAGTCGAGGACGACATTAGTTAAAGAAGGGAAGGGTGATGAGGATGTCACTTCTTTGGATACAATCCCTAAAGATATTCCTCCAGTTGCTGCACTTATACCATTATAAGGTCTATGACATGAGGTGAGCTGTTCTTTTAATATTTATGAGAGTGGTATGCTACTAAATTATTGTGATATTTTGTTACTTAGAAATATGGGAGCAGCACCCACAACACTATCGCCAGTCCGCCGTTGCTTATTGACAGATCTCTTATTCGCACCTAGTCCCACCGGCTGCCTCCACACCAAGTTGGCACACTTTCCAAAGGGCGACACCATCTCCACATGACCACAACTCCACCTGGACACCACCCCACCTGTGCCAAGTCAACCTGGACTCCAAGTCTCCCTCAACTCATACACAGAGTTTGGTTCAAAGTCAGAAGATAAAACACCACAATAACATGGCCATATCTTCCTCATGCGGAGTCCAATGGAGGTGTTGTTCTACTCGTTAGTAAGCTTAGCACCATCCCTTTCCAATGGCTCTAGTTCCTTATCAATATTCATTGTGGATTAGTCAGAATCATCAAAGAAATGTGTTGCATCACGATTTTGGGCCACGACGGGCCTTGTAAGCGTGCGGAGGACCAAGCTCAAATTTTGTGTGCCCCCTCTGGCTACATACAACCCTAGCATGATCCTCTCACATCCCTCCCTCTTATATATTTAGTAGCTACCACTTTAGACACTTTGGGTTTTACCATTCATTGCTTGTGAGATTTTTTCCTCTGTACTGGACCAACTAGGCTACTGTTTTGGCTTGTGGAAACCCAACTTTGAGTGCTTCAACCATTTCATAATTTTTAGATTTGTTCTTCTACATTCTTGCTCGTGTTCTCGGTGCACTTGTAGGGAATTAGCCTTATTGGCAATGTCAATCATGTTCGTGCATGATTGATAACCAACATATTTGTGGTATAATGATTAAAATGGGATCGATCTATTTGGATCGGGGCCCTTGAATCATCAACATTGAGTTCTGCACAACCGACATGTATTAAGTAAGAATATGCTTTATTTTATATTAAGTAAAAAGTTTACAGCTACAATTTATGTTTTAATTAGTACAAATAAAGCTATTGTATGATACTTATAGATCTAATTCGTACTTATTAAGAATATACCTTAATTTCTATTAAGTAAAAAGCTTTAATTTTTTTATAAACATATACATTGCCTTAAGTAATGAAGATGTACTACACAAATTATAAACCTAATATAAAATAAATTACCTAGTATACAATAAATTACAAATCTAAATATACAATAAATAAGTTCCTGCAAAAAAATAATGATTAAGTACTACATAAATTATAGATCTAATATAAACCCTAATATTAGATAAGTTGAAGACCTAGATATACAACAAAATATTTTGTCAAAAAAAGTAAAATAATATCAGTGCCGGTTGTGGTCTACAACCATCACTGATAGTCCAAGTATCAGTGCCAGCTATGGTCTACAACCGGCACTGATACTAGTATCAGTGCTGATTGTATACCACAGCCGGCACAGATACTCTATCCCTTTATAAGCCAGACTTAGTCGTCGCCTCTCCATTCCTCCTTTGTGTGCCCACCAATTCCTGTTGTCTCCCTAACGCCGCCATTCCCAGAGCCCTGTCGTCCCCGTCCTTGTCGTCCCTGTCCATGTCGCCAACGCCACCTCCTCGCCATCCATGTCCCCATCGCCGACGCTGCCTCCCAACCATCCCCATCACCAATGCTGCCTCCATGTCATCCTTGTCCCCGTCTTACCGGCAGCTTCAACCTGACAGAGGGACGTCGTCATTGTCGGTGCCCAGGTTGTCCACCGCATTGTGCATCTGATTAGTCCGAGCATTTTGCAATGCTATTGTTTGGATGGGTATGAGATATAGTACTCTGCAATCTTAACAGGCGATGCAAATAGCTAAATAGTTAAACATGAACACATCTTTATATGTACTAACATGGAGATAGATCATTGACTTAAATATAATACTAACAATCCAAATTTATTTACTTGTCCTACTTATAATGCTTTACATTTTTGAAAAGGTGTTATGTTGGCAGCTTAAGTGGTAAAGGTTGGGTATAGTTGGCATATAGGTAATGGTAGGAAAGTAAGGTTTTGGGAGGACAATTGTATAGGTGCTGCTAGTCTAGCTATAGTTTTTTGGGATTTGTATGTACTAGTCGACGAGAAAACTAGATCAGTAGCTGATGTGTGGGATTGTAGTACTTTAAAATGTACTTTCAGGAGATATTTTACTGATAGTCTTATGAATAAGTAGGATGAGATATGCCAGATAGCGTCTACAATAGTTTTTTCTGATGAGGACTCCAAAAAATTATCAAATTTGGACTAAAGTTTTGCTATGCCATGTAGATCCCATGCACGTGATTGAATCCGAGCTGGTCATTGACGAATTGTGTGATCAAGGCAATCATCTATGCATACTCAACCTATTATGTTTATGTGTCTTTCAAATTAGAGAGATATATGGAATTGTGTGATTCTTGCATTGTCAATACTTGTTAATTGTTATCCTTTCCTTGTTAACTGAAAAAATTGTTGTTTTCCTATAAGATTCAGACAAAACATGCTTCTTTTGGATGGTTGTAGAATAATGACTGCCATCGAAAAGATTGATGATGTAGTTGTAGACCTAAGAAAGAGCAGTCTTCAGAAGTTGGCCATTCAATTGGCCGAGTTCCTGGACTGTCAAGATGTTGGCCACCTTGAGGCCAAGTGAATCTGATGCGTAATTTGAATGTATAATGCTTGTATGGACCTGATCAATATGTGTTTTGTACTCTGTTAGGATATAGTTAATTAAATATTTTACTTTCATGCTCTCATTTATGTTCCTTATATGAATTGGTTGTGACATTGCTATGTTTCTATCGTAAACATGCTACATGACATAGATGTCAATCAATTGCAGTTCATTTCCCTTTTCATTGCTAATTCAGCAGCATTTTCTCAAGCCTATTAATTAAGCAACAAAAGAATCTGTTGCATTGTTGTTTCAGAAGTAAAGTTATGTTATCCCTTAGTGTGATTAAGCATAACCTTTTAGTTTTGGTTCATCTATTTGGGTGGAGGATCATTTTTTCTATGTTTTGTTGAAAGTAGGTGATGTAGACTTAAGATATGAGCATTATGATGAACATCACTTGTTCCTAATTCATGAATCATGGGTACAATACATATAGTTAGAGACATGATGAACATGTTATAGAAGATTTGGACCTATCACCTCTTCTGCTAGTTGCTATTTCTTGATGTATCCATGAGCTGTCATATATGCTAATATCGATGTTGCAACAAATTTGAATAGATGGAATTTTTATGTAGGAATGGCACGTACAAAATCAAGTCGCCGCTCACGGACGTGTCCCCCGATACAAGTCCCCTCCCTCTGACCAGGATCTAGTCTCGAATGATGCTCAAGAGTGAAGCCCGAGTGCATACCTCAACCTGAATCAACCTGACACTGATGCTCCGTAAGGTCCGATCACTGATGATGCACTCTCGTCTCCTACCACTGATGCTGCGCCGGATGGTTAGTCGTCCAAAGGATCGAGGCACGGCCGAGGTCCCAGCAAGATGCCTGAGGGACGTTTTGTCATCATGAAGGTTGATTCAGCCGGAGAGCCCTTACAACCTCTACACGTACTCGAGCCGTTCAACACAACATGCGGGTGTCTCATAAGGGACCATATCACAATCACTTACAGAACATGGAGAGGCAAACGAGGTGACAAGTGACGGTTCCCGATAGCATCAAGGATTTCATGTGTTGCAAGTTATCGCAGAAGTTTGAGTACCCTGAAGGATGCAACATGGCCCTAGAGAAACATTAGGCCCTAGTCATAATGGGCAGAATTTAAGAATTTTAAGGGTAAATTTTTAAGAAGCCTCTATGGAGTAAGCTAGATAGCAAGCAAGGCAGGAGCTGTTAGCTGTAATAGATAATGCTTTGGTGCCAAGCCTTGGTGGTCCCCAAAGCAGCTGCGCGTCCATGGGGCTTCCAGGGGAAGCCTTAATCCGTCACCCTGTGGACAACATCATAGAAAGCACACCATGCAAGCTTGTCGTGCCAGTCTTGGGTGTTCCCACCATGGTGGCTAGGGGTCTGGCTGAGCAATGGATGGAAGAGACCCTTTTCAATGGTCGTTCGATACTACAGGGATACGCCAGGGTACACGTGGACAGTGTAATACATAAGTACCATAAAAGCAAGCTAGCTTACCCTTGAGAGGAGGGGGAAATGAGGCTCTCAAAAAACGTAGGCCATTACATCCTATGGCGCAAACGTGATATATTATTTGGTGAAGACACAGACGAGCCTGGTTCTAGTTAGGAGTCATCGGACGCACCCAGAGGATCTCCGCCTCCTCCATCAGCGCCTCCACAGCCACCCAAAAGCTCTCCACCTCCTTCGTCGCCGCCTCCATAGCCACCCAGAAGATCTCCAACTCCACCGCTACCTCCATAGCCACCAAAAAGATCTCCAACCCTTTCACCGCCACTGCCTATCCTGCTGTAGAAGCCAATAGCACCTGCACAAGCTCAGAAGTCGATGTCATTTTAGAAATCGACTTCATCACAGCAACAAGCAGCAGCTAAGAAGTGGCAGTCAACATCTAAGAAGCCAGCATCTCCTCTGCCTTATGATTTAACTAATGACGAAACCAGAAGAAAAGTGAGCGCTGATGTCACTACACAGTTCAAACGTACTGAGCCAGAAAAGAGTGCTATTGATCTAGCAATGGCCGCCAAGTTTCTTCAGACTTTGATAAGACCTGTGGACTCACCGCTAAAATCTAACTATGCGCGCATCATGGGTAAGAAACAATTGAGGAAGGTGTCAATCGAGAAGGTAGAAAAATAAAGAGCGCTAGAACAACATGAAGAATTAGAAAGAAATTTTCTAATTGATGCCGAAATGACAAAAGAAGCACTTTATGACGAGTCCAAGGTTAAAAAGGCATAAACTAAATAACAATTTAAGCTTGGTGAACCACTGATCGAGTCCTTGTCGGAGCTAACAACCCAAATACGGAGATTCTATGCTTGGTACTTGGAACAGTCGAAGGCCGGTAGAGAGATATTCGCGTTCCAATACAGGCATTGCGATTTCCTCCACGGGGATGGCGAAGTCTCGATTCATTTCGACGAAATGTATCAACTCTACCACCTAGACGCCCTCGATGTTCAACTCATAAGTTTGTGGACTCTGTAGGTGTCTTACATGTATAATTCACAGTATAAATTCTTGTATCATTAGATTGAATGTCTTAACTTCTTGTGTATGTAGAATAGAGATACATACATGCGGTCAAAAGGGTATCACTAAAGTAGGATTTCTCGATCCAATAAAAATAAACAAGACGATGGTCACCACCCTACCACAGGCAACCGAGAATTATGCACTAAAATTTATTCAAACGTACCAATTAAAGAAATACATATTTTTACCTTATAACTTTGGGTACGTATTTCCCTCCATATTTGTACTCCTCTTTTTTAGCATCACAACGTTAGGACTTATGACTAATTACCTACAGTGACATATATTCAGATTTCACTGGGCCCTCTTTGCCATCCAGATTGACTATAGTGGTATCATTGTCCATGATGGGAAAAGAAATCTAGTAGCCGAATACCAACCCGTCATAGACTTGCTACAAAGGTAAACTAATCATTTCATTATCACTTTGTAAACTTTGAATTGATTGAATCTAAGTCTAGTTACGGTCAATAATCACAGACATATAGGGTGTGCATGCACTACGTCAAGAGGAAAGGACGCCACTTTCCATTCCGGAAGGAATGAAAAATCATAACAGGCTTTCCTCGTAGGCTTCAGGCCTAGGGCAACAATTTATGTGGCTACTATGTGTGTGATTCCAAGCATGAATGGACCGAAGACAATTATAATACTATTACCAAAGCTGAGGTAAGTGTATACATATTGATGATTAATTTTCAGTTCCTACTCGTGTTCAAATAGATTGATTTCTTCAATTCTGGTAATTGCAGGACCTTGAGCTAGAAACAAGTATCCTTATGCCGCAGAGAATCAATGCAATTCAGGAACAACTCTGCGGGTTCATCAATGACCAAGTCATTCCAGAGTCCGTGTGGTACTATGTTTCCAAATGGTGTTGTTCATAAACCGTCCCTTCAATTAGCCTGTGGAGTTCGTTACCTGATTTTTCTCAAGGCAAAAAGCGTTCTTTAGGGGTCTTCGGTCAACAAGAACAATTGAATGACATCATTTCTTACCATTTTGTTGCATACTTCTGTTAATTATGATCTTTTGTTGTAAACTTTTATTAGTTATGATCTCTAGTCAATGATATGTGAAATAACATGGTTACATATGCATGAATGAGATGAGATATGAATGAATTGTGTATGTGTGTGATATTATATGTGCTATCTGTAACATTATTTGTGCGGTTGTCAGCAACGACTAGATTCTGTACAGAGGAAGGGGCCATTAGTGCCGGCTCATGACAAAAAACCGACACTGATACTGAGATTATCAGTGCCGGCTTGTACCAAAAATCGGCACTGATTGTTGATCATTAATGCCTGTTACTTGTTATGAACCGGCACTGATAGTCTCAGTATTAGTGTTGGGTTTTTTCATAAGCTGCTACTAATACTAATTATCAGTGCTGGTTAATAAACCAGCAATGATAGTCTGTGATTATTAGCGTCAATAATCAGTGTTGGTTCAAAAACTGCCACTGATGACGTTTTTGAGCCGGCACTAATGATCATTTCTGTAGTAATGTATATAAAAAAACCGACACTGATACTAATTATCAGTGCTGGTTTATAACAAAGAGCCATCACTAATACTCATTATCAGTATTGGCTAAAAATCAGCACTAATTCAGTAATAAGGACCTGGAGCTCAAGGGCACGCCGAAAATTGTAGCTCTCAACTTTTGTGAAGCACAGGATGTAGTACATGTCACATCACAACTTTGGTACCGTGCCTTTCGTTCCCCGCAAAAAAGAAAGAGAAAAGGATAAAAGAGAGCTGAGGAGAACCTTCAATCCTGGGTTTTCTTCTTTTTTTCATAAATTCATGCACTGCACGGCAAAAATTTACTACTACTAATTGCTGGTCGGACAAGACTAATAGCAGATATGAACTGGCCGGGAGAAGAGAGTCACCAACGGTCAGCCGGGTACAACAAGAGTAGACATGCAAATTAGAATAACACTCGCCATGCATGGCCCCACATATATATAGATGCAAATTAGAGTCATGAACCACCATGTCGTCATCGCTGTCCAGTGGCCATCGTTCTCGCCCTCGGAGTCTTGGACCACTATGTTCATGAGCTTATCGTCACTGTTGCTGTGGCCACGGCAGTTGCCATGGCCCTTGCTTTCGCCTTTGGAGTCTTGAACCACCGTACCATCGTCTTGTTTCTTCGTTGTTGCCGCATGGTGAAGCTTGCATTTGTTGCATTTAAACATGCATGCATGCCGGCCGTCCAACATCAAGTATGAGCTCGTTAATCGGCATTTGAGCAAGCAACAATATCTAAATATGCATGTTGTGTCAGATGTTTGAGATTATCATGCGAATAATTGAAATATGCTTGTCACTTGGATCGAACTTAAGAAAAAGGCATTTATTTGAGTGGTTGTATGATTGTATCTTAAGGTGGAGCTAGCACTGCGTCTCATCCTCTTGGATACAACTAGAGTAATCTGGTTGGTTTGGAACTACAAGAGGCTATGGTGTAAGGCGTCCGAGAATCGTAACCTAAACAGTCAGGTGAAAGAGCAATGCTGGTGTAACAATTTCTATGTGTGACTCGGAAAGCAACAATGAAATTCTCAGTATCAAGAAGTAGTCAATTGGGAGCATGCAATTTGCTTTTTCATGTGACACCCAACATGGAGAAGTTTTTCTTCATGAAGTTTGGTGATTCTGGTTGTATCTACTTATATGACGACGCGTGCTATCGTGCTATTAGAGTAAGGTACTACCAAAATCAAGATCTATAATGGAATTGTATGCTTCGGGGAGTCAGGCATGTGTCGAAGCTAAGAACGAATCTGATTTCGCTCAAAGATGCTATGTTGATAGAACAGAAAGGTGCTCAGTTGCAGGTAGAGTCATAGAGTCTGAAGTTGCAGGGATAATAGTGTCTCTGGAAGGCAGTGGATTTGAGTGAAACTCATCTGGTAGCTCTCGTTGTGCGGCAAAGGCGACAACTGAAGTCCAGTGTAGATGGAGGTTCACGCATGACAGCTTCATGGTGGCAAATTATTCGTCAAGGTGGAGTTTATTGGATATATGTCAAATAATTGTACGGAGTTGGTTACGTATAGGACTTTGAGTTATATTAGCGGTATATGGTAGAATTCTAGTAGGACTCTAGGTAGAATTCAAGTAGGATTGTTGTAACCAGGCCACCTTATAAATATGAGAGGAGGACCATTGTTTATAACCATGACGATATAACAATAGTTCGCAGAGGGGCAGCGAGTTTGCTGGGTACCCCAGGAAGCAGCTAGTATTGCTAGTTAGGGAGGAGCGTCTGTAGTCATGCCACGGGGTATAGACTTCAGCTGAACCTCATTAACCAATATCGTGCCTCTGGTGTCGTTTGTGATCGTGTGCATCATCTCGATAGATCAATCCGTTGCTTATGATGATGGCCAATTTCCTAACACATTTAAACATGCATGCATGCCGGCCATCCAACATCGAGTATGAGTTCGTCAATCGGCATTTGAGCGAGCAACAATGTCTAAATATGCATGTTGTGTTAGATGTTTGAGATTTTCATGCGAATAATTGAAATATGCTTGTCACTTTGATCGAACTTAACAAAAAGGCATTTATTTGAGTGCTTGTATGATTGTATCTGTAGATATGGTGGAGCTAGCACTGCATCTCGTCCTCTTGGATACAACTTGAGATACAAAGGTTGGGAGATGTATTCCCTAATTAAGAGCGCAACATGAAAGGGTGCAAAGATAGAAAGGGGATACATGCGCCGTAGGAGCCAGAACTTGAGTAGATATTCTCTCCAGTCTAAAATAAGTGTCATTTTAGACATCAACAAGTCCATAGAATATAACTTTGACTATTAGTTTTTGTTGTAATATATTAATAAAACATAGCAAATATACTATTATAAAAGTACTTTTCGAGACATACCCGTATCATTTTTAAATATCTGAACTCAATACATAAAAAATAATTTGTAGTCAAAGTTTGAAACCAACACTTATTTTGGACTGAAGGGAGTAGATATATACAGAAAGATATATAGTTGGTAGATAGAGAAAAATATATACAGTCATCATACGATATCAGTATGATGAATGAATGAATAATTGTGGACAGATGGATGGAGCGGCTTTGGGCCACAGGAAAGGAAAAAAAAACAAAAGAAGATATGTGGCCATGCCCCGCGGTACGAGTGGAATCACAGGGGCCATGTAACTGATACACCCCACGTGCACCTGTATCCTTTGGATTCTCGATCTGATCGAGTCGAACCGCCTGGTGAGGCTCTGCTTGATCTTGTGTGCGCGCGTGCCCCCCTCCCTTCCTGATCCAATCAAATATAGATATTCAGCTGAGGATCGAGATAGATATATAGATATATCAACAGCTTTTGTGGAAAGCAAAAATTCAAAGGTAGGCACGGGGCAGGGCCATCGATTCCGGCCGGGCCTCTCCTCATTGTATGTTCCACTTTGCCTCACTTTTGTGTCACCATCGATATAGCCATCAAGGCCTGGAATATGTGTGCCTATCCGGTGGAGTGCCACCACCTGTCTCTATGGCCACCAGGGGACTCAGCTACCCAAAGTTATGATTCTCTTTCTGTATTGTCGATCAACAGTGTCTTGAGCCTAGAATGGTTAAAAAGTTCGGTCCGGAACCCACAGAGGTGAAACTCAAAAAGGAAACTTCCCTTCTTATTCACCATCCTTGCATCTTCTTCCTCCTCGTTGGCAGAGTCAACACTTACTACGACGTAATCGTGGGGGCAAACTAGTAGAAACGACAACACAATTTAACTTAAAAGCTAATAAATAAAAGGTTATTTATGAAAAAGTTGTGGAGTGATCCGTAATTAATCCTCTTAATTATGCTCGCTATAATGACTTTGATTTTCTTCTAAAAAAATAAAGAGATTGGTTTTATATAGCTTCTTTTGCCCCAATACAATCTAAATTCTGGCTCCGCATCCACCATCAAATATAACACTGTACGTACACTAGCTAGGATACGTGTTGTGCCTGTTGGCCGTTTTTGCATATCAATGAGAGCATATCCACACAACTCAAGGTTCGGAGATGGAGTCGCAGCTTGAAGAAATGTCACATCCATCGGTCTTATGTGCTAAAGCTAGCGAGCTAGCTCCAATGCTTTTGTTTCCTTGGTCCACTCTTCTTTAGTTCCTTTTGATGTGGTTCACATGATCCCGACGACGACCTGCTGCTAGATTTGTTGATGGCAAGCTGGTCACAAAATTAAGGAGCTAGCCAGCTTAGATACATTGTACTACTGTCTCGGCATAGCTAGTATCATAATTTTCATAGAGTTATGATATTGAGTATAGGTTCGTTTAGGTTCGTAGGATCGCGCATATGTGAGATTATGTGAGAACACGAACAGGGCTATAGGTCGTTTACATTAACTTGCTATAAACTTCTATTCTGATAATGCTAAACATCCACAACAGCGCGACATCAACTAGCCATATAGGTCGTTTACATTATATATATTTGAGCTTACGTTGCAGAGAGAGGATATAGGAGAGATAAAAATAGATTACTAATGAGTAGATAGTCTCCTCTCTCTCTCTCTCTCACACACACACACACACACACATATATATATATATATAAGCTAGTCTATTGGGGATATTGTCTATTGTGAGATAATAGCTGCTATACCATGTGAGACGCAGTACAAGAAATATGTGATGCTGGTGGCAGCAAGGGGGACAAATGGGGAGGCGCCAACTTATCTCCCTCCCGACAGACGAAAAAGATATCCCGGAATCGTCCTCGTAAGAAATGCAGGGATCGCTCGATCATATATATTCCGCCCCGCGCATTGGCCTCCATCGATCACTATCTGCTTTTTCGTCGCTTTACTTTGCCTTTATTTTGCTTTTCTCTTATTTAGCTATCCCATTCCCATCATCCCATGGCATGTACTATACGTACTACTCCACATTACAACGAACCCTAGCAAAGCAACAAATCAAGAGCTGCTAGCAGCTTGTTCCACCTCCTCCATTCCAATTGACAAGTCCCTTCGATCGCCTCTCCTCCACACAGCTGATCTCACAAGCTGAGGCGATCATCCATGTCGGGGCCAACGTGCGGCGTGTGCGGCACGGCTGCCTGCTGCCCGCACCACTTGCACGCCGGCGCAGACCTCAACAGCCGAGCCTTCTCCATCTTCCCCATCGTCGTTCATGATCAGGCCGGTATGCAGCCGCCGGGGAGCCTGCACGAGTTCGAGTTCTTTGGCCACGAGGACCATGAAAGCGTTGCCTGGCTCTTCGACGACGACCCGCCGCTGGCCGTCGGTGGTAATGACCGGTCCCCAGTTGAGAACCACCGTCACCAGAGGCCATCGACGTTTGACCCGTTTAGGCCGCAATACCAACCTGGGAACGGGCTCACCTTCGAGGTGTCGCTTGGCCAAGGAGAGGTGGACGCTGGCCTGGGCCTCGGCAGCGGTGCCCGGCACATGGTGACGGCGGCAAGCGCCACCATCGTGAGTACTGGTTCATAGAATCTCCGGATCACTTGGCCCCTGGCCGGGCCGGAGTTTTCTTTGCCTTCCTTGCATGTGCATAGCAGTTGTTGCTTCGCCTCTGTGCTTGATTACAATTCTTTCTTTCAGTCTTCGTTCCTTCTTCTCAATCAATCTGATGTTTCCAATCTAAAATATATAGTGTGCGTGTGAAGACGGAGACAGAAATGAAGTCCAAGTAAATCACCTGTAGAGATGTTGCCTTGTGGATCGAGGGGAAATATGGAAAAGGGCTAATATTAATGATTATCAATTTTATCGATTAGTCTTGTCATCAGATCTCTATATATGTCTCTAGGCACTCAGGAATTTTTTTTCAAAAGGAGAAAACAAAGGCCTTCCTCTTCCATGTTTTGCACTACTCTATGGTTCATTTTTCTTCTTGAAAAGCTTTGCTAGCGTCAGGATATATGTAGTTCTTTTGGGTACTGCAGGTTTGTATGCGTCAAATCAACCATACCGATATGCATGCATGTTCAGTATGTTTGGTTCTAGTACTGAAAACTCCAACAAAATACATCTGGCGTCTACATCGATGCCAAAGTTGGTGAAATATGAAATGTGTCGTCTCATTTTATGTGGTAAATTAACGGATTTGCTATTTGTTTTTTCTCTTTTTGCTACACTTGGCTTTAGAAAGCTAATAGCTGATTAATTTATGCACCCTGTAGGCATATAGAAATAACTTAATCACTTGCATCACTCAAAGGCAGCGACGGTGATTAATAACCGCAATGGGCTTAAGATCGAATGGGCAATATCTGATGCCCATTGAACAGCCAAATGCAGTTGCATGTCCAAAGATTAATTCAGACTAGGAACATATCAAGCATTCTTATATGTGTAATGTTCTGTACAGTGATCGAATAATAAGAGTCAAAAATCAAAACACATGACAATATCTGGCGTCGAGTTGTATACAGGTGATCAAATAAGAGTCAATAAAAAAGCCACATATCTGTCTGCGTATCAGCTGTACTAACTACTAAGCTACTAAATAATGAAACAGAGAGTTAGAGACGAGCTGCACGGAGGCAGTTAGTTAGCGCCTCTTCTAAATTTATACAGTACATCACATGCACATATACACACAGCAAGACATTAAGCAGTACCACTCTTTTGTAACATTGATTTATCTTATCCCCGACCGTTTTTCCTTGCTGCATGCAGATGTCATTCTGTGGGAGCACATTCACGGACTCTGCGAGCTCGAGGCCAAAGGAGCCGATCCTGATCGATAGTCTGCTGCAAAGGCCAGTAGATCCAGCAGCGGTAGAGAGGGAGGCAAAGGTGATGAGGTACAAGGAGAAGAAGAAGAGGAGGCGCTATGAAAAACAGATCCGGTACGCGTCCAGGAAAGCCTACGCGGAGATGAGGCCTCGAGTGAAAGGCCGCTTCGCCAAGGTACCCGATGTTAATGTTAAACTTGTTGTCGGTTGAACCTTGCACATTGCCTTTGTTTGTTTGATGTTCGACGGCGTATTAGATACGTACGTCAGGATGTAGTCCTAGTGTGGTGCATGGATTTGCATGTACGTAGTCAAAGCGTGGCGCACGTATAGGAAGCATGTCATGTAAAGTGGATCGAGTCTGTTACTGGCTCGGCGGGTTAGAGTTCCTGCATCTTATCCTGTATATATAGCAGCTAGAATACTACTGCATCAAGTCATCAAGAAAACCGGGAAGAAAATTGCCCCACGGAACTGTGTGTACTTGTGTTCATCTTCAACCTATGCGTTCGTGTGTCCACATAGTGTGAGTGTGCGTGATCTTGCGTATATCATTTGGCATATATAAGAGATGGTTTCGTCTTGTATGTCCAAGATCATGACGAACGATGCCGGCAAAGGAGGGATGATTTCCATCCAGTATCCGATGCTCACATTGGTGGAGCCAGCAAAGCAACGCAAGGGTCTCATCGCCTTCTTCCTCCTCTAGCCTCCTTCCTCCTCCTCTTTCTTCTCTATGTCATCTCCTTCCTCTTTTCCTTCTTTTCTTGTAAAAAAAATGGAGGGGGCTGAAGGAGGGGCTCCATGATGCAACGGGTAGTAGGGAGCTCGAGCTCCATACTGCACCGTTGAATCCGCACCTGGATGCTCATGAGGAGCAACTACACGATGTGGACTATCAAAATGCAAGTCTACATATGCGTGCACAAGGTGTCTGAGAAGCTGTACGTCACCCATGCGTCATCATAGACGAGTCCTCAGATATCAGGCTTCGGGAGTTCCTAGACTTCTTGGCCGAGAGCCCTTAGGCTTCGGCCGTCTTCATGTCATGCATGTGGGTAGAAAATAAACACTTTGACGTGTTGTAATGCACACACAGGAAAAATTAATACTTCAGTGTGTTTATGCTATGCTTGCATGTGACAGGTGAATATTTCGAAGGGCTTATACAACATATGCATGCGAAAAGTATTCCAAAGCGCTTATGCAATGTATGCATGTGTAAGGTAAACATTTCGAAACGCTTATACAATATATGTATACGAAAAGTAAATATTCCGAAGCATTTATGCAATCTATGCAGGCAAAAAGTAGATGTTGAGAAACATTTATGTAACGTGTGCATGCCAAAAGTAGATATTCCGAAATATTTATGTAACGTCTGCATGAGCAAGTAAACGTTTCGATACGATTAACCCAGTGCATGTATATGAGAAGTAGGAACAAAAACTCCGTAGCATCATGTCTAACTGGTACGCGAGGCATGCCATTCACCCATGCTGTAGCTATTGCTCAACTTTAGAAAGGCGTGATGCACTTAATCATTCCACACGTAACTATGTGTTCTGTCCATAGGGGTGGTTGGTCCGCGGGATGCTCCCCATCGATGGGATCGTAGTCCGTGCAGTTTCGCAGCAAGCTTCTCCGTCGGTCTTCGTGAGAGGAGCAAGTCTTCAAGCGATACGTCGCATCCGATGACGGAGCAGAGGATGCCGCTCTGCGACGAGCCGACAAAGCCGTGTGCCTGCGTTGTTCGCCACTGGAGCCGAGGCCACCGTCGTGATGAGGACCGGTGTCGGCGAAGTTGGGCGTGGCCCGTTGTAGTGGAAGACGTGAACTTTGCAAGGACGCTTCCACTCCGGCCTGCCTGCCCGGAAACCGCATCTTCGTGTGGCCCTGTGTAGGGGCACGGAGGCCTGTGGATGTGAAAACTGTGGTGGGTGGAGCGCGGCGAAGTTTGCTTGGTGGGTGCTTTGATCACTACTAGTGAAAATGGAGATGTCAAGTCACGAGTCGTTTGAACTGGTCGTTAAAGAACTTTTTAGTGCCGAGTTATATTACAATTCGTCATCTATAGTCTCAGATTATAATCAAATCATGACTTATCACTTATGACACGTCATCAGTTATAAGATATAAAGTTACCTGTCATTGATGATATATTATAAATACACCCGTCACTAATATATAGCATATTAGTAACAGGTCTTTCTAGACAAGTCATAAGTGACAAGTCATATTACGACCCGTCACTTATAATAAGTCCTAAGCGATGGGTATTGTTATGACGCGTCATTTGTAACTTAGTTCTGTTATTAATAGGATTTTTTCCTTCTGTTCTAAGGATTTTTCAATATTTTTTCCTGGTTTTATCCAATAACAGAAAATCACCAACTATGAATTAATGAAGACTACCTACATCCGAAGAAAGAAGGTTGGACTAGTTGGATTTACATAGCCTTTCATTTAAAAATAGATGGAATGCAATAGGCCATTCACAAATAGATGGACTAGTTGGATTGTACATTTCTGCTAAAGTTTGATGTAAATGGTGACAGCTATGGACATAAACGCGTGTTTCAAAAATGATGTAGATATTTTAGGAGGCAAGAACTTAATCTTCCAAGCGATTTTAAGCCTCAAAAAATTTGCTGAACCCGACAAAGTAGGAGAAAAATAGATGTAACTTTTTTGATATTCGTAGAGTCAAAAAACGTCAAATCGAATTCTGAAATTTATAAAATATTTATACAAATTTAGATGAAGAAAATTTTTATATGTAAATCAGCAATTCAATAATCAATAATTCTGAATTCAGTATCAAACAATTCAGGAATCAACAATTTTAAATTTAGTATCAAACAATTTAGTAATAAAAAATTCGACAAAAACTGTCATCAGTGATGGGTTATATATGATGGGTCATAGTTATGACATGACATTGATCATCCTTAGTAAAAAAAGGTTAAAAAGATAAAATATCCAACTTCTTTTAGAACACGTACGAGGGTAAGGTGATTATACGTATGAGGGTAGGTTGCTGGTTCGATCCTCATGGAATGCATAGTATAAAAAAAAGTATTAAAATAGCAAGTGATACGTGACGAGTGTTGATGGCTCAGGTGAATTTTTTTGATTTTTTTCATATCTAAAAAATATAAAAAAATTATTCATCAAAGACAAATTATAAGTGACGGGTCAAAATTATAACCCGTAAAGTATGATCTTATTGGTGACGTTTAAAACTAGTTGTTAGTAACATATTTAGAGGGACAGCTAATGATTACCATCCATCATTTATATAGACTTTTTCACATAAGGGATGCAGTCCACATGGAAAGGCGCTAGCCGAGAGGTCCAAGTGCAAAGCCATTCTTACGCAGTGCCGAGAGATTGATCACCTCCGTGGCGTGTTTGAGGTGGTCGTTGTAGACGAAAAGGGAATTGTCACTGACCAACCCAAGCAGCATCAAAATTCGCGGAACCCCACCTGCGAGAGGGTGTCGTCGAATTCGTTGGCTTTAGATCGACGCGGAGGCTCACGACCTCGCGAACGCGAAAACGATGGCGAAACTCGCAGAACCGCAGCCCCGAGGCGGTTGGCGAAGTTGTCGCCACGAGACCAGCGCGGAGGTCTGCTCGGAAACTCGACGCCGTTTGTAGCCAGCAGCCACACTACTATAAAACTAATTTTAAAGATACATGATAATTTATTTTTAAAAGTGTTTAGTCTATCTGTCTCTGCTTGAAGACCGTAAAAGAGATTGTATATGAAAATATATTACCACAGATAGTTTATTTAAAGAACCGCCTATAAAAATAAATTTTTATATACAGATCACTTAAAGAACCGTTTGTGAAAATATAATTACACTAAGAAATATATGATTTCATAAAAAATATGATTCTAATCAATTGTAAATATATAAGGTTGTGATTACAAATCAAGTCCGGATTACACAAAAACCAACATCTACGCTTTTTCACCGGTCTGGCCTCCTCCTCCTCCTTGACACTAGCCTCCTCGTCAGTGAAGCCCTCAAGGGTTATCATGTCCTCCTCCATCTCCTCAGTGGAGGAGTCCTTGGAGCCGACCGCATCTTCCTCCTCCTTGGAGAGGAGGATGCACCATCCTCTGTGTCATCCTCATTCTCCTAGTTCATCGTTGGGCAGCACTGGGGTTGAGTGCCCTCCATGAAGTGCTACTGGTTCTCATCATCATGTGGAGAGGATGATAGGTCATCAAAGAAGGTTGACATTGCCTCCACCTCTAGAGATCATGGTGGTGGTGATAGAGGAGAGGTTGGAGGTGTTGGCGGTTGAGGAGGAACGATGGGTGGTGGCCATGGAGGAGAGTCCATGATGATTATGGTGTATCTAGTTAGGAACCGTGTGAGGTGAAGAAGGAGGCAAGATGGTTCGTGGATGGAATAAGGAGGTCGGGCAGGTGAGCAATTGTAATATCCAGTCACAGAAGATGAAGGGATGCC
Source organism: Phragmites australis (assembly GCF_958298935.1). Classification (NCBI taxonomy): domain Eukaryota; kingdom Viridiplantae; phylum Streptophyta; class Magnoliopsida; order Poales; family Poaceae; genus Phragmites; species Phragmites australis. Next base: position 819,630 of record NC_084927.1, read on the forward strand.
AAGCAGTTTTAATGGCGCAAAAAATGAAGTGGTGCATGAGAGTTGTGATGGGGACATTTAAGCTATCACTATCGGTTGGAGTTACCAACTAACAATGATAGACTATAATAGTAATTATCGGCGGCATGGGAGCCGTGGCATCGGTCTATCACCTGTGGTTCACAACTACAACCGGCAGTGATATCATTGCGTGGGGGGCTAGAATCGACACGTCGGTCTATCACTGTTTGTTGCAAAGTTGAACAAGCACAAGTACAAGCTCTATTTAATCCTCCTGCCTTTGTCATTTTCTCGACGCCACAAGTGAGAATTCCCTCTGACACTAATGAGAGCAAAGTTCTTTGTTCTTCCTTAATCTTATGACTTAGATCTTTGTTCTTTGATCATGAGAGGTTTGTGAAGAAAAGTATGGTTTCTTTTCATCATCATCTAGTGTTTTGTTATTCCTTAATTAGATCTTTATTCTTCTTGTCTTAAGTTCTAGTTCATTGTTTTATGTTTGTGCAGATCTACTTCTTCTTTCACCATGATGACTCATTTGAATCCTCAGAGGGTTAGGGTCTACCAGCTTGTCAGTCGTCACCTAGGTCTTGTTCTAGGCCCCTAGGAATGTTTGCTTCTAGTTGGGGAAGCCAGGTTCATTCAACCCAAAGCCGTTGCATGACCGTTTATGCTATTCTTCAGTACACTATGGGACCAAACGACACCTCTCGGATTGCCTTTGATCCCCACAACAATTATTGCTATGTTCTCTGCCCATTACGTGGAACTGTGTTGTTTCTACAAACTCATATTTGCACTATTGATGACGATAGTGTCAACTTCACCAGTGTGAGTCACATTAGCCTGGTGGAGGAGGAAGATGATTTGACAACCAATTTAAACATTAGTAGGGTTTTTTAAAACTGTTGTAAGGAACTTTTATGTATGTATTATATATTAAATTATATGTAATGAACTTGTATGTAATAATTAATATTATGTTACATACATTCTGGTTTTTTATCTTCGTAATTTTTTACATTAAGTTACTTATCTTCTCATTTTTTAGTTGTATTTTATGAAGATAGTATCACTGTTGCTTCTAGTAATTAACAACCAGCATTGATACTATCAGTGCATTCTACCTTTGCTATCCTGTAGTAACATAATGCCTTGGTTCCCATGCCCCGCACATTTATACTATTATAGTCAATTGTAATTGTGAGTCGGCAGTGATAGTATATTATTGTTGGTTGTTTCCTTTATCTGGCAGTGATAATATCTCTGATCTATATAACTTTCCTTCTCTGTACTTCTTCGACACTTAGCCACTTTGGAGCCACCATATTGATGCCTCGGATCCTCATCCATCCCAACGCTGGCCTCCTCCACAGCTCGGAGATGACACAACCTGCTCATTCATTGTAACAGCCCAAAAATTCTTTTTTCAAAAATTTATAACACAAGTAAATTAATTACGATAAAACTAATAAATTTTGCTTAGTTTTAAAATTTTGGTGCATGTTTCCCGTTTACTGCTTGTGCTACTCTGTAGTTATGTTTGAGTTCCTTCGAGTGATCTTTAATCTAATCACATAAAATGATGAATGAGTAAACTCTCTAAATTTAATGGTGCTAGGAAAGTATTTTTTATACAAGAGAAAAAAAGAAAAGAATAAATGAAACCTAATGAGTACACACACACACACACACACACATATATATACATATGTATATACAAAAGTTTTAAATTTTTGCTTGCTAATGTGTCTGAACCATATTTGCTTGACTTGCTTGGTTGTATGTTTATGGTAATATATGTATGTATATTGTACGTGTGCATGGGCATACATATATGTAAGAGTAAAGGAGTAGAAATAAAAAAAAAGGATTGGAAAAGAGAGAAAACAATTCTATTTCCCTCTTGGGCCGGAGCCATTTTCTATCCCGACCTCCTGCCTTTCTCACCCACGGGCTCAGCCCATTCTTCCTCCGCCCGGCGATTTCGGCCCATTCTTCCCCACGCCCGGCCTTCTTCGCTCACCCCGCCCACCTCCCTTACGCCATTCGCAGCCCCTCACTCTCCTCGCTGTCCCACTGACAGACTGGCCCGTGCCCTCAGTATCGTCTTCCACCTCCTCTCCACTCAGGAGCGTTCAAACGGAGTCGGACCTATCTCTGCACCCAAATCCCCAACCGAATTGAGTTCGAATGTGCAACCGAATCGGGATAAAATCTCACCGCCGCCATTTATCCCAAACTCTAGCCGAGTCCGCTGTGGCCTCACCCGCGCCCCCGATCTACATATGGGCACCCCAGGCCTACCCAGAGCACGCGGCCCTTCTTCCTTAGGTTTTTGCGCCAACGAAATTGCCACCCGAGAGCCCCTCTCCTTCAACTCCGGCGACGAGCGCCCCCGCACTCGATCTGCGCTGCCAGAGCTCAAGCGAAGCCGCCAAGTGGCCCCGTGTAGTCGCGCGAGCACAGAGAAGCTTCTAGAGGAGATCTCGTCGTCCATTCGTTGCCGGAGCGTCATCCCCGACGCCGGCTGCGGGTCCTAGTCTTCAAGCGCCGTCGCCACGCCACCGGAGGCCGCCGTGACGAACGAGAACCGCATAGGTGAGTTCGCCTTGTCCTTTCTCCCTACTCCACTATTAGATATTCTGTGTAGCTGTATATATCTAGATTAGTTCCTCCATTTGACGACGGTTGTACCATCCTAATCCTAACTTAACCGGCTATATAAATACATATGATCACCTCTTGATTGTGGTGTGGTGATTGTCTAATCCCAATATTCTCTATATGGTATCAGTTTGATCATCTTCCTTTTGCTACTCTCTTTCCAAGTCTGTCTCTCTCCCAACGCCATCCCTCACGGTGCTCCCTCCCTACGCTCTCTCTCTCTGCCCCTCCCTAACCCAACGCCACCCTGACGTGCAACGTACAACGTGTGCCTTCCCGACGCCGCAACCATGTCGACTGACTCCACGACGTCCTCAGCTACTTCGGCTGGCACTGCTTCGGCGGTGTTCTCTGAACTAGTCGCCTCAACCCCTTCGCCACGATTGCCATCAAGTCCCACGTTCCCGTGACGTTGGAGCTGAAGAACCCTAACTATGACAAATGGGCTTCCTTCTTCCGCTCCATGTGCGGCAAGTTCAGCCTCAAGTCGCACATCGACGGCTCCATTCCTGTGCGGCCGACTGATCCCGCTTGGGAGCAGGCGGACTGCTACTTCCATAGTTGGCTGTTCAGCTCCATAGCTGCCAACGTCCTCGACTTCGCCATGGAACCGGACCAGACTACACGTGATCTCTAGGTTGTCATCGAGAACCTGTCCCAAGCGAACAAAGCGTCGAATGCCATCTTCGTGAGCCACGGGTTCCACTCCATGACTCAAGGTGATCGCTCTATTTTAGAGTACTGCCAGCTCATGAAGACTGTCACCGACTCTCTCCGCGACGTCGGTCACGCCATCTCTGAGTCTCAACTAGTCCTTAATCTTCTGTGCGGCCTCAACCCCCACTTCTCCAACACCGCGGACAACATCACTGACTCACCCGATCTACCCTCCTTCGCCACGGCACGCAACATGCTCGTCCTCAAGGAGTTGTGGCCGGTGAACGAGACAAAAGTGGCCACAGATAGCACCTTCTTTTCCGCCGGTTCTTCCACTTCTTCATGAAGCTTGGGTGTCTGCCACTCCTCTACGTCCTCTGCAGCACCGTCCGACGGTGGCGACTCTTATGTGTCGACTCGCGGCGACAACAGGCGCATCAAGGGCTGTGGTTGATTTGGTGGCAACCGCGGCCAGTAGCAACAGCAGGCTGGCCCTCCTCGAGGTGGGCCGCAACCTACTGGTCCGTGGGTTTGTTTTAACCCATGGGCTGCACAACAGGGCGCTGGCAGCGGGTTTTCTCGACCCATATCCACAGGCTCATATCGCCTTCTCCCCTCCGTAGGTCTCCTTGCCGCCGGACCAATCATGGGACCAGACCGAACTTATTGCGACACTGAACCAGATGTCCCTATAGGGGTCTGGTCTGTGGGTGACGAACACCGGTGCCAACTCTCACATGTCGTCCATTGATGGTATACTACTTTCCCGCCTACATCCTTCTTATTCTTCTATTAACGTCGGCAACGGTTTCACTATTCCTGTCACTGCTAGAGGTCATTCCATCCTACCCACTTCAATATCTAATTTTGCCTTAAACAATGTCCTTGTCATTCCTTCTCTTATTCACAACCTTCTTTCTATTTGACAGTTTACTTGTGACAATCGTTGTTCTATGGAATTTGACGCTTTAGGTTTTTCTGTCAAGGACCTCCTAACCAGGCGCGAGATTCTTCATTGCAATAGCGGTGGCGACATCTGCACTTTTCCACCAGCCACCACCACTGTTGCCGCCCATGCCCACCTTGTTGTCTCGTCCACCTTGTTGCATCAATGTCTTTTTCATCCTGGTCCTGCCATCCTCGACATCCTTCATAATAAGACTCACATTTCATGTAATAAAGTAGCCCACACTCTTTGTCCCTCTAGTCAGCTAGGCAAACATGTGCATCTACCATTCACTAATTCTGCTTCATGCACCTCAGCACCTTTTGAGTTAGTTCACTGCGAAGTTGGACATCCTCGGTTGCTAGCACTTCCGGCTATTTTTACTATTTAGTCCTACCTGATGATTTCACTCATTTTTGTTGGACTTTCCCCTTCGCCGCAAATCCGATGTTCACCAACATCTTGTTGATTTTCTCTCATACGTGCATAACCAGTTCAGTCTTCCCTTCAAATGCATACAAACTGATAATGGAACTGAGTTTGTCAAAAGACCACTAGTGCCGTCCTCACTGCACATGACATTCACCTTTGCATGTCCTGACCAAATACTTCCCCGCAAAATGGCAAGGCTGAATATATTCTCCGCACATTCAACAAGTTGATTCGCACACTTTTCATTCATGCTCATATGCCACTGGCTTATTGGGCTGAAGCACTTGCTACCACCACCTATTTACTCAACTGGCATCCCTCCTCCGTAAATCATGCTATTCCTTTTGAGCTCCTGCATCGCAAAACCCCCGACTACACCCACTTACGTGTTTTTTGTTGTCTTTGCTACCCTAACCTCACTACCACCTCTCCTAACAAATTAGCTCAATGCTCCACTACATGTGTTTTCCTTGGTTACCCAAGCTCCCACAAAGGTTATTGCTTCCTAGACCTCTCCACTCGTTGTATTATCATCTCGCACCATGTTGTTTTTGATGAGTCCACTTTTCCGTTCGCCTCCTCGCTGAACACCTCTTTTCTAGACTCGTCATTTGATTTTCTCAACGACAATGTTACGCCGATGCTAACGACACGTCCGGCGCTAGCTCCGTCCCTCATAGACATTGAGCAATCGCCTCCGCCACGGCAGCTCCATCGCCAGACGTTGAGCAGCCACAATCTTCACTGACTTCTTCACCACTTAGTTTGGGCGGGCCGGCCCTCACGCCCCTAGTAGTCGTGTCTCCTGTGATGACCTAGAAGCCACGACGAACGAGTGGGCTACCCACTCCTGGGTCGCCTCCTTTTCCAGCTCAGAACAGCCACTAGGTCGATCAGCAGGGCATGGATGGCCTAGTCGCTCCTCGTGCAGCCACAACGCACCATGCGGATCCGCCTCCTATGGTTGCGCCTCCTGCTCCCATGATCGAGGCTCCTGCGGCTTCTGGCCTGATGTCGCATCTTGGCATGGGGCCGCACCAGATGATCACTCGAGCACGCGATGGCATCATCAAGCACCTCACCAGGATGAACCTCTCCGCCAGTCACACTTTGATCTCACTGATTCCTGGGAGCTACCGTAGCATGTTGGCTAATCCCAACTGGCACACGACCATGGTCAACAATGGCACGTGGCGCCTTGTTCCTCGACCCCATGGTGACAATGTTGTGATGGGTAGATATACAATCATAAATTCCACTCGAATGACACTCTGGCTTGCCACAAGGCCCGGTGGGTGGCCTGTGGCTACTCGCAGCAGCACGACATCGACTATGATGAGACATTTAGCCCGGTCGTCAAGCCATCGACCATTCGGGTTGTCCTCAGCATCGCTGCCTCCACCGCCTGACCCATTCGTCAACTTGACATGAAGAACACCTTTCTTCATGGACATCTTGAGGAGACCGTCTACTGCCAACAGTTGTTCGACTTCATCGACTCCTCTGCACCTGACCATGTTTGCTTATTGCAGAAATCCTTGTATGGCCCCAAATAGGCACCTCAGGCGTGGTACCAGCAGTTTTCCATGTACATCCGAGGCACTCTACTCTCGGCGACAGTCTGGTTTCTTGGTCCTCCAAGCGCTAGACCACGGTTTCTCGCTCCAGTGCTAAAGCTGAGTATCGTGTTGTTGCCCACGCCGTCGTCGCGTGTTGCTGGTTGCGTCACCTACTTCAAGAGCTCCACGTCTCAATTGCTTCTACGATTGTTGTCTATTGTGACAATGTCAGTGCCATCAACATGTCATCCAACCTAGTTCAGCACCGCCGCAAGAAGCATATTTAGATCGACATCCACTTCATTCGTGAAAAAAGGTGGCCCTCTGCTAGGTTCGGGTACTCCATGTGCCGTCCTCACACCAGTTCACAGACATCATGACAAAGGCTTTGCCTATGCAGTTGTTCATCGACCTCCGGTCGAGTCTTTGCATCCGGGATCCTCCCGATGTGATTGGGGGCGGGTATTAGAGATATTGTGTAGCTGTATATGCCTAGATTAGCTCCTCCATTTGAGGATTCTTGTACCTTCCTAATCCTTGCCTAACCGGCTATATAAATACAGTTGGTCACCCCCTTGATTGTGCTGTGGTGATTGCCTAATCCCAATATTCTCTACACCATGCTAGGTCGTGCGTCGCCGCTCTATTCGTCGGCTTCTAGCCCGAACTATTCTCAACTCTCCGATCGCGTGCATACGGTCAGGATTAGATCTATATTGTACCCCGTCGGTCCTTTAATCACAGCCGTCTGAGATCAGTTTGACACATTATATATATCATTTCTAATCCAAGTTAGCATCTTTTCCACGTTATAGTGCCACCTTGGCCGGACACGTCGGCCCTAAATCCCACGTGGCAGTGCCACATCAGCAATTTTGCCCATGTGTAAATAAAAGTCAGCAGAAACATTTTCTTTTTCTTTTAAAATATGATGATAATGTCATATAGGTCTTCTGCTGAGGCAATAAAACATGTTTTACAATAGTAGCAAAATAACTTCAATAATTCTCGTAAATGCTAATTTACCTGTTAATGGTTTCTTAAATGTTTATCTTTTTTAAAATAAATTTTTTAATTATGTTCATTGAATCAATCCTAGAATAATCCTATAACTAGTTAATGATTAGTAAAAAAAATATGAAAATGATTTTAATAAAGTTTTACTTTCATAAATAAATGTTTATTAGTTTTTTAATGTTTTCTTGATTTAATAATTTCAACAAATATATTTTTTGGTATAAAATATTGTTAATAATGTTAATAATGTTATTTAATTCCATTTAATGTATTTATATAGTTTTATAATTCAAATAAACGCTCATAAAGTCCAAAAAATATAGAAACATCCATAAAATTATGGATTGCCCTCGGAAATTCTAGGAAAATTCCTAATTACTTAGTTTCATCTACAGTTAATCTTTTAGACCTATTTTAATTTTTCAGAAGCTGTAACTTATCAACCGTTGTTGGTGTAAGAAAATATCTGCCACGAACAAGATGTGACGAGAACCAACTCACAGGAGTGGCTCAAGCTAAGGGAAAAAGTGAAGAGGAAAAGAATGCCTAGAGTGATTGTGAATTATATTGCCCTAGGTATCGTGTGCCCATGGTTTGTATTTATAGTATCATTCAGAGAACAAGTGTACAAGCACACCCTTATGGGGATTGTGATACAAGTTGCTGCTTACATGGCTGGGGACCTAGGGCTAGTCTAGTAAAAAATTCCCCCAGCCCAGACCATAATATCAACTGCTTTGATATTATCCTCGAACACTGGAGGTTACTGTGATGGCATGTGGTCACAACGCTTAGTCGGTTGTCGACGATGGCACACCAGCCTTGTGTGGAGAACCTAGGTGTCAGGGCAGTGTAGCATCTAGGCTCCTAAGTAAGTGGTAAGTGTTTTGGTGATTAATGACATCCGTATCATTATGACTAATGCGTATGTTTTGAAGGGAATCAAAATTCTTTAGTTCACAATGATTGAATGAGTTTTCTTGGTCGCTCATGGAATTCTATTGGTCGATCAAAGTACATTTGCATCAAGATTAAGGATCTTCTAGTTCTAAGTGTCACAAGATGACGAAGGATACTTAGAGTAGACATAGGTCTCTTTTTGTCTTTTGATCATACTATAAAGGGGGGTAAGTGTTGTACCTTGATCTAATTGGATGCACACTTGCGAAATTCTAGCACTAGGTAGCTCAAAGAAGCCCATGGGTGAGAAGTTGAGAAGTTAGAACTCAAAGTCGATTGAATTGGACGAGTTCCGGAACGTTTGTTCTCACCGGATTGTCCGGTGTGAGAAGGATTATACTCATCGGACTATTTTTCTTCTCTGTGAAGATTTCAAATGACCTCACCGGATTGTCCGATGATGGAAGGAATTTTGCATCGGAGCATTTAACAGAAGAGTCATTTTTTAGAGAAATTTGAAGTTACATGCACCAGATTGTCCGTTGATCTGAAGGACGCATACACCGAACTATTTAACAGAATGATTGTTATTCTGGAGAAAATTAGAGTTGAACTGACCGGATTGTCCGGTGACTTAAAGGAGTTATCACTGGACTATTTAACAGAAGCTTGGTATTTTTGGAGGAAATAGATTATAACTCACCAGACTATCCGATGATGCTATGTGGAAGAACACCGGAGCATTTTGCAACGGTTACTGACAACTGTCGGATCAATGTGTGGAAAAAGTAAACTCACTAGATTGTCCGGTGTTAACAGAGGCATGTGCACCGGACCATCTGGTGTTCACAGAAAAAGTGAGTGGTTGGGCAATGGCTAGATTTGGACCTCTAGCCTATATATACCACCTCACTTGATTTCATTCGCCTCTCTTGCAACCCAGAAGCATTCATACACAGTGTGTATCATCTAGAGGCAATGGAGAGCACTTGAGGTGATTTGCAAGTTCTTAATTGAAGATTAAGGACTCCATTAGTGTTTTAAGAGTAGTGAGTGTGCATCTAGCTATTGTTTGGGTTTGATAGGGATCAAGTGAATCAGTTAGCTTGTTACTCTTGGTGGTTGGCAACACCTAGCCGATCGTGGAGATTGGAGGTATTCTCGCTGAGCTCTTGGAGGTCTTGTGGGAGCTCTGGGAAGCTCGTGTACTTGGTTTGATACCCGCTAATCCGGAGATAGAGAAGTGGCAATCACTAGTGAGCACTTGAGTCTTGGTGACTCAAGGGGGAGCGATATCCTTGTGTGGATGCTCCAACGAGGATTAGTGGAGAATGCCAACTCCTCGATACCTCGGGGAAAACTCGGTGTTCCCTTTACCTACTCTTGTTACATTCCGCATTTTGCTTCTAGCATTTCATTCATGCAAGTTTCTATTTCGCACTTTACTTATGTTCTATATACTTGCATGTTTGTGCTTATCATTCTAGCTTGCTAGGTCATCTAGTTGCTTTTTATTCATTCTAGGCTAAGATTGCTCTTTGTTCTAGAATTCGGTAGTTGGGTTAGTTTTTTATTAGTGCCCTATTCACCCCCCTCTAGGGCCATTAGATCCTTTCAGGCAGCCATCACTTGCACTGGGTGTCAGGGCGGTCACCACTTGCATTGGGTGTCAGTGCGGCCACCACTTGCACTGGGTGTTAGGGTAGCCACCACTTGCTCTTGGTGTTAGGACGGTTACCACTTGCATTGGCATTAAATGTCAGTCCCATCATGGCCGTCTATTTGACCAGTGGGCCTGTCCCGTTTGGTGCATCGAGGGCTCTGAAGGCTTGGGCCTTCGAGATCCCTTCAATGCCCGTAGTTGCCAGAGGGGTTATCAGCCTGACAATCTTTGAATGCAGTCCTGATGGAGCCAAGGGGCATCGGGGAGTTCTTGGTTGCAACCTCCCAATAGTATCCATGGGCTGGGGCATTCCCTCAACAACCGTAGCTTCGTGTTGACCTATTCTTTCGTGAGAATGTTCCAAAAGATGTGATCTTGTGCATGATGATATTTGATGTGTGACATTTGGTTCTTTTTGGATCTTGATGTTTATTTGTTATCTTTTCGCTTATGTTTGCGAGTAGATGATAGTGTTTCGGAGGTGCTAGAAGGTCTTTAGGACCAGGACTTTGAAGATTTAACTGAGTATTATGAAGGCAAGTTGTGTTCTTGACCATTTTTATCCTAGTTTTTCAAATATTTTTTTTTTACAAAAATGCATGCTAATAATATTGTCGAAAACCCAAAGTTGGACTTTACACTAGTTTTGCTTTAACATCCTTGTTGCCATGGTTTTGATTTTGCATGTGGAAGGATAGATGATGCTTAGACTTGCTTTGGGATGGTGATAATGATAATGGTTTTAGGCAGTTATGATAAAAGATGAATGTATAATTTTTGTTGAAATATGGAATTAGGATTTGTGCAAGTGGTTTGATGAGACCGGTACAGATTGTACCATTTGGTTTGTGGTAGTTTTGATAAAATCTAAGGATCGGTTCGTAGAGCACTCTTTCCAAGTTAATAGTACATCCACAAGCCTGATATAGGATAGACCTAGCTAATTAATTTGCTTTACTCTCGGTATGGTGTAGACCATTTGATTGTATGGAACGGAAGGGTGCACTTCTAGGGTTCCCATAAGGCATAAGAGGGGGCTTCCATTGTTGAGGTGCCTTCACGCGGCGGTGAAACCTTAGCAGGTATGCACATGTTGAGAGGGGCTTTGTAAAGGCTTTGTAATGGTTTCCTAGCTGCACACCTCAGAAGTGTGGAAGTGTTTAATCGACACAGACAAAATTGGTAATCATGACTTGTGGGTAAACTGTACAACCTCTATAGAGTGTAAACTGGTTAATTAGTCGTAGTCACAGTTCCGAGTGGCAAGGAAAACCTCACATGATTAGTACTTAATTTTTTGAATGGTTTGATCAATCATGGTGGTGGAAACTATGATCGAGGCACTGGTCAACCTTACTGGTGGGAACCATGGTTGAAGTGTTGGAAGGTTGGTTAAATCAAGATGGTTGAAATCTTTAGGTGGCTATTTATTTATGATGCAAAAGAGCCATTCTTGCCATATTATTGTTCAAGCCTTCATATGTATATTATTTTCCTCACAACTTGTTGAGTACGATATGCGCTCACACTTGCTATCACCAAACAACAGTTGGACAAAACGTTGGATAGTTCACGCAGTATGGATCGTTCTAATGTGTTGAATATATTGGTTTGCCTATGGAGAAGTCATGAAGGATTAAATTTGCATAGTTCTGCTGCAGTTTTTTTGGATCTTGGCCCTTGAAGGTCACTTTTGTAAGAAATTTAAATATGATTAAGTTTGATATTGTAATGATTAGCATCTATGAAGTCACTATGTGTTGGGCTTAATTCTTAGGCTCATCACATAGATGAGGTTGGTCAGTTTATTAGAGCAGTCTCAACATTTCACCTTAGGTGCAGCAAGATGAAATGAGAAGTCACTATCGTCGCGTATTGGAGATGGTGACCGTCAAGGTGGTGGAGGGGCAACCAAGGATATGTACGTCTTTGGACACTGGATGAATTTGTGGATGGCTTCCCCTAGTGTTGTCACATTATGCTATCAGGGAATAGGAAGTGGGAATGACATGCAATTCATATGTACTATGTCCACTCTAGCGAGACTCCGTGCACCATCTATTCTTCACCACATGGAAATGCCAAGCCCATGCCAAACTCAAGGATGTGATCGAAGACAACAATGGTAGGCAAGAGGAGCTTGCACTTGGCAGCCACCTCTATGTCATCGGCAGTAAATCTATCGCTAAGGACCTCATGTGGAAAGTCGGTGTTAGGATATCCACCACTAGGGAGGTCATCTGGAAAGATGATGTGATTTAGAGAGCCAAGTTGCATTGATGCGTAGCAACTCTGGTGCTGAGCCTGTGGAGAGTCAAGTGGTGTGGCTGTATCCTGCTGCCTGAGAGCTTGTACTCACTCTTCGACTCACTTTTGCATTCTTTCTTCTATCTTTCCTAACTTTTCTTGGTACTCAGTGAAGAGCTACCTTCTCATTTGTTCATGCTAAACGTTGGTTCTCCTTGAGCTCCTGTATGAATCAACATCATCAGGGAATCCCAACCTCCATAGAATCGTACTTCATAGTCCACGCATGCGATCTGGGTGCTCTTAGCACTACTACAGAACAGGTCATAAGTAGCGTCTCATCAGTGTCAGTTCGAGCGTAACCGGTACTGTTGATGTATCAGTGCCGGTTCTTAAACTCCCGCGTGCAAACTATGATTGATGTGCCAAGAACTAGCACTGATAGGCACTACCAGTGTCGGTTCTTGGCTGGAACCGACACTGATACTTTAGTGCCGGTTCTAGCATGAACTGGCACTGATAGTGCCTATTAGTGCCTATTTTTGGTGCCTCAATTATTGCTTGTGTGTGGGAGTTTAAGAACCGGCACTGATAGTCGCTATCAGTGCTGGTTGGAACTAGAACCGGTATTAATAGTGACTATAAGTGCCGATTGGAACTAGAACTAGCACTGAACATCTGTGTTATATTTATATCCAACACTTAGCTGCTCTTCTAGTTTGCTCCATTCAGCTTGACACCGCTCGTCCTCCCCGATCGCTGCCTCCTCCTCGTCCGTAGCCTCCTCATCGTGCGTCGGCTCATCGCCTTCTCGTCCTCGTCCTCCTCCTTGTCCTCGTCGTGCGTCGGCTCACTGCTGCCTCCTCCTCCTCGTCGCACGCCAACCACTGCCTCCTCGTCCTCGTCACGCGCCGACCACCACCTCCTCGTCCTCGTCTTGCGTCGGCCCGCCACTGCCTCCTTGTTCTCATCGCGCGCCGGCCCACCTCCGCCTCCTCGTCTCCTCCTTGATGTCCCCATGGTGAGCAGCAGTGGCAGTGGAGGTGGAGGGCGTAGATCTAGGCAGCATGGAGGCGGCCGCTCCATCCTATCCGGTCGCCCAGGTCTGGGTGACCACCCTCGTACTCCCGACCTCCAGATCCTCAACGGCGTATCCCCTTCCTACCTGGAAAGGTCACAAAACACCTGGGTTAGTTCTCAAATTTAAGTTAGCAAATTGTAGTTAGCAAATTGTAGTTAGTAATTTTAGTTAGCCAATTAGGTCCTGAAATTAGATATGTATTTTAGTTCAAAATATGTTGGCTTATTATTAGATGTGTATGTCATGATATTAGAGGTGTATCGCTATATCGGTGTTTTAGATGTTACCATCATTTCCTAGTGAGTAACTAGTTTGTTACTTCGTTGTTCTGCAATTGATGACTTGACATAATTGCGAGATTATCCACATGTGCAGATTGATATGGCATTGGCATTTTTTCTCTGAGCATGTAGACGTACCTGTGACTTGTCTTAGGTACATCTGCATGCTCAGAGATGAAAATCCCTTTGCTACAAATTATAAGAAGGTCAGATAATATTGCAGTTTGCAGTTAACAAATTTAGAAACTAACATGTCGATTGATGTAGATGCTTCCTTATCTACAATGGCTACATGACATTATTGCAGACCTTGGTGGCACACCACCTGTGGTGACCACCATATTGGCTGATAACAATAAAATGAAGATCACTATCTCTTTTGGCATTACTTTTCCTAAAGAAGGATATACCACTTTAACAGCATCAAGCTTCTAAATAGACCAAAGACTTATGGCTGAAAGATCTATTGTTCATGCGCTTCTATAATCGGTTATCCTGCAACTTGGATACATGTTTCTGGACTATCGGTATTTCAAATTGAAAGCGCTTGAACAGAATGAGGATGTGCTTGCAATGACTCCTAGGCTCTCGCGGTTACATGCAGCTGAAATGGTTGGTGACATAAACCTATAGTTTGTAGCTAGGATTATTTCAATAATTTTGCCTCTATATTGTTGCTCTTTATCTATAGGATTTTTACTGGAACACTCGGATGCAGATGGATCGTAGCTTGACTTCAATCTTACGTCTTCTTGCCCAGTAGTGGGGGTACACATTACTTGCTCCTCAATGCAGGAAGGTCCGGGAAGGAAAGTACCAGTCAAACCTTAAGTTTCAGTGTGATAGTAACAGTTTCGTTATTTACGGAAGTACAATAGAACTTCCGTTTGAATTAATGCATTAAGTGTTTATCGTGACTTAAACATTAGAAGAATGGATGCATGTGCATGTGATACATTTTGGATTGTGCAATTTTTTTTTGCCGAGATCTATCAATGCCAGTTTTATTTCAGAACCGACACTGATAATTCATTATCAGTGTCGGTTTGTGGATGGAACCGGCACTGATAATGATTTTCAGTGCTGGTTCCGTACTCGACATTGATAGTTACTGACTATTAGTGCTGAGTAATCAGTATCGGTTGAAAAACCACCACTGATGGCGATTTTGAACCGACACTAATGAGGTATTTTGCAGTAGTGTTGTTTCCCAAAGGAAAGGTTAGTATATCTTTTTCTCTAGATGCTTGGAAAGATCCTTGTGAGGATTCTTCTGAAAGTTGCAAGAACCTTTGGGCCACTTGCTTGGTTTCTGGCTTCCTAAAAGTGAAGAAGCCATTAGACGAGCATATGGCCCTCCCTTAGTACTCTTGGCGCATGTACCCACCGGTGTCGAGCCGATGGGGATGAGTGTTGCGTGCCTGGCATGCCATGTTAGCTAGAATCTGCTACACAAATTCCTCAAATTGGCACCTCTCCACAAACTCTCCCCATTGATCCTCCAAGTACCCATAAGTAATCAGGTCCTTCCAGTAGGGGATCAGATCCTGCTTCATATATGTGTTGTAAAGCTCGTGATGATGATGACTGGATAATTATCATATCCGGGAACCCCAGGGTTTCCTGTAATTCTCAGAGCATATCTCTATCTCCAGTAAAGGGATACTTGGATGAAAAGAAAGTACCCGTAGGCACCTAGGGTATCTCGTAAATAGGAAAGTTTATCTTTAAGAATAGGAAGAAAGACTCTAGAAGACAGACAATGCCCCCTTATATATACGGAGACTGAGGCCCCAATGGAGCACAAGTTATTACGAGCCATATCAGAAGTCTCTACAAGTCATTAGAACTTAGACAAGTGCACAAACTAGAAGACACTACAAGCCGAGCAAGGAAGTCACTAAATAGGATATATCCATCTAGGCTAGCCACGCACCCCCTTGAAACAGGCTGAAATCATACAAGACAAATATGACATAGGGTTATTATCCTATGGGAGGCCCGACCTGTCTAAAGACTCTATGTGTGCTCTTTTGATTCATTTGCTCATGGCATCCTCTATCTATTCTACAAATTCATAAGATCAGTGGTTCACCAATCGTCGATAGCTGGCGCCGTCCGTGGGGATCATAATAATAGGCATTAAAGATTCTACACAGAACGTACCATCGGCTTAGCCCAAATCTACGTCGAGGACTAGTTTTTTTAGATGAGGGGTTCTACGACAACTTTACCCCTCCCCTGACGACTCGGCGATCGATCGGGTGAACTTTGACGAAGATCTTTCTAGAAACAATTCTAGCAATGAGGTAAGTCACTTTACGGATCAATGCACCAAGGATTACAGCATTGATTTTAAACCACTCGGTTGCAAATACAACTGTCAATGCCCAATTCTACATAAGTTGGGGTCTTCCCCCGCAACTTCCAAGAACATGGATTATCACTAGAGCAATTTAATGAAAAATACATGATGGATCTGGGCACTTCCCTCTAGTGGAGGTTGCCCCCGAGAAGTCTTCGCCATTGGAGATGGGGGTGACAAACTGAGTAATCATGATGACAATCCAGCAAACGTGCCCTAACTGGGTGACAGCTAGCAACAACTAAACATGCCACCTCAGATCCTAAACCCTAATGGGGCACAGGGTTTAGAATCTCCCGATCATGAGTAGTAGGCTCAATGCTTTAGATCTGTGACTGCTCACAGGCTCCTCCTTCGATAGGAGTCTCTCATGCGTCCTCTAACTATAGATATGATGACCCCTGTCGATAAGGGCTAGATGAACTCGGTGATCAGCATGATGAAAGAAGTTCTCATCCAAGCCAAGAATTCCCATGAAGCCCTAGCCGGGAATAGCTCTAATCAGGGAAGATCATGTATTGCCATGTCACAAGAAGTATTAAACTCAGAGAGTCATAAACCCTGGAACAAGGTGTCCCGGGATGACAATCGGGTAGCTAACCACCGTAGGACCACACCAGTCAATGGTCATCTGATCAACAACTTACGCCAGGTTATTGAAGAGAAGAGACGCCTGTGGACACCTGAGGTGGCATCATCCGCCCCTTGATGATCATATCGGGGAACTTCCTAGCGCCATTCAAGCCGAGGCCGACCTCCGACCCATGTGGGCAAAACACCCGACATGGGCAAAACACCCGACGTTGCTGGAACCAAGCAAGGCTCCATCAACGGATGTCTTGCCTTTTCTTTGGATCTACAAAATGTAAGCTGGCAATCTAGGTTCCGCCCCAGGTCGATCAAGAAGTACAATGGGAGCATGAATCCCATTAAATTCCTCTAGATCTATGCCATGACCATCCAAGCGACTAGTGGGGATGAGAAGGTAATGGCAAACTACCTCCCCACAACCTTTGAAGGTGTAGCCAGGACATGGTTGACTAGTTTATCGCCAGAGAAAATCTACTCATGGGAGCAGCTTTGCGACGTATTTCAAGCTAACTTCCAATGTAGGTACATCCACCCTAGCATGAAAAACGATCTCTACCATTGCGAGCAGATGGCGAATGAAACCTTGCTAAGTCCGTACACCGCTTCATGAATACCCAGAACACCATCTGCAAGATCAGCGACTATGACGTCATCCAAGCATTCACTCAGGGGGTTAAGAGCTAGAGATGCGTTGAAGATATCGCCAGAAAAGAGCACGAGATAGTCAAAGAACTCATGAGGATTGTCGATGAGTCCGCCAAGGTGGAATACGCACTCCTCTTTGTCAAGGAGAAGACCCTAGTCATCAAGCGTCCTCAACCCAAGCTTGATAGTGACAAAGTCAAGAGCAAACACAAGAAAAACACCAAGGGAGGTAAGGGTAAGAAAGTTAAATCTGATGAAGTTTTTTTACAGATCTACCCGATATTCGCCCCGAGAAGCGCTCTAGTCGTTCCCTTGGCAAGAGCTTCACACCAGGCTCTGATGAATGCAACGGTAAGCCTTGTGCAACCTTCACCAGATTGACAACCACAGCCTCCACGAATGCCACCTCTTGAAGAAGATGGTAAAAGTGGAGGTCGAGAAAGCGGCCAAAGGAAAGAAGATGCAGGTCGTAGCCTAGAGTAGGGACTTGAGCTCCAGCAGTAGTGAGGACAACATGGACCTGATGTCTTTTCAGCCAGACAAGAGGACGGTCGACCACATGTTCGGTGGTTTTGCTTCCTATGAGTCCAAGAGGCAGTACAAGATAGTGGCCTGAGAAGTCATATCTGCCATCCCCAAGGGTCACCAAGACGTTAAGTGGTCAAACATCGAGATCTCCTTCGGCCAAGATGATTGCCCTTAGAACTTCGTATGACCATTCCACTTCCTAATAGTGGTCAAGCCTACAATTAATAACTGCAAGGTCACCCGAGTCCTTATCGATGGAGGGAGTTCTCTTAACATCCACTTCGCAGGAGCACTTGAAGGGATGTATATCTCATGATCTGCCATCAAGCCGGTTACTCAATTCTTCCACGGTATAGTACTCGGATCTTTGTTCACTCCCATCGACCAGATATCGCTCCTTGTCACCTTCAGGAAGCATGATAACTTTTGGACAGAGAAAATTCTATTCAACATAGTTGACTTCGAGACGGCGTGCAACGCCATCTTGGGATGACCAACCTTGGCCAAGTTCATGACCACCACACATTATTCTTACAGTGTGTAAAGATCCTGGGACCCGAGGGAGTCATTATTGTCCAGGCCTACCCAAAAGCAGGCCTTTACTGCGACAGATGAAGTCTGGCCATGGCCACACAACATCAACCTGACAAGGAGACAAAAAATTTGAGACCTAAGGTAGTCGTGAAGTCCCATGGAGAAGTCAAAGCATTTTGTTTGGACCCAACGGAGCCCTCCAAGACTGTTCGGATCAGCTCCAACATAGATCCAAATAGGAACTCGTGATCTTCACCTTCCTTCGGGCAAACACTGACATGTTCACATGGCAACCGTTCGACATGCCTGATATCCCCAGGGAAATGATTGAGCATAAACTAGCTATCCAGCCTGACGCAAAGCTGATCAAGTAGAAACTTCGATAGTTCACGCCCGACCAGAAGGAAGACATAAAAGAGGAAATCAAAAGGCTCACCAATGTAGGATTCATTTGAGAGGTGGATCATCCCGAATGGTTCGTTAACCCCGTCATGGTCAAAAAAATCAAATGGTAAGTGGTGAATGTGTGTTGACTTCACCAATCTCAACAAAGCATTCCTTAAGGACGCTTTTCCCTCTACCATGAATAAGTCAGATAGTTGACTCCACCTCTGGCTATGACTATCTAAGCCTTATCGATACCTACTCCAGTTATCACCAGATTAGTATGCATCTAGATGATGAGGAGAACACCTCCTTCATCACTCCGTGTAGAGTCTATTGCTATGTCAAAATGCCCTTCAGATTGAAGAATGCAGGTGCCACATACCAAGGAGGAATACAAATAACACTCCATGACTAGATCAGCCAGAATGTTGAGGCCTACGTCGATGATCTCGTTGCCAAAACCAAAAACAAGGAAGATCTCATCTCCAACCTACAAGAGATGTTCAACAACATGCACAAGAATCGAGTCATGCTGAACCCAAAGAAGTGCGCATTTGGAGTCAATGCGGGAAAGCTACTCGATTACCTGGTGCCATACCAGGGGATCAAAGTCATCCCCAAGAAGATCAAAGCCATGGAAGAGATGCAACGCCCCAGGTCAGTGCGAGAAGTTCAGAGACTAAATGGGTGCATGGCAGCCCTCAACCATTTTATCTCTTGACTTAGAGATCTAGGACTTCCCTTCTTCAAGCTTCTATGACAACATGACAAGTTTGAATGGCCAAAAGAGGCAGATGAGGCATTCAAGAATCTGAAGAGGTATCTTTTGTCCCCCAGTGCTAATCGCTCTCAACCCAATGAAGATCTTTTTTATATATCGTGGTCGGACCATGTGCCATGAGTGAAGTATTGGTGGTGTGAAGAGAAGTGCTAGACAAACGCGAGAAAAGCCAATGACCAGTGTACTACGTCAACAAAGTACTCCATGGTCCCAAAGAATGCTACCCACAAGTGCAGAAATTATCGTATGCTATGCTGATAGCATCTTGGGAATTGCAACATTATTTACAGGCTCACAAGATCATCATACCATCAATATTCCCACTTGGTGAGATCCTAGATAACAGAGATGCAATCAGCTGAATTGCCAAGTGGTCCATTGAGCTTGGGGAATTTAACGTTCACATCGTACCTTGAACAACGATCAGTCACAAGTACTCACCGACTTCGTGGTCGAATGGAGAGAACTCGATCAACCCTAGGATGACTGCGGTAACTTATCAGATGTATGGACTCTATTCTTTGATGGATCGCTCAAGCTTCAAGGTGCGGGGACTAGGATTATACTGATATCTCCTATGGGAGAAACCCTATAATACGCTTTGTAGATTGATTTCCTGGCCACGAATAATGTAGTCAAATATGAGGGTTTGCTCGTCGAACTCCGAGTAACTTCTACTCTTAGTATTGGCCACCTACTCATGAAAGAGGATTCACAGTTGGTGGTGAAGCAAGTTATCAAGGAGTATCAAACCTCAGATAAGATCATGAAGGACTACCTCATGGAGGTGAGGAAGCTAGAAAAGAAATTCGTCGGACTCGAGGTCAAGTATATCCCAAGGAAGTATAATTGTCTCGCCGATAGTCTTGGCCATCTAGCATCATCATGATCTCCAGGACAAACTGGGATTTTTATAGAAAAACTCAAGTCATCTGTGAAATCATTAGATGCCATGTCCAAAGGAGTGGTGGTCTATGAGACCTATAACCAGCTCAGGGGCTCGCTAGGTATCGACGCCCCAAAATGAATCACGGGGGAACTTGTGGCTTAGCTCAAAAGCGAAGTTTTGTGGGTAGACCCAATCCACAAGTACCTTTAATATCAAGCTGTTTATGAGGATGATGCATTAACTAAGCAAATTTCCCATTGAATCAGGATGTATACCTTGGTGGATGGCACCCTCTAACAAAGAGGTGCTCACAAGGTACTTATGAAATGCATCTAGACAAGGTTTCTATTGTCCATTGGCTCTCCATCACAGCAGATGCGTACATCTACCCGTTAATCCCTACAGAGATTCCCTTGTCATGGCCATTTGTGACTTGGGGGCTCGATATTCTAGGGCCCTTCTCGATAGCGCCCATGGGCTTCAAGTTCCTATTCGTCACAATTGGCAACTTCACCAAGTGGATTGAAGCTAAGCCAATCGATAAAATCACTTTGGCAGCCGTTAAGAAGTTTGTCATAAAGAGCATCATGACAAGGTTCAGCATGCCAAGTAGGATCATCACCCACAACAACACTCAGTTCTCCAGCGTGTTGTTCATTGATTATTGTGAAGGACTAGGCACTACAATTTGCTTTGCGTCCGTGGCTCATTCGCAATGTAATGAATAGGTCAAGCGAGAAAACAGTCTAGTACTTCAAGGAATCAAAACCCGCATATTCAACCATTTATCCGCCTATGCTAAAACCTGGGCTTTCGAGTTGCCTAATGTGCTCTGGACACTCCGAGTGACATCCAGCAGGGCAATAGGTCAAACACCTTTCTTCCTAGTCTATGGGGCTAAAGCAATGTTGCCCTGTGAACTAAAGATCAAATCTCCCCGAGTGGAACTGTACGCAGACAAGGATGAAATCCCGAGAAGACATGATGACCTCAATGTTCTCGAAGAAAAAAAGACACAATTTCTGATTAGATCAGCGTGGTACCAGCAAGCTCTCTGACGCTACCATGACGAGAACATCCACAAAAGACCCTTCGGACCTAGAGATCTAGTTCTACAACTCATACAAAACCAAAAAAATAGCAACAAGCTATCTACGAAGTGGGAAGGACCTTATATGGTGGTCGAGTCTAACCGGCCAGGGTCGTATAGGTTAGCTACGGAGGATGGTCAAGTCCTTAAAAATTCATGGAATATCGACCAGTTTTATAAGTTCTATGTGTAAGTACACATGATATATTTTGTAATATTAGTTCTCATATTACACAAACATATATATGTCATTTTACCTATTTCGATCAAATGCCTTTAAGAGCAGAGATAAGCCACTATTCGGATACTAACGCCCATACACACACTTGGAATTCTAGACTGCCCATCCGGGAATCCTACCTCGATAACTAGTCGGGGCTTCAGATATACTCGGACAACAAAACTTGTCATGCGCGCTACATTTCTAATGAGAAGGGAAGAACATCTTTTAGGGACCACAGAAAACCTTATCGTGTCCTCAGGTGCTTAAAAGCCAAGATGTTTTTCACTCAAAGTCTGGTCTAAGGTAATAATGATGAACATCCTGACAGGAAATTCCAAAAACTCCCTAAGCTACTTGGAAGACACAAAGGCCAGACACTTGTTTGCACGTTCCTCGTATTCAAAGAAGATTCACAGTCATACACAGGCATTGCAATAGAAATATGATTCTTTCATTTAACAAGATTTTGAGCTCTTTTATCGATAAGCTAAGGGAAAGAGGATTACAAGAAGTCCTAAAGATCTACTCGATGTCATGTAGAAAGAGGAAGGAGAGACTAACCTAACTCTCTCCATCCACCGGTGCCGACAGAGAGGATGAGGTCATCGGTGAGGCCCCGGCTCCCTGCTAAACTCACCGATGTCGCTACCCGATCACCGACATCTCCAATGATGAGGTGTTTGGGAAGGGCATTGGCTCCTGCTCAGACCTATTAGAGTCGCTTCCCAGACTACTCCCTCTGGCTGGCTCCATTGTCATTGCCTAAGGACGAAGGGGATGAAGTAGCCGATGCCTTGCTGTCTTTAACCAAGACACTATCGGACGCCTCATCTTCCTCCACCACAGCCGTCACCTCTTCTTCTAGTATTTCCGCCTCCAAGAGGTCCCAGTTCACTTTGTCTTGCACTTGAGACAACCCTATGGATTCCAGGGGGCTTGCCGTCTTTAACTGGGATGTCGCGGGTCATCGCCTTCTTCTCAACCTCCTCGTCAGAAGTGATGTCTATAACCTCCACTACCGAACTAAATGCGATGGGAGACAATGGTGGTGTGAGGGGAGAGTACTTGAGGGAAGACAGAGAATATTCTGGAGAAGAGGGATAGTATTCTAGCGAAGGAGGAGATTTCATGATCAAACTCAGGTTTGGGGTAGCCAAGTTTTGGTACCTTGAGGCTTTTTTAGGCTAACAGTTTAGGAGACGGCATATCTTCACCTCACAAGCATTAACTCCGGGCATGACCCCACAATGGATCACGGGTGCCCAAGTGTCGCTCGGTCATTGAGGTTGCATCTTTTCGGCTGGCTCATGCAGACATAGAGGCAGTCAACCGGTGCAACTCTTTACCTACCATGTTTTCCAAAGCGCGCAGGGCAGTTAAGAAGATAGAATGATTTCTTCACTGTACTCTTGATATAGAATATCTTCACCATCATGCAAAACTTCTCCTACGATGGTTCAACTTTCGAGCCTAACCAGCGATAAGTCTTATCTCCCCTGTACTTTTGCAGGGACATGATGATATTTTTGGGCTGATTAGAAAACCTATGCGGATGGAACACCTTCTTGAGGACTCGCTTGAGAACTTGGAGGCATTTAGAACCCTTAGTATGTGATCTGAGAACCCGGTTTGATGCATCATCCTAATCAGAAACTCGAATCTTAATTACTCGATGATGCAGTGGGAAAAATACTTATCTTTGTTGGTCAAGTACTTGACTCATTGAAGTCTAATTTCACGTACTGGTGGGGGCTTAATGATGACTACTAAATAATTACCATATCCAGACACCCTAGGATTTTCCACAATTCTCTGGGCATATCTCTATCTCTAGGAAAGGGATCCTTGGATGAAAGGAAACTACCCATAAACACTCAGGGTATCCCGTAAATAGGGAAGTTTATCTCTAAGAATGGGAAGAAAGACTCCAGAGGACGTACAACCCCTATACATATGTAGCCTAAGGCCCTTGCGGAGGACAAGTAATTATGAGCCATATTAGAAGTCTCTACAAGTCATTAGACGTTAGACAAGTCGCACAAGCTAGAAGACACCACAAGCCGAGCAAGGAAGTCACTGACTAGTATAGATCCATCTAGGCTAGCCACACCCCCTTGTAACAGGCTCAAATCATTACAAGACAAACAAGACATAGGGTTATTATCCTAAGGAAGGCCCGAACCTATCTAAAAACTCTTTTGTGTGCTCTTTTGATTCGTTTGCTCAAGCCATCCACCATCTATTCTATAAATTTGTAAGATCAACGATTCACCAATCATCGACACTTGATCTTGAAGGTCTTCCATGCCTTTACCATCTTGGTTAATGCCTATCTTTCAACGACCTCCAAGTAACCTTTAGGGATATCAAATAAACCTTTGATTGTGTCCCACAAGAAACTTTTTTTCGCTCGGTTACACTATCTTCAGTTGGCATAGGTTATCTGGACCTTTGTCCTTCCAAGTGTAATGCATGCTCTACGGAATGCCACCTGAGTGTCTAGAGGCAATATAGGCACACCTTCCTCATTGACATGAGTTATGCTACAGTGACATGTGGGCATTTGGTTTTTGCCTCAGCCACCTCTCTTTCGCTTCTATACTCTGTTTCTTCTGTTTGCTCATGAGGTGTGGCCTCCTCATCTTGTTGAGGAGAGGAGGCTTGAGGAAGTTCACATTCATCTCTAGACACCATCTTCAAAATAAGATATTTACATAACACTAACCATGAGAGAAACTATTGTCCTATATGTGAATGTAGAATTCAAACAGGTAAGCCACCTAATTATTACTATTTCTTTAACAAGAATAGATAAATTAGCATAATCATGAACATGAACTTCTGTAGGGTTTGACATCAGAATTTGGATAGCAACATACTACAAGTGAAGGCAATTCACTCGTCCAATATTGCGTGCAGAAGTAACCGAATGCAATAATGCCACTTAGTAGCTTGTGCACCCAATATCAGGACGAACAAATGACATATATTTATCCAACATCATCATTTGGTAAAAAAGATGGTTATTGAACAAGAGATTGTTTTATTCTTTACTTCAATGTAAATTGCATTTAACTAATAAGAGATTGTCTCAATCACACTACTTCAATGCAAAAAGCATTTAACTAAAAGAGATTGTTTTGTTCTGTGAACAACAAAGATGGTTCATTTTCTTCATTTTAATGCCAAAAAACATATTCGTGGTGAGAGGAGAGTAGCTTTTTATTAAGCTGCAGTCTTACGAGCTCAAAAATACAGGATATGTCTTTAGCTTTTATATAAGTGAAACAAATTTGACCCTTAGCTTTTTGTACTAATATTAGTATCTGTTCACAGTGCTCCATGTTTATATGATTGATTTTTCTTCATAGAAATGCTGGTTTTCACCTTCCAAATTTAATTTCCATAAAATTACTTGAAGACGAGGAATTAAGGAAGGTCCTCTGAGGAGAGGAGCTTTGAAGCTGTTACTCCTGGACAAGTTATAGCTGTTCTAGCTGACAAGTTCCGGAACCATTTTTTTTTAAATATATAAACACTGCAGATTTCTAAATACTGTACCATGTTGATTTCTAAAGCAAAATTTCTATAAACCACAGATTTCTAATTTTGATGCAGGTCACAAAGACAAGACCAACACATACATCAACCTTAAAGGTTTCGTGGTGAGAATCTAGAGAGAAACATCCTTTGATTATTTAAATTGTTGATAATACTGGATTTGGCCTTGTCCTTTCCTTTTTGACAATTGGATGAGTCATTTAAATGGTAGTTAACAATTGGACAACAAATTTCATGGTTCAAATTACAAACATTAACTGTTTTCTGAAACAAAGCCAGTAAGACTTATATGAAACATGGTATTTTATTAACCTTCTAGTAAAATTACCACTTCTATATAACTGTAAATGTTGCTGCATTTTCTCAAAACATTTCATAAAAATGTGAAGTTCTAATAGGAAAAACGTTGTGCAGTTCTTACGAAATAAGTTCAGAACTTCACGTGTTGTAACATTCGGATAATTACTACGACTCGAAGGGACTGGCTGGATATGCTTAGATCCTGTAGTGTCAGACACAGTTTACAAGCGCATCAACGAAGTGTGCAACTTCAGGATCTCAAACTGGAGGATGATTGTGATAAACCATATCCATGAGCATTGTATTCAGCCAGTACCACGAGATTGACATTTGCAACATCTATGCACCCAGGTACAATCTTGCTCAGTCATCAGCAGCACTTGCTGTTGATCAAGCACTCGCAGCTAATGATCAGGTGAGGGAAAAGTAGTTCAAACTATAGCTTCTGCTTCTGAAATTCTGACATTTTTCTTTTACATGGTAGGAGCATTTCAGGAGGAGGATTAGGGCGTTCTAAGGATATGACGCATGCTACTCGTCATATGCTGAGAATTATTTCAATAGGGCAGATGTTCAGAGAGCATTCCATGCAAATGTAAATGGATTGCTCCCTAGGAAATGACAAGTTTGCAGGTGAATCAGCCTCAAATTGTTATGCTAAAAATCTTTGCACTTGTAATATATAGATTTATTATTTTTTATTCAAAATTGAACTGAGCAGCAATTGCGAAAAGATGATCAAAATTTCACTTTATAATTTATTAGGAGAAATTTGGCACAGTTAGACACGAATGTGAGTTTGAGTTCTTTTTATATTCAATTATCATGCAGTGACTTAATTCTATGGTCATACATTTTTTCAGTACTTTCCATCGTACCATCTACTCCAAGCTCATCAAAGCAGAACTGAGAGTTTGGCTCTACAGGTATGCGGAATCATTTTAGAGTTCTAAGCAAAATAGACCTTATGCTTATCCATGTACAGATCTATTGATAGCGAAAAATGACATGGCCAGATTTCTTTACATGCTGGATTGTCTGGTGTTTGAGGCCGTGTCATCGCTGGACTATCTGGCGTATGGAATGATAGATTTTTGCATAATGTTTTGCTCTCTAGAAAAAAATTGTTCGGCGGTGCATCTTTTGAAACGCCAGATCATCCGGTGAGTATTTGCTCTCTGGAAAAATTTGTCCGGTGAAGGTTCCGGTGCAAGCGCCAGATTATCCGGTGAGTGCAAAGGTGAATTTTGCAGAAAGTTTTGCTCTTTGGAAAAATTTTTCTGGCAAGGTGTAAATTCTTATGATGTTATGTTTTGAGGAATATGGGAGAAGCATCACAAGCTCACCTGGACGTCATGTCTTGATGGCCAAGTCTACTCGGATTCAAAGTCAAGTTCTAGTCGGACTCCAAATTTAGTTCAGAGTCTCAGGACAACACATCAATAAAATAGACATAACTTTGGCATACAGAGTCCAATTGAGATGTTCTTAGACTTGCTGGAAAGCTTATGACAAGACCTTTCCAATGAATCTAGTCTCAGCCTTATATTCCATATAGATTAATCAGAGTCAATTAAATAATGTGCCGCGTCACCATTATGGGCCTTGTCGGGTCTTTGTATGCTTGTCAGGGTCGGAGTCTATGTTGTATCACTACTGCAGAAACCCTCTTCACTGCCGGCTCCGAAACCACCTTCACTACCAGTTTTGGAACCGACAGTGGGCAACGGGCAGTGATAGTCCACGACTATCACTGCCGGCTCGGTGGACCGACAGTGAAGGGCCTTATCACTGCTGACTCAAGGATTGAGCCAGCAGTGATACCCAAGGTATCACTGTCGGCTAAATCCTCCAGCTGGTAGTGATAAACCTGAAATCACTACCAGCTGAAGGATTCAACCGGCGGTGTTTTTCCTCTCCTCCCTCCCCTCCTCCCTCTATCTATCCTCTCTGTACTCCCTGTCACTCCTCGATCTCTCCGCCTCTCTCTCAATACATGCATACAATGATACATATATTTAATGTAATCAATAATAAATGCACCTCATTAATACATAGTAATGAACCCATGTTTCAGGTCATAGGCATCGACAAACACACATATGTACATAACAGTTCTCACAGGTCACCCCCTGAAAAGTCGATCGAGTTCAGCCAGTCCAGTATCCCTCTACTTGTACCTCTACTTCCTCTCCCGCAATGAGCACCGCGTCTGTGCATTGTCGACTGTTGGCGTGTGTACATCCGAGGACGCAGGGGGGCGGGGGGGGGGGGGGGGTGGGGAAGATGGTGGTGGAGCGTTGGACCTGGCCACGTCGTGAAATATAATACGTTGTCAAGCCCCTTGGTAGCGTTCCTCGTTGTCGCATACTCTCTACTAGAAGGAATGGTGTCATCTGAAGATCTGTGACGCGTGGATGGCACGATCAGTTCATGAAACTTGCCGTTTGGGTTGATAATATGTTCTAAGAAGAACCCGGTGATTTGTTCTTGAAGGGCATGTATTTCTGCAGGTTGTAACGCATTTGTGCGTAGTTTCGAGCGCTGCGTTTGAAGAATCGAAAGAATTAATCCTCGAACACGTATAGAACTTGAAAAGAAGGTATCAATATTTTATTAATTTCATACCTCAAGGTCCTTGAACCTAACAGCATCTCCGTCTGGCTAAATGCTTGCATGTTAGTAACAACATAAAACACGCAAAGATTGTTGCCGGCTGGTTGCCTCATAAACTTCAAGAGGGAAGGATTCGTCAGTGGAATGAATCGAACCTTTTTATTCAGTAGGAAATGCAAGACATGAATATTCAATGTGTACCGAAAAGTCGATTTTTGCATCATATTGCTTCCTGAATGGAAAGTAGATGATACTCTTTTTTCAGTATCTTGTGTACGCCCTGTACGTGAATATGAATACCAATTAAACTTCGATGCAATCGTCAAGAAGATTAAATGATCGAGTTAACCTGTTTAGCATATCGATGAGGTGTTGGTAAGTCGTCTGATCTCTCTTTTGTGAGTCCAAGACAATAATCTTGATCAAGTCTGGGTAGATGACCAGGACATTCCAATGAAAACTGCAGAATATGTCACCATAGCAAATTAGTACTAGAATCGAGTTACCCATAAAATGAGGATGCCATGGCGCACAAACATGTACTCATAATTGTAGGGTAAGAGTATGAATTTCTTGTATTGGTGGTGAAGCAGACACTTCAATAAGTAGTCCTCGGTGAAGTCTGGATTCTCGCTTATAAGTTTCTGGTTCACAAGCCCAGGATCGATGAATCCTACTTTCTTATCTAAGTCTTGTTCGCTTGCTTGGATCTCCATTCTACGAAAGAGAGAAGTTAGCTATGCAATTTCAAGGTACAAGATCATATAACGTGAATTATATCATAAGTCACTTACAGAGTCGACACTCTGACTATACCCACGTCGAGGGCATTTGCCTTATACAATTCATACAAGTCCTTGAAATACACCCAGAAGGAGCCATCCCCGTTGAGGATTAATCATCTATATATCTTATGAGGAACGCCTGAAAACCCTGTCTGGAATGCTCCAAGTACCATTGATGTAATCGGCGCATTTGAGTTGTAAGGTTTCTTTCTATATCTGGTTTGACCAATAGTTTGGTTAACTCAAACGGCCATGTAACATCCATCTTTTGGATATCCGCTCCTATAGTAAGCCATGCTAGTTCCTCTGTTGTTAGTCTTGATTCAGCTAGGAAGTCCGCAATGCTTGGAGCATCCTTAATGATTGGGCCTGACTTGCACAGCTACTCCGACAACCATCGGGGCTGGAGCGTGCACCATCAGGAGACACTTTTGGCAGTTCCTGTTCACTCACAATGGCACCCCGTTGATGCATGAGGGCTTGGGACACCTCTGCTTGGAGCGTATCCACAAGCCCACCACCATTATCAAACCAACAGGGAAAATAACCAACAAATTTCTTGGAACGTATCCACAAGCCCATCACCATTATCAAACCATCTGGTGTGCGTAGATATGTTTTGTTGCAGAGAGTTTAGAGGTGTGGTAATTGGTTCGGCAGAAGACTCCGGTGAGTTCATAGTCTATATCGGATTATCCGGCATACATTAGGAAAGTGTTTAGGGTTCTAGCCGAATTGAACTCGCCGGATGGTCCGGTGTTCATATTTTTGTTCTCGCCGGACCATCCAGCATTCAGATTGAGTCCGAGTTGACTTGTAATTTTAGATCTGTTCTGATTCTTTCGTGTTTTCAGCCGAACAGGGCTCACGTAGGCTAGGGTTAGAGTCGTATTCCATAAGGGTCAAGTCCAAGCCGCCCCTATAAATAGTTGAGGGGGTGGAGGCCAATTGCAACAAATCAGTCAATCACAAAAACTGCATCTACTTGTGTTCTTCTATTCTTTCCTGCACATTACGGTAGTGTAGGGTTAGTTCTTCGCTACTACTTTGAATCCCCAGGATTTGGATGGTAGTTCTTCGTCGACTTGCTTGTAAATCATCCGGACGGTGGCTCTTACGGTTGCTGGTCGAAATTCTTTGCTTGTTTGCTCGTAAACAAGTCGTGTGTCACTGCGAAAAGTGATAATTATCGATGATGGATTTGTGTGTTGCACGGGATTACCAAATTCTGGGCGAATAAGATCTTTTCATCAAAAAATAGTTGTTGTAACCTACTATCTAAGCAAATAATGCGGAACAAAACTAGAAAGTATTCCTTTTCTCTCAGTTGTGCTCTTCTATTTTACTTGGATATAGAGGTGCACCTGGTACTCTGGAGTCATCGGGGAGGTTGCCGGAGAGGAATGCTGGGATCATCGAGGAGGTCGGGGTGGTTGTTGGGGAGGAGTCACTGGGGACGACCGTCAGGGAGGAGCATCAGGGATGTCGCCTAGGAGGATTCGCTGGGTGGAGCTCTAGGGTCATTGGGGAGGTCACCAAGGAGGAGTCACCATGGAGGAGCACTGGGAAGGAGCGGTGGCCAAGCTAGGGTTTACGAGGTGGTGGTGCGGGTTTGGGAAGAGAAAAGGCTGAAACAAATTTATATACAGATCCTAATACAGACAGGTCATTACTCCCAACTGTCTGTACTATTAATAGTATAGATGGTTCCCACTCCGGTGCTCCGAATGGACCCATCTTCATTGAGCAACGATGTGGCTAACGCTGAGGGGATCGCAAACTACGCCCCTCAGCCTTATCGTTGACTTCACCTCTGGCTCCCACTGTAGCACTCTGGACAGCCCTGCCTCCATCAACATCGTCGCGGTTACTACTGAGGGGGTCATGGACTATCACCATCAGCCTCGCCATTGACTT
Organism: Phragmites australis; assembly: GCF_958298935.1. NCBI lineage: Eukaryota > Viridiplantae > Streptophyta > Magnoliopsida > Poales > Poaceae > Phragmites > Phragmites australis. The sequence goes on from NC_084927.1 coordinate 850,292, forward strand.
TGCCTCCAACCCAATGCCTCACTGTCGACTTCGTGTCCCGCAATTGATGTGGTGCTCCGAATGGCCCCACCTTCGTCTAGCAATGTCGCAGCTACCGCTGAAGGGGTTGTGAACTGCCCCCCTCGGCCTCACCATTGACTTTGCGTCTGTCCATCGACACGGTGCTCCAATGGCCCACCTCCGTCAAGCATCACCATGGCTACAGCTGAGGGGTTCGCGAACTACCCCCATCAGCCTTGTCATCGACTTCATCTCTGGACCCTCGGCCTCACCATCGACTTCGACTTTGACCCTCGTTGTGGCGCTCTAGCCCTCTACCTCGTTATCGACTTCACCTCCAGCTCCCATTGCGGTGTTTCGGATGGCTCCACCTTCATCAAGCATTATCACGGCTACTGCTGAGGGGGTCGTGAACTGTCCCCCTCGGCCTCGCCGTTGACTTCACCTCCAGCTCCCGTTATAGCGCTCCAAACAACCCCACCTCTGTCGAGCATCGTCACATCTACCCACTAAGGGGTCGTGGACTAACTCCCTCAGCCTCACCATCAACTCCGCCTCCGGCCACCACTGCGGAGCTTCGGATCATACCATCTCTATCGTGCCTCATTGTTGCTGTTTGCAACCCTCGCTTAGGCAGGCTACATGGGCGGGAAGCTGTTTGGGATATCCTAACTCTGAGGTGGGGTAGGATCTACTTCTCAGTGCATCCGCTTAACCCTTAAAACCTCAGAGCCAGCGGATGAGGGGGTGCTATTGGAAAAAATGCTCCAACCCATAGATACCCTGACAGTATACGATGACATTTTATGTCGACTACAAACTCCCAAATTGATATAGCCTAAATGAAGTAACAACGGCTCCTAAGTAGCCTCATATGTACATGATTGTAACATAGTCATAGGGTAGGGGGTAATTTCGTCCATCCCTTCTCTGATGAGGACATGGCTCTTTCGGATACACACAAGGTGAACTTGTTCCTCACTATTCATACTTTCTTGATAAAGAATAATATACTACTAAGTTTTTATGTTATTTTATTGTTTAGGAACATGGCAGAAGCACCACAACCTCATATGGGTGTCATCACTCGAAGGCCAAGTCTACTCAGACTCGAGATCGAGTTCTAATTGGACTCGAGCTCAAGGTCAAGTCCTCTAGGACAACATATCAGTAAAATGGGCATAACTCTTGCAGACGGAGTCCAATTAAGGCATTCTTAGACTTGCTGGAAAGCTTATGATGAGCCCTTTCTAGGATATAGAGTCAACTAAATATTCCTTATAGCTTAGTCAGAGTCAATGAAATAAGGTGCTAGGTCACTGTTGTTGGCCTTGTCGGGTCTTATAATCGAGTTGAGGTCGGAGTATAGGTTGTGCACGCCTCTTCTGAGGTCCACACAACCCTAGGACGATCTCCTCATGTACCCCTATATATACATAGTAGCCATAATAGCTTAGGCTCTGATTTTGCTTAGATTATTCTATTTTAGACAGTTTCACTGTATATCAGTTTATAGAACCCCAACTCGAGTACTTCATTGCTAATCCACAATATTCAGATTGCATCTACCTGTTCTTGCTTGTGTTTTCAATTCACTTGAAGGAAAAGCCTTCTTGACGAGGTCAACCATGTCGTGGCACGATTGATTTCCATGGAGTAATGGTGTAGTGGTTACGAGGGTTCTCGATCTATTCTGATCAGAGCCTTTTGATCAACATTGAAGCTCCACCAAGTCGATTTATCATATTACCTTTCGGATGATTGGGCAAAATCTCATCATTCTCTCTATAAAAAATGCCCTCAAGGGGTAGGCAAGGGGATGGGGATTTTTTTCCCTCTCATCACTCAGACTCTCTCTCTCTCTCTTCATCCCCTCATGGCTCTCCATTCATCCCTAAGCTTGAGCCTCCTCATTGGAAGAGGCTCTAACTGTATTCTATCTGGGGCACGTTTTCGTGCTCCAATAGATTCATTCCATTCGTGCTCAACACAAACCTTATATTCCTCAGTTTTGAATCGAAATCTTCAAAGAACATGTCTATGATTCTCCACTAGGCAGAATTGGCAGGGTGTCTTAGCTTTCCATCTTCCTCCCGGCCCTCTGAGTGCCAACACAACAATTTGGCCTCTTTTGGATTTGCAAATAAAAGCTTCAGACACGGAATAATAGGTTGATACCATATCACCTTAGCAGGAATTTGTTTCTTCATCTCGCCATCATCTAATTTACTCTTATGCTTGTATCAATATGCTTTGCACACTAGACATGAATGTAAGTCTGATAAATCTTTACGATACAGGATACAACCATTAAAACATGTATGTATCCTTTCTACCTCCATCCCCAATGGACAAAGGACCTACTTTGCTTCGTACCTATCTTTGGCTAGCTCATTTCCATCCAAAAGCGTATTCGATAGGAGATCTAATAGCACTATTAAACTCTTGTTTGACCAACCATAGCTTGATTTCAATTTAAGCAGTTCAAAAATGGATGACAACTTTGTGTATTTTAGCTTGCAACCAAGGAACAAAGGTTTCAACATGATAGGTTCAGAGTCATCAATCAAGCATATAAATTTGTTAAAGTCTCTCTAAGTACTAAAGTTAACATTAGGCTACTTAGCTAATTTTGAAACAAGCTGCTGGATGTACCTTTCTCTTATTTCATTGACTCCGGGTTCTTTGATGGTACTGTCTTCATGTAATCTATTCTGCTCTTCACCATGTTTGGTCTAACATGTGTAGTCCAATTTAAAGCCCCTAGTAATCTAGTGTATTTGTATCTGTAGGGTTACGTTCTATCTAAGAAAGGATATTTCGTTTCTACAATCACAACAAGGATAATATATAAATTCAACACTCTCTACAACCTAACCTCCTCGGTAGTTGTGAGAAAAGTTGTCACACTATCAAGGTACCCTTGATTCGTATGAGAACCGTACATCTAGCCATGATCCATTTAAAAATGTATGGAGTAAATTAATGTTAAATTAAACTAATAAAAGAGGGCTACCTAGATTTTTGTCGAAAATCGAAGCTACCATGCATTAACCACATAAATGAGTTAAAAATAATTATTATCATTACATTATATACATTTATACCTAAAAATAAGAGCTAGGTATCCAAGTATGTAGAAATGAGCTAACATTAATTTAAAACTTATTATCAAATACTATTTACTGATAATTTAATGTATACCAAAATGCATGTAATTAAAGGCCTACATAAATTCATCTAAAATACTAGATTTAAGCTAACCATTTATAGTCATACATAATTAAACCCAATTATGCAAAACTTCTTAAGTTCGGAGATAATTATTTAAACAACCTAAAATGGCCATATCACTACATTTTGAGAGCTTCATACCTAAATCTACATTTTGAGCATCATACCTATAACAATTCTAAGTCATCATGAAAAAAATCTAGATCTAGTAGACCTAGCTAGCTCTCAAGACCAAATTAGAATACAAATCTAGATCTTAACCAAATTAGAACATAATGCTCATCTTAGACTAACAAATGTCAATGAATATCCAAGTTTCCACCCAAAGCTACCAATAATTTGGTTAAAATCGCCATCCTCTTCTCCAAACAGCATGGTGACAAGCTCCTCTGTTTCAGACAAGCTCGAGCACAAGGTGAGGAATAGGATAGGCATAATATGGAACCGTTTGTACTAAAAAAATAGTACACACGGTTCGCACTGTGAACCGTTTGTATTGGAATGACCCACTTTGTTGGAATTGCTCGTTATTATTGTCTCAGACGATTCTAGTTTGTAGCCGTTTGTGACGCGGACCCTTTATATAGACAGCTCAGTAGATCCATTTATACAAAGGTGTCCTATTAAATGTATTGTGTAGTAGTGACTTGAGTAGATATATACATATAGAGAGACAGATAGTTGGTAGATATATACAGATATATACAATAATCATATCATATCATATATTATGGACGAATGAAAAATATGGTGGACGGATGGATGGAGCGGCTTTGGGTATAAGGAAATAAAAAGAAAAAAAAGAAGACATATGGGCACGCCCCACGGTCCGAGTGGCAACACAGGGGCCATGTAACTGATCCACCCCACGCGCACCTGTATCCTTCGGATTCTCGATCTGGGTCGAACCGCCTGGTGAGGCTCCGCTTGATCGTGTGTGCGCGCGCACCCCGTTCCCTCCCTGACCGAATCAAATATAGATATTCAGCTGAGGATCGAGATAGATATATAGATATATCAACAGCTTTTGTGTAAAGCAAAAATTCAAAGGTATGCACGGGGCAGGGCCATCGATTCCGGGCCTCTCCTCATGCATCTTCCACTTTGCCTCGCTTTTGTGTCACCATCGATATAGCCATCAAGGCCTGGAATATGTGTGCCTATCCGGTCGAGTGCCAGCGCCTCTCTGTCGCCACCAGGGGGCTCCGCTACACAAAGTTATGATTCTCTTTCTGTATTGTCGACCAACAGTGTCTTCAGCCGAGAACGGTTAAAAAGGTCGGCTCGGAACCCACAGAGGTGAAACTCAAAACGGAAACTTCCCTTCTTATTCACCATCCATGCACCTTCTTCCTCGTTGGCAGAGTCAACACTAGGACGTAATTGTGGGGGCACACTAGTAGAAACAACACAGTTTAACTTAAAAGCTAATAAATAAAAGGTTATTTATGAAAAAGTTTTGGGGTGATCCGCAACTGTTCCTCCTAATCACATCTGCATGCTCGCTATAATGAGTTTGATTTTCTTCTCAAAAAAATTAAAGAAATTGATTTTATATAGCTTCTTTTGCCCCAATACAATCTAAATTCTGGCTCCGCAGCCACCATCAAATACAACACTGTACATACTAGCTATGATCCGTGTTGTGCCTGTTGGCAGTTTTTGCATATCAATGACAGCATATCCACACAACTCGAGGATCGGCAGAAATGTCACATCCGTTGGTTGAGTTATGCGCTAAAGCTAGCGAGCTACCTCCAGTACTTTTGTTTTCATCGCCCACTCTTCTTTAGTTCCTTTTGATGTGGTTCACATGATCCCGACAACGACCTGCTGCTAGATTTGTGGATGCCAAGCTGGTCACACAATTGAAAAGCTAGCCATCTTACATACATTGTACTACTGGCTCCGCATAGTATCTTAATTTTCATAGAATCATGATATTGAGAGTTTAGGTTCGTAGGATCGAGCATAGCATATTAATTAATTTCTATAGAATTATGATATTGAGTTTAGGTTCTTAGGATCGTGCATAGTATCTTAATTTTCATAGAATCATGATATTGAGAGTTTAGGTTCGTAGGATCGAGCATAGTATATTAATTAATTTCTATATAATTATGATATTAAGCTTAGGTTCTTAGGATCGTGCATAGTATATTAATTTCCATAGAATCAGTTTAGGTTCATATAATCACGCATAGTATATTAATTTTCATAGAATCATGATATTGAGTTTAAGATCAAGGATCGCATAGTATCGCGCAGGGTTGATAGGAGAAAACTACCTAGGATTATGACTTTAATAACAAACTTCATCAACATTTAAATTATGTTAATACCTGCCATTAATTTAGGTTTTCATGAATTTAACTTTCTATATTTTTACTCTTTACAAGTTTTTCTATGTTAAAAATATTATATTCACATATATGACCTTTTCATTATTGAATTGTACAAAAATTGAATTATATAATTTTAAAAAATAAGTTCTATTGAAGTTGATGTGAATAAGTGCACTCAAATTTATGAATCAAGAGCAACATTAGTGACTTTCATTTTGAAACATGTTTCAATTTTATATAGAATATATGTTGTTTTCAAAATCTGATAGAATCACGATTTTTAAGAACATGTTTCATTTATTTTGGATTTGAGCAGAACGTTCAAACTATTTTGGGGATTTTATAATGGCCAGTTTGCAGTACATATATTGGTCTATTTCATAGCCATGGGTGCCCAGCGCTAGCTTTAGCTTAGTGGCAATGCCGTCAGTCCCTATCTTCGCATATGACAAATTAGCACCGTTTCTTCTTAGCCACATGTCCCTGTGCTTGTAAGGCATGTACAATGTTTGGGGGCCGAAGAGGACCCCAACCTAGATGGAGATATAGACACCGAGGGCTTGCATGAGCTATTATTGTACTTTATCCAACAATTCTTCGTATTTGAAACATGTGATATCATATGTTTACTGTTCAACGAACTCGATAGTCAGCAGATTCGTATAATCAATGATAGTTTATATAAACATCTATTGCGATTAATGCTAAACTGACCAAGAAGAAAACGATTAAGTGAGAACAAACAGAGCTAGCTAAGGACATCTACAACAGCACGGCATCAACTAGCTATATAGGTCGTTTACATTATATTTGAGCTTACGTTGCAGCGAGAGGATATATGAGAGAGATAAAAGTAGATAACTAATAAGTAGATAGCATCCTCACACATCTCAACACATATTACATGTGGCTAATATTAATTTTGAAAAGTGTGCTATAGCCAATCTATTGGGGATGTTTTCTATTGTGCGATATATAATAGCTGCTGTACCGTGTGAGACGCCGTACAAGAAATATGTGATGCTGGTGGCAGCAAGGGGGACAAATGGGGCGGCGCCAACTTATCTCCCTCCCGACAGATGAAAAAGGTGGCCTGGAATCGTCCACGTAAGAAATCCATGGATCGCTCGCTCATATCTATTCCGCCCTGCGCATTGGCCTCCATCGATCGTTATCAGTTTTTTTGCCGTTTTACTTTGCCTTGGTTTTGCTTTTCTCTTATTTAGCTATCCCATTCCCATGGCATGTACTACTCCACAATACAACGAACCCTAGCTAAGCAACAAAACTACACCTGCCAGCAGCTTGTTCCGCCTCCTCCGTTCCAATTGACAAGTCCCTCGATCGCCTCTTCTCCTCCACACAGCTGATCTCACAAGCTGAGGCGATTGATCCATGTCCGGGCCAACCTGCAGCGTGTGCGGCGTGGCTGCCTGCTGCCGGCACCACTTGCACGCTGGCGCAGACCTCAACAGCGGAGCCTTCTCCATGTTCCCCGTCGTCGTTCATGATCAGGCCAGCATGCAGCCGCCAGGGGGCCTGCACGAGTTCCAGTTCTTCGGCCACGAAGACCACGAAAGCGTCGCCTGGCTCTTCGACGATGACCCGCCGCCGGCCGTCGGTGGTGACGACCTGTCCCCAATTGAGAACAACCGTCACCAGAGATGTCACCCTGGGAACGGGCTCACCCTCGAGGTGTCGCTTGGCCAGCGAGAGGTGGACGCTGGTCTGGGCCTCGGCAGCGGTGCCCGGCACACGGAAACAGCGGCAAGCGCCACCATCGTGAGTACTGGTTCGAAGAATCTTCGGAACACTCAGCCCCCGGCCGGGCCGGAGTTTTCTTTGCCTTCCTTTGCATGTGCTTAGCAGTTGTTGCTTCGCCTCTGTGCTTGATTACAATTATTTCTTTCAGTCTTCTTGCTTCTTCTCCATCGATCTGATGTTTCCCATCTAAAATTTAGGGGTTCTGTGAAAGGCTTAACCTTTTTAAAACAAAAAATCCTACAAGGTGGTGCACCATAGTTTATTATCGAGAATTGACACACTCAGTTCCATCAAAGAAAACTAACACATACATAGCATCGATATCCACACTTATCTGTTCCCTTGAGGCTCAAAGAAATGTATTTCCCTTCTAGCCAGAAAGATTGGTACTCAAATATATAGTGTGCATGTGAAGACGGAGAGTGAAATTAAGTCCAAATAAATCACCTGTAAGATATTCCCTTGTGGATCGAGGGGAAATATGGAAAAGGGCTAATATTAATGATTCCCATAAATTTATTGATTAGTCTTGTCATCAGATCTCTATATATGTCTCTAGCCACTCAGGAAATTATCTCAAAAGCATAAAACCAAGGCCTTCCTCTTCCATTTTTTGCACTACTCTATGGTTTATTTTTCTTCTTCAAAAGCTTTGCTAGCCTCAGGATATATGTAGTTCTTTTGGGTACTGCAAATTTGTATGCATTAAATCAACCATACCGATATGAAGGTTCAGTATGTTTGGTTCTAGTACTGAAAACTCCAACAAAATTCTCGCTAATTAAATACAATATGTCCACTATTTTACCATTTCTGTGACCATCTGGTGTCTACATCGATGCCATAGTTGGTGAAATATGCAATGTGTTGTCTCATTTTATGTGGTTAATTAACGGATTTTGCTATTTGTTTTTTTTTTTGCTACACTTGGGTTTAGAAAGCTAATAGATGATTAATTGATGCACTCTGTAGGCATATAGAAATAACTTAGTCAATTGCATCACTCAGGAGCAGCTACGGTGATTAATAGCCGCAATCGGCTTCAGATCAAATGGGCAATATTTGATGCCCATTGAACAGCCAAGTGCAGTTGCATGTCCAAAGATTAGTACAGACTAGGCATCAAGCATTCTTATCTGTGTCAGTGTTCTGTACAGCTGATCGAATAATAAGCGTTAAAAATCAAAACACAACCGTATATCTGGCGTCGAGTTGTATACAGGTGATCATATAAGAGTCAATCAAAACAGCCACATATCTGTCCGTGTATCAGCTGTACTAAGCTACTAAATGAAACATGCACATACATATACACAGCGAGACATTCATTTATCGATTTATCCTCGTCCGCTTTTCCTGTAAACTAAAATGCTTGCTGCATGCAGATGTCATTCTGTGGGAGCACATTCACGGACGCTTCCAGCTCGAGGCCCAAGGAGCCGATCCTGATCGACGGTCGACTGCAAAGGCCAGTAGATCCAGCGGTGGAGAGGGAGTCAAAGGTGATGAGATACAAGGAGAAGAGGAAGAGGAGGCGCTATGAAAAACAGATCCGGTACGCGTCCAGGAAAGCCTACGCGGAGATGAGGCCTCGGGTGAAAGGCCGCTTCGCCAAGGTACCCGATGTTAATGTTAAACTTGTTGTAGGTTGAACCTTGCACATTGCCTTTGTCTGTTTGATATATGTTCCATGGCATAGTACACACGTCAGGAAGTAGTCCTAGCCTGGTACATGGATTTGCATGTAGCGAGTAGTGCGGCACCCATGTAGTAGTCATAGCGTGGCGCACGTATAGGAAGCATGGCATGTAAAGCGGATCGAGTCGATCTGTCAGTGGCTCGCCGGGTTAGAGTTCTACTTATCCTGTATTCAGTTAGGGTACTACAGCATCAAGTCATCAAGATAACAGAGAATAAAATTGCCCCACGGAACTATGTGCTCGTTCTCTGGATTCTAGTTACTTGTGTTCATCTAGACCTGTGCGTGTGCGCGCGTCCACAGAGCTTGAGTGTGTGTGTGTGTGTGTGTGTGTGTGTGTGTGTGTGTGTGTGTGTGTGTGTGTGTGTGTGTGTGTGTGTGATCCTGCATCTATCACACGAAGCCATGGCAGCCGATGTCATTGGCGACAACCTACTATGATCCAAGTAGGCTTGATCTCGAGCGCTGATTCCATTCATTAGTACTGGCAGAAGCTAGATTACATATATAAGTAAGTGTATTAATAATCGAATTCATAGTACATATCTAAGTAATTAAGTAGCTATATGTAGTCTCAATTGCGGGCCTTAATTACATTTAGTATTTTTTTCTTGTCTTCGTATTATATGAAACTCTAGTATATTGTGTTTCACCAAATTGATGACAATTTAGCTAGTGACCCCATGGCCAGCATGATAAGCTTAATTATATTATGTGGTGTATATCAATTTGATCTATGAACACGACAATAAATATTTGGGTGCATATCAGCTGCTTTGCTGATTTGAAGAATTTGACAATTGAAACAATCAAGCAAGCAAAATGTATGACCCGATCCAAGCACGTACTACTTGAGAGAGAGGTTCCTTAGCTGTTTATGTTATTTTGCTTAAATCTACTCCCCAAGGAAGCAATGACACTGTTTGATTGTATTTAATTACATCTGAATCACCTTCCTTAACTAGTGTTTTTTAGTACTAAAAAAGAGTGTAGTGCTGGATTATGTGATTTAATTACTCGATTAAATTGAGTTTGTTGTGTTGAATACTTACTTGCCAGAAGACAAAAGAAATCAGGGTCATGCATCATTTGCTTATTTAGATCATGTATTGTTCCAAGCAAAATTTGATGGTGTTAATAACATACAATGCCTGCGGAATCTAACAAGTTAAGGTTGGCTACCAGGTGAAGAAATCTAAAATATAATAGAAATTATGCAAAAGATTTGCTAAAGCCCTCACCAGGCTGCACCACGGTAAAGGTCAGAGAGGATAGCATTTTCTTGATAAATTATCTATGTTTGCCAATATATGTGAAGCAATTTTTAGTTGCAAGCGTTTTAGTATGTGAAATATTGTTTTAGATAGTTATTATGACATAAGATAAATATCACGGCTACAAAAATGACCTTTTTCCCTCCTCATCACTACTAGGTCATTAAAAACCGGCAGTGATACGACTATCATTGTTGATCCCTAAAAAAATCAGTTTTACTGTCAGTTTGATTTTTAGAAACTGATAGTAATAATAACTCACCACTGTTAATTTATACTAAAAATCGATAGTGATACTATCACAACTAATTTTTAATTTCAACGGGCAATGCCAAGGTGAGCGGACCTAAAATTGTGATTGAATCCATTTTGGGCTCAACTTCACTTCGTGAGTAGCTCGGCTGGCCATACGTCCGCTCTCTCTCTCTCTATCTTATCTTCTCGATCGATCGGCCTGCACCTCACCTCCTCTCTCTCTCCACCTTATCTCTTCCAATCCCCGTGCCGACCATCGCCATGCGCCCCCGCGACCCCGACCGCCTCCGGCCCTTCCTCCTGCCTGGCGCCCTCGCCTTCACCTCCCGCTCCAGCATCTCCGCCTTCTCACGCGCCCTCCCCTCCCCCTTGCTTTGGATTCCTCATCTGGTCTGGTTTGTGATTGTTTGCATGTGTCTGTGGATTGGACTCGATTGGTTCGCACGACCCAACACAGCACAAGCTGATTCGAGGAAGCTGGAGTGCAGCTCAGGACATTTGTTTGACGAAATGCCCGGGAAGAAGTCCAAGCTGTACCACCTACATGGCCGCACTGGTGTGCAGCTCCGCTAGGGCTGTTTAGCTGCTGGTCTGCTGGTGTTTAGTCGTTGGCTGTTCATGTAGAGAATGCCTATCTATATGCAATGCTTTTGGATATTATTGTTAAGTAACTGCTATGTGATTTGTAAAGTATTTTGTATTGTCATGCCTCTGATTTGAGCGGTCTGCAAGTGACGTGTGCTTGCGATGCCTAAATCGATCAGTGACTCGTGGGATTGGGACAGTGCGGTAGCGGCGACGGAAGCGACAGCCGAGCCGGCTCGTTTATTTTTTATTTTTTGCTCCTGGTAACTTTTTTACTGCTGGTTGTGCAACATGCAGTGATTGGCTTGGCACTTTCACTGCTAACCAATCATTGCCCGATGCAAAACCGGCCCTGAAGGTCCTTTTACAACCAACACTATAGGGATATTCTATAATAGTGAATAGTGAAACCTTAAGCTTGACATTAGCTACTCGCTCTGACAAGTTTGAGAAGTCTCAACTCTTTCAGCTACATTTCAACTGATAAGCTAGAGACAAAGACATTGGTGTCTATGAGATTTTTTGAGTGTGGCCCTTGAACTTCAACCATGTACGTACTCTAGCAAATTTTCCCAAAGGAAACAATCGATGCCATGACATCATTGAAATTATATTGATTGGAGTTCACTATGAATGAACATCTTGCATTAATAAAATAATACGTTCAAAGATAGTCAAAATGTGGTCAGAAATTTCTTTCTCACCATAAGTGGTCACCAAATAAGCCAAATGTTGAAGGTAAGTTGACTGGCCAAAGAGCTCTAACTTATCTCTCCCAGTACATAGTGAGCATGCGGGCCTGGCAAATTGAATAGGCCATAAGTTCCAAGTTTTCTACCTTCAAATTTCGTTTACTTCATTGTGACACGCTTAATGAGTGTTTTAGTGGAGATTTATTATAAACAATTGTGGAAAACATATGCATCAGATTATGACATAAATATTGCACAGATGCGACGTCCTGTGCAACTCCCGCAAATGATAATACTTTCTAAAACAACATTAATTAGCTTTGCAGTTATGTTTTGGATAATTTATTTTCTTAAATATTATTGACAACAGTGGTACATACGACAATGTGGAGCATGCACTGTATAGGAAAAGCAATGGGAAGAGGCTTTGTGCAACCGGCAAAAAAGATATAGTTTCTCCTTTCTTATTGGTACAGTATCCAAATTAGTGTAAGTTTATTAGAAAAGTACTCTGAAGGTAACAAAAAAGGGTGAATGGAAACAACGTTGAGAGAGAAATGTGCACAAGTAAAAGAGAAAAAGCATAGGGTTTCTATGGTAGTGTTATGCCTCAGAATTATAGACATTACAAAATAAAATTTGCAAAATCCGCTGGACACTTAATCCATTGTTGTTGGCATCAACCATACGACTTCTTTCCTCAAAGAATATGATTTATAATACATCCTTGTAAAGATCACCATGAGATTAGGGTCCTGTTAAGTTGTCATGCATCAGATTTGAGTGTTTATGTACTTTAGACAGCTAGAATGTACATATCTGTAGCAAAATTATTTGTTAGTAATATGCTTAGATATATCTTCTTTTATTGATCAACCAATAAAAGTTATTGCTCCATATATTATTTTTCGGCCACTCCTCACATGAATGTTATGAGTCAAGAGGTACAATAGCTGCTATACAATTCTTTAAGCATCTTAAGGAAAAATGTGTGTGTTGAGCTAAAGAATATTGACATGTTTTTATAAAATATACCGTGTGATAACCTTTACACGATCAGTTGGGTAAATCTAGACAAAATATTTATTTGAGTACATATAGAAAGGCTCAAAGTCGAATAATATATTTATTTTCCAGCTTTGCTACTACTTATAATATATTGTTGCATACACTATATATGTGGCTCTAGGTTTATGTTTACATGGGAACTTAGCCACCTAATTTACACTTTGTAGATGTATATATAACAACTGAATAATATTGCTGCTCCACACAACGACATCAGTACCCTATGATAATCACAGTGCCAATGCATGTGCTCTTGTGTATAATGTTATTATAATTGTCTTTGTGATTGTATAGATAAGTATGGTATTAATTTTAGTTTACACTACGTTGTTGTGGTTTTTACGGCAATGACATATCACTACCACAACTTTTTTCATTATCTATTTGTCCGGAGAAAGTTTGGAGTGCAACATTTTCTAAATTAAAGTAGTGGCCAGCTTTAATTACCCCTCTACACATAATCTACATAGCTAAAAAAATCAAGGGTAACACAAATAATATGGTGTCTAATTAATCAAGGACACGGCCATTTTGGATGCAGCCTGGTCACACGGCTGACCCAACCCAAGGAGCCAGCTGTGCTTCCCGGTGAATGCCTTCATCCGACCCAACGAGGGAATGTCCCAGATCTGTTTGAGCCCATGCGCGAAACCTTCCTTTCCTTTATCTCGGTAAGATAATGTTCATACAACTCATTCAAGAAATTGGAAGTGCGCGAGATGATGAACGGAATTTAGATTGGGTCTAATCAAGAGCACGACCGGTTTGGGTGCAGCCACATTACACGGGTGACCCAACCGAAGGAGATGACTTGTGCTTTCGAGTGAATGCCTTTATCCGACCCAAGGTGGGAACACTACTACAGAAAATCCTACCACTGCTGGTTCATAACCGCCATCAGTGCTAGTTTATGAACTAGCACTAGACAATTGACAGTGATAGGATAATCACTGTCGGTTGCCAATTGAAGACTCAGCAATGATACCCCATATCGATGCCGGTTTACTAGTTCAAACCGGCAATGATGGCTTATTATCATTATTGATGATGGCAGTGGTAATAGGCTATCACTGTCAGTTCGCGGCTAATATTAACATTGATACAATGATAATTCCACACACTAAAAATGTAGCATTTGCATTTGTGGCTGGCCTTAGGTATTGCTAGCCACGTCCCACTACTACAAAAATGGTCATCAATGTCGGCTCAAAAACGCCATAAGTTGTGGTTTTTGAATCGGCATTGATAGTCACGGACTATCAGTGCTGGTTCATAATAAGTAACCGGCACTGGTATTCAACTATCAGTGCCAGTTTTTGGTACAAGTTGGTATTAATAGTCTCTATATCAGTACCGATTTTTATCATGAGCCAACACTAATGGCCCCTCCTCCTGTACAGAATCTAGCCATTGCCGACAACAGCACAAATAATGTCACATATAGCAAGATAAATATGTATTCAAGTTTCGCACGCACATATAATATCACACACATACACAATTCTTTCACATCTCATCTCATTCATGCATACGTAACCATGTTATTTCATAAGTCATTGACTAGAGATCATAACTAATACAAGTTTGCAATAAAAGTTCATAATTAACAGAAGTATACAACAAAAGGGTAAGAAATGATGTCATTCAATTGCTCTTGTTGATCGAAGACCCTAAACAACGCCTTTTGCCTTGAGAAGAATCAGGTAATGAACACATGGGCTAATTGAAGGGACAACTTGCGAACAACACCATTTGGAAATATGGTACCACCCAGACTTTGGAATGACTTGGTCATTAATGAACCCACAGAGTTGTTCCTGAATTACGTTGATTCCCTGTGGCATGAGAATAACTATTTCCAGCTCGAGGTCCTGCAATTACCAGAATTGAAAAAATCAATCTATTTAAACACGAGTAGGAACTAAAAATTAATCATCAATATGTATACCACTTACCTCACCTTTGGTAATGGTACTATAATTATTTTCGATCCATCCATGCATGAAGTCACATACATAGTAGCCACATAAATTATTGTCATGGGCCTAAAGTATACAAGGAAAGTCTGTCAGGATTTTTCATTCCTTCCAGAAAAGAAAGTGGCGTCCTTTCCTCTTGATGTGGCACGCATACACCTTATACTTATGTGATTATTGACTGTAACTAGACTTAGATTCAATCAATTCAAAGTTTACTTAAGCGTTAATGAAATGATTAGTTTACCTTTGTAGCAAGTCTATGACGGGTTGGTATTCGGCTACTGGATTTCTTTTCCTGTCAAGGACAACGATGCTGCTATAGTTAATTTGGATGACAAAGAGGGCCTAGTGAAATCTACACATATGTCATCGCAGGTAATTATTCCTAAGTACTAACGTCGTGATGCTAAAAAAGAGTAGTACAAATATGGAGGGAAACACATACCCAAAGTTGTAAGGTAAAAGAATGTATTTCTTTAATTGGTACGTTTGAATAAATTCAAGTGCATAATCCTCGGTTGCCTGTGGCAAGGTGGCGACCATTGTCTGGTTTATTTTCATTGGGTTGAGGAATACTACTTGAGTGATGCCCTTTTGATCGCATGTATGTATCTCTATTCTACATACAAAAGAAGTTAAGATATTCAATCTAATGGTACAAGAATTTATACTGTGAATTACACATGTAAGACACTTACAGAGTCCACAAACTTATGAGTTGAACGCCAAAAACGTCTTGGTAGTAGAGTTGATACATTTCGTTAAAATAAATCCAGACTTCACCGTCCCCGTAGAGGAAATCACAATGTCTGTATTGAAACGCAAATATTTCTCGACCAGCCTTCGACTGTTCCAAGTACCAGGTATGGAATCTCCGTATTTGGGTTGTTAGCTCCAACAGAGACTCGACTAGCGGTTCTCCAAGCTTAAATTGACATTTAGTTTGTGCCTTTTCAACCTTGAACTTTTCATAAAGTGCTTCTTTTGTCATCCAGCGTCAATTAGAAAATTTCTTCCTAGTTCTTCCTATTGTTCTAGCACTCTTTGTTTTTATACCTTCTCAATCGACACCTTCCTCAGTTGTTTCTTACCCATGATGCGTGTGTAGTTAGATTTTAGCGGTAGTCCATAGGTCTTGTCAAAGTCGGAAGAAACTTGGTGATCATTGCTGGATCAATATCACTCTTCTCTGGCTAAGTACATTTGAAGTTTGTAGTGACATCGGGGTTCACTTTCCTTCTGATTTCCTCATTAGTTTGATCATAAGGCAGAGGAGATGTCGGCTTCTTAGTTGCTGACTACCACTTCTTAGCTACTGCTTGCTGTTGTGACAAAGTCAAATTCTGAGATGACATCGACTTCTGAGCTTGTATAGGTGCTACTGACTTCTAAAGCGGGATAGGCTGTGGCGGCGAAGGGGCTAGAGATCTTCTTTGTGGCTGTGGAGGCGACGATGGAGGTGGAGATCTTCTGGGTGGCTCTGGAGGTGACAGCGGAGGAGGTGGAGATCTTCTAGGTAGTTGTGGAGGCGACAGCAGAGGAGGCGGAGATCCTCTGGGTGCGTCCGATAACTCCGAACTAGATCCAAACTCGTCTGTGTCTTTGCCAAATAATATTTCGCGCTTGCACCATAGGACATAATGGCCTGTGTTTTTTGAGAGCCTTGTTTCCTCAGCCTCTCCAAGGTAATCCAGCTTGCTTTTATTGTACTTACATATTACACTATCTATGTGTACCCTGGCGTATCCTAGTGGTATCAGACGATCGTTGAAGAGGGTCCCTTCCACCCATTACTCAGCCGGACCCCTATCCACCGTGGTGGGAACACCCAAGACTGGCACGACAAGCTTGCATGGTGTGCTTTCTGTGATGTCGTCCAAAGGGTGATGGATTAAGGCTTCTCCTGGAAGGCCCGTGGATGCGCAGCTGCTCCGAGGAACACAAGGGCTCAACACCAAAGTATTATCTACGACAACTAATAGCTCCTGCCTTGCTTGCTACCTGGCTTGTTGCATAGTTGCTTCTATTTTGGGGTCTTTCATCCGTCTCTCTTCAACAAGTTCTTATTTTAGAAAGGCCAACATTTCTAACATATTTTCTTTTCTTCATTTCTTGTAAGTGTCAGCATTTTGATTGACCTTCTAAGGCCTCAAACCCTTTCCGCGTGTGCGACCAGTGTGCTCCTTGTTCCCCAATGCCAAGGTTTGCTCGTCGTTCTTCCTGTCTGCCTAAAAATAGCCCTGGGAACACTGGACATGGGCATATCTAATCTTCTGCATGACTTCCAGTTCTCATTTGCTTTTGAAGCATAAGCTTCCATCAGTCGCAAGAGTCACCCCTCTCCTGTACAGGTAGTTCTTCGCTCGTGGAATCCACTTAGCCGTCACAGGTATGACAACGCTTTTAATTACTTTTTCTTCCATCTCCCACTTGTCAAGTTTCCTAACGTACTCGTGTGAGCCGGTTCTGTGAGGGTACAAGTTTTTTTGAGAGTTGGTCTTGTTTGCTTCACTTATCTTTTTTGCTTCCTCCTAATCTCTGTACTTCACAAAATCATTCCAAAAATCTTTCACCGTCGGATAATCATCCTGGTTCGGCGTTCGCCCCTTCAAGTGATAATATCTATACAATTTACCCTTAAAATTCTTAAAAATTATGCCCATTATGGCTAAGGCTTGATGCTTCGCTATGGTCATGTTGCATCCTTCACGGTACTTGAACATTTGCGACAATTTGCCCACATGAAATCCTAGATGGTATCAGGAACCACCCACTTGTCACCTCGTTTGCCTCTCCAAGTTCTATAAGTGATTGCGACATGGTCCCTTACGAGACACCCGCATGTTGTCTTGAACGGCCCAAGCACATCTAAAGGTTTTATGGGCTCCCCGGCTGAATCAACGTCTGTGATGACAAAACATCCCTTATGCATCTTGCTGGAACCTCAGCCACACCTCGGTCCTTTGGATGACTGACCATCTGGTGTAGCATCAGTGGTCAGAGACTAGAGCGCATATCAGTGATCGGACCCTCCAGAGCATCAGCGTAAGGTTGATTCAGGTTGAGATATGCACTCGGGCTTCACTCCTGAGCATCATCCGAGACTGGATCCTAGTCAGAGGAGGAGC
The DNA here is from genome assembly GCF_958298935.1 of Phragmites australis. Lineage (NCBI taxonomy): Eukaryota > Viridiplantae > Streptophyta > Magnoliopsida > Poales > Poaceae > Phragmites > Phragmites australis. Next base: position 868,315 of record NC_084927.1, read on the forward strand.
CTTGTATCAGGGGGCATATCTGTGGGTGTCGGCTTAATTTTATACGAGCCATTCCTACATAAAAAATTCCATCTATCCAAATTTCTCGCAACATCGACATTAGCATATATGACACAAAATTATGCATCATTAGTGTTTTGGGTCAACGAGTTGATTCCATTTTAGAATTCTCCATCTAACCTAAAAAAAGGTAACTATCTTCGAGTTCAGTTGCTGGATGCCTTCAGGTCCTCCACCTTATGTGGGAACGTGCACACATATTTAGGTTGCAATGTTGTTGTTTTAGGTTGCAAATTGGACCTTTCTGTGGAAGAAAATGCTTGTAGACTAATCTGCTTATGAGCTTTACAAAGTTGCTTATGGGTTTTTGAGGTTCTGTTGTAGAATAAAGCTTTATTTGTGTCACTGTATCTTGTTAATTTGGAGGATTTGGAGAAAAAAAAAGTAACTAGATATGTGTATTACTTGGTTTGCTACGTTGTAGCAGAAAAGGAGTACCTTTCTTGCTTAACTAAGGTCAATACTTGATAAGTGATGAGTTGTCAGAGAATGAGTTTTATCTGCCTCTATGCATTTCTTTCTGGATTGCCATTTTATTTGTACAATTAGCTTTTGCTCAAGTCACTAAGATGTTGTTCGATACCAACTGTGTGATGTGCACTTTTGCAGTTTTTGTTAGGCTAGGATGATATGGTTCTGGATTGTATCCATTATCTAGATCTGTTAGCTATTGTTTGTCCGTTGTTGCATGATTTATCCTGGTCAATGAAATACAATGCTATGCTGAATAAAATGGTCCTTTTGGATCACAGTGTGTTGCTAGACTATTATTCTATTTACTTTATAAAGTTGCTTATGTTGTTTTCCTATAAGATTTAGACAAAACATGCTTCTTTTGGATGGTTGTAGAACAATAACCGATGGATGGGTGTGGACCATCAAAAAGATCAATGATATAATTGTAGACCTAAGAAAGATAGCTAACGAAAGCTTTGATCCATGTTCCATAATTTGAGTCTTGTTTTTGAATCGATGATATACTTTGCCTAATTAAATATCTGATCAATAATTTGAGTCTTGTTTTCGGATCTCTTTCTTGCCCAGTAGTAATTCTTGTGTTTTGGTGCAAGTTTCATTATTTTCCTATGTTCTGCGCCAAGTTGTGTAGGGCAGTGTTGCTAGTCAAGTGATCATGTGTCATGTTAGGCTAATCCCTGCACGTGTGCCCCACAATTTTTTTGTTGCAATCTGTTTAGCATAGCATTGAGTAGGGTTGTCGGATAACCCTGTTCATCATCTGCATTTGACTGCTAGTTGTCTCTATGCGCCGCCAGCAAATCTTTGCACCCAAGTTAGGTTTTTGTCCCTAATGTGTGTCAAGTGAAAAAAATAAAGGAATGTTCTCGCCCTGTTGTTTATCTTTTGTGCCCCAAAATTATGTGAGCCATACCATGCAGCGGGCCTCCACGGACGGTGGCGTCAAGGACGGGGACAGGGACGATAGGGAGGTGGCATCGAGGACGGGGACGGGGATAGTGGGGAGGCGACATCGATGATGGGGATGAGGATGTTGGGAAGGCGGCGTCAACAATGGGCACGAGGATGGGACAGCGTTGGCTCCATGGGCAGCTTCGCAGATGGCGGCATTGGGGAGGCAGCGGGCCTCCACAGATGGCGGCTTCGGGGATAGAGACAGGGACGATCAGGAGGCTGCGTCGGTAGTGGGGACGGGGACGGCGAGGAGGTGGTGTCGGCGACGGGGATGGGGATGGCAGGGAGGTTGCATCAGCAACACGGACAAGGATGGGGATGATGGGGCTCTGGGAACAATGGCGTTGGGGAGATAGCGGGAATTGGCAGGCGCGCAAAGGAGGAATGGAGAGGCTGCAGCTAAATCTAGCTTATATAGGGATGAAGTATCAGTTCCGGCTCTGGTAGTGCCAGTTGTAGACCAGAGCCGGCACTTAAACTTGAACTACCAGTGCTAGTTATTTAATCCAACCGCACTGACACTTTTACTATCAGTGCTGATTATAAAATTAAGCTGACACTGATATTGGGCTATTAGTGCTGGTTTTTTCCTATAACCGACACCGATATTGTTTTACTTTTTTTGACAAAACATTTGGTTGTATATCTAGGTCTAAAATTTATCTATTAATAGGCTTTATATTGATCTATAATTTGTGTACTACTTAATCATTATTTTTTTGCAGAAACTTATGTATTGCATATTTAGTTTTGTAAATTATTGTATACTAGGTAATTTCTTTTATATTAGGTTTATAATTTGTGTAGTACATCTTTGTTACTTAAGGCAATGTATATGTTTATAAAAAATTCAAGATTTTTACTTAATTAGATCTATAACTATCATACAATACCTTTATTTGTACTAATTAAAGCATAAATGATAGCAATAAACTTTTTACTTTGTAAAAAGCATATTCTTACTTAATACATGTCCTTCATATGGATTACAGTGAATCCTGAATTAATTATTACATCAAAGCTACTTTAATTTTACGATTATAGCTTCGTTATGATTGCGGCATAGGTAGGTAGGTTCCTCAGTGTTGTCAATGAGAGGAAGGTCGACATTCTCTCTAAAAGGAGGGAAGGTCATTGAATTGATTGTAGTCTTCCTCGTCGACGACATACTCAACACTGGTAATCTTTCTTTTTCCTTAAAGAACCACATGGCGTTCCTCCTTGTTAATTGGGTTCATGTCCTTTACATAGAATACTTAAGTAAAATCTTTGGTAAGCACGAATGTTTGTTCTCTGTATCCGACGAGTTTGAGGTTGACAGTAGTCATACTGTACTTGTCGGCATTCACTCCACCTGAGAGTCTGACCCATTGGCACCAGAACAGGGGATCTTCAACTGTTCTCCATATTGAAGCTCTCAAATCTCCACTATGAATCCATAATAGGTCTCCCTATTACCATCGCGATCGTAGGCATCAATACGGACACTGCTTTTTTTGGTTAGTGCTCTTGTTGTCTTGTGCTCTCGTATAAAATGTATAGCCATTAATGTCGTATGCTTCGTATGTATGAATAGTAGTTGATAGCCCATTAGCCAGCATTTTCAACAGTGCATCATCTGTAACTTTATCCATCATGTGTCTACATAATCAATTGCTGAAATTATCTCTATGCTTTCTTGCAGTCCAATCCTCTGACTTTGTTAGATTTGTGGACCATAACATTTGCACGTGCTTATTGACATATGAGTCCACTACAATTGATTGTTGTAAAACTATAAAATCTGCTTGGGTGAATCAAACATAATTGTTGAACGGACTATATTATGACCTGGCATCCATTTCCCCTTAAGCCTTCCCTCATGACAAGATAAGGGCTTACCAATTGCTTTCAGATCCATGTAGTTGACAGCCCATCAACGACCTCCTCCGTTCCCCAGCCTTGGGCCATGCAACCTTCCGGCCGACCTCGTTTACGAACATATTTCTTCAAAACTACCATGAACCTTTTGAAAGGATATATTTGATGCAGAAACATAGGGCCAAGGTACTTTATCTCATGCACGATGTGAACAATGAGATGGGGCATTATGTCAAAAAACGATGGAGGGAAATAATATCAAGCTAGCATATAGTATGGACCACGTCTTCTTGTAGCTTTGCTAGTTTGCTCAGATCGATGACCTTCTATGAAGTTGTGTTGAAAAACTAACAAAACATTATGATTGGCTCTCAGACCTTATCTAGCAAAATACCTCTAATTGCAACAACAAGCAATTGTATCATCATTATATGACAATCATGGGACTTCATGTTAACTAACTTCAAAGTTTTCATGTTCACTAGTCTCTTTACGATGGAGGAGTAACCAGTCGGAACTTCGATTTCATGCAAGTAACTACACAGGCTGATCTTCTCTTCCTTGCTCATAGTGTAGCAAGAAGCGGGAAGTTCATTTTTCCCGTTGCCTAGGATTTTAGGATGCTGAATTTTCCTTAGCTTCACATCTTCCCAATAAGTTTTAATCTAATCTAGGCCACACAACAAGATCGGATGGTGGTAAGAGGTGGCGACTGGAGGGGAACAGTGGCACAGCGGAGGGAGGTCGGGACGCAGCGGTGATCTTACCGAAGTTGACTGGAACCTCATCACCAGTCCCGAAGATCGACGGCGAGTGGTGATTCACGACGAGAAGCTAACAGGGAGTTCGTTTGAGGCCTTATCGAAGAGGGAGTGACACCGAAAGGAGCTCAGTGATGGCGGAGGCGGTGGAGGAGTTCGGTTGCTCGTTGGTGAGGTGCTCCGACAGTTGGAAGATAAAATCATGGGCGGCAGGGGCTTCGGGAAGAGGAGGCAAAGCTTCTAGGCAACTTGGACAGGGCGAGGTGGCACTAGGAAGCTAGGTGGTGAGATTAGATTGAAGCCCAGAAGCAATGGTGGCAAGGAGCTCGAACTCGGTGAGCAGAGCTCAGGATTTGGCGACTTTGGTACAGGGAAAGATCGAGGAGAGGGAGGGCATCTTTATATGTGGCTTGGGGGACACGGGGAGGCTCAGGATTCTCAAACGGCGACGAAACCCCGATCATACACAGCGGTCGGGTGAAAATGACTCGGATAAGACTACACCGACGGGTGGGCCCCTCATGATGGTGGCTCGAGTGATGGCGGGTTGGCGCGGGGCGCTTCCACGGGCGCGGAGCTACGGCTGGGCTGGAGTGGGAGAGGAGGAGGCAGGCCTGCTGGCGGGCTTCGGTGAGGAGACGAGCTAGGCCAGAACCATGGCACGGCCCACGAAGAAGAGAAGGGAAGGAGGAGAGAGAAGGTCGGGCTGCTGGAGAGTTGGGCCGAGGGAGAGGGAAGAGAGGGAGAAGGCGGCCCGGGTCGGGTTTTGGGGTTTATCTTTTTCTTTTCTTTTTTCTAAATCCTTTTCAACATCTCATTTCTAATCTTTTTGCTAATTCTATTCTAAAGCAAACAATTCAAACAAAGCCAAACAAAAACCCTAAATGCCTAACTCCAGCATAAATGCATCCAACCAATAATAATCCTAATTCAAATTTGAATTTGAATTTAGAAAATAGGCTTTTTCTTATTCTAATTATTAAATCTAGCTTCTAATCTTGTAAAATTTTAGAAAAATGAGAAAAGTAAAAATCTGGGTGTGACATGATGGAAGGGGCCTCGCCCATGCTCGGGATGCCGCCTTTGAGGAGGGGTCTAGTGCATCCGGAGTGTCCAGGGAGTGGCAGTGGGATTTTGTTCTGCCTCACGATTTCCAAATGCGCGTGGATCTGAAGGTCGCCGACAATGTCTTGGTTAAGGAGGTGATGAGGACATCACTCTTTCGGATACACACACACCGAGTATTCCTCCAACAATAGGTACATTGACACGAGCTTGTGCACGTCAACTAAATCATGAGGTGAGCTCGTTCCTTAGTGTTCCTTTATATTTTGATAAGGATAGGATGCTACTGAATAATTGTGATGTATTATTACTTAGGAACACGGGAGAAGAACAGCAAGGGCGCCCAAGCCAAGGTGGAGGTCCAATCAAGTTCGAGTCCGTTTCGGAGTCCAGGACCAGTCTGCACTAAAATCGTCGCCCAGGACTCATACGGACTCCGTTTTCGACGTTCTATACATGGTTGGAAAGCTAAGGAGATAAGCTTTCCAACGGAACTAGTCCCATATCCAAATTCTTTCTGAGTCAATAGGAATCATCGAAACAAGGCGACGTTCAGAATCTGTCAGGGTGCTGCGCCACTATCTTTTGGGCCGTTGGGCCGTGTAACGTGTTGGAGTCCATTAGGGACACGTCCAGGGGTCCTTGGCTGACCCTAGTATTTTATATACAGTAACCGCCGCCCTAATTAGGGTTGGGTTTTGCTTAGATATTGATCTACACACAGTTGTGAGATTTTCGCTCTTGTTCCGGACTGACTAGGCCGCCGCAAGTGTTTGTGGAACCCCGACTTCGAGTGCTTGAATTCAATTCGCAATATTTCAGATTGCATCTTCTACGTTCTTGCTTGTGTTCTCGGTACGCTTGCAGGGATTGAGCCTTCTTGGCGAGGTCAACCGCGCGACACGGTTGATAACCATCGGAGCTGTGGTGTAGTGATTGCAAGGGAGACGATCTGTTCAGGTCGAAGCCTTTGGATCATCAACGTCGAGTTCTCCACCCACCGACTTATCGCTACCTATCGGAAGATCAGGCCAACATTACTCATCAACTGGTATCAGATTTTCAGGTTGCTCGTTAGGTAATTTCGTTTTCCCCTTTAGATTAGTCTGTTTTTCATTACCTAGAGTCCCAAAAAAGCCAAAAAAATTCCATCAATTTCCGCTGCCCTAGAACCCTTTGTGCCTTTGCAATTTTTGTTTTCAGTTGCGCGTTGTTAAGTTTGTGTCCATGGTCGAGTCTTGTTGCTGGTTTTAGAGTCGTGTTCTTGGCTTTTAGTCAACGCTCCGTGCTGTTTTGATCACGCCGCTATCCCATCGCCACCATCCCCACCAACAAGTCGAGCCACCACATTACTCAATTTGCCACCGCGAGCCGCCTTGTGTTACTTTCTGCCACGCCAACCCTAGATAGGTCACAAGCCGCCTTGTATCAATTGCCCTGCCACCGCTGCCATCCTTGTTCATCTCACGATCCTATTGCTTGCAATACCTTAAAGAGGTCAATTTCTGCAAGAGTTGCTTGAAAAAAAAACCCCTAACTCGACAGGGGTTCAGTAAAACAGCCATAACTTTCTCATACGGACTCGGAATCAGGCAAAAAAAATTTTCACGGACATCTACAGAAAAAGTTACATCCGTTGCTCCCCCGCTTTGTCTAGTTTTGCCGAAATTTTTTTCCCAAATTCGGCTCGGAAGATTGAGTATTCGTGCCGCGAAGTTTCCGCACGCTTTTCAGAGAACGTGCTTGATTTTCTATAGGCCACATCTTGCATCCGTTTGAGCTGAAAATTTCTGTGGTTGTTGCTTGTGTGCTCCTAGTTCAGAAAAAAATATCAGAAAAATACGAAGAAAAAAATTCGTGATTCCTACTAGTGCTAAAAGACAAAAAAGAGGAGCACATAGAGAACACCCAGATCATTGTGCTATTTGCTGTGTCTTTCTCTGATCATCCTTTTTAGCTTTGTTTCAGCTGTTGTGCTAGGACTAGGGACACGTGATAGACCAGCAACTGTGATTCATACTTTGGACACTTATTTAGCTTTGCTCTTCTGATTACAGTTATTGCTAATCCTTGCTACCATATTGTGCCTTCCAAGCTCCACCTCTTTTGATCCGAACAGGTTCACTCTTGCAATCATCCCACGCTTCCAGACTCGTCACCGGTTGTTCCTCCTTGCTGCGTTGGTAAGAACATTTGTAAGAGCGTGGTAAGACGCTTGAGTGTGTGTGATTCCACCTTCCACAACCTAGTAGTTGATAGGGATAATATTTGTTGTCCTTTGTTTTCTACTAACCATGTCAGGTGATGGCTCTCCGTTGGATTTTAAGGATTGTGTGTCCAAGGAAGAACTCAACAAAGTCTTGCAGGATCATACTAGGCTATTGACAGACATTAGAACAAGCATTGCTAACCTCGTCACGCGAGTCAACGACCTTGAGTTGCGACAGCCACCACAGGATGATGACCATTCACATGATGATGATGATGATACTAATGATGGTGACAAAGAAGATGGTGAGGTTGTTGTTGGGCAAGATGCGCGTGCTGAGCAACGTCCTCATGCTGAACAATTACGTCGTGGCCAACAACAACGTCGTCAAGGTAATGGAGGTAATAATGTTAATCGCAACGGTCGCGATGATCCTTATTCTAAGATTAAGTTTTCAATGCCTCCTTTTGATGGTGCATATGATGCTGATGCTTATTTGAATTGGGAAATGACAGTTGATCAAAAGTATAGTTCTCATATGGTTCCTGAAATGCATAGAGTTAGACTAGCCACTTGTGAGTTCACGAATTATGCTATTATTTGGTGGAATGGTCTAGTTTCTAGTGGCTTAGAACCTGAATCATGGCCTAGACTAAAGCGTGCCATGCGCAATAGATTTATTCCTCCTAATTATACACGTGAATTGAAAAAGAAATTGCAGCGCTTAAATCAAGGTTCTAAATCTGTGCATGATTACTATCAAGAGCTTCAAATTGCTATGCTTCGTTGTAGTATACAAGAGGATGATGAGGATATCATGATTCGTTTTTACTCCGGGTTGAGACGTGAAATTCAGGACCTTGTTGATTATAAAGATTACAATACTACCAATAGGTTGTTCCATTTTGCTATCTTGGCAGAAAAAGAACTGCAGGGTCGACAACAGGTGCAGAAATTGCGGAACAATTTTGGGAGTACATCTACTTCACGAGTACCACCGGGACAAGCAACAACATTCCCTTCTACATCTACACGATCTGCTGCCCCCTCCTCCAACACTCGAGTGCGTTCAGCAGGAGCACCACAACCATCACGTGAGGTGAGTAAATCTACTGTTTCACAGGATCCAATGCCACGCTCTTCTTCAGGTGCAGCTACCACAGGTCGTACAACGGGCATTGTGTGCCGTCGCTGCCAAGGTATTGGCCACGTCATGAAGGATTGCCCAAGCCAGCGAGCATACTCCGCAACAGCAGATGGTGGATATGTTAGTCATAGTGATGTCGAGGACGAATATGCATTTGAAGCTAATCTTGCAGCCGATCATGACATGGATAGTGAGGGGGAGGAGATTAGTGGTACCGCTGCCACGGAGAGTTATGCAGCACGCACCTTCATTGTGAAGCGAGTTTTGAGTTCTCAAATGGGGCAAGCGGAGCAGCTACAACGCCATAATCTATTCCAGACATTCCTCATTATCAAAGATGCACGTGTTCGTACCATAATTGATGGCGGGAGTTGCAACAACCTCTTGAGCTCCGATCTTGTGAAGAATCTTTCCTTGCCAACACATGCACATGCTCATACATACTACATTCAGTGGTTCAATAATAGCGGTAAGGTTAAGGTAACATAATCTGCGAGAGTACATTTTTCTATTGGTTCCTACCATGATTATGCTGATTTTGATGTAGTACCTATGCAAGCATGTTCACTTTTGTTAGACCGTCCTTGGGAATTTGATACCGATGCTACACACCATGGTAGAAGTAATAAATACTCTCTCATGCACAAGGGAAAGAAAATCTCTTTGCTTCCTTTGACACCTGCTGAAATTGTGCAATGTGATAAAGCTTTAGCTGAAAAAGAAAAGAAAGAACGTGTTTTGGAATCTGAAAATCAGCAAGTAGCTCAATCTGTTTTTCCACCTAAGAAAGAGAAGAACACACCTAGGTCCGAAGGCATTAAGTTAAAGGGTGGTGTTATGCTTGCTACTAAATCTGACCTTGCTGAAATTCAAGATAATGATACTTTGTGCTATGCTTTCGTATGCAAAGAGGTTTTATTTTCAATTGATGATATACCTAGCTCTTTGCCTGCTGCTGTCACTAACCTTTTGCAGGAGTATAAGGATGTCTTTCCAGCTGAGATACCCCTGGGGCTACCACCATTGAGAGGGATAGATCACCAAATAGATTTGATCCCGGGAGCGACTTTGCCAAACCGCGCTGCATATAGGACCAATCCGGAGGAGACTAAGGAAATTCAGCAACAAGTCCAAAACCTTTTGGACCGTGGGTACGTACGAGAGAGCCTTAGTCCTTGTGTTGTTCCTGTTCTTTTGGTTCCTAAGAAAGATGGTACATGGCGCATGTGTGTTGATTGTAGAGCCATTAATAATATCACAATAAGGTATCATCACCCTATTCCTAGGCTAGACGACATGCTTGATGAGTTGAGTGGTTCTATTATTTTTACGAAGATTGACTTGCGTAGTGGTTACCACCAAATAAGAATGAAATTAGGAGATGAATGGAAAACTGCTTTCAAAACTAAGTTCGGTCTATATGAGTGGTTAGTGATGCCTTTTGGTTTAACTAATGCACCTAGCACTTTCATGAGATTGATGAATGAGGTTTTACGTGCTTTCATAGGAAGATTTGTGGTGGTGTACTTTGATGATATTTTGATCTATAGCAAGTCACATGAAGAACACATTGATCATCTACGTACTATTTTTACTGCTTTGAGAGAGGCACGTTTGTTTGCTAACCTTGACAAGTGCACCTTTTGCACGAATAGAGTTGCTTTTCTTGGCTATGTTGTTACTCCACAGGGAATTGAAGTGGATGAAGCTAAAATTGAAGCCATCAAGAGCTGGCCGACCCCTGGGACTATCACACAGGTGAGAAGCTTTCATGGCCTTGCAGGGTTCTATCGGCGTTTTGTGAGAGATTTCAGCACCATTGCTGCCCCACTCAATGAGTTGACAAAGAAGGGCGTTCCGTTCCAATGGGGGCCAGCACAAGAACAAGCTTTTAATACGCTGAAAGATAAGCTTACGCATGCACCTCTACTCCAACTTTCGGACTTTGGTAAGACTTTTGAGTTAGAATGTGATGCTAGCAGCATTGGAATTGGAGGAGTGCTACTACAAGGAGGTAAACCCGTTGCTTATTTTAGTGAGAAATTAAATGGGTCATCTCTTAATTATTCGACTTATGATAAGGAGTTGTATGCTTTAGTGCGAGTTTTAGAAACATGGCAACATTATCTTTGGCCCAAAGAGTTTATTATTTATTCTGATCATGAAGCTTTGAAACATATTAGAAGCCAAGCCAAACTGAACAAACGTCATGCTAAATGGGTTGAATTTATAGAGTCTTTTCCTTATATCATTAAACACAAGAAAGGTAAAGACAATGTCATTGCAGATGCGTTATCTAGACGTTATACCATGTTGTCCCAACTCGATCATAAGATTTTTGGTTTAGAAACAATTAAAGGATTATATGCTACTGATTTGGACTTTAAAGATGCTTTCGAACATTGTAAAGAAGGAAGAACTTGGAATAAATATGTGCTGAATGATGGATTACTATACCGTGCTAACAGGCTATGCATCCCAGCTAGCTCTATTCGCCTATTGTTCTTGCAGGAAGCGCATGGAGGTGGTTTGATGGGACATTTTGGAGTGAAGAAGACCGAGGATGTACTGGCTACTCACTTCTTTTGGCCTAAGATGAGGCGCGACGTCGAGCGCTACGTGGCACGCTGCACTACTTGCAATAAAGCTAAGTCTCGCTTGAACCCACATGGACTTTATATGCCTCTTCCTGTTCCTAGTGTGCCTTGGGAGGATATTTCTATGGATTTTGTTTTAGGATTGCCTAGGACCAAGAGGGGAGGGATAGTATATTTGTCGTTGTGGATCGTTTTTCAACAATGGCACATTTCATACCTTGTCACAAGAGCGATGATGCTACAAACATAGCTGATTTGTTTTTCAGGGAAATCATTCGCTTGCATGGAGTGCCTAACACCATTGTTTCGGATCGTGATGCAAAAATTTTGAGCCACTTTTGGAGGACACTTTGGAATAAACTTGGGACAAAGCTGCTGTTTTCGACGACATGTCACCCTCAAACCGACGGACAAACAGAGGTTGTGAACCGCACATTATCCACCATGTTGCGGGCTGTTTTGAAGAAAAATTTGAGGATGTGGGAAGAGTGTCTACCCCATATTGAGTTCGCTTACAACAGATCAGTTCACTCCACCACCAAGGTAAGTCCGTTTCAGGTAGTGTATGGTTTTAACCCCTATGCCCCTATTGATTTACTTCCTTTACCAACATCCGAGAAATTGAATTTTGATGCTAAGACACGTGCTGATTTGATTCTGAAAATGCATGAGTTGACTAAGCAAAATATTAAAAAGATGAATGAGAAGTATAGAACTTATGGTAGCCAAGGTCGGAAACATATTACTTTTGAAATTGGTGATCTTGTGTGGTTACATTTGCGTAAAGATAGGTTTTCTGATTTGAGAAAGTCTAAATTGCTGCCTCGAGCTGATGGTCCTTTTAAAATTGTGGAAAAGATCAATGATAATGCATATAAGCTTGAGTTGCCTGCAGATTATGGGGTTAGTCCCACATTTAACATTTCAGATTTAAAGCCTTACTTGGGAGAAGAAGATGACATTGCGTCGAGGACGACTCCAATTCAAGAGGGGGAGGATGATGAGGACATCACTCTTTCGGATACACACACACACCGAGTATTCCTCCAACAATAGGTCCATTGACACGAGCTTATGCACGTCAACTAAATCATGAGGTGAGCTCGTTCCTTAGTGTTCCTTTATATTTTGATAAGGATGGGATGCTACTGAATAACTGTGATGTATTATTACTTAGGAACACGGGAGAAGAACAGCAAGGGCGCCCAAGCCAATGTGGAGGTCCAATCAAGTTCGAGTCCGTTTCGGAGTCCAGGACCAGCCTGCACTAAAATCGTTGTCCAGGACGCATACGGACTCCGTTTTCGACGTTCTACACATGGTTGGAAAGCTAAGGAGATAAGCTTTCCAACGGAACTGGTTCCATGTCCAAATTCTTTCTGAGTCAACAGGAATCATCGAAACAAGGCGACATCCAGAATCTGTCAGGGTGCTGCGCCACCATCTTTTGGGCCGTTGGGCCGTGTAACGTGTTGGAGTCCATTAGGGACACGTCCAGGGGTCCTTGACTGACCCTAGTATTTTATATACAGTAGCCGCCGCCCTAATTAGGGTTGGGTTTTGCTTAGATATTGATCTACACACAATTGTGAGATTTTCGCTCTTGTTCCGGACCGACTAGGCGGCCGCAAGTGTTTGTGGAACCCCGACTTCGAGTGCTTAAATTCAATTCGTAATATTTCAGATTGCATCTTCTACGTTCTTGCTTGTGTTCTCGGTACGCTTGCAGGGATTGAGCCTTCTTGGCGAGGTCAACCGCGCGACACGGTTGATAACCATCGGAGCTGTGGTGTAGTGATTGCAAGGGAAACGATCTGTTCGGGTCGAAGCCTTTGGATCATCAACGTCGAGTTCTCCACCCACCGACTTATCGCTACCTATCGGAAGATCAGGCCAACATTACTCATCAGGAGGAACCGGAGGACCCCACTACTTCTATTTTTGCTCATATCTCAGAGGTGTGTTTTGTTAAGAAGGACGACTGGTGGACAGTCTAGGAGGCTGCTGGTCTGCAAGACTCTCGGTGTTTTATTCTTCCATGGGGTCTTGATGGGAAGGTGCCTTCGGAAATCCTCAAGTTATTCATGGCTGAAGTAAAGGCAGAGGATATGCACGCTACAGAGGCTTCACAGATAGTGGGGTAGGAGCTGGACTTTTCTGCTTTTGATACGTACCCCTTCCCGGTAGAACCTCCGTCTTCTCGAGCTCAGGGGACTCTATTTTCGATTGGAGGTCTTCTCGTGGGGGGTACCCACATCACCACTCCGTGTGCCACTGCATGAGTTTGTCCTCTAGATCATGAGGTATCTCAAGGAGGCGTGGTGATCTAGCGCCCTCCACATCCTGAAGTGCTTCAAGGAGTCGCAACAGGCTGGTGCATTTGCTAGGCATGGATTCAATGTATGAAAACTAGCCGAGCGTAATATTTGTATGCGAATAAACCCGCACTGTGTTAACCTCGCTCTTTTGCCTTTATAATTTTGATCACACCGATGCTTCGTTTGTCTCCCATTACCCGGCCCCTCGCACTCTGCGAGTGCTAGAGGCCAGGGATTCAATTTTTTAGGGGTACTTAGCTGTGTTAGGTGCGAGTAGAGCGAAACTCTTCATTAGTTAGTGATTCAATGCGTCACGCCTCACTAGTACAGAGGCTAGGCCTTCAAGATACTGGAGGGGTCAAGTGACTTTGGCACAGAGGCTTTAAGCCTTCAAGATGCTGGAGGATTCGAACCTTTTCAGCACGGAGGCTAGGCCTCAAGATGCTAGAGGATTCAATTTTTTTGGCACAGAGGCTACGCCTTCAAGATGCCAGAGGGTTCTGCTGCTCCACAACGGAGGCCATGCCTTCAAAATGTTAGAGAGTCTATACCCCTTCGGCACGGAGGCAATGCCTTCAAGATATCGGAGGTTTATGCCCCTCCGCCACGGAGGCCATGCCTTCAAGGTGGCGGAGGGTCTATACCCCTTTGACACAGAGGCAATGTCTTTAAGATGCCGGAGAGTTCTGCCACTCCGCCACAAAGGCCATGATCAAGATGGCAGAGGGTCTATACCCCTTCGGCACAGAGGCAATGCCTTCAAGATGGCGGAGGGTCTATACCCCTTTGGCACGAAAGCAATGCCTTCAAGATCCCAGAGGTTCTTAAGACATCTCCGCATGCATAGAGTTTTGATGTCTATGCACTATTTGAGGAAAGGTACAACTTAAGCTAAATTTTGCTAGTTGCTGTTTGAATAGATGTAAAGCCTAAGTTTGACAGTCTACTACTGCTAGCGAAAAGCTAGTTGCAGCATAATTATGACTAGGTCGGACGATTATGCTTAGCACATGCTGAACTAAAATATAACTTATGTTTTGATACTTATTGTTGCCAGCCTCTTCGCCACAAAGGATATGCCTTTAGGATGGCAGAGTGCCCCCCCCCCCCTTGTTTGGCATAGAGGCTTGGCCTTTAGGATGCCGAAGGGTTCTGCCTCACTGCCATGGAGGCTAGGCCTTTTAGATGGCGGAGGGTCTACAGGGTACAACTCTAGCTAAGGCGGCTATTCTCAACATGCATCAACCTAAGGCTATTAGCTAGCCATGTAAAAGTCAAAAGTGAAATGTAATGCTAAATTAGAGAGGTGTGTGATAGGGCATACCTTTCTTGGATTAGGCCCTTCCGGGAGGCTTGAACCCAGGGGCCTCCGTATTATGCGGCACGTGATTACAGGGGGGCGGGGGGCGGAGGACTTCTACACATGGTACTTACAGAGAGTCTATTCATTCCAACTGTGTTCCAGAGGAGTCTGTTCACTATCCGCCATACAGTAGGAGCCAGGCCTATTTGACTCGAGGGCAAGGTATGGGACTTCACATTTGTTGCGTAGTTTTCCCGAGGCCAGGGAACACCGGAGTACTAGGTCTCGGTTTCAAAGGTTCGAGGGGCCACCATGGGATTGTACCAGGCCTTGGTTTCTACAATGTAGTGGTTAAGATTCCGGACGGTAGGGAGCCGTGTGCTTCAGCGAGGTCAAGGGAGAGCTCTCTTTCTCTAGCAGTCTACTGAAGTTGCACCCAGAGTGAGCATCTGTTAATCTCAGTTGGAGTCATAGCTTCATCACCGTATAGGAGGTGGAAGGGGGTAAATCCTGTGGGTCGCATGACCATGGTGCGGAGGGACCACAAAACTTTTGGAAGCTCTTCAACCCATATGCCTCTAGCCAGGCCTACACGACGAGGATTTAGACCTAAGAGAATGTTGTCGTTGGCATGCTTGATGGCCTCGTTGGACTGAGGATGATAGATAGCGACAAAGCACAACTCAATGCTGAGGTTGGCGTAGAATTCTCTAAATGGCCCATAGTCAAATTGTGTTCTATTGTCGACCATGAGTTGTCGCGGTACGTCAAAGTAATAGATTATGTTTTTCTAGAAGAACTTCTAGACATTCTTTGATGTAATGTCCATGAGGGGCTCAGCCTTGACCCATTTGGAGAATTATTCCAACGCTACCACCACCTACCGAAGGTTTCCCTTGGCGCAGGGGAACAGTCCGAAATGCCCCATCGAGCCAGCGGCCAGACAGGAGCGATCGACTGCAGGGGATTTGGGGGAATGTGGCTCCGAAGTCCCATCCATTGGTATCCTTGGCAGGTGCAGATGAGTTCCTTCGCATCTAACATGACTGTGGGCCAGTAGAGCCCCTGGCAGAGTGCCTTGCCAGCCAAGGTGCGGGGCACAAGATGATTGCCGCAGAGGCCTTCGTGAATTTCTCGGAGGAGATTGGCCCCCTCCTGCCTTGTGACATAGCGGAGGAGGGGAGCGCAGACCCTTGATTTATAAAGGGCGTCACAACCAGGAGGTAGCCCCTCCATTCCACTTAGGAAGGAAAAGAGGGGAGCATAGACCCCTGCTTTATAATGTGGCAGAGTGCGACCGGGTCGTTTGGCTCCTCCATTCCACTTAGGAAGGAAAAGAGGAGAGCCCTCCAGTCCGGGGTTTTTAACAGGAGAACAGTGGTGGCTGCCTCATCCTGGGAGTTGGTCACTGGCCGGTATAGGGTCTCAAAGAAGGCGCCCAATGGTAGGTCTTCACCTCCAGCAGCAGCCTTTGCCAGGGCGTCTGCCTACATGTTGTCTACTCGTGGTATGCTTTGTATTGATATGCTGCGAAATAACCCTTCAGCCTTGTGAAACCTCGAGGTATCTTGCCAAGTTCGGGTGTCGCACTTGGAAGCTCTTGTCCACGTGCCCAGCAATGACTTTGGAGTTGGTCTTGATGATGAATCAAGCGGCTCCTAAGGCCCGGGCCTTCCGGTGGCCCAGGAGGAAGGCTTCATATTCGGTGACATTGCTGGTTTTATTGAACTCCAGGTCGGCTGCAAACTCAGCCTGTTGTCCTGTAGGGCAGATAAGGACCGGACCGGCCTGTGCACCGGTGGCACCATAAGCTCAGTCAGTGTATATTGTCCACACATATGGAGGAGGGGTTGTGGGGGGTCCTGTAGGTGCCAGAGTCCATTTGGCGATGAAGTCGGCGAAGATATTTGATTTGATTGCTCTACGGGACACAAATCTTACTACGAAGGGGGCTAGGGCCACTGCCCATTTGCCGATGCATCCGGTCGCCTCTTGGTTGTGAAACATGTTGCCAACCGGGTATGATGTTGGTGCAGTGATGTCGTGGGCGTGGAAGTAGTGTCAGAGCATGCGTGAGGCCATCAAGAGGGCGTATGCTATCTTCTCTAGCTTGGTGTAGTGTGTCCTAGCCCCGACTAGGGCCTCCAACACATAGTATATGGCCCTTTATGCAGAATGACCCTAACCCTCACTATCCTCTTCCCATATTAGGGCATCACTGATACTCAAGATAGAGGCGGATAGGTATAGGAGGAGCCCTTCACCAGGGAGGGGTATTGGGAGCATTTTGAGGTCCGAAAGGTGGGCCTTGAGGGCCTCGAATGCGGCCTGCAAATCTGGAGTCCACCTAAAAGGGTCCGAGCCCCTCAGCACTTCAAAAAATAGAAGGTTATGCTCGGCTAATTTGGCGATAAAACGTTTAAGGGCTGCAAGGCGGTTGGCCAGACGCTGGACCTCCTTTGAATTAGTGGGAGGTGACATCTCTGCGATGACACAGATCTTGCCAAGGTTAGCCTCGATGCCCCTTTGGAAGATGAGGTATCCCAGCAGCCTACTAGCCATGGTGCCAAATATGCACTTCTCCGGGTTAAGATGCACGCCTACCACCCAGAGGCTATTAAATGTTTCTTAGAGGTTGGCGATGTGGTCGGTCTCAAGCTTGCTCTTGACAACTATGTCATCATTGTAGACCTCAACGTTGCAGCCTAGCTGCTATTCCATGATCTTATGTACTAAGCGGGAGAAGGTGGCCCTCGCATTCTGGAGGCCAAAGGGCATCCGGACATAGCAATATACCCCGAAGGGGGTAATGAAACTAGTCTTATTCTCATCCTCCGTAGCCATCCACACTTGGTGGTATCCAGAATATACGTCCAAGAAGCTTAGTAACTCACAGCCGGCGGTGGAGTCCACCAGCTGGTCGATGCATGGAAGGGGGTATGGATCTGAGGCGCAGGCTTTGTTTAGCGATGTGAAATCAATGCACATACGCCACTTCCTATTGTGTTCTTGACTAGGATGGTGTTGGAGACCCACTCGAAGTGAGTGACCTTTCAGATGACGCCGGCCTCCAGCAGCTTCTGGACTTCCCCCTTTGTGGCCTCTGCCCACTCAGGGGAGAGCCTGTAGAGTCATGGCGTACAGGCCTGGCCTTTGGATCGACCTGAAGGGAGTGTTCGATGATACAACGGTCGAATCTAGGAAGGTCATGCGGGGACCATGCAAAGACATTGAGGTTGCTCTGTAGGATGGTCAGGAGCTGGGCCTCCTGCTCTAGGGTGAGGTCTGCCTCGATTTTTAAAGTCCGATCAACCTGGTCCAGATGTATTAGGACATGCTTTACGTCCCCCTCCGGTCATGGCTTTGGAGGGCCGTGGTGTCTGGGATGTGCCAAAGGAGGGTCTTCAAAGCTCTCTTGGGCCACGATGTGCATGTGGCGGCCATGAAGAGGAGTGGGGTGTTCGTACTCGATGCTTCTTGCCAAGTCTTGGTCACCATGGATGGATATCGGCCCCTAGGGTCTGGGCATCCTCAGGCTGAGATAGTTGTGATGGGGGATGGCTCTGAATCTGTTCAGAGTCCCTCGGCCCAGGATGGCATTGTAGGCATAGGGTACGTCATAACATCGAAGGTGATCACCTCGGTCCGTGTTGTAGAGCCCTCACTGAAGACGACTGAGAGCTTTATTTGGCCTAGGGCGTCAAGAGGGGCTCCATTGAATCCCTACAAGGGCCTAAAGGCTGGAGAGAGCCAGCTTCGCGTAATGCGAAGTAGGTTGAAGGCATGTATGAAAAGGAGGTCCACCGAGCTGCCTTCGTCGACCAACACCCTCCGGACTTCGACCTTGGGGATGTTGGTTGAGATGACCAAGGCGTCAGAGTGAGGGAACCTCACCCCTTTGGTGTCCTCGAAGGTGAACTTTATGGGGCATTGGCCCATCCAGGGGCCTGATGATGGATGCTGGTTGCCCTGATGTGGTTCACCCCACGTGCATAGTCTCTTCGCTGCAGTTTTGAGGAGCAGCCGAAGCTCCTACCTCCTGTTATGGTGAGGACCACTTACCTGGCTTGAGGCCCCTCGTCGTTGTAGTGCTCCATGGATGGTGGAGGCGGAGAAGGCAAAGACAGCTGGGGAGAGTTCTGTAAGGACAAGTGATCAATCTAGCAGCCCGCCGTTGGTCTGCGGCCTTCGGGCCACCTTTCGCTGACTCCCCTCTACCATAGTGTGGGCTGTCTGCATCCTGAGGTATTCGTCTCAGAAGGTTATGAGGGTTCGGTAGTCCTCGGTGTTGTGTCCCCGTACCGCCTCATGCAGAGTGCACCAGTGTCCCTCTTCAGGGTATCGACCTGGAGCATGGTGTCCCTCTGGAAGGGTTCCGGGATGCCCTCGACCACGGCACCTTGGACGGGTTTGGTTCAGAGCCCCACAACCTTGGTTGATGTTGTGGACGCCACGCCATTGTCGTTGTCGTCCCTTGTGGGCTCCAAAGCCATTAGCCTCCTCGGAGCCCCTTTTTGCCGATGGAGGAGGAGGGGCATGTGAGGACCCTGCTTGTGAGTGTGACTTCTAAGGCTTGATGTTGGGGGCCGTGGTAGCTTGTGCGAGCCTTCGGTGGAGCTTTTCTTCTTTTGCACATGTGTATTCCTCGAATTTGCACATGAGGGCCTCCACCGAGCGTATGGGGTGCCGGTTCAATCGACTGTACATGGGCCCTTCGGCCAGACCCTGGGTTGCATTGTCGGTGACCGATGAATCTGATATGCCTCTAATCTGGGTCTTGGTTTGGGAAAACCACCGAAAGTAATCTCAGAGGGTTTCGTCTGGCTACTGCTTGATGGTGAATAGGCTTCTGGAAGTCACCGGCTCGACGAAGGTGCCTTCAAAATTGTTGCGGAAGAGGTCTCGGAGCTAGGCCCCGACGTAAACAGTCCCAGGCTCCAGTTCCCAAAACCATCAGATGGCTACCCCCTCTAGGGTGAAGGGGAAGCACTTAGCCATGGTGTTTGGTCTACCTCTGCTGGCCTTTATAACTAGGATGTCATAACAAATGATTTCATTAAGGTCTGAGTTGCCCCTGAATTTAGGTAGCTTTGGGGTCCAGAATCCCTCCGGGAAAGGCACGTCCTGCAAGTCCCTCTATAGGGCAAAGCCATGGTCTTGTAACGGGCCTCACAACGATGGGCCCAAGGCTCCTGCAAGTCCCTTTATATTGTTGAATTGTTTGTTTGTGTGAATGTATTATGTAAGAAAAAGAAAAGAAGAAACAAGAGGGAAAACGATTAGAAAAGAAGCCTCTAGACCTACCTGGGCTGACATCCCCACCCCCTCCCCCACTCTCTCCTTTCTTCTCTTTCTAGGCCAGGACATCGTTCGCACCTGAGCGGACCTAGTTCGCTTCTCCCTCTTACTCTTTTCCTCTCCTCTCGGGTTCTAGGTCACAACAACACCGAGCCAGCCCACCTCCCATGGATACGACAATAGGATCCCCACCCTAATCCAAGTCGATCTATGGGGAAGCTCTTCTAGAAACTTGGCCAGTGTAGTCCGCAAGTCATACGCGCCAGATTGCTTTTTATCTTCAAGTCGAAGATGTTTAAACAGAGGAAATTGAGTTCGGTATAGAATACCACCACCCAAACCCTAGCCATGTCAATTTTGAACTCTCTTGCCCTCCTGGCCATAAATAACAAGCCCCTGGGCCTCCTCTTGACATCCACAGTGTTTCCCCCAACTTTTCGCATAGAACCCACACCAAAGAGCCCCTCCTATGAAGCTCCAAAGCCCTAGCCGCACATCGCCACTGCCAAGCCTCTGCGAAGCTCACAGGCGACAACGTGTAGCTCAAACAGGATCACGGTGACCTGCCGACCACTTTTCGCCGCTCGCCATCAAAGGTCTAGTACTATATCTTAAAACCTACAATGTTCCGGCAGAGCGCCGCTACGAAGAAACAAGCTGTTGTATCCTAGGGAAGAGGAGGATACGGATAATCTTGACACTATCCTTAGCCACATATGAGGTGAATTAACCGAGGATGTATATGATGAGGGGCTTGAATCACATATGTTGTGACCTAAATGTTGTTTCCAGCAAGAAAAAGTCCACACTCCACTAAAAAGAATATTTGGGTGGGTCAGGCGCCAAAGAAACCAAAGACACCATCTAAATATGAATGGCATTTTCTGGAATAGCATAAATCTATACGACTTGGCTAAACACAGATACCTGACTGAGATGGTGAGAGAGGAGGAAATTTATTTTATTGCCCTCATCGAAACAGGTCAAAGTACATTTCCAGCTTCGATGCTAAGAAACATATGTGGTGGACATGACTATATTTGCATTGTATGCCACCACATGGGCCCTCTGGATACATTCTTCTAGGTGTCAATTTGGCGGTATATATATGACATTCGTGCCATTGAAGAGGGGAACTTTATCTAAAGTTCAAACTCAGAAATAAATCTGACGGCTTCCAATGGATGTTCTTTGCCATACATGGGTCGGCTCAACATCACCAAAATGAGGCTTTCTTGATTGAACAAAGTTGTGCGCCAAAAAAACACTTCCCATGTTGATTGGAGGTTATTTCAATATGAGGTGACCCGGGGATAAAAACAAGGACAACTTTTACACTAAAGGGCTGGACTTATTTAACGTCAACATTGAACCCTGGATATTCGACAAATTCAAATGCCCGGGAGACAATATATATGGGTAAATACAATGGATGAGCCTACTTATGAGAAACCGGATAGAGTACTTATGAGTATGGAATGGGAAAATAAGTTCCCACAGGTTACCGTTGAGACTTGGGATAGGAGCCAGTCGGATCAAAGTCCGCTGCTTCTCAACACTAGTGCTGTCACCTAGAGCTAGGACTTGGGCCGGGTCAAATTTGGGTGGCCTGTTGCACCATGATTTGGCACGGCCCATGGCACGGCACGACATGAGAAAATTTGGGCCAGGCCGGTATGGCCAAGATATGTGGGTCGTGTCGTGCCCAGGGTCTGGGCACGGTGGGCGGCCTGGCCCGACCCAAATATTGGGCCGTGCAGGGGCCAACATGGCACGAAAACAGTCCATCGGCACGCAAACGGCCTATCGGCCCGTCGGAACCCACTCACCCACTTCCTCAACAGCGGATGCAACTTGCTGCCTCAGCCCAAATCATTTTGAACATGTCTGGCCTAGGACATACTTTTTCCACACTTTGGCGAACATACGGGACGACGTGTGGAGCCCTGGCCCTCGCACGGTTAAAGCTGGCAGCAACGCCAGGCCAGGCATGTTCGTGTCCCATGCACGTCGCGTCGAGTCACATTGGCACAGTAACATGAATGCACAGCGGCAGTAAAATTCCAGCTTATTTGACCATGCGCGCTGCAGAGACAATGAGCTCTGAGCTCTCGTGCACTCGCAGACTCTCTCGTGGGCGACTGGGCGCCTGCCATGGCGAGACATGGAGGTGAAGCCAGCCCTCTGTCTTCCTGTACCCAATTCCCACCCACTACCACTATACACGCCCCTGCAGCCCTGTGACGCAATTGCAAGCATTGTTTGCCCTGCGCCCGACTAGCCTGAGCCCATCCTGCTCGTTGATCCTTTTCGTGCAAATCCCATCTTTGACTAGACGAGACGAGAGAGAGTGTGCTATGTGCCTGTGACCCTGTGTGCATGAGTAGAGCGGCTCCTGTTAATCTATAATGTTACGTTGGCGTTTACTGCTCGATCTCTCCTCTCGCGTCAGCTCGGTGTGTGTGTGTGTGTGTGTGTGTGTGTGTGTGTGTGTGTGTGTGTGTGTGTGTGTGTGTGTGTGTGTGTGTGTGTGTGTGTGTGTGTTAGCGTGTGTGTCACTAAATTTGTTTTTCTCTACATTATTTGGTAACTGGGCGGCAGGGCTGGCACTAGCACTGTCCTACGGTGCGCCAAAGATGGCGTGCCGCTAGCTGCCACAAGCAGAGCCTCAACCGATGGAAATGGTGAAAGCAAAAGGTGGCGTGGGTAGCTAGGCCAGCTCGTGTATTCGACATGCATGACCTCGCCATGCTTTCTTTTTCTCTCTTTTGACTAGAAATAGTAGCAAAAGGTTCTTCATGCATCAGTCAATGCTCACGAAGCCTGCCAGACCGATAGAGAGAGAGGGAGAGGGAGAGATGAGGGGATCGATTCGGTGAAGCTGTTGAGGAAGAGATAAGGCTCGCTCTGTGGACGTGATTGTGAGGAAATAGATAAGACTTTGAACGTGAGGACCGAGCCAATGGAGCCAAAATTGTATTGGAGACCAAATTCAAGTCCGGACACATTAGTGCCGGTTGGTGGCTCCAACCGGCACTAAAAAGGACTATCAGTGTCGGTTCATGGCTGAAACCGACACTGAAGTATCATTGACGGTTCCAGCTATGAACCGGCACTGATAGTCCTTTTTAGTGCCAGTTCTTAGCGGCTTACTCATTTTTTACGCGTGAGAGATCAAGAACCGACACTGATACCTGGATTAAGGACACAGAGCTCGGGTCGTGCCCGTTCTTGGCCCAGCCCGAAGGGGCCCAGTGTGACATTGGGCCATGCCTGGGCCTCACGGGAGACGAATCGTGCCAGCCTGGCACGGCATGACGTGCTGATCATGCCGGGGAAGCGTGGCCCAACGTGGCCCGAGGCACGACCGAACTGGGCCGGGCCGACCGGTCCAAGTCCCACCTCTACTGCCACCCATGGTACTAATTAACCCGTGTTCAAATTTGAGAGGGGTTGGTTACTATGAAATGGTTTCTTTGATATGGTGGCTGATATTTGGCTATCACAACAACAGGCCAATACTATGATGGAAAGATGGCAAAATAAAATAAGATTCCTTAGACAATACTATCAAGACCAATTTGAGAAATTGACTAATCTCATCTATATGTTGAACCTAGGAATTAATCTCAACACATAGTAACTTCATTGATGACAATCATTATAATATCCATACCTTAACTAATAAATCGTCTTACAAAAGAGATCTTCAAGGGTCGAAGAACCAAATAAAATAGTAGTGGATCCTAAATATAGTCCTCATCTTCACAGTCAATCGACGAAAAACACCTCCCTAGAGTTCACCATCTTTCATGAAGTCTTCAAAATCTTTCCCAACTGAGTGTGTTTGGTTATAGCAAAAATGAGCATATGTCATACTCAGCAAGTTGTGAGGAAATAGCATATGAAGGCTTTAACAATAATAAGGTTGATTTGGCTCTTTTGCAAAAAAAAAGCATTTATGTAAATCAACATTTGAAAAGCATTAATAATTAAGTGAACAATAAACCACCTGAAACAAGGTTCTCACCACCAAGATTGACCAAATCAAGCACCTCAACCATGGAACTCACCGTCAAGGTTGAACAACTGACAAACTAACTCAATCATGACTCCCATCATTGTGATTGACCGACACCTCAACTATGGTTTCCATCACCATAGTTGACCATACCAACAACCATCATATTCTAACATGTGAGGTTTTTCTCATCGCTCGTGACCGTGAACATGACAGAATATTCAGTTTTAACTCTGCAGAGGTTGTACATTTTGCCCACAAATTATAACCTCCATTATGCTCATGTTAGCTAGACGCTTACACACTTCCATGGTGTGCGGCCAGAAAACCACTACAAATCCATTACAATGACCCTCTCAGCATGTGCATCTCCGCTAAGGTTTCACCGTCGCATGAATACATCTCAACAACGGAAGCCCCCTCTTGCACAAATGGAGCACCCTGAAAGTACACCCTTCCGTTCCACACAACTGGATGGTCTACACAATGATGAGAGTGTGCAAAATAATTAGCTAGCCCCATCTCATTCTAGACTTGTGGTTGTACTGTTAATTCAGAAAGATCACTCCACGAACTCATCCTTAGATTTGAGCAAAACTACCACAACCCAACCGTACAACCTGTACCGGTCTCATCAAACCACTGCTCAAATCATTATACCATATTGCTACAAAAATTGTATTGTCATCTTTTTATTATTGTTTCATAGAACTATTATCATATTCAGTTGAGTTATTATATATCAGACCGATCCAAAATACTGGCTCAGTGTAACCGTTGTTACCATCCCACCACAGGCATGATAATCGGAGTTATCATCCCGATGAACATTGCCTTGGCGAGGGAGACACGTAGGAGAGGCGGTTGCGCATGGGAACAGTGGTGGCTATGCGTGGGAACGACGCATGGTGGTAGAAACAATTCTAGGGCGGATGGCGAGGCTACAGTGGGTAGCTAAACTTAGTGAGCCGATGGAGTTGGATGACGAGACTATAGTGACGGCTAGACATATGGCTGCTCTATTGGAGACACGGTTTTTAGCTCGATGTCTAAAGCTCTGGAAGGCACCCCATCCCAAGTAAATCACTCAACTCAATGATCCAATGAATGGTTGGGATGCAAGCTATAAGTACGAACATTCAATTCTGGCCCAGTGTAACCGTTGTTACCATCTCATCACAGTCATGGTAACCAGAGTTCAGATAGGTACACGTGTTGTAAGAGCAATTACCATATAAACATACACATTGTAAATTCATTTACCACCTATCCACATGCATTGTGTCGATACAATATTCAGTTGTTTTCTTTCTAGCTTTCTACACTAGCAGAAATAGAGTGCTCTTATTTCATATAATGGAATACAGACTGGTTCCCTACTAACTAAACAAGCTAAAAAATTGGTTAAATCGGTGCAAAATTTATATTTACTTTGTGTTGAATTTGCTAAGAAATATGGATCATTATGTTAGCCTTTTGACGGATGGAGATAATGGTAATGTTTGGGATGGAAATTTAGATTGGCATGTAATTGAGGAGCAAGAAGCACCAATTCAAACACCTCCCTCCATGAGACCAAACAACAAAAGATCCAAAAAAAAAATTGTGAGGAAGATAAAATGTCAGTGTTAGTATGGCTAAATATAAGTATGGATGTAGCCCAAGAGACTCAACAATCTTGCTCTATTTATTGGAAGAGATTTTATTCTTACTTCCAAAAACTTCGACTCGCTCTACTGATTTGATAAAGGAGGAGCAACCAGAGAGGAAGAGCAATAATGATGTGAAAGAGATGGACCAGATGGCTATGCATATACAGAGGATAAAACTAGTAGTTGGAATATAGCCGTTGCAAAAAATAACCATTGCAAAAAACTAGCTGTTCGAAAAGAATTAGCCGTTATGAATAAAATATAGGTAAATGGGATATGGAGAGTGAAATTTGGCTAGTTTGTTGGAGTGTATAAAAATATGAAGAGAAATTTTTTTAAAGTGGATAGCCAAATGGAGATATAGATGATGGAATTTGACTAATCTGCTAGAGATACTCTTAGAAGAGAGAGTAAAAATTTGATGTTAAGAAATAAACTTCTAATATATAATATTTATATGTTGTTTCTTTAAGTCTCTCAAGATGATTAATGGTTGCATATAGTATGATTAAAATTATTATTTTAGTTATATGACTAATTATGTTGCTCTATTGGAAGAGAAGAGGTGAGTAATGTTAGTATAGGATCAAATGTGGGGAGAGAAAATATAAAAAAGAAACTACATCACCTTAATACGGTATCTTACATCTTACTACTATATGATTCAACCAACTATTTTTTTTATAAAAAACAGGCAATCTATCTCCTCTTTAAATAGCGTGTCGTATCAGTTTTTTCAAACGAGGACATTTAATTATTGTCTAATAAATCTGTAGTGTTGGAGCATTGGCAGAGAACCTTATCAGAAATTTCCTATTTTGCCGGAGAAGCGTCGCTCCCAAGTCACTCTCAAAGTCTCAGCTATGGAATCCGCCGCCGCGGCGTCCGGCGAGCGCCCGATCCTCCCGGCCCTCCTCCTCATCCGCCGCCTGGACGAGACCTTCGCCGCCGAGCTGCGCCAGCGCTTCCGCGTCCTCGATTTCTACGCCTCCGGCGAGGCCCTCCCGGCCTTCCTCGCCGCCGCCGCAACCGTGCCCGACCCCCCTCGCGCTGCGGTCGTCATGGGGGGCGGTGCCGCCCGCGTGGACGCCTCGTTCCTCGACGCCGTCCCCTCCCTCCGCTTCGTCTTTAGCACGGGCGCGGGCGTCGACCACATCGACCTCGACGAGTGCGCGCGCCGCGGCGTCGCCGTCGCCAACTCCGGGAGGGTATACTCCGCCGACGTTGCCGATCACGCCGTCGGCATGCTCATCGACGTGCTACGGCGCGTCTCTGCGGCCGAGCGGTTCGTACGGCGCGGGCTCTGGCCGGTTCGGGGGGACTACCCTCTCGGCTCCAAGGTCCAGTTCTTGGCTTCCTGCCCTCTTACTGTAATTTTCTTCAAGAAAGCTAATAGTCGATGTAATTCAAATCTTATTCAGTAAAGGGAGCTCCTGGTTGAAGTAATATTCACTTTAGCTAATGCTACAGCGTCTTAATTTGAACTATTATTTTCTGATCCTAGATCGGATTTCAGGATAGAATTTAAGTGCAAGATTGGCATACCATGTAGGATTGTGCCTTGAGGAATGGAAATTAGTGGTGCTGGAAAGGAACAAGTTAGTGTTTTTGGGCCATTTCTTTATTGGATTGATACTTCAACGATTTACGGAAGCACAGCTGTATATCTTGTATACACGAAAGGATGTAGATTTATAATGTTAGATTATATTGACCTTTAGATTCATTACTTTCCGAATTAAACGGTCACTTTGCCCTTTTTTCTGCTAATGAAATGGGTATCAAAGCAGTGGCTGATTTGTAAATGGTACCCACTTCATCTTGTGAAAATATGAATACCATTCACAACCTCTGAAAGGATGCAATTTTTTCAAGCTTTAACCTTGTGTACTTCATGTGTTCATATTGGTACTGTACCTCCACATGTCTTGATGCTTTCAGCTATGTGGCAAGCGTGTTGGCATCATCGGCTTGGGGAACATTGGCTCACTGATCGCAAAGAGGCTTGAAGCTTTCGGCTGTGTCATCTACTACAACTCCAGAAGACCAAAGGATTCAATCTCTTACAAATACTTTCCTAATGTTCAGGATCTTGCATCTGAATCCGATGTGCTTGTTGTCGCATGCGCACTGAACAAGGAGACAATGCACATTGTCAACAAGGATGTTCTAGAGGCCCTTGGAAAGGATGGGGTCATCATAAACATCGGTCGGGGACGAAACATTGACGAGGTGGAGCTGGTCAGGGCGCTGCTGGATGGGACGATTGCAGGAGCTGGTCTTGATGTTTTTGAGAATGAACCCAAAGTGCCAGCAGAGCTCTTGTCCATGGACAATGTGGTTCTGACACACCATGTTGCTGTTTTCACATCGGAGTCCAGGTCAGACCTGCGTAACATCACTATAGGTAACCTTGAAGCCTTCTTTTCTGGTAAGCCATTGCTTACGCCGGTGCTTCCCTAGTGAAGTAATATTGCAGGTCAATCAAACTAATAGGAGGTCGAAATGCGTGTTCTTACAATATTTTTGCTGCCAATTGCATGCTTACAGATAGTTTGGCTACAAACAGTGATATTGCAGGTCAATCAAACTAATACGAGGTCGAAATGCATATTCTTACAATGTTTTTGCTGCCAACTGCATGCTTACAGGTAGTTTGGCTACTATTTGTATTGATGCAATTTGTACGGTTTTGTACTTCAATAATGGATCTCTGCTCATGTATATCTCCACTAGTCGGGTTATTTTATAATACCAAATTATTCTGTGAAATACTATTCCAGTTTTCTTTTTTCATTTCTCGCATTTTACTGATTTTGTCCCATGCAAAATGTCTCAAATGCCCCTCCACGGCCATGTGGGAGACGAAGACCACACATGGCAGTAAGATCGTTCTAGTCTGAAATTATAGGAACTTGATCTCTGCTTATGTTTAGGTGGGCACTATGTTATGCAAAAATTCCATGCCATGCCTATTGCATGTGTAGCTACATGCTCGTTGACTGGCCTTGTTTCAGTTCACGATTTAGCCGTGCAATATGAAGAGCTCTGAAAGTTGGTTAAGCGTTTTCTGAAGATCTGGCAAACTAGATGTACATTGTGTTCTGACCAGAGCCTAGACTGGGAAGGGAATTTCAGACATTTTACCTCAATTTTTTTAAATAATATTATTTTATTGGAAAATTGCAAAAATATAATTTAAATTAGGAAAATTGCAGATATATGTGTCAATCGGCAATTGAGTGCCGACTAGAGCCTTATCAACAGAGGTGAGACAAGCCCCTGTCAGCACACTAAGTGCCGATAGATCCCTCTCTGCAGGCGAACAAGGTTGTAACTAGACAGTTGTCTAGCCGACAAAACATGTGGGCTGTTGCATAGTCCAGAGGCTTGTCAGCACGTGGATTGTTGACATGTATGTTGTATCTATGATAAAGCTAAGACAAAATTCTCAAAAGCAAAAATGTATGAGCACGCTTGGATTATTCTCAAAAGCAAAAATGTATGAGCACGCTTGGATTATTCTCGAAAACATTACAACGAGATAAATCTGGATTTACTTTTCTTTTGAGAGGAACCGGATTGGCATATCATTGATACAACATGAACAATACAAGCCATCGATTACAACTCCTAGGAAACTGATTCACCATCAGACACACCACCCGACCATTACCTCGCCTCGCCGGACATGGACACGAATTGAAGCTTAAGCCCGAAGTTGTTCCCTCCATCGATGAGGATGTGAAAAGTTTTTTCTGCACTACCGCTAGAGACAAGCGTTGGGAGCGCTGAACGCACATGCAATGCACCACGGCCAATGACCATAACCTCACCGAACAAGAAGAGAATCGACACCTCTAGCAGCAACCTCAAAGCAGAATCTAACACCGACGAACATCCAACATCATCCTCCGTACCCACCAGCATCGAAGCCAACGACCCGGAAACAAAACCCACACAAACACATAAAACTACCCTCGAACAAGCAACCTCGGAGATCTCACATACAAAACTAAAATCCTCGAACAAGCAACCCCGGAGATCTCACACACAAAACTAAAATCACCGGAATAGATGCTGAGGAACAAAAGCACGGGTGGCTACCGCAACGACACCATCAAAACTACCATCACAACCTAACTAAACTACATAAACTAAGTAATAAACTAACCTACATCACCAAGGTCGGACCACCCTTCTATTACGGCACCTGGAGGACGCCGGAGGCGAAGGGACCGGCCGATTCGCTGCCAAATCGCCTCTGAGCCTCTTCACTTACTGTAGCAGGAGAACTAGAGGAGTCAAGAGAGTTCTGCATCTGGACTTACTTTGATACAAGCAACCAGCCCAGTTGAGGCCCGTTATCTCAGTAGTCTGTAAATGGCTACTTGTATGTATCTCCTGGAGTTTTTGGTCTGGGTACACAGGCACAGCGTGGCTGCATAACATGGTTTTTCTTTTACCCTTTTTTTTTCTAGGACTCGACAAAAACTTGTTGAAGTTGCCTCTTGCAATGCAACAACGGCAGCATTTTGGCAAATGGCAATACATATATGTCCCACTTGTCCTAATATATGTTGGACAAATTGAATTTTACAGGGCTGCCGTACCAAGCATCGTTCCACAGGGGCAAACAGAATCACGCAGAGCCTCATTCGACAGACAAGAACAAATTGGTACGGTTCTATTAGTCCATTACTCGATCTAAAACAATTCGAATTTGGGGAGGTCCCTAAACATCTAATCCAGATGACATTCCGTGACAAGTACAAATGACGCAGCATCAGTGACTAAAAAATGTTTTATTTGAACACTCCATTCTAACCTTGAAATCAATAATGACAACGGGATGCATTGTGAATTTAGCATAGCTTAATTGGTTAGGGTTCTTATTATGAATCTTCTTATCTGGATTCGAGTCCTATATTCGGCACGGGTGTTCACATTTTCTTGAAACTAAATCTCGAGATGAATAGTACATACATATGAGTGCGTTCAGTAGTCAAAACGTATGCCCACGTTATACAAGATTATGACTTAAATCTTATTATCTTATTTAGACGTGTACTATAATACAAATATGGTGTGCATAGGGATGGAGCTATGTGAGGGCCAAGAGGGGCCATGCCTCCCTCCTCAAAACTGCAAATCCCTAGAGAAATTTTTAAACATTAGACTTAATTAATTATAGTTAAATATGGAAATAGCCATCCCTTCCAAATGCAATTCATCCTCTTTTAAGTGTTGATCCCTTCTTAATCTATAGTTAAGCTTCGCCACTAAAAAAAATTACAACCGGATGCATTATCTCTATTGCCCAAAGGTACTAGTAATTAATAGTACCACGTAGAGATTGAAATGGCCTTTGTTGGCTTTTACATTCAAAAACCAAACCTAGGCAAGACCGCAAAAAACATATCCTGATCGATCGCAGCAACAGCAATAATCGACAGGATGAGGATGAGGATGCTGAATTCCAGCAATTAAGTAGAGTATGTACATAAAAATTCCCAAGGGAAACGGCACAAAACACTGACAAAAAACCAAAGAAAATAAAAATATGTAGAGTAGCTACCGAGCAGTGTAAAGTGGAAAGATCCTGCAGTCACATTACTGTGGTACGGTGAGCACGCATCTCGAGAGGGCAGAGCCACGTTCCCATCACGACCGTTGCACAGAAGCCGCACCTGCTCTGCTCTCGGTGACCGCCCGCAGCTCAGAGCAGAGGAGAGCATGGTGGTGAGCACCTCCCGGCTGTTTCCGTCGATATCCCGTGACGTCACGCTCCGCCCACCGCAACGGTTACCACGCCAGCAGCGCACGTGACGACGACGACCAGCCGCAGTGAGAGGCGAGAGAAAGAGATTCCGCCACGCACTCCCCGAGGAGCCCCTCCAGGACCCGCTCCGCCACCTCGTCCGCCACGTCGCCCGCCTCCTCGGCCACCGCCGGGTGTCTCCCCAGCCGCCGCACGCTCGCCAGCTGCAGGTCCGTCGCCACCAGCGCGTCGATGTCGCCCACCACCCTGCAGTCCGCCGCCGGGAAGCTCCGCACTTTCCTCCACACCCTCCCAAGCAGCGTCGCACCGCTCTCTGCGACTGTTCCTGAGACTGCGGAGGCGTCGTGACCGAGGAGGAGGTCGGCGAGGATCTCCTGCGTCAGGTGGAACAGGAGCTTCCGGTTCCACCGGTGCCGGAGGGGACCGAGAAGCGCCTCGTCGGCCGGCAGCTCGAGCTCCAGGAGGTGGAACACGATCGGGTCCACCGGCGATGCGACGGAGTGACCCTTGAACGGCCGCCCCGCCCGCATGAACCCGCCGCGCTCCAGCACCGTCAGCAGGTAGCCGTACTCGGGGTCCTCCTCCAGCGGCACCGCGGACGAATGTCTTTGGCAGAGGACGGACGCTGACCTCGCGGGCGCCGGTTGCGCGGACGGTGACGCCGGAGGCTGGCATCCGGCAGTTGGTTTCTTGATCCGCGTCGCGAAGCGCTCGCACCCATCTGGTTTCCTGGCTCTGGTTGGCGGGTCCAGCTGCGGCGGCGGAGGGGGCGGCCGCGATGGCTTCGCCCGCTGCGGCGGCGGCGGTGGGGGCGGCTGCCTCGGTGCCAATGGAACCCTGGGGGCGTGTAGTGGCGGTGTGCTTTGCGTTTCAGGCGGCGCTGCCACCGTTGACTTGCCTGCTTGAACGACGGCCAGCAACTTGTCTTCCATGGTTGGGGATGGACTGACATTCTCCTTGTTGTTAGCCGCTGATTTTGCAGCGTTCTTGGACTTGCGGCTGGCGACCGTCTCCTTGGCCTGCCTGACGATCTCGCGCGCGTGCTCCTTGGCCGTCCTCTCCCTCTCCTCTTGTCGCACCACCCGCCGGCCGTGGCCGTCCTTCTTCTTCTTGCCGGCGGACGACGACGTGGGCGAGGTGGGGAGCGACATGTACTGCGCGGCCCGGTCGAGTACGTTCTCTTTCAGCGCCTGCAGCGACAGCCTCGGGCCGTCCCACGACGCCCTCGCCGACGTGGACGCCCGCGGCGTGTCGGGCAGGGACCGCGCCTCGGCGGTGGGGACGTTGCAGCTGAGGCTCCGGAGCGGCTCCCGGTTCATGGACTCGGGGATGACGCGCTTCTTCTTCTCCTTGCCTGTCGACGGCGCCGAGCAGTTCTCCTTGTCGGCCTTCTTGGCCAGCCTCCCTGCGGAGCTGGTGGAGGCTCTGGTCTTCTTTAGTGCGGGCGACGGCGACTTGTTATCGGGCAGGCCGTCGATGCCCATGAGGCGCGCGACGAGGCTGGGCGTCCTGGGCGTCTCGGCCTCCGACGACGGCGCGGTGGCCTTGGGGCGCATTTTCCTGCACGCCAGGGCGTCGAACACCGGCTCGATCTGTACGCCAATCTGCACTCACGGACACAGTCACACGGATCAATGCAAACGACAATTAAGCGATTGGTAAGCGGCGCTGGAGACGAAGAATTGTAACTAACCTGGGTGTCGTTGAGGTTGTCGGCGTCGAGCTCAAAGCTGTTCCTGGGCGCCTCGAGACCTTTGTTCGTGTCCTCGGCGTCGCGCTGCCGGTTGACGGCGTCGTGGAAATTGTGCGGGGTGACGACGGCGTGGGAGGAGGTGGGCGGGCGGCCGACGCATCCGGCGCCGGGGGCGAAGATGAGGTAGTGAACCATGGACATGCATCCGACGGGAGGGTCAACTGCCCTGGGCGTGGTGGGGGCCGAGGAGGAGCGGCTCCGCGAGTACCACGACGACGACTGCTTCGTCCTCCCCATGACGCTATCTTGATGATGGAAAGAAGAAGACGGGCAGTGAGCTACTGCTAGGCGCTAGCTCGCAAGGCTTCTGAAGCATGCAGTGCAATGCAACTAGCTAGCTGGTTGCTAGTTAGTAATGGTAGTTTCTGCTGGTGCGAGCAACGAGGTGTTGCGATTCCTGACTCCTGAGAGGAGGGAGGGCGGGAAGGAGAGAGAGAGTTTGAAGAAGTTGTAGAGAGAGAGAGAGAGGAAGCTGTGGCTGGAGTGAGAGTGAGAGTGAGTGTGTTTGGTGGGAAGTAGTTAAGCTAGGGAAGGGAGATGCCGGTAAAACCGGATACGCATTGGGCAATGAATGAATCAAGAGGAGGACGACGACGATGACAACAGGGGAAAGTTGTTATCATGTTGGGTTTTTTTTTTTCAGATTCCGCCCGGGCGGCCCCATGTCGAGCAGGGGATGAGATCTAGTCCCCTCAATTTTCCCTCCAATTTCAAAAAGGAGATCAACTATCATATCCTCGGAGACGGCACGTGCTGTGCTTACACAACATGCTGCCTTGGCTCCTCCTCAAATTGTTCCAATTTGAAATTCAGATCCCCTGCATGTATTAATGAATTCGTGCCTTTGCAGTACATGTAAATTGTAAACCAAAAGTTCATTAGCAGATATAGTAAGAAATTGAAGCAGATAAAAGGTGGGATATGCTGTTTGTTTAAACTACTATTACTAGGATCCCCTTGCTTTTGAACACCCCCCTCCATGAGGTTCGCTTTGGGAGTCGGATCAGCAGCTCCTCGTCCTCCATGCAGCTCGCAGAGCGAGACAGAGAGGTGATGGGTTGATGACGATATGACGGACCGACGAGGACGATGGTTCCAATGACAAATCCAAACGCACATCATCGCCCATGCTGCTCTGCTCTCCTCTCCTAATTAACCTAACCCCCACGGCCCCACAGCAATTAAGTAGCAGCAGCAGGGCGGAGATTAGCGGATAACGAATGGCGCCGGGATGACGTTTTGCGCTCCCATTGGCCGCACTGAAATTGAGGCATTCACCAACCTGTACGACTGACAGATGGTAAATCCGAATCTCTCCCTGTCTCTGACAGGACAGAGAGAGGACAGGACAGTATGCACACAACCCCAAACTCTTATCGATCTACTGCTCCTCCATAGTTATCACTGTCAAGCATCTCTTCGGTTACAATCCGTGCCCACGTTACCGGTCAAAATTAATCTCTTTACCAGCTGAAAAGATCCAAATTCTGGATAATGTTTGACTCAAATTTAAAAGATGCTACAAATTTGATCGAAACGTCTTCGAAGTTACTCGAAACTTACCGGTATATACATACCCTTACCGGGGGAGCCAATAACATGAACACTGGTTAAAACAGTACCACTAGTAGTAATATTATTTTCTTTTCTTTTTTGAACGAAGAACCTGTATCTGTCGCCACAAATTACTACAGTTTTGAAACCACAACGCTGGTGAGGAGGGGTAGGGTAGCACATGCACATGATGGATGCATTGCAATGTGGAGGGGTTGGTGACTTTTCTAAAATGAAAAGTTTTCTGCCTTTCTACATCGTGTGATATATACAACTCTTATTCATTGTTACATCATCTATATTACTTAAAAAAATATTTATTCCGCTTGCCCGGCGTTCCACTCCCGGAAATCCCGCTTGCCCTTGCATTCCGCTCCGCTCCCTGCGTGGGCCCGCGTCACGCGCTCCCGCGCCCTCGCTCCCGCGCGCTCCTGCACTCCCGTGTGGGCCCGCTTCCCGCATGTTGCCTCTCGCTAGCAGCGCGCGTTCCTGCGTTACTACCTGCGAAGCATGTACATCGAACTATTCTCAGCTCAGACCTGATTGTTGGAAATAAACAAATATCATAAAAAAGTATATGAGTATGGAAATTATCTAACACATAGTCTATTACTAAACCGCCATCTATTTCTAGCGAAAAAAAATACATGGTCACTATTTCCAATGCTTGGCACGCCATGCGTATATCCTCCCTCTCACTCTCTGTCTTTCTACAATAATCTCTAAAATCTCAGGTAGTAGGTGCCCTGAAAAGTGGAGAGGTTATTATTTTTTATCAAAGATAATAACATTGTGGCAAAATCAAATAGCCCTAAAAAAGAAAGAGGCAGTCACCCAGACCAAAATTCTTTTCTTTTTGCTTGCTTCTATACAACATACCCAACCACCCATCATATGGTTCATGCCCTTAGGCTTGTTAATGCCTAAAGCAATCTAGACAATAAGCCAAGTTGAGTTGGCAAAGTGACACTCAAAGAAAAATGTTAGATCTTTGCTTCATCTAAAAGATTGCATGTCTCTCACCTCCTTTTAATCATAAAGGTTCAGTAATATCTTATTTTCTCTTTCGCTTACTCAAGGGATATCATCACAAATAGATTGATCATCAATTACAAAATTATTATGCTCTAGTTTGCTAAAAACTCTTGTAATATTTTGTGATATACCGCTTGAGTTCAGCCTCCCTAATGAATATGCCTTCCTCTTGCTTTAATTTGTATATCCTTTGTCTAGCAACGAGTTAGAAATATTTAGTATTAGTACCTCCCTCAAGGAGTTCTTTTACTTTCGCTCTTTGTACCATTTGATCTCTTACTCTTGTAACAAGTGCGCTAACCTCTCATTGAGTAGTGTTTCAGCTCCACTTCATTGGTCGTTAAAGGAATATTTTTTGTCTTCTTATCTAGCTCATCTATTTTCATTGTGAGCTGCTTCTCCTTCTTGATTATATATGCCAGAAGTATGCTTGCAAGCAAGAAATGTTTAGACGCATAAACGCTAACAGCCACGTGTATAGCTAGTATACATCGCTCTGTCAGTAAATTCCTACTCATATATAATTAGCTAATAAAACTACTAGCTGCTACGATGGAATTAATAGCGCTAGTAGTAGAGTAATCAATGTAGATCTCCTGATTTATGGTGTTTCGTTGGGGATTTGAAACGGGAGGAACCATTCGAAAATTTGAATAAGCTTGTCTGTACTCGCTCCTACTTGAAGTGGTTCAACGACCAAGCCTTTAAGTGGGCGTCCTATTAATTTAGGATCCATAGTATGTATTGTAGTATATTAGGGCTACCAAGTATAGCTGGAGCCACAGTTAGTACTGCCTGCTATACAATTGCTATTGGAACAACAAAATTAGAGTAGCTAATCTCTGTCGTGTATGTATGTATGTTTGTTTACTGCTATACATATGTATGTATGTTTACTGCTGAGGTGCGTATGTTTACTGTATGGCCTCCCTGCATTGGTGTAGCAAGTACAGTAATATATGGTAGTATTTGTGTACAAACTACAAAGATGGGAGTTGGCTAGCATGCATAGGCATAACATCTTCTTGGGATCTGAAAACTGAATCCAACAGTGCCTTGCCTTGTACTAACAGTAACAGGAGTACCCTGCAAAAAAACAGTAACATGAGTATGTAGGAGTATTCTGTTTTCATTCAAAGGAACAGAGCAAAATAATTTGCAAGAGCAGAGGAGCTTGCATTGTCCTTCAGTAAGTATATATACAGACTAGAGAGCAAGTAGAGGAGCTTGCATTGTAGTACATATACAGACTACAGAGCCAGTATCTAGTCCAGTCTGCGACGACCGACTGGGCAGAACGAAGAATCATTCGCAGGGGCCGGGGCCGGGGCCGATTGAATTGGAATTGAAGTTGAAGAGCATTCAGCCTATCATCGGAGATTGAAATTGAAGGTTCAGCACCGCCCGGCACGGCTGCTTCTACCAGTAGATTTCAGCGACTGACGTACTGGCCATCGGAGAGAGGGACAGTCCATTTGAAAAGGGATTCAATTCACTCAATGCGGCCGCAGCTGCAGCTACTACTGCAAGATTTATTATTCATTGCGCACGGCAGAGTACATTTGCTTGCGTCCTCACCTCTGCTCGTTCCAGAATGCGAGCCGCCCAGATCTCGAACTTTTTACCACTAACATATCAAGTGCGAAAAAAAAGGTTCCTCCGATTCTGATTTTCTGAAACGTAAGTCAGTTTTAGGACCGGGACCTGTGTGGGACAAAATTTTAAATTAACCATCAAAATGCAAATAATTATATATGTAGAACATAAATCATATTGATATTGATAGATTCACTATTGAAAATATTTTCACATAATATAATTCTCTTTTATTGGAAATTGCATAGTTTTATAGAAATTACTTATCAAATTATGCAATTGGAGACCCTGTCAATGCCGTAACGATTTGCATTTGGAATCAGAAACTACTATCGGAGACTCTTTAATGACTACAAAACCGTCAACTTCTTCTACCCCAAAATTACCTTAGTTTTAGCGCGTACATGCTGGTCAAATTTTGGTGACGTGGAATCAGCTGATGGATTCAGCAAATACTTATAAGAGCACAACAGTCAGCCCGCTGAGTCGTTCAGTCTGGCT
Organism: Phragmites australis; assembly: GCF_958298935.1. Lineage (NCBI taxonomy): Eukaryota > Viridiplantae > Streptophyta > Magnoliopsida > Poales > Poaceae > Phragmites > Phragmites australis. The sequence goes on from NC_084927.1 coordinate 906,258, forward strand.
GCGATTATATGGTGTCTAGCTGCAATAATTCCGCTCACTCTGTGGACATGTCATTTCATCGTATGCGTTACAATAGCATTGCCCGTCTTTGGCAGTTTTACTTAACTAGTCCATCATAATCGATGTGTCCAACTAAGGCCTTGATAGGAGGTGTTACTTCTTCTAGGTCGTTGTCATCAGCAGAACCATCATCCTCATCACCATTATTTAATTAATCCACATTGAAGACTTTGAGGTATAACATCCGATGAAACACATAAATATTAGACAAACACATAACCTTCAACTCTTCCTAATTTCTAAGTCCGTTCTCTTTAAACTTTGTACATCTTGGAATATCATGTCAACATTAACGCATATATTAGACAATGTAATATTGGTCAAAGAACAACAGAAATACAAATTGCAAATTTATTTTTTTTAGCCTTCCTCCACCATTCTTCACTCTTTTTTATTGTCCCCTTCTTGTCATCCCAACCTATACCAATTTGCTTCAACAGTATCTTCCAGGAAATATATTCTCCCTTCACTTTGGCCTATTTGTTCTTAAATTGGGATTATTGGTACAAAAGATAAGTTCTCTCTTGAAATTTCTCAATCACAGTTTTGTACCCTACATTGTCCAAATGGGTACTTGTATGATTTCCACATCTCACTTGCTCGGCAAACAAAGTCATGGACGAGTAGACGTAAGAGCGTATGGACAAGAGCAGATCAGAAGAGTCGAAACGGGCAGAGAATCGGGGGAAAATTGTACCCAATGGCAATTATGGGTAAATAATAGGTAACTTGATGGGGAGGTTCGAATTGAACCGGGTGTTTCTCCCTTGAAACGCCAGGAACCCCGTTTTATGCCTTAGGCAAAAAAGAAGAAATGCTTATCATTGTTTCGCTCTAGAATCGGTCACCCATCGGGTGTTTGGATGGCCTCAGCCCGTTTATGAGGGGAAATGGGTCTGATTCTCTAATCCAAATGCCCCCTAAGAGTACTAGGGATGCAAGTGAACCAAACAATGTGTACCATTGATATTGAAAGATCAATGACCCTAGAATTGGTTTAATGTGATTTTAGTGATTAATATCAATATAGTCAATGTGACTACATTAGTTGCTAGTATACAAGGTTTAGTCTCATCGATGCTATGTGATGAACTTAGAGTTCCAAACTCCTCAAAAGGATGAAAATCAATGTCAAAGAAGAGTTTCATGAAGATATAAGGATATATTGTTTATATAAGTGATCATGTTGTTGAGAACATCACTTGTGTAGATAGGTTTATTTTCTTTATCATAATATGAAGATGGGTTTAGGTTTAGTAGCTTGATCTAGTGTCTTTATGTTAATTACATAGTATGTGATGTGTACTAGGTTTGTCTAGCTCTAATGGACTAGAGGAAGACATGGACTTGAGTTAGATTGAATTGGATCTGTTATCGGGGAAATAGGTAACCGTACAATAAGAGGGGTCACTGTATAATACAGTCAAGGATGATAGAAGACAAACAGAGTTTTTCAAAGTCATTGTTTAATATGGCGAGGTCACCATACAATATAGTAGGGCACTACATAATTATATAGAGACTTTGTCAACTGATGTCTTAGAAGACCAGTCACCTTACAGTACATTGGCTACATAGAAGGCTCCAACGTCGAAGTTCTAATTGTTGGAAAAGGGGTCATTGTACAATACAGTGCTAGTCACTGTACAATCTGGTGATGTCACTGTACAATATGGTGACTAGGAATCCTGGACAGATTTCTCCTAACAGCTAGTTTTTTTTGTTGTGGGGCTATAAATACACCTTTGGTTGGCCATTTGAGGTTGCTCACTCCCACCACAAGGCGTACACAAAAATTGGAGAGGTTTTGAATCACATTGGAGTTGAAGTTGAAGATCAAGGCAATTAGCAAAATATAAGGACTTGATTAGTGCTAGTTTAGGTCTAGTGTGCATCTAGAATTGCATGTGTAGTTGCTAGGATTAAAACCTAAGGTGCAAAAATCTGTTGCAATATGGTAGCAATGCTAGATAAACCTAGAGCATATTTGGATAAAAATTGATTTAGATTTATCATGTTGTTTTGAAGACGATTAGTTTTTAGAAACCCTAATTCACCCTCCCCTCTTAGAGCGTTACTAATCGTTACAATTGGTATCAGAGCCTATAACTCACATTTGTATATTTTAGACTTTAGCTACTAGCGAGAAAATGATATTTGGGGATGAGATAGATATTGGTAGAGCTCCTCACTTTTACGACAAAAATTATGCCAATTGGAATATTCTCATGTCTTGCTATCTAGAAGAAAAATGATTAGATGTTTGGAGAAAGTGGTAAATATCGGCATGAACCCCTTGGGTAGGCCTAACAAAAGTTTCAATTCAACTATAGCTTGAAGCATTTTATTTTCATCTATTAGCATTGATGTTTTTAATCATAACACATGACATTTGGATCATGCTCATTGAAATTCATGATGGTCCAAACGATGTGCATGAAGAAAAATATCATTTTATCAATTCTAAATTGAGTAATTTTGTCATGTTTTCATATGAAAATGCTAATAACATGTACTCACAGTTAAATCTTGTCAATGAGCTTAATAATATGTACACAAATGAAAGATAAAGATGTGGTGAGAAAGATGCTTCAAATTCTCCTTCGGCCCAAATATGACACCGTCATCACCATCCATCACAACCATGAAGATTTGAGTGAGATTATATCCACAAAGGTTCTTGGGAAGCTCACAACACATGAGCTTTACTTATAGGAAGGGTGATCTTCATAAAGCCAAAAGAGTCTTGGTCCTTCAAGAAATGATAATGATGAAGATGAAGAAAGAGTCAAACTCATTTCAGTGAAGAAGAAGAAGACGACGACGATGACGATGATGATGATTCAAATGAAGATGAAGTTGATCCGTAAGTTCTTGATATAATCAATAAATTGGAATTTTTTTAAAGAAGATCAACTCCAAAGGCATTCCAATGACAATTGAAGATGTTGGCTTCACACATATGAGAAGAGAACAAAGAAAGAAGAAGTATCTGGGATGTAAATAAAGAGGGTACTATATTGAGTATTGCCCATATCTTACCAAAAAGAAGAAGAAGAACGATCTCAAGGAGTCAAGGAAGAAAAGGAGAAAGAAAGGAGAGCAAGAAAGAAGGTACTCACATGCATAGCAAGTAGGTAGATGTGGAGGAAGATGAGGCATCAAGCTCAAGTGACGATGAAGAAATATTTATCAAGAGGTTGGCTACCCTCACTGCCAAGGAATCAACTCCTCCATCACCATCACCTTCACCATCACACATATGCCTCATGGCCAAAGGTAAAATTGAAAGCAATGTAAGTGATGATTACTCCGACTCTGAATCTGCTACTTATGATGAGCTTGTTAAAATAATCAATGAGCAACAAAAGGCCTTAGCAAAATTAACTAAGAGGCTCAACATGCTTAAAGATACTCATGCTCTATTTATTACTAATTATGAAAAATTATCTAGCAAATACGATATTTCTTAACAAGGAGCATGAAGATCTTAGTGCTAAATTTAAGGATCTTGAGCAATAAACTAAGGCCTCAAAGAAACCATCTGTCTCTCTTTTTTTATGTCAATTCTAAGATGGATATTTCTACTTCTTAAGATGATTTAATTGATATATCATGCTCATCTACTTGCAATGAAAATATTTATATTGAGACTAAACTTGTAAGTGAGAACAATGAGCTCAAGCAAGAAGTAGAGAAGCTCAAGAAAGACTTGGAAGAAATAAAGTAAAGCAATGTCAAACCACCTCAAGATATTGGTGGACATGTGCATTGGCTTGATTCAACGGTACATAGGATTGACTCAAGATAAGAGAAAGGGTCTACTGAGAAGAATCATATGGATGGAGCAAATGTGATTTGCTATCTATGCCATGAAGAAGACTACATGTCCTATCAATGCAAGAAACTTGAGAAGAAGGAGAAGAAAAAGAAGACTACCCACTACTTCAGAATGCCATGTACATATCTGACAAGATATCACAGATGCACAAAAAAACTAACTGCAAATTAGATAAGGCAGACTTTTATTAAAGTGAATCATCTGCTGATAGCTCTAGGGAGCTTGAGGGGAAAATAGCCACGGATGCATGCACATCGCATATGGTTCTATTGAATGAACTATCCCTAACATAACACAAGATGGTTGATCTATAGAACTGACAACAATGTGTTTCTAGACACTTTTTCAGGTGAGCCGACTGTGTTATGGTAATGACATCAGTCGATTTTCTTATAGACTGACTAGAATATGAAGAGTCAAAAAGTCGAGTAGACGATGCTTCGTGCTATACATTCGCACGTGCGAGAGCTGACCAACTAGGTTTTTCTCATCACGCTCTAAATCTCTCTCACACTTCACTATCGAATCCACGCCATGGCCTCCTCCTCATCGCCATTGCCCTACTTGCTTGCCCCTTCATCACTGTCATTGTCGCTGCCATCATCACTCATGTTATCGTCACATGTGCTTTCATCCAACTATGATGAAGAGACTGACACCAACTTGGTGATGACTAATTTCATCGAGCTCGGGTACAACGATGAGTCACCAGCGTCTGATGCCAAGCTAGCGCCGAGGTGGACTTGGACCTAAGGAGGTGCTCGAGTCTAAGGAGGAGGCAGCGGATCAAGGCAACAATGATGTCACCGACTAGCATGACTATGACAACAACGATGAGGAGCCCGAGAAGGATGATGATGGTGACAAGGGCCATGAAAATGAGGATCCCGAGAAGGTGGGGCCCGAGGAGGAGGAGGGAGACGAGGACAATGACTACAAGGAGGATAAGACTGATGTGGACATGCTTGAGGAAGATGGGGACTCTAACGATAGGGAGTACGACAACAAGGAGGACTATTGGGAGGAGATCGATAGCTCGCATTGGTCCTAGCTAATATTGACCAACAACGATGATGAATAGGAAACCGCAACCTCGAAGAGGAGGAAGTTGCAGTAAACAATACTACTGCAACTAGCACGTAGTAGCATGAAAATCGTGCATGCAGTAGATTGGCTTCATTTTGGCTTCACAGGCATTGATTGTACTTTGTCTTTTGGTTGGTTGTAATATAAACAAATATGCAATATATCTCTAACTTATTACTATGAAATGTGCACAGTGTATGAAGTTATGGATAGCAGAATGCATGAGATCAGTCTAGGTTCAAAAGATTGTAAAAAGAAGAGCATCGAAGATATGGCAGTCGGTTCTTGAGAGAAAAATGATTATGATGTTAGATATTATAGTCGGTTCTCATTAGGAACCGAGCGTGATATGTCCTTTTAGGGTTAAGGTTTCATGGTTGGGACAAAGATATGGTAGTTGATTTTAATGAAGAACCGACTCCTTTATTTACTGGAACCATATAAATAGCCCAACTTTTCCTCCCAATTTTAATCCCTGTTCTGTCCCAATTTTTGTAACATCCTGAGTTTTAACATATTAATTAATTGCAAATTTCGCTCCAAATTAAAAGTTTTGATGATTAATTAAGTCAACTAACATCAAGGAAAAATGCATATTCAAATATGTATTTTAGTTGACTAGGTATTTTGAAGTGCACTAGAATTATTTCCAAAATAATCCCTATGTTGAATTGATTCATATGCTTTGGTTTATGATTTTTGTGGCTCTTTGTGTGGAGATTGAAATTGAATGTCTCTCAATTTCAAATTTGTTCCTAGATTCCTTCAGCTCAAATCTAATTTGAATTCAAATCATCTTCAAAGTCTCAAGATCCAAATCCAAATTACAGTTCACATGTCTCCATAGAAATTATACCAAACCCAAAACCTAATTCCAAATCTAAATTCAAATACCTCAATTTGAATTTAAACCTCCAAACTCCTTTCCTTCTTCTTCTTTCTCCTGGGTTGAATCTCTTTTCTCCCCCCCCCCTCTCTCTCTGTTCGGCCCGTGCTCAGTCAGCCCGGCCTTCCTCCCCTCCCCTTTTTTCTCTCTGGTGCGGCCCAGATGTTCGACCCAACCGGCCATCTCTCTTTCCCACCCACAAGCGAGATCGGCCCAGCTATGCACGTGCACACTTGCTCGCGCCCTGTGCACCTCGGCCTTTCGCGTGTCAGCCATCCGATGCGCGCCCACACGCCCTCTTCTTTCTCCCCCTCCTCCACCTCACCACGACTCCGGTCGCCGTTTTCCCCTCTCCGAGAAATATCCTGACAGACCTCCGCTTCTCCCGCTCTCTCCTTTCTCTCTCGCTCTCTCTCCGCCCTGGACCACCCGCCCATGCCATGTAACTTTCACGCCCCGCCCCCACGTGGACGGCACAAAGCGCCCACACCGCAGGAAACACGGTGGCCACCGCCCCGCCACCTCTCCGTTGCGCTGCCCATCGATGTTCGCCCGACGTCACGCATGCACCGCCTCTCCGTGCGCCTCCCTCCCCTCTATAAATAGGGCCCCTGGTCTCCCCCCCTCTCTCTCTCTCTCTCTCTCCGTTCATCACGCCACCTCGTCACCATTGCCATTCACGCCACCGCACCTCCGTCGTTGCTAGTCCGCCGTCCACAAGCCGCTGAGGAGCTCTAGGGAGCCACCACCATCCCTGTCTAGCTGTCCGTTCTCCGGAAGCCCGACGGGAGGCCATCCGAGCCAAAGCCGAGCCATTCATTGCTTCGACACCATCGTTCCACCGACCGCCGTACCATTCTCACTGTCCCTGAGCATGGTGAGCCTCCCTGAATCCCTTAAGCGCCCCTCCTAGATAGCGAGCTGTCAACCTCGTGCTCTCTCTTGGCCAGTTGCCATGCGCCGCTGTGTGTTTGTCTTCCGTCGCCATGCTTTTGCTCATCGTCGGCATGTTGGTGCTCCGTGTGTGGCAAACCATCGTGCCGTGATATCTAGGGGCCTCAGGCCCTTTTTCTTTGTAGGTTGGCACCTCCTAGTGCAGGGGAGATGCTGCCTGATTTTTCCCATGCCGTTGTCCCTTCTTTGGTCACCATCTGGTATCCTCTCGCCGCTAGCCGCCGACATTGAGCCACCATCGAGTCTGTCGTGTTATGTAGATCCCCAGCGTGGAATTCCCATCGCGAAACCCTGGCCGGAACGCATCGCCGGTGAGCCTATCGACGACCCCCGCCGCAATCCCTCGTCGCCGCTGTTCTCTCCCCCTTCTCCGTCGTGTGCTGCTCGGCCTGGCCTACAGGCCTAGCTCAGCCTAGTAGCGGCCAGTCTACCAGGCTAGCCCAGATGCCTACAAGCTGCGCCCCCATGAGCGATCCAGCTTCCATAGCCCGCTAAGCCGCTCGGCCCAAACACGAGCGGACCAGTACTGTACGACCCAATACTATGTAGCCCAAAGCCTGGCCCAATCCGGACCCATCTTGGCCCACATGATATTGTTCATGTGGGCCTAGGTTACTGTTCAGTGGGCCCCATCTGTAGGTCCCATCTATGAATAGTGTCATTTCATAATTTCTCGATTTAAATTTAGATTTAATCTTCTAGGAGTCATAACTTCTCCGTTCTAGCTACGATTCTGACGATTCTTTCACCGAGATTCATCTAAATTCGAGATCTACCTATATATCACAGTGTGATGTTAATTAGGGCTTATTGGATTTCCATTTGGTGTTATTTGATTCTTCTCTAGTATAGCTCGTTAATGGTCGTAGTCACAATTGCAGAACTGCCAGAATTCTGCAAGTGCTTCACAGGAACCGTCAGGGTGAGGAAGATCCTGATTTCAACTAAGGATTCATGGAAAACTCCATAGAAGGTAAGTATTATCTCCTTGATCATATTGAACCTATATTTTCAACTAATCTGCATGATCAACTAAAATTGAACTTATATCACATGTGCTATGTATTGCGCTTTTACAAATTGCTTGTAGTAGTTAATACTATCAACACTAGCCATGCCATAAATGTTATCATTCAAAATACATATCACCCTAGGATTATTTGTTGTTATATGTATTAATGATAGACGACGTCTTGATATCTAGCATGTTTAGGATTGAATACATCCCCTCGAAGACGTCGCTTTTAAAACACCTCTCCTCAGATTTAAGATTTATTGTTATCAATGATAACTCATATACCATGAATCCTTGATAGTTGTGAATTCTGTGATAGTTGTGATATCCTTGATATCGTGTGGGATATAGTGGGTGATGTGTAAAAATAGGTGAAAACTGTTTGGCAGGGGCAGGTGGAGTAGTACTCTAGATGAGGATGCTCCTGGGGGCTTGAGTCACCTCTGTGGTATTCATTGCCAAAAGATACCTATCTCGGCCACTTAAGGACCGAGTCAATTGCCTCGACATGCTTAGCCAACCCCGTGCAACCATGCGTCCTAAATGGGCAGGATTTGACTTCCCCTTTCACCGGACTGAGTTGGGCATCATACTAGCAGGCTGAGAGTAGCAAGCAGTCAAGTGACCATCTGTTCCTCTCTTTGGAGGTTTCTAGTACCGGCCTAGACTTAAAAAGGGGACTGGCCTTCAGTACATGGACTCTGGTGCTTGGGGGTAAATCTCGTAGAAAAGTCCGATAGGAAAGGTGATTGGAGTGTCTCGGTATGATTCTCCTTCTCTTGTAACGGTTGGAGGCTGAGCATATCACATAGGTATTGTACAACCTCCGTAGAGTGTAAATCTATTCGAATAGCCATGTCCACGGTCATGGACATACGAAGTATGACCCCCTTTGAATAGACTCCAGGTTCGTGTGTCTCGATGAGTGAGTGTGTGGACTAGATGTCCATATGATGAGGTTCCTGGTTCAATCCGTCAGAAGCTATGTGGTACTAGAGGTACACCAGATGTGATTATAGGGACTATGAAGTGAGATGTAGTTCCTCTCAGGACCGAAAAACCTCAGATATAACTTGTTACTGGGTTTTGAATCCTTTAAACTAATTTAAAGTCAGTAGTAGATGATATAATTGAATACCTGCATAAAAACTGTTTTATGCTTAAAACTAAACCGTAAAACCTTATCCTTGAATTTTCTCTTTATGTATTTATAAACACTTTGAAGTAGTATAGGGCTTATTGAGTACCTTCTGTACTCACTCTTGCTAACATCTAGATGAAGAAGCCAATGCCGACTTCGCCGAAGGTGAAGGCGAGGATGGAGAGTAGCCTAAAGAGTCATGTTCGCACCCTCGTTGCTTGTGGCTTGAGCTTTTACCTTCTGCTGTATTTTGTTGGCCGTAAGGCCAGGATTGTAATATACAGTATGAGTTGTAACCTTTTGTACTCTGAACCTTAGTAATTATGTACGAAATTTGACTGTGATACTACAACTAGTTTTCTATATATATCATCTACTTGATTCAGGGACTGATACAGCAGGTACAGAAGATCCCGAGATTAGAGTCTTACAATTTTCAACTCTATTCCCTCCCAATTTCATCTTACCACCCAACCTCCTCCACAGCCTATACCTCACCACATCCGGCCTCCTCCACCTTGCCTCTTCGATGGTGATGGCCCCTTCCTGCTTGTCCTTGCTAGGAGCCAGGGAAGGCAGCAACGACGCATGATAGTAACATTGACATTAGGTGTGGAAACACGGATCTGGTGCGATTGGCTCCTATGCGGGAGGAGGGGGCGGCGTGGCTTCAAGGCGGCCATTGTTCATGTAGAGTGGAAACCAGCATGAGAAAGATGCTGCCGATGCAGTAGTGAGCCAAGAAGGAAGGAGGGCACGATGGCCAGTTCGGTGGTGCGCTGAAGAGGAAGAAGGCCGGTGTAGCAGCCCAACTAGGATGATGCGCAGATGAACAACGGCGTGCACATTGACGTACGTTAGTGTTGTTCTGTTTTTTTGGTTTTCTTGGAGTGCATGCCTATCAGTTGTCCTGCTTAGCTACCTCGTTCCAGGCTCGAACCAGAGGCTGCACAGCGTCGATCTTTTAATTGAATCTGCAGGCAGACTTGTCTGCATGATCTGGTAATTCGAGCAGAGAAGAGAGCAGGCTCTCTCCCTGGTCTCTCCCAGACACGCATGACAACAAGGAGGATGATGGTGTTCACACGGAGGGCGCCAGCTCCAAGCCTCCAACCCGCCGCGCTGGTGCACTTGAGATTTTTTTTCAATAATATTATTTTATTAGAAAATTATAAAAATAATACCAAAAATCTGACAGAGGGTGCGTGCGCACTACCTTCAGAATTTTTCCTTTTTGGCCTACCTATACGTACAGGCCGGGTGCATACGCATGGTACCGTACACGTACGTCGTCCAGATGCCAGCTGCAGCAGATCAACGAGGTGTACAGTACTGTACAGGAAGGTGAATGAATGCCTTACTGCTTCATTGCTTCGGCTACAAATTGGTACTGTAAGTGTAGTAAATTGACCTGCCACTGTACAAATGCAAGTAATCGTACGTACATAAAACCTGCCCCTCAACAAGGACCACACACCTCCCCCCCACCCTCAGAGAGAGAGAGAGAGAGAGAGAGAGAGAGAGAGAGAGAGAGAGAGAGAGAGAGAGAGAGAGAGAGAGCATTGCAATGGTTTCTGACTGACATGCATGGAACCGCAATGTGCCTTTGTTACTCCGATGTCGGGTGAGAAACTAAAGATATGGATGGGTTATAGCTATCCCAAGATCGATCCATGCATCCGTGATGCACATGCACTCCCCAGATGTGCTATACGTACGTACTCCCAAGTGTTAATTAAGTTTGAATTTCGAAATACGAATTCGAATTCGAATCCCTTTACCACGTATGTATATATCGACAGACGATCCGAGCTACGTGCTCCGTCCATCATGCATGTGAGATTGATTGGCCATTTTAGGTAATAAGCAAGTACAACGACTCAATATACAATCGTGATCACGAGCACTGTTGCCACAATTAACTTCATATGTCGATCGATCGTTTTAAAATTTAAAAGTCCGTACGTCTAGCTAGCTAGCAAACAATACAAGCAGGAGAGTGAACGACCGGCCATGCACGTATATAGAGTGTTAGCCATGGACGCATGCATGCAACAAGGAAAGAAACAAATTCAGACATGCAAGCGGCTAGCTCCGTGGATTCTGATCGGAGTGCATGGCTCCAAACTGCATGTCACGAGGCTCAGGCATGCGTCGAGCCTGCAGACCAGCCTCGGGCAGGCCGGCTAGCATGCATGGTGTCTCGACATATCTTTGTATATATAAAGCTGGTCCATCATGGTCGATATACATACATGCAGATAGACAGAGAGATAGACGCGCGGGGACAGAGACAGCATGCATGCATTGCAGATGGGTATAACGATCGTAAGCAGACAAGCTCGCGGCAACGGAAAATGATCGACTTGCATCCTTTCATTTGAGTGAGGCTACCTGCAGACTTCGCGCTCTCTCCTTTGTTTGCAGACATATATATGCAGCAGAAGTACGTACGTACTGTGTCTCTGGGCATACTAGCTAGTACTCTCTCTCCCAGACTGACATGACGATGCGTTGCAAGGGTATCTCTCGGACTGACATGCATGGACCAACAATATGCCTTATGTTGCTCCTCTGTCGGGCGAGATAGACTTACACGGATCGAATCAAGAGCTATCCCTCCCAAGATCCATGCATCCGCGCACATGCGCGCGCTGTTCGGAGGTACTCCCAACTGTTAATTGCCTTTCAAATTTCGAATACGAATTCAAATGCTTTACCACGTACGTAACGTATGCACAGAGGATTAGTTCCAGTTACGTACTCCGCCGATCATGCATGCATGTGACTGTGTGAGCTTGCTAGCCCTAGCCAGGCAGATGCCGGCCGTCCCGTTCACCAGTATCAACCAACTTGAGATATTGACAGGTCGTTTTGGGTAGGCCCCATCTAGCTGGCATTCGATTGTTCTAGCACTTGAATTTTCTAGCGATTGGATTACAATCCAATGGCGCATTCCTTTCTTATTCCTCCTGTACGATGGTATTTTACTGTATATGTTTGCAATCCTCCGTATATATACACGTACACATAAAAAAGATAAAGAAAAAAGAAACAAAAAGAGGGGAGCTCAGCCGCCCTGGCCGCTCCCTTCTCCCCTTTGCCACGTGGCCCAGTCGGCTGGCCCAGCCCGCGCCCCCCTTATCCCCTCCCCCACCGTAGCCCCAGGGAGGGGACCAGGCTATTGTGCCCTTTCTTCTCCCCGTTGCCTCCCTCGCCCCTTCCTTCTCCCTGCGGCGCCTCTTCCCTCGCGCGCTGCTCGTCTGGTTCCCTCTGGTGGTTGGATTACAATCCAATAGCGTCTTCCTTTCTTATTCCTCCACACAAATCATCTTCTTCCCCGACTATCTCTCACTCTCCTCCACCACCCACATGTACGTGCCATCGCCTTGCTACGATGGGGTAAGGTCTAGCTGGAGGGTGGTCGTGCCGGCGATGCCACAACAACCTCCTCGCTGTCACCTCCCACCGCTTCCGCCATCACCGTCATCGTCGTGGCCCCGCCCCAAAACCATCCAACTGGCGGTCTTCCACCTCCTGCGGCCGATGGCTTCCCCACTTCCTTGCTGCCCCACCCCCGCAACTGCCACCACCACTGGCCGACCTACTGCACCGGCATCCCTCTAAGACTGAGAAACACTCTGATGAACTTCAACCTCAACCCCAAGCACCTAACCTCAAATCCCGAAACTCTAACTCACCAGAGTAGCTTTCCATTGCCGAAGAAGGAGGTGGTGGGCCTCAGCTCAAATCTTGAAGCACATCAGGCAATGCAGAATTCGGGTGTTGGAGGGGGTTGAAATGCTCATGTAGATTTTAGCAATTCCATTTGGGTAAGCAAAGTACAGGAAGTCATATCTATGAAGAAAATAGGAAGCGTTGAACCCTTTGTCTCGGGCCACATCATTTATAGATTAGGTGGAAACAGCCCTCCGCCATGGCTTGTACAGGAAGGAGATCGATCCTTGGTCGATCTTGATTACAAACGTGAAGCTCATGTAAAGAAACAAGAGATAAGCTTCTATCTATACCCAGGCATATCTCTAAGATTTCTACTTTCCAATAATACAAAACCTTCTATCTCTAACAGCCCCCCTCCCTCAATCGCAACTGACCAAGTTGAGATTGTATCTAAATCCTTCTAACTGTTGAACCGTGAGAGGTTTTGTAAATCCGTCTGCAAGCTAATCCCCTGAAGATATAAATCTGATGTCCAACAACTTTTGTGCAACACGTTCGCGCACAAAATGATAATCAATTTCTATATATTTAGTTCTTGCGTGAAACACTGGATTAGCAGACAAATATTTGGCACCAATATTATCACACCATAGAGTTGCTGCTGAGGGATGAGATATACCTAGTTCATCAAGAAGCGATTGAATCCATATTACTTCTGCTGTTGCATTTGCTAAGACCTTGTATTCAGCTTATGTACTAGACTTTGACACAGTTGCCTATTTGCGAGCACTCTATGATATAAGATTTGATCCCAAGAACACAGCAAACCCCCCCTGTGGATCTTCGATCATCATGACAACCAGCCCAATCTGCATCTGAAAAGGCACTTACCATCATAGATTTTGACTTGGCAATTTTTAATCCAAGTCTTAGAGTTCCTCTCAAATACCTCAATATTCTTTTAACTGCATTCCAATGTAACAGAGTAGGACAATGTAAAAACTGACAGACTTTATTAACTGGAAATGAAATATCTGGATGTGTAAGAGTTAAATACTGTAAAGCTCCTACTATGCTCCTGTACCGTGCAGCATCCTCGAGTCCAAGAGGTTCTCCCTCTAGAGTCGACAACTTCTCGGAGGTCGATAATGGTGTAAAAATAGGTTTGCAAGTATGCATACTTACACGCTTGATAATTTCTGCAGCATAGCCTTCTTGTGTTAGTATTATGCCATCACTTGCTTTCTTTACCTCTATACCCAAGAAATAGTGAACATCTCCCAAATCCTTCAATGCAAAATCCCTTTCCAAATTCTGAAGAAGTGCATCTGTTGCATCTTGAGAGGAACTAGCAACAATTATATCATCAACATATACTAATATAAAAACGGTCAGACTGCCCTTGTTATAATAGAACAGTGACATATCAGCTTTAGAAGGAACAGAACCAAATTCTTGCAACCTCATGCTTAACCTAGAGTACCAAGCTCTAGGTGCTTGTTTGAGCCCATACAAAGCTTTATCCAGTTTGCATACATGAAGTGGCATAGATTTATTTTCGTAACCTGGTGGCTGTCGCATATAAACTTCCTCCTCTAGAACACCATGAAGGAACGCATTCTGCACATCTAGTTGGCGAAGACTCCATCCTCTTGAGACTGCAATAGACAGAACAAGACGAATGGTGGCAACCTTGACCACATGGCTAAAAGTATCCTCATAGTTACTGCCAAATCTCTGCTTAAAACCCTTAACAATTAGACGAGCTTTATATCTATCAATAGATCCATCAGCCTTTCTTTTTATTTTATAAACCCATTTGCAATCTATAATGTTGCTACCCTTCTTAGGTGATACAAGATGCCAAGTTTTGTTTTTCATAAGTGCTAGATATTCTTTATCCATTGTCATTTTCCAATTATCATCATTCAAAGCTTCTTGAATACTGAGAGGCTCCCCATTTGCAGCTAGACAACCATACCTAACAGTACCATCTGTATACACTTTTGGTTTTTGTATATCTGACCGAAGACGAGTTTGTGGTCGAGATACCGTAGGAGGAGCTTCTAGCAGATCAGTTGCAGGTTCTTCAAGAGAGGCAGCAGGGAGCACAGGATCAGCCTGCACAGATGATCCAGCTTCTGGTTCCGCTGATGGAGTAGGAGGTGAGGATAAACCAGCCTCGCGTGACTGCACCGGAGGGTCTCCCGTACTACTGGCGCGACCTGGAGAGAGCTCAGGCACCGAACCAAGCCCCCCTGATGCGATCGTCGTACTGGGCATGCTGCTTTGGATTAACAGGTGCCCATGCACACCATGCGCAACACCACTAGCATGTTCCGAGGGTAAATTAGGGGCAGGATGATCATTAGTCAAAGATTGGTCATTTACACGCTCACCCCCATGATCAATACTTAATGGACTCCGTAGCATTGTAGGAAGCAACAAAATTTATGCCCGTAGGCGTGCATTGGCATTAGGATTAAGATGGGCAAAAGGGAAATAGTTTCATCAAATATAATGTCTCTTGAGATGTAAATGTGCCCGCATGAAATATCAAGAAATTTAAAACCCTTATGCAAATTGCTATAGCCTAAGAAGGCACACTGTTTGGAACGAAACTCCAGTTTGCGAGAGTTATAAGGGCAAAGATTGGGCCAACAAGCACATCCAAAGATACGAAGAGACGTATAATTAGGCTTTTCATGGAATAGACGTTCCAAAGGTGTATCATTATCTATGACCTTACTAGGAAGGCGATTAATGAGATAGGTGGGTGTCAAGAAGGCATCATCCCAAAATTTTAGAGGCATAGAAGCATGAGCAAGAAGAGATAAACCAAC
The DNA here is from genome assembly GCF_958298935.1 of Phragmites australis. Taxonomy (NCBI): domain Eukaryota; kingdom Viridiplantae; phylum Streptophyta; class Magnoliopsida; order Poales; family Poaceae; genus Phragmites; species Phragmites australis. Next base: position 921,765 of record NC_084927.1, read on the forward strand.
TTCGACTATGTGACGATGTTTGCATTCAGCAGATCCATTCTACTAGTGCGCATAAGGACAAGAGACATGATGTTCTATGCCAATTCGTTGGAAAAAGGTGTTGAGCCTTTGATATTCACCACCTGAGTCAGTTTGCATGGCTAAAATTTTATGATCAAATCGTCTCTCAACAAGGTTTTGGAATTCATGAAATCTTTGGAAACCTCGGACTTATGTTTAAGCAAATAAATCCAAGTAAACTTACTGTAATCATCGATAAAACTGACATAATATTTTTGTCTCCCGATAGAATCAGGAGCAGGACCCCAAACATCAGGAAAAATAAGTTCCAAAGGAGCACCCGAAACATCAGATGATCTAGGATAAGGTAACTGATGACTTTTGACCTTTTGACAAGCATCAAAAACCGACTCTTTATTCAACTCTTTAGAAAAAGGAAGATTGTTCTTGCTAAGAACTTGATTAACAATAGACGAAGACAGATGACCTAAACGCCTGTGCCATCGAGACGAGGATGGCTTGATGGCACCACACACTTGTTTACTTGAGCCAGAAGGAATGTATGTTAAGGGATACAGACCACCCCTATACTTGCCGCGAAGAAGAGTTTTCCTTGTTGTCTGATCCTTAATCAAAAAGAAATTGGGGTGAAATTCTAGAAAAGCATGATTATCAGTAGCAAGACGATGAATAGAGACTAAATTATTGTTGGCCTTAGGAACATGAAGAACATTGTTTAAATAAAGATCACGGGTAGGTGTGCGAACGGTAGTATGACCAATATGACTAATGCTCATACCTGCACCACTAGCTGTGTGAACTTGATCATTGCCGTTGTACTTGTCATGGACAGTTAACTTGTCGAGCTCACTTGTAATGTGATCAGTGGCACCCGTGTCAATGTACCAATTGGTGTCGAAACCGTACGAAGTGATTGTCGATACCGCACTCCTTTCTTCTCCAGTGAAAGAGGGGTCGAACCTCTTCCAGCACTTGATGACGGTGTGGCCAAGCTTGCAACAAAGTTGGCACGTAGGCTTGGGTGTGGAGTTGTTGATACTATAACCTCCGTTCCCGCTTGATCTTGAATAGTCACCACGGCCACGACCATTGCCGCAACCCTGGACACCGCGCTCACGGCCACCACGCCCTCATGACACAGAATTTGCAGATGACTGCAAACCTCCTTGTAGCAGGTCCATGCACATCTCAAAGGACAACATCTATGCATATAGTTCTCCAACAGAGATGGGCTCCACACGTGCAGCAACAGTTGACACAAGTGGATTGTAGTTGATGTCGAGGCTGGAGAGGATGTACGACATGATCTCCTCATCGTCGAGGGGCTTCCCCGCAGATGCCATCTCATCCACGAGACCCTTCATCTTGCTGAAGTATTCGCCAATAGTCATGGCGCCTTTGTGAGTGGTGGACAGCGCCATTCTTGTGTTGATCACTCGCGCTCGGGATTGAGAGGTAAAGATGCCCTCAATGGTGCTCCACACGTCAGCCGGCTTGGTCATGGCAGCGACCTGGGAGAGGATCTCTCTGGAGAGAGAGGACAGGATGTAGCTGAGCACTTGCTGCTCTTGAGCGACCCACAACGCGTGCGCAGGGTTGGGGACAGTCTCTGTGTCCTTGTCGTTCTTGGTGACGAGGAAGTGCGTCATCTGCGCACCACGTAAGGCCGCCAGCACTTGGGCCTTCCACAGCGGGTGATTGCTCTTGGAGAGCTTCTCGCTGATGGGCTGGCCAAGGAGATGCGACACAGCCGCAATGGAGGATGAGGAAGACACCATTGTAGATGTGTTTGAGGAGGTAACCGGCTCTGGTACCATGTGAAGAAAATAGGAAGCGTTGAACCCTTTATCTCAGGCCGCATCATTTATAGATCAGGCGGAAACAGCCCTCTGCCATGGCTTGTACAGGAAGGAGATCGATCCTTGGTCGACCTTGATTACAGACGTGAAGCTCACGTAAAGAAACAAGAGATAAGCTTCTATCTATACCTAGGCATATCTCTAAGATTTCTACTTTCCAATGATACAAAACCTTCTATCTCTAACAATATCGTGATAACCAGTCTACTAGCTATGCACAAGCTGCTGGTAGCACTATAGCAGTGCTTTAGCCCCCACCCCCCCCCCCCCCCTTTTTTAACATGGCACCAGTGCTTTACTGATCACGAGTCTACCTGCGCCCCTGAATATATCTGCTGCTGTTTGCATGCACGTGTTAACGTGATGTACATGCAAGCAACTGAACCACAGCAAGAGCAGCTCGCCCATTCTCATGCACGTGCCTGTTAGAGTTAAATGGGTGAAAGTTTACTTTATTGATTACGATACACTTAAATAGAGCCAAATATGGAAGAATGAAGAAAAAATATGCATTGAAATTGTCGATGTTCTTATATTTGGTAAATTAGAAGAGAGCCTAAATGTTCTTATATTTGGGATCAGACGAAGCACCGTCCAATATGAATGCTTGATCCCGCGCGCGTCCAATCTGTGGATGGCATGACGTACGGCCGGATGGTAAGATTCCATGCAGTGCTGTAGTACGTACAGAGATGCTGTCACTGACGGATCGTGCATGTACACTCATTCATTCAGTTCGATCTACTTTTCGAATTCGAGCTCTCTCGATCTGGGTCATTATATATGTGGGGTATCTGTCGTTTTTTTCCAAATTTATTTGAACTAAGTAAGGCTATGATTATGATGACGACGACCATGGCGATGACACGTGATGCGTCGCATGGTTCAGCTCCTTAGTTTTTTTTTATAATTTTCTTGTTGCGGAGAGATCGTCGCATGGATCATGGATGCAACATATTGAACGAGTCCGTCCAAACGATGGAGCCGGTATGTACGTCGATCGGGTCCATGCCTCCGATACATGCATGGTACTGATATACATGGTCCTGCAGTCATGATGGCCACCATGATCGGACTCCTGATAGATAGATATTCGCTATGGTTAAAAATAGTGATGTTTTAATTTTTCACAATCTTCAACGTATAAATTTGATCATTATTTTCTATTAAAATATACTTACAATATGTAATAACAGTATAATATTATAAAAGTATATTAGAAAATAAATTTACACATATAATTTTTATATTTTCAAATTAAATATTTTAAAAACTATTAATGATCAAAATTTTAAAATTTTAATCGAATCTAAATCAAAACATTAAACATTTAAGATTTGAGGGAGTAGATAGATAGGGGAACAAATAAAGCCACGCGGGGGCGCTGGGCGCGCGTACTGATCTGATCTAATTCCGACGCAGGAGGGAATTAAAGGATGTAGTTGGGACGACAGCCGGCTGGTTCGCCGGTGCAGTTTCAGTTTGATGGGTGGATTGGACGGTCAGCTGCAACGGAAAACGACTTGCCAAGCTAGCTCTGCCTCGTCGGTCGTCGTCGATCTCAGCCCCCGAGCAGGCAGCGTCTTTTGAGGCTTAATTCTGAGAGGCAGCTGCTGCAGGTGGGCTCCTCTGGTTGGTTGAGGAGAGCAGACTCATCCCTGTCTCTTGTCTGTCCCAGACTCTCATGCACGCATGACAAGGATTGATCTACGCCACTTGGGCATCCTCGGTATGCAGGACGGCCATCCATCCTTGAACGATCGATCGGTATCTCCTATGGCTGGGACTTGGGCCGTGCCCATTCCGGGCTGCCCAAAGTACGGGCTCTTAGCACGGTATGGCACAAGATCATAGTGGGCCGGGCTGGTATGGTTCGAAGCTTCGTGCTATGTCATGTCTAGAACTATATATGGCGCGATGGACAGCATGGCACGACACAATGAGTTATGCCTGGACCGGCATGACTCCTATTTATCATGCTGGCTAGGGGAGGAGTCATCAGCCAGTCGAAACGACAAGGGCACCTAGGAAAGGAAATTTCATGTTGCCTCAGTACATTTACCAACCTACACATAGTGAATGGTGACTTTGAGTCCTACTCAATGTATGTCTCGGTCCGGCCCGTATGTCACGCTTGGCCGGCCTCACACCTATCAACTTGGTATCTGCTTCCATAACCCGTTTTGGCAAGGGCCCGCCTATATATATATAACCTTTTAGATGGTGTTTGGTTCAAGATCTGCAAACGTAAACGCAAATGGAATCAAATTACACTGGAACGTAAAGGGAATGGGTGAAAACATGATTTGTTTAGTTCAACCACCGTATCGAACTTGAAGAAGAGTTTCGTCACTCCCTGGAAGCTGACGTCGTCGAAATCTCCTCCAACCACTCCTGTGTTCCCCTCGCCGCTGGTACCTGCCACTGGGGCGTTGTGTCTTGGAATCCTTGCCTATTTCACCGCAGTTGACACTGAGCTTGGAGCGCGGTGAGAATCGGAAGGAGGGAGACAACGATGTTCGTTTCTTCCCTCGCCGTCGTCTCTTGCTCGACTCGGCGCCGCGTAGGCATGAACGATGCATGTGGCGAGGCTAGTTAGGTGGCGCGGTGGACCAGTGGTGCGTTGGATCTGGTGGAGAGGTGAGCACGGGCGGCAACACCGCAATAAGGTGAAAGGGGCTGGTTGAAATGGTGAGCAGGGGAGCAATGCTGGTTGCGGAAGCGGTGCGGATGAGTGGATGCCGTGCGGCGAGATTGGCGGCACCGAGGTTGTGTCCAGTGTGGGCTTGATGAACTCGGCGGGTGGCTTGGTGCTCGCTCACTGGATACAACAGACTTGACGGGTGGCTTGGTGCTCGCTCGCTGGAGACGACGAACTCGATCGGACGGAGCAATATCGCATTATGCTAAGGTGGGAGGGGTATCGGGCTTCCAAAGGCCCAGTATTCGATTACAAAGTAACGGATTGTGGTCCAACTAAACCAAACAAAATCTAACAAAATCAGTTAACGCTGCAATCAGATTGCGTTACAAAAGTTCGAACCAAACACCACCTTAGTTCAATATCCATTACCTGATTGCCAACGTACTCTACACTTTCACGGTATGAGCTGTGATCGATTCAGGGACTGTTTACAGGACGATAAGTGCACGTGGGCACTCTCCAAGGCTGCTGCTGCCTCCCTCCTCAACGCCCTCGGCAAATACGCCCTCTCCAACAACGCCTCCCTCGATGTCAACCACTTGGTTCAGATGGATTACCACGTCCTCTCGTAGCTCTATGGCTCCATCTCCACAACACGATACGTGTGGATGGCCCTCGAGCAGCAGTTCAACCTCAACAAGGAAACATGTGCCCTGTACCAAGGTGACCTCTCCATCTCTCACTACTACAACTAACTAAAGAGCAATGTTGACGCCCTCGATGACTTGGGTGAACCATTCCATGACCGCATTCTCGTCATGTTTGTCCTGCATGGTCTGAACAAGAAGCTCACCTATATGGTGGCCTTCCTAAAGCAGCAAAAGCTATTCCCCTTGTTCATTGAGGTCCATTCATTCCCACCTGTTGCATGAAGAAATCACGATGACGTCACATTGTCCCTTGCCCTTGTTGCGACCACCCCTACTATCAATCGGGCTTCCGGTGGCGGCAACAAGGGCGGTGGTGGTCCTACCAGCAATTGCGCACCACATGGAGGCTATTCCAGCAGTCCTCTCGGCAGCTCTTTTCGTGTTTTCAATCACTGCAATTGCTGCAGTAGCCATTCTGACAATGGTAGCAACATGGACATATTCGGTGGCGTCAATAACACGGGTAGAAATTCTAGCTGGTCATCCTTCTACAACCCTTGGACCGACACCATCCAGTTTTGGCCTAGTTAGCTCCACTGAGCCAAGTGCCCGGACTCAGCTCTCAGGCTCTTTCTTGAGGCACCACAATAGTCACGCCTGGCTAGCACGTCGCCGCAATAGCAGGCCTGGACCTTGGGTCCTCTCTAGGGTGCCTTCCCGCTAATCCAACAGACCCATACTCGCTGACCAGGGTCCAATGTAGTGGCCTCCATAGCATGTTCCTGGGTCTTTGTATGCGGGATCTACAGTCATTGGCCAACTCCTTCAACACAATGACTCTTAATCCTCCACTGACCGGGGAGTGGTATGTGGATTCTAGAGCAACCTCACACATGACATCACACGCCAGTAACCTTTTCATTTCCTACCCACCCTCCTTCCATACTCCGTCCATCATTATTGTCTGTAATGGATCACTTCTGCCTATTGCCTCCACTGGTTCTATGTATATTCCTGCTATTTGTGATCCCCTTCACCTTCAAAACATTCTTGTAACAAGTCATATTACTACGAACTTGATTTATGTTCTTGAGATCTCATGAATGTTGATTCAATACATTGTGGTCTTTAGACCTCGCATGTTCCTATTATTTCAAGTTACAAATATTATTTCATCATTATTGATAATTGCTTTCAATTTTTTGTGGATTTTTCTCATTTGCCTAGTTAGATAATTTATTTGCACTGTCTCATTTGCTCCTCCTATGTGGTCACACAATTATGTTGCCCTATTAAGAGTGTTCAGTGCGACAGCGGTCATGAGTTCGACAAACCACCCACACGTTCTTCCTTACCCACGGTGTTGTACATTGCATGTCGTGTCCACATACCTCCCCCAAAAAAGGAAAAGCGAACACATTATACACTCCACAAACAACATCATGTGTTCCCTTAAAGTTCCAAGCTAACATTCCACCTCTGTAATGGATCAAAGCTCTCCGTGCCTCCACTTATCTCCTCAACTTCCAACCAACAAAGACATTGAATTTCTCCACCCCGTTCTTCGCACTCTATGGCATCCTTTCATACTCTAATCTTCATGTCTTTGGAGTGGGGTGTCACTGCTACCCAACCCTTTCCACCATGGCCACCCACAAGCTTTCACCTTGCTCCACCATGTGCATCTTCCTTGGCTACCCATCTGAACATAAAGGATATCGGTGTGTTGATCTCTCAGCAGGATCATTATTCCTGGCACGTGACATTTGATTACTCTTCTTTTCTGTTTGCTGAGATGGCCTTGCCGTCTCCTACCACTGACTTTGACTTTTTATCTAATAGGGACTCTTTGTTATTGGCCATTGGGACACACTCGTTTTCTCCTACTGCTGCGACTATGATGCTTCTTGGCTCAGCCAGCTTCATTGCCTCCTTTAACCCCTCACCGTAGGTTGGTGCTAGTGGTGCTGGCACGCCCGTTCCATATCCTGTCTCAACTAGCTTTGTTGCCCCCACTGGAACCCACCTGCAAGTTTGTGCTAGCTATGATGGCCACCATACCATGTCCCCTGTGTCATTGTCCCCTTGCTTGGTCGGTCCTACTACCCTCGTTAGTTCTTTGCCACATGTTGTTGCCAACGGTACTAGCCATCCCACAGTGTCACCAGCCCCCGGCCCAGTGTGTCATTGTCCCCTTGCTTGGCCGGTCCTGCTACCCTCGTTGGTTCTTTTCCATATGTTGTTGCCAATGGTACTAGCCATCCCACAGTGTCACCAGCCCCTGGCTTGGCTAGCCTACCACCGTGGGCTAGCACCAGCCCGCATGCTGTGTCATCTGTTGTACCTACAGTGGTACATCCATCTCCGAGCACCCTTAGCCCCACTGCCCCTGCTGGCGTCTCACCACAGGCTGTTGCCAACCATACTTGGGGACAGTGATAGGCAAATGGGTATTTAGGAAAAACAATTATTTCGCATTGCTCGTTGATAGGTGCAAGGCTCCCTAGGTTCTCTGAGGTTTAAAAAAATACATAGGTGTTGATTTTTGTGAGACATTCAGTCTTGTCGTCAAGCCTGCCACCGTCTGGAAGGTGCTCATGGTTGCTTTATCTCAAGATTGGCATATCTCATAGAGGTAGTCTATTGCCTTCAACCTTCTGGTTTTGTGGATTCATCTCGGCCTGATCATGTATTTCACCTCAACAAGTTGTTGTATGGATTGAAGAAGAGTACTCCTGCTTGGTACAATCGCTTTGCCTCTCACATCTTATCTCTTGGCTTTGTTGCCATCAAACCAAACACTTCACTATTTGTCTATCACCGTGAACAGGACACAATATACCTCCTTCTCTATGTCAATGATATTATGTTAACAGCTTCCTCTGATGCACTGCTTTGTCAAACCATTGCTTCTCTTCAGCGTGCATTTTTTGTGAAGGATCTTGGTAGTCTGCACCATTTTTTGAGAGTTTCAATTTCTCGGTATGACAATGGTCTTTTTCTGTCCTAGTACCAGTACAATAGTGATATTCTAGAGCACGCCGACATGTCTAACTTCAAGCCTTCAACACTCCAGTTGATACTAGTTCGGAGCTGCCCTCTACCGGTGTGCCTATGGGCAATCCCACTCATTACAATAGTATCGTTGGCATTTTGCAATATCTCACCCTCACATATTCAGATATTTATTACGCTGTGAAACAAGTCTACCTTTATATGCCCGATCCTCATGAGCCTCACTACACGCTTGCGAAGCACGTCCTTCGCTATCTTCAAGGCACCCTTGATCATGATCTTCAACTCCATCGCACCGCAACGATAGAGCTCGTTGTGTACTCTAATGCTGACTGAGTTGGCTACCTTGACACTCATCGCTCTATGTCTGGCTATAGCGTCTTTTGGGTGACAAATCTCTTCTCCTGGTCCTCCAAGCGTTATCACAAGGTCTCTCGCTTGAGTGCTAAAGAAGAGTATCATGCCGTTATTAAGCTATCACCGAGAATTTTTGGTTACACCAGCTACTACTGGAGCTGCACTGTCCGCTACAGATGTCTACTCTCTCCTCGTGCAATAATGTGAGATCAGTATCTATCGACGAACCAGGTGCAGTATCAGCATACCAACACATCGAGATCAACACACTGGTGCTTTGCGCGTTCTTCATGTGCCAACCACATACACTGACATCTTCACCAAGGTTTGCCAACTTACGTCTTCAATGAGTTCAAATCCAGTATGATTGGCCATTCCCCTCCCCCTCCACCTGCCGGGGCGTGTTACTTTGAGTCCTACTCATGTACGTCCTGGTCTGGCCCATATATCATGAGCGCATATTACACCTGGCCTCTCGCATATCCACTTGGTATCTGTACTTCCATAAAACGTTTGGTTAGATACGGCAATGCCCGGCCTATATATGTAACCATTTGGAATCTGAAAATGATTATGCATGGCTGTCACAAACTGAAAGTGAATAGAAAATGGAATCTGAGAAGTGGAACCTGCAGATGCAAGACCTGTTTGGATGGTGGTCTAGCTGTAGCCTTGTGTTACCCTTCTTCGCACTCCTCGGAGCACAAATAGCCCATAAAAAAAAGGACCACAATTGCGTGGGTGAGAGAAAGAAGAGAGAGACTCATAGGCGGTGATTCCAGTGGACAGCACAATGCAAGATGAGTGATGAGTCTCTAGCAAGCATGGACCCACCCACAATATAGCTCCATCCAATTTGCATGGACCTTCCCCAAAACTTGTTTTGAAGGGTCTTAGCCGGTCACTAGCTATATTTTAGCTACTGAGAAGCACTTCTTCATGATTTGCACTCCTTTTTGGTAAATCTTCATGAAATCTAATGTGTAAATGCATGTATATACCCCAGTAAACAAGTAAAGACATGGAATGTTGCAGTTGGTTCAATGTTCCAGTATTGATTTTACTTTCAAAAATATTCATGTATTGATAATTTGGTGAAATAATGAGGCTATTGGACAGACATGAGTTAGTTGGTTCACTCCAGGGCTCAAGATCCCAGTGTCCAGAGTCTAGTAAATCTTTTAGCAAGGTTCTAAATAAGTGTTATATTCTTCCCTCTTTATTTTCTCCAGTGAAGGTGTACAATCCTATTATGCTATTGAGACTTGAGAGTGACATGGAAAATGCTAAAAAATCACCACAGCTAACATTGGGAATTAACTCCCCCTTAAAATGGTTGAAATGGGAAGTAGTTCACTCTTCATTCAAGCACATCATATGACAATATGCACATGAAAGCAATGCCTTCTTCTTCTTTTTTTTTAAAAAAAAAGACTCCTTATTAATGTCATGGCAATAATTTCCACACGTGAGATCATGCTGCTTGATTTCAAGGTTTAATTACCAATCATCTTTGCTAAATAAAGCTTGCTCTAGCTTAGTGAGTCCTTAATCCACCTGGATGCACATACACATGCTCACGTATCAATCAATTATGATGCATCAAGCTATTGTGTTCAGCTCCTTAACTGGAGTGTGTATAAGTGTTTACCTTTTTACTTAAACTCCTATAACCATGTGATCAATATCTCCTGTGAAGAGATGTGCTGAGTGTGCATTGTATGGTTTATGTCCTGATTCATTTGTGTGCTACCTGAAGTATAGCCTAATGTTCATTAATTCTAACCTTACCTTTCTTTTAATAGGAACATAGCTACACTTGATTAGCTATCCAATTAAACTAATAAGAACTGATACTACCCTTTTCGTAACCTTGATTTCATTTCTTTCCTTTATTGAAAACATAATATACTATACTTGATCCTAGCTTCTCTCCTCTTCCATTTTAAATGATAGGAACAGATACTCCTTGCTCTTGGCTAGCTAAGGATGCCACATAATATCTTATAGCAATAATTCAAGTGGATCTAACACACAAGTTCAAGTGGATCAAACACATTCGATGAGATAAAAGAAAACCATACATTGTCGCATCTAAATAATGATTAATACATAATACACACACACACACACACACACACACACACACACACACACACACACACACACACACACACACACACACACACACACACACACACACACACACACACACACACACACACACACACACACACACACACACACACACACACACACACACACACACACACACACACACACACACACACACATATATATATATATATATATATATATATATAATTCAATACATGATCCATATGAGAGTTCCAATCCATCTTTATTCATTGCCTCCATGTTGCTCTTCACATGTAGCTCAAAATGCGAGACACGTCATCATCCTTGATAGGCTTTATTTCTTGAATTATTTCTAGACAAACAATAATTACTTGAATTATTTCTAGGCAACAATAATCTAGTGGTCAATTAATTACCATGGGGCGGAAGAGGACATGTAACCCTAAGAAAACACAAGCACAGAGGATCATTACAGTAGACGGCGCCCCGGCACAAGATGGGGTGGATGCAAGCAGGAGGTTGGATAGGAGCCCAAGCCCGCACTCGTCGTCCTCCGACAACAGCGAAAGCGAGCACTCGTGGCACAACCCGAGCCCTGTTCCGTGCGAGTGGGAGAGCTGACGTCGAGCAAGTAGCCCCGAATACGATCCCGCTGAAGAGGTATTGAAATGAGTTAATGCATTTTATACTTCTTAATGGAGGAATATTTTTTTGTTTATGTTAACTCCCCTTATTTTCTTTCTAGAGGGTGGAAAGATCTTCGCATCGATCATCTGCGGCACAACCTTCTGCTCCCTCTGTGCCCGAAACTTTGGGTCCCTCTCTGCGAGTACGCTAAAATGAAAATGGGGTGAGCGAAGCAGAAACAAGTTGTCACCCGACACTTATACAATAACGCAAGTCGGTGTTGAAGGGGAGCCTGTTGCACCTCGTGAGGCTTGTGCCAAATTCCGCAATAATTGCGCATTTCTTGTCAAGGAGTACATCTCAATCACAATAATTGATTGGCTGTTGGTGCCGGATGAGATGAAGGAGTTCCTGTGGGCAACATTGCAGAGAACAATCTGATTCCCCTCAGGAACAGAGGAAGCCACCAAACAAAATGCGTTGAAAACTATGGAAAAGAGCTTCCGGGGTTGGAAGAGTGAGCTGAATAACGACTTTATGAAGAAAAACATGGTACCCTTCAATAAATACGGAAAAGTTACACCAAACCAACGGGAGGAGTTTGTTCAGCAGAGGATCACACCTGAAACCATCAAATTGTGTGAATTGTTCAAGAACCTTACAAAGAAGAACAAGTACCATCATCATCTAGACATGGCTGGGTATGCCCCCAAAATTATTGAATGGAGGAGGCTAGAAGAAGAGGCTGCCTGGGCTGGAAAATCTAACCCATTGGAAAATTGTGATGAGCGAAGTAGGAACTGGGTTTACGCTCAGTTAGAACAAACCGAGGATGGGGACTTAGCCTTCAAAAGCCTCGAGATCATGGAAGTGACCCAAACCATTCAAGAGATCGCTAATGAAGGGTCTTTAGAGCCCGACGGGGAGAATGACCTACTTACCAAGGTCCTGGGGAATAAGGAACACCCAGGTCGCATTCGAGGTATTGAATCAAAAGTGGGCTGGAAGCATGGGTTCCCAAACGCTGTGGGCCAATACAGGACCCATCATAGATATAAGAAGACCATAGCAAAAGAGGTACAAGAACAGGTTATGGTTCAATTCATGAAAATGTGGAATGAAAAGGAGAAGGAAAGGGTGGCATTAATGACGACAGAGCAACCAACCAGCTCAGGCTTTCGGAGTAGCGTCAGATCTACGCAAGTCAATAACCATAGATATCATGTGGATGATATCACAGAGACTATCTCTTGCATGCTACATGTTACGGTCGGCAAAAGAGCCTTCACTGTCAAAGCTGCCACGGGCCAGACCATTCCAGGCTGTGTGTTTCACAATCAAGACATTCTGGCCAGTTATGCCAAAGTACAAGTGAACTCAGTATAACCACTTTTCATCAAGTACACGCTAAACATTAGCACACCTGAGGGTATCGAAATTCTCAATGAGGCTATTGGCAACTTCATTTTGTGGCCCAGATGAGATATCATATTCAGCTGTTAGCAGTCAAATCGCCAACATCACGGTCGTCCCCGCGCCCAGCATCTCTGCCTCCACGCCCAACCTCTCCACCTTCGGCACCTTTGCCCCCGCGCCCAGCATCATCTCCGCATCCGACACCTTTGCCTAAGCATCCAGCACCTTTCCTTGCTCAGGCATCTTCGCCTCGTGCTTCACCATCTGTGACTCCGGCACCTCTGCCTCTAGCGTCTGCATCTACGACACCTCCACCTCCAGCGTATGCGCCTCCGGCACCTTCATCTAAGCATCGGAGAGTCCCTATCATGGTTACCTCATACAAAAGACTCTAACATCTCCGACGAAGGGGTGGCTTTTGTCCTCCAAAGCAAAGGCATCATCCGCTCAGGAATCTCCAGCAAAGGGCAATGTCACGAAAGAGAATGGCAAAACACTGAATAACTCTCAGTTGGATTTCTTGCCTACACCGGATGTTCCTAAGACTTATAAGAATGACAAGCCATTTCTACCCTCGATTCGACTCCAAGATGGTCCATGAGAGATGAGGAGATTCCACGAATGATACATGAGGGCATGTCACGCGGGGTTCTCGATAATCACTGCTTATATCCCCGTTAAAGTTTTTCAAAACGGAGACTCCTATTTCATGGTGGATTTTAAGGAAATGCACGCTTTGTTTCACCGCGACAAACTAGACATCAATCTCATAAGTGTGTGGTGCCTGTAAGTGCTTACAACCTACCCTTATGTTCATTATCTATACCAATATATGATATAGTAGCTAATGATTAGTAACTTGTTTTGTAGAATGCAATTTAACAATGCGAAAAAAATGAAGTTACCGGTCGGATTCTTTAATCCGCAACGAATTTCCCAGTCTAACATGGTCATGAAGTTGAGGAAGGATGATGCAGATATTAAGGGGAAGAGTAACAGGGAGAAAGCAAGGGTCATAAAAGAAATGATCAAATCACGCAAGCTTGATATATCGACCTATATAGGACGGGTTATGCTAGAAATACAAGACAAGGACCTAAACGTTTGATATGTCAATCAGTACTAAAGTTTATTTTGCACCTAACTTGGTCAATCAAGAACCTAACATAAGTATTCATATAGCGACCATTTTATTTGTATAATACTGATGTCGAAGTGGAGCAGACTTGTGGCCCTTGACTCAGCCAATCTCTCAATCTTCCTACCAAGACCTCATCAACATTATGCAGATGTAAAGAAAATCCCTATACAAACAATCCTTATAATTCATTTATAAATTGATAATAACTTCTTGGCATTCGAATAGGGCTTACAAATGGTACATGCTGCAAAGTGGGAGACACGATATGGCCAAGCCGGATGAGATGTTTGTCCATACACACTTTCCGGTAATAACACACCTCTAATGCTTTTATCTCACTATTTATGACGAAGAGTACTATTGAACTAACGAATACGTTGCATTATTATTTGAAGTGCCACAAGCAAGGTTTTGATACCGTTCTTTGTAGATACTATATTTATACTTTTCTTAGGATAAACGGGAGGTACACAATGAATCCCGAGGATGTAAGTCATCATTGCGCTTGCATATTCTTATTTGGATCTATTTCCGTTGTCACTAGTGTTTTAACTCTTTTAGTTGTGTTGTTATTATTGGCACAGAGGATCGAATGTACTAACACCTCGCTCACCGATGGAATTCATCATGCACAAAATTATCCACAAGAATGCCAGGTTCTTTGACCATGGAGGTGAATTGGCTAGCTATCCGAGGTTTTATGAGTGGGATAGCAATACTTTTAGTCAATCGTTGTACTTGTTGAATATTGTTTTGTAATGTAAATATTGTCTTGTGATGTAAATATTGTGCTGAAATCTGCTGTGTTAAAATATGTGTTCAAATACTGTTGAAATATGTGTTGTTAATCTCTCTTGAAAATTATTGTTGAAATCTAGAGGGAATAAAATATATATGCTTATTACGAATTTAGAATGAATTACATACCATGGGCGGATCCTTATGTCACCAGCCTGTGGTATTTTATCTATCTACATGCGGATGCTAAAGTGCGCTACCTGTGGAAACATATTACCAGAAGCGGTCCACTTAAGGAACCGTCTATGGTAATACATAACCAGAGACGGTTCACTTATTACCACAGTCGATCATCTGAAGGACCGTCAGTTGAAATAGGATTACCACATGCAGATCCTTAAGTAAATTACCTGTGATAATAGATTTTTACAAGCCTTCGATCAGAGGTTCATGGCTAAACGCCTTTGTAAATAAGTTATCACCCGTCTCTGTAAATGGTTTATGTAGTAGTGTATTTGAACCGATTGTGTTTGGCCATTTTGAGAAGTGTATGTACGTGACCTGTGAGCGTGGAACGCGCGGGCACGCATGCATGCAGTTTATCTAGCTACGGTGACAGCATTTACCCTTTTGGACCGAAGGGAACTAGAAATTTCTTCCTCCCTTATGCGCAAAATTACATTCACCATTCACCAAACTGGGCACCTCGATTCAAAAAAACAAACATTCGTCATGGATTACTCAATATTGAGAAGCAGGCGGGAAGGATGCTGGCAGGCCAGGAGGACAATGCAAGCAGCGCGCGACGCGTGAATGGATTTAATGAGGTTGCGAGCATCGATTCAAGTCAGTACAGTCCGTCAGTCCGATCCACATGATTAAAACGAGCCGAATTGTAGCTAAATTCCCGCGCCTGCGCTGCCCTGCACCACCAAATTGAAGTGCGTGCCAACAACTATACTTTATGTAAATGCGGCAGCAGCTCTGAAGCAAGGCAAGAGGTGCAATATGCATGCTGTTATAGGTGGCATCAGGCAACCCAACAACCAAGTTCTCACATTCCATCCTCTAGTGTCGGGCTCGCTCCAGCGAGTTAGAGTTAGGGGTTGTCGAGATTAGGGTTTTAGGTTGGGTGGCCGTCTGGTTTAGAGGGATCGATGGCTAGCGAGCAGATCAGCTTGACAGTGATGCGGGTCATGGGTGGTGCGGCGGAGCGCTGCTGGCTGTGTGTGGTAGAGGACCGTCAGTTAAGCATTGTCAAGACAGGGTGTCATGGTAACAGTCTGATGGAGCCGAGTTAACGAGTGCAGATCTAGCAGTAGGGATATCATCGGAGACAGAAGAGAAGGACGGTATAGGGATGAGCACGACGAGAAAGGAGATATGGGACCCATAGTGCAGGAGGGGCAGGTTTCTTGGAAGCCTCGAGACAGGCAAGTGCTGGTATTGTTGTAACTTGTAAGAAGTCGTAAGGGGGAGATCATGCTCTCGTGATGGCACAATCAGTTTGACTATGCCTTAGCAGAAGAAGCGGAATTTGTAGCATGCTGCGAAGGCCTGCAACTACGGGTGGAAAATGTATAGCAGATATCCGAATTATCCGATATTCGTATCCGTTAAAATACGAATATGGATATTTGTATCCGTATTCGTTTCTGAAATGGATACTAAAATGGATGTATTCGAATTTATTTTCAATATTCAGATTCAAATGTGGATATCCGAATTGCTTTGAATTCGGATGTGGAAATGGATAATATCCGTATCCGCCAACCATGAAACCAAATTTCGCTAAAGTTTTAGAAATTTCAGAGGTGAATGAAATTTATATATTCTGGCCCAATCAAATTGGAATAAATTTTAGTCAAATTTGACAGAAAAATTAAATTTCCAACATGAATTTCGAACGAAATTTGTAAAATTTCGATAATCCCAGTAATTCCAAATCTGAACGAATTTTTACGCACCAAAATAAAAATTCTTTTCATTAAAGGTGTAGAATATTTGTATACAACCCAATCGAGTAGATATCCAAATACGGATTCAGATTCAAAAAATCCGATTCGTATTCGTATTCAAAGATATCCGGATTTGTATTTATATTCATATTAAAATATGGATAGTAATGTAAAAAATTGACTATTAGATCCGTATCTGATCCGTTTCGAAGATTGTATCACTACCTCGAGTTGATCAAGAAAGACTGTCTCTATTTGGAAAAAAATATTAATGAGGGATACATGACAATAAAGAAGTGAAATAGAGAAACGTTGTAAACATTCAAACGGTTATGAGTGCAGTAGTATTTGGGCCTTAACAGGCCCCGTTCTCACCAAGGCCGGGCCGAAAACTCCTACAAAGCTAGTTTTTATGGGCCTGATGATGCTCACGGAATCCATTCTGCTAGCCCGCGTCCGAAGCGATGTACATGCTACCATTTCTCTTTTTTCCAAACCATGCTGAGCAAGGTCAGTGTTAGCGCAATGCCTCTGCGAGTCTGTTGCGGTGACCGCGTCGCACGCTGACTAATGGTAAATATTTATTTTTAAGAGACTTGATCTTATAGTTTGTTACGTACAGTGACATTATATCAAGCCTAGACAGGCCACTTTGCTAATTTAATGTACATTCGAACACAAATTCAGATAGAGAAGATATGCTTTTGTTTGGACAGGAGAGACCATATTCAATAATTCGTAAACGGCGATAAAAAATACACCCGATCCGATCTCCTTCCATGAGGTATGTATGCACCATATGAGCACAAACACATTTCTTGAGATAAAAGTATGCAACTTGATTCATACTTCCCACTTTTTGTATATGGATTTGCTATTGATTAGTCAGCTAATATTTTTGTCAGAATTAGTCAGATGTCTCACCTTCGATCTGCATCATGCATGATTCTATTCTGGCCTACCTTGTTATCAAGGTTTAGCCCAAAGGTTTCAGTGGGTTTGTATGTGAATTAGATGCTCACTGGGTGTCAATATTTGTATGAGGTCTACTACGTGTTGAGTACTGAATAGCATATATGAAATTTTCCTTCATATAGGTATGTTTGTTTATACTTTGTGTGCCGATATGTTCACTATCAATAATTTTGTAATCCATAATTTTGCAATCAACATATATGCAATCCATAATTTTGCATAATTGAACTGTTTAGATTATTTGGATTATATATGCAATGCTATATCAGCTACGGTGACTAAAGGCTGTATTTTATTTTTATGGTCTTTGTAGCTTGTCGGAGGAGGACAAGTATCAAGTAATAAAAACACCAGCAGATGTTGCGGAGAACAAACATACAAAACTTTACCTTGGGCCATCAAAGAACTGGATGTACTATGCCGCACTTAAAAAGCATAAACTTCCAGTATGGACTTATGGAGTGGGTGTTAAAGCATCATGTGAATCTTGGGCCACTGTCTCGCCGATTACAAGCCTTGTGGTACTGCCATCATAAGTTAATCGGCCATGGACATGGAGTGGGTGTTAAAGCATCATGTGATGATGAAGATGAGGTGGAGAGTCAAGAGGTTGATAGTGACGAGAAAGATGTGGAGCAAAGTCACGAGGTAGCCAGTGATTAGGAAGGTGAGCTGTGGAGGAAGAGGTTGATAGTAACGAGGAGGATGAGATGGAGGGTAAAGACATCAATAATCATGAGGAAGATGAGGTGGAGAGTCAAGAGGTCAATAATGACGAAGAAGATGAGTTGGACGGTCCAGAGGTCAATAGTCACAACTCACAAGGAAGATGAGGTGGAGGGTCAAGAGGTTCAAATGTAATTTCAATGATGATGATATTCTAGATATTGATAAAAGCAATTGGCAATGGGGAAGTGTAATAATCAACATCCTAGGATTTCATCCATACTGTTGGTTATGTATCAAAAAATTATATAAAATTAGTTACGTATGTGACTTAGAGTTGTATTAGCGGTATATGGTAGAGTTAGAGGAGGACTCCAGATGAAATCCTAGTAGGACTCATGTAACCAGGCCTCCTTATAAATATGAGAGGAGGGCTGATGTTATAGTTATGATGGCATAGCAATAGGTTCGCAGGGGTTGACGGTGGTTCTACCGGAACCTTGGGAAGCGGTCAATGTTGCTAGTTAGGGAGGAGCTCCCGTAGTCATGCTCCGAGGATGTAAGCTTTGACTGAACCTCATTAACAAATATCATGCCTCTGGCGTCGTCTGTGATCATGTGCATTGTCTCAGTAGATCAATATGTTACTTTCGCTAATGGCTAATTTCCCAACAAGTGGTATTAGAGACCAATGTTGGTAAATTCGAAACGTCTCTAGCACGATTGCTGGTGAGCCCGAAATGTCTCTAGGGTCACAAGGGTTATGTGTGATGAGGGAGATTGTTGAGACCCAATGTGTGACGGGGAGATATTGTTGGATTTAGTCCCACATCAAAAATTGATGACGGGAGAGCATGACATAAAAGGTGGAGGGCCCCTCACCTATCAGGCTAATCTTTAGGTTGAGTTGGCACATGACCTTGATCATGACTCGGTTGGGCATATGCGTATAGCAGACCTATTGAGATTTGGGCTAAGAGCATCGGCTCATGGGTATAGCGAGCTGGGCTAAGTTGCTGCATACCCTAATACATACAAAGAGGTCATGTTATTGAGTCAATCATTCCATGTCGTGGCCTATAATTTGATGAGCTCATAACCTTAGTATTTATTGCCCAAAGGGTTATTTTGGTCACATACACTACTACAGAATAAGTCTTATATGTTGGTTCATCACTGCTAGATCGCTAAAAATCGACAGTGATAATACTATCACTGCCGATTTGTAAAAAAAAGGTATCACTGCCGATTTTAGAAACCAGCTGACGGTGAAAATAACTTATCACTGTCGGCTCGTATTAAAAATTGGCAGTGATAGTATCACTGCCAGTTTTTAACTCGAACCGGAAGTGATAAGGAGTCTGAACCTGAAATTTTCATTGAATCCGATTTTGGCTCACCCGACCTCACGTCCGCGAGCGGCTCAGCCTCGATCCCCTCTCTCTACCTTATCTCTCTCCCTTCTCTCAGCTCAGCCTCCTTTCTCCACCTTATATCTTTGATAGATCTGATCGATCCCCTCCTCTCTCTCTCCCTCTCTCTTAATCTCAAACTGGATCTCGAGATGAGGCGTGCTGGTGGCTGGCCGCCGCCGTCCTCCTCCTCCTCTCTCCCCCTCATCCTCGGGCGAAGAAGAAGGAGATGAGGTAGAGACAGGGTCGATGGTGCAGCTAGAGGAGCGTGGCGGCGTGGTAGTGCTTGTCGAAGCAGCTATTACGACGGTGAGCTTTGGTGGCAGCGCTCGGTCGTGCACGATGGAGAAGGAGAGAGCTCGGGCCATGGGCAAGCTTGATCAAGTGCAGTGGTCAGTGATGAGGAAGAGAGCTCCATGATGGCGACCTAAGCTCCACAACGGTGACCCGAGCTCCACGTCTAGATCTAGATATGTGTGCTGTGGCGGTGGCCTTCGTGCCACCACATTTTTCTATGTAGGGTGTGGTGCTCGTGCGTGGTGGCGATGAGGGTGGATCCTTTGTGGCGGCGATGAGGGCGGCTCCTCTGTGGCGGCAGTGAGGGTGGATTCTTGGTGCGATGGTAGCTGGAGGGCGAGGTGGCAGGGGGCGCTAAGGGTGGCTTGAGCTCGACGATGTCCTCCATGGGGGCTCCTCAGTGGGGGCGGTGAGGGCGGCTACTCAGTGTGGTGGTGGCCGCAGGGCGGGGTGGCCGGGGGCGGTGACGGTAGCCGAGCCGGCTTGATTTGACCTGGCTCGTTTATTTTTTTTTTCTAGAAGGGGCAACACTAGGCTTGGAAACCGGCAATGATAGGTCCTCTGACTATCGAAGTCTATTACCCACTATCTGCTCTAAAACCGACAGTAAAAGTACTTTATGTAGCAGTGATAGTCTGTTTAGATGAGTCGTATATCTACACTCCTTGCTTGATTGATTCACTACAGGCAAAGGCCTTTAGATACACAAGATAACTACTCCAGAAGTGATGATTTGCCAAAGGAACCTTTATAATATTCTAATTTTAATAGCACATAGGATCCAAGCTCTCCCAACAATCGGAGTGCCTACCAGTGCCTAGCGCATGTCTAGCGATCCGTTTCTAGCCATCTAATCACTGCATGAGGCCCATCTAGCCGTCCATGTTCCCCCCTTAGCCTCGCTGGTCGTCAGATGTGGAATCGGCAGCCCCCGCGGTTTTGGCCACTTAGGAGCCCATGCTTGCATAGGATTTGCCCTCGCCGTAGCCTCTTGTGCACCTCGCCCCTTACCATGCGCCACCATCTGCCACGATGCTGCCTCCTCTGCATCCGAACCTGTCATGTGCGCCTCCATTCGCAATCATAGTGCCCATCGTGCGAGGAGGATACTCTATCCACGTCCACATCGGTCCGCTATCACCGAGGGTCGTCCTCCTACTGCCCTAACAATTGCCTCTTCCTCTCAACCCCAGCACAGATCCGCCTCCTCAATGCCACTTGTCTACCTCAGTTGTTATTGTTGGATCTCACGAGCAAGCCCCTTGTATACTCTATTGCCCCGAACGACAATGACCTCCTTGACTTGCAACATTTGGTGGCCGTCATGTGTAGCCCATCCACAGACACCGTGACGGTGGCCTCGCCGAGCAACGTAACTGCCAGCGCTGAACACCGCTGCATGATCCACCCCGTGAGTAGGCCCCACTAGCCGCTGCCGCCACAGGTCTACGTGGCCCAATTGAAGGCCCACTAATTAAATTCAGAGAAAAAATGTTGTGAACAGGCATACGTACTTATTGGGCTAAATCAGAACTAATCTCATAAGGCATTTTCGTGTGTTCAGGCCTCTACTATTTATTATTCACCGAATAATTTTTGTTGTCTACACTAAACAAACCTTGAATTGTTCGTTCCGTCTACAGGAAAGCTGGAAATCAAATTCAGATGCTTAAGATTTGCTTAGCTAAACTCCTGTCCGTTATCAATGAAGAAAGTCTCCCGTAATGCATCCACTCAGAAAAAGAAACAAGCAAATCGTTCCGGACCAAAAGCTAGCTGGCAGCCTACCCAGTTGCTACTGAGTTCGTCATTCTCATGGGCCTCATGCAAGCTCACCGTGCTGCATCGAAAAAAAAAAGTCCATACAACGTCGGGTGCCTTTCTTCCGCTGTCGAAATCATCACTGCTGCTAGCTGGTGGGCTTCAATCACCGCTCCTGAGAAATCATGAGAATGTGCTCTGTTTCCTCCTCGTGAAGCTGTTCTGATTGATACAATCACTGCTCCTGCTGAGAAATAATATGGGTGCTCCTGTCCTGAAGCAAAGATCAATATCAAGTCACAAACCAAATTCCGCTCTTATCTCTAACCGAATCCAATCCAATCCAATCGCTCAAATCGAATCGGATAAACTCTCATGATCTTAACTGATTTGAGCTCAATCCCCATTGGTCAGTGGCATTTGCGCGTCAAATCGATTGAAGCCCATGGGGATGTTCGAACGTGACTACGCCGAGACGGTGAGAAACGGCATTCGAGCCGTTTCACCGATTCGGGCTGATTCACGGGATCATTTCACTTGGAAACGTTTCGATGCCGATCACTTGAATCGCCCGAATTTTGTCACTGCGAATTTGTATCCCAGAAACCAGCCAAGAAGTGAATCGAACCTTGGAGCCAAGCGGGTAATCCCCGCGCGCCGGCCAGAGCCCGCCGCGGACGTACCGGTCGTGGAGACACGGTGGAGCACGTCGATGAGGAGGCCGACGGCGTGGTCTGCGACCAAACAGAGGAAAGAATAGTGTCCATCGTTTGATCGAAGATCGACGGCTAGCGCAGAAAGAACAGGACTGGCAAGCGCCAACGCACGGAACGGCCACTGGTGGCAATCCGGCACTTGGGGTCAAGACGAGGACGAACAACGGTGGACAAATGACCGAGGCCTCCTCGGCGCCATCCCGTCGCCCCGTGTGTCGTCGCCGTCAGCTCCGGCGTCGACCACATGTTCACAGCCACAGACAGAGTTGCCGTTCACTCGAGTAACCTTTTGGAGCAGTGTACACCAACAGCCATACAGTATCTGTTCTTGCTCAGGATTCGACTCCTCTGCTCGTGCTCCTGCTGGGGGAGAAAATAAACACCATACATACAGTATATCTGTTCTTGAATTATTATCCTTCTTGATTAGTTGGTTATCACTCAACTATCGCCCACCAACCCACCAAATCTGTGGCTCTCTGATTGTGTCCTCCGTCCCCTCCACACTACACCAAGTCCCACCCATCCGACCACAAGGATGCCGCAGCCGGCGCACGCGGACTCCGGCGACAGGCCGCTGGTGCTCCTGTCGCAGCCGCTCTTCCCGGAATTCGCCGCGGCGCTCGAGGGCCGGTACCGCTTCGTCTTGGCCGCGGAAGCCGACGCGGCCACGGCGGCCGAGGCCAGGGTCCTGCTCGTGCCGGGGCTCGAGGCGGTCACCGCGGAGCTCCTGGACAGGTTCCCGGCGCTGGAGCTCGTGTCGGCCACCTCCGTCGGGGTGGACCACGTGGACCTCCACGCCTGCCGCCGCCGCGGGGTCGCCGTCACCAACGCCGGCGCGGCCTTCTCCGTCGACTCGGCGGACTACGCCGTCGGGCTCGTCGTCGCCGTGCTCCGCAGGGTCGCCGCCGCCGAGGCGTACGTCCGGCGCGGCAGGTGGGCCACGGACGGCGACTACCCGCTCACCACAAAGGTACACCACGCACGCACTTATCACGATGGAAATTCGGAGGTCAGGATGTGTTTTACCTGAAATCTTCTGATGTTTAGTCGACGAGTGAGGACCCGACCGCCGCGTGCGCCGTGCCCGAGAATCGCCATCGCCGGTAGCAAAGCTAGGCAAAGTGGGTTAGGGGGCAGGTTTAGCAGTGCCCTCCGGGCTTAGAGGGATCTAGGAGGAGGTGGAGATGGATCAAGTAGGATCTAGGAGGAGGAAGCAGATAGATGAAGGTTGTTGCTGGCGAGGGAAGAGGTGGTGGCAACAGTTGCGTTGCGTCGTGCGACGGGTGGATGAGTTCGATCGAAAAAATAATGGATCCTTGGAGCCTCATCCAACATAGAGATGAAGTGACCGAGAGATTGTGCATTTGCTCCCAAAGAAATTAGCGTCTAAAATTGAAGTGACTGAAATTTTGTTAGTTTTTAGTCACTTTTTTTAGTGATTTTATTAGCATGCAAGAACTCAGATAACCTGGCGTTTTTAAGCTATGCAGTTGTAGTTTTCGATGATTGAGAGTTGAGAAATTTTCTGGCAAATGAAATTAGCAATTACACCAGACAAGCTTATGTTTAAGCTTAAGTGGACTCTAAGGAGTGAGCAGAGTATACTACAGTAGCTATACAAATTTAGGTGTTCTCTGTGGTGGCAATCAAGCTCAGTGTGCCACTGTCGCAGTAGTGCCGTGCATCCGCAGCGCAGGCTCGAATCTCTAGTTCATTCACCTTCTTGTCAAAACACTGTGTCAGGACTGAGGAGTTGGTGCCGCCGACCCAAGAACCGCCTCTGGCCATGGGGACGGCAACACCATCAAGCCGCTCGTGCTCCTAGCCGACCCCCTCATCCCGGAGTTCCAGCCGGAGCTCTCCTCCCACTACCGTCTGCTCCCTGCCGACGCCGATGAGGCCACAGCAGCCTTGGCACGGGCACTCCTCACTGTGGACCTCGTCGCCTTGTCGTGCGCTGCCTGTTGATGCAGCGTAAAATACCATAATTCACCACTATTTTCCGATAAATAAATAAAGTACTCATCAATTTAATTATTTATTTAATGATAACCCTCACTTTTCTAAAAGTTTCGGTGCGTTAACTTGTTTCGTAGAAAATACCATAAAGTTGAATAAAATTAGCTTCACCGAAGGTTTGAACGAAAACAAGCCTCTCAGGGACGACTTGCCCGCCAGACTGCTGCTTCGGCTCGCTCGGTCCGGCTGAGAAAATCTATGGTCAAATAACAAGTTGGACTCGGGGTCAATTTCCAGACATTTGGTCGGGTGATAACGATATAAAATAATTCCATATATTCCATATATCTTTAAAGTGTATACGAGGATCGTCTGTATCTTACTCGATACGAAGCTGATCGTAGCCGCAACGAAGTAAGATATAGTTCTGAATTAGGAAACTATCAATTATTCGATAAGAAATCCTAGATATTTGGGAATTCCACAATCTGAGTAGGTTACGCCTGAAACATTTGAGTAGGATCACGTTCTGGGTTCTCCCGAGTATATAAGGCGGAGAGAGAGGTACTTGTAAGGCATCAAGCAATCAAACAATCGAATCTCATATCGGACCAATTGAAGTACAAAGTCACGCCTTTAAATCTCCAAAGTCGCGAAACCCCTCAAGACTAGTCGAGTAGAAGACCAATACCCATTGAAGATCCATGGTAGAAGCAATCCTCTAGTCGATTAGGTCTTGAGCCCTAGAGACAACAAAATTCACCTACTTTTTAGAATTAGACACCCCATATTTTATCATTGTATTCTATGATCTAAGAATAATCAAAGCAAGATAAGATGTAGGGCTACTACCCAACTCGAGGGTCTGAACCTGTATAAACTCTGTGTCTCTTTGCATGATATACCTCTACAACTAAGCAGGTATCCTCCATATTACAAATTAATTTGTGACTGAGTATCAAATCCTCTACAGCTGGTGCCGTCCATGGGGAGACGAGCAACCCAATCGAAATCAAGAGATATTGTGCTACCTGGCATGGCGGACTCTGATTCCGGATACCTCGCTGGCTTCAACCCCAAAATCTACACCATGCGGGAAGAATTACTAGAGATCAACCGATTTCCAAAGGCAACCTATGGCCATCCGATTTCCAAGTCGACCAGTCAAGGCAATCTACCAATAGATTGTGTCGAGAGATTGGGCCACCCAGCCCTAATCAGGAAGGACGCCCTCCTGCACCTGGCTGGGTCTGTGAGATTAGTCACCTATTTGGAGGACCAACTAGTTATGAGTCCAAGCGACAAGCCAAGGTCGCAGAGTAGGAAATCCTTTCCATAGCCCCTGCACAACTCAAGGCCCTTAAGTGGGCGGACATTTCGATCTCCTTTGACAAGTCTGACTGCGCATGAGTTATCAATAACCCAGGCCGCTATCCAATAGTTGTTGACTCCACCATCAACAACTGCAAGGTAAACCGTGTTCTGATTGAGAAAGGGAATTCCCTTAATATCTCATTTTGTGGAGCTCTAGATAACATGCAGATACTGAGATCCAAGATTGAGTGGGTAAAGTACACCTTTCATGGTATTACCTCGCGGCCTTCACCAAACCCCTTGGCCAGATCTCACTGCAAATCATGTTTCGGGATTCAAAGAACTTTCAGACAGAGAAACTTCAATTTGATGTGGTTGATTTTGACATGGCGTACAACATCATTCTCGGTCGACCAGTACTGGCCAAGTTCATGGCAGTGGTCCATTACTCATACTAGATCATACAGATACTAGGTCCGAAGGGAGTCATTCAAGTCCAGGGTGACACATGCATGGCGCTAAAGTGCGAACATAAGAGCCTCAAGCTAGATGATTCACCCCCCTGCATGAAGTCAACACTATAGAAGAGGATCTCAAGATCTCAAAGCCTAAAATTGCACCTAAGTCGGGTGATGAAGTCAAAATTGTCCATCTGGACCCTGAAGAGCCATCCAGGTGCATTCGGATTGGCATTACGCTAGATCCCCAATGGGAGCTCGAACTCATCACATTCCTGTGGGCTAGTTTGGATGTGTTTGCCTTGTAGTCGTCCTATATGCCCAAAATTCCCAGGGAGATGATTGAACATAAACTTGCAGTATGACTCGACGCTCGACCAATATGGCAGAAGCTTTGAAGGTTTGATGACGGTCGCAAGGAGTCTATCTTGGAAGAAATAGACAAACTTCTGAAGGCAGGCTTCATAAGAGAAGCCATGTACCCCGAGTGGTTGGAAAACCCTGTCATGGTAAAAAAAAATCCAATGGCAAATGGAGAATATGCGTCGACTTAGCTAACCTCAACAAAGCCTACCCCAAAGATCCCTTCCCTCTTCCAAGGATCGATCAACTGATTGACTCGACCTCTCGTTGCGAAATGCTCAGTTTCCTGGATGCTTACTCTGGATATCACCAAATTAGTATGAGCAAAGAGGACGAGGATAAAACTTCGTTCATAACTCCTTTCGGAGTTTATTGTTACATCAAGATGCATTTTGGCTTGAAAAGTGCTAGGGCCACCTTCAAATGTACCGTCCAAGTCACCCTCCATAACTAGATCGGGAGGAACGTGGAAGCCTATGTTGATGACGTGGTAGTCAAGAGACAACTCAAGGAAGACCACCTCACTAGACTACAAGAAACTTTCGATAACCTCAGGGAGCACCACATGATGCTAAACCTTGAGAAGTGTATCTTCGGGGTAGAGTCAGGAAAGTTACTCAGTTTCCTAGTATCTAGTCGGGGCATCAAGGTGAACCTAGAGAAAATTAAGGCATTTGAAGAGATGCGTTCCCTAAGGAATAAACAAGAGGTCCAGTGGCTGACAAGATGTATGGCTGCACTCAATCAATTTATGTCCCAACTTGGGGAACGGGGACTCCCTTTCTTTAAGCTGCTAAAAAATCATGATATAGCATTCCAAGATCTCAAAAGTTACCTCTCCAACGCTCTCATCCTAACATCACCAGAATAAGGCGAGGAATTGTTCCTGTACGTTGCAGATTCCCCTCAGGCTATCAGTGCCATGGTAGTCGTGGAATGACTTGTTGCAGATAAAAGGGAGCCCATCCAGCGACCCGTATACTATATCAATGAAGTTACGCACGGACCTAAGGTACGCTACCCTAGGTACAAAATCTCTTGTATGTGGTATTAATGTTTTCTCGCAAACTCCAATATTATTTCCATGCACATAGGGTTACAGTATTATCGGCCTTCCCTCTGGGAGACCTCATCCACAATAGGGAGAATCGCTAAGTGGGACAAAGAATTTGATGTCCACTTTGTCCCACATACAGCCATAAATTCCTAAGACCTGGCCGATTTCTTAGTCGAATGGACTAACCCTGAGCCGAACACCGCACCAGAACTCGAAACCCATGAAATGTGGATGATGAATTTGATGGATCACTAATGCTCCTAGGCTCGGGGGTTAGGATCATAATTACTACGTCTACAGGAGAAATCGTGAGGTATGCCCTCCAGTTCGATTTTCCTGCCACCAATAATGTGGCTGAATATGAAGACTGCTGGCTGGTCCCCAAGTAGCTATTTTGCTCGGGGTTTATCGACTACTTGTAAAAGGGGATTCATGACTAGCCGTAAACCATATCAATAAGGAATATCAATGTTCTGACTCGACCATGGCTGCATACCTTTCGGGGGCAAGACATGACGTAGGGGTATTACCCAACTCAGGGGCCTGAACTTGTGTAAACTATGTGTCTCTCTGCGTGACATATTTCTATGATTAGGCAGGTATCCCTATTTTCCATATCACAAATTAATTTGGGACTGAGTATAAAATCCTTGACACCGGGGAAACCCATGGTCAAACGAAAGGGCGACGCAAGTCCAACTGACCGTAGTCTTTAGGCTGCCCGACTCCTAGCTTCATCGAACTGTGGGGACCTCAGCCACCTAGGCAAACCGGTCCCAGGCACCCGGCCGCCCAGCCCTAGGGTCCAGGCTGCCCGGCCTTCTAGGAGGTTCTAGCTAGCCCCACAACCTAGGCTAATCACCATAGGACTTGGATGCTCGAGCGAAACGGTCATGCCACATGTCCCTAGATATCCGGGTGCCAAGCCAAGGGATGGATGCTACCCATGCACTGACCTTTGGGATCAAGTGCCAACTGACCACCACGCTAGCCCGCCCAACCTCATTGCTTGGCCGTCCGAGGCACTCCACCACACTTCACGTTTTCATCATCTAGAACTTTGTATTAGAGAGAGAAAGTAGTGAGAGATGAGAGGAGAGTTGGAGAAGGCGTCGATTACATTTATTCATACTATCTCCATTATGAAATAGATGTCGTCCTAGAATGCGTGTAGTCAAACTTTAGAAACTTTGATCACTAATATATACTCTCTCTGATTGCAAATGTAGGTCGTTTTAGACTTGTGTACAAGGATTAAGAAAGTAGATCAAATAACCTTGTTGTCCTTCATTTATTCTACATTGAAAAAGATAACTCATTCATTTGTGAGAGTGATAGTATTTATTAAACAAGGGCAAGATGGGAACAAAAGAGAAAAAAATATATAGAAGTTCGAGAATGACTTATATTTAGAGAATAGTTGAGAAGGCTAAAACGACTTACATTTGCAACCAGAGGGAGTACAAAACTATTAGGATTTGACACATGAAAATGATAGTAATGAATTTATCATGAAAAATATTTTAACATCATCTAATATTTATCAATTTTTATCAAGACATAGTTATAAAAAATAATAATCAAACGTGCTTATTGGAGACCGTATCGATATCCTAAACGATAAGTAAAAGAGAACGAATGTACTAATATGAAGTAAGCCTCTCTGGGTAATATGTGATATGATCTTGTCCATTTAATTTTTTAAGCAGTCTTTATTTATTGCTTGATTACGGCTTCGTCGGCTAGTCGTGTTTTTTTTTTATTTGTGATGCTCGGTCTAGTTGCTCTGCTTGGTCTAGACTTGTCAGAGTATTAATCTTGCACATAGTCGACATGGTGTCTAGGCTATGGATTACCTAGGAATGTGGGTAACCCCACGAGTATCGCAAAATTAGCCATGTTTAGGTTACTTAGTAGATGACCCGGTAGCGACAAAGGCTATTCTCCGAAATGGATCTAGACCGGGCTACAAAGTATTTGAGTGATAATTAAAGTTTGCTCAAATTTTATCTAAAGTCAAGCAACCATTGCCTGGGTCGCAGGCTGAAGAATCTCTCATCTTGTTTCTTGTCTTTCATACTAACATTTCTCTATCTCCGCCTTGATCTTTGAATCGGTTAGGTCTAGGTCTTTGAATCACTTCTCGTGGATTCGATACCTGGGAATATTTTGTGCTGAAGAACTAGCTGTGCGCTTGCGGATTTTTCTCCAGTGGGCATAAGAATTAAGACCACCAACGCTGGCGCGCCGGGATTTTTCACGCTAGCTAGCTCCAATTGCTCCCTTGTTGGTTTATGCTGCATTTGACTCGACTCGATTGCTACGATTCCAAGAACAGGAAGAGAATTACTACTTTTTTTTAGATAAAGGAAAGATTGTTTCGGGCTTGTGCACCATTCGATGCACACAGCCTATGAGAGAATTACTACTTAATTAACACAACTTATTTGCAGGTGAGCGGCAAGCGAGTTGGGATCGTGGGGCTCGGCCGTATCGGCATGCTGGTGGCGCGGCGGCTCGCGGCGTTCGGGTGCGCCGTGTCGTACCACTCCCGGTCGCCGAAGCAGTCGTCACCCTACAAGTTCTTCGCCGCGGTGTGCGACCTCGCGGCTGACAGCGACGTACTGGTGCTGTCGTGCGCGCTGACGGAGGAGACGCGGCACATCGTGAACCGAGAGGTGATGGAGGCGCTGGGCAGGGACGGCGTGCTCGTCAACGTCGGGCGCGGCGGGCTGGTGGACGAGCCGGAGCTGGTGCGGTGCCTGCGGGAGGGCGTCATCGGCGGCGCCGGGCTGGACGTGTACGAGAACGAGCCCGACGTACCGCCGGAGCTGTTCGGGATGGACAACGTCGTGCTGTCCGACCACAGGGCTGTGCTCACGCCGGAGTCCGTCCGCGGCGTGCTCGACATTGTCTCTGGGAACCTGGAGGCCTTCTACGCCGGGGGGTCTTTGCTCAGCCCCGTGACACTCTGAACTCCGAAGCACATAACAACACATCGTTGCGACTGAAAATAAAATTCCATTGCACGTTAAGTATCCTACACAACACGCGCCTCTTTCGTTATCAATCTTGGTTGAGACGACGTTTATAAATCGAAAAACCTATGATTATCATTCTGAAATTTCATGCAATTAGGAGGCTCAAGTTGTAAACACTGGTTGAATTTTCAGTTAATTTAGTATCTAACAGTATCTGACAAAATAATGGAATAGGCAAAGAGGAGCTTCAGATGGTTCATGGGCCATAAGCTTTCTAAACATGAACGAATGTTGTTCCAAGACTTGGATGAATAACACCAGTACCTGCAAAATAAAAAGGAATCTGAAGGCAACTTCACAGCGGCAACGGAAGATATATCGGATATATGCTAGCTAGACTGACATTACGTCATAAGCAATAGTAGGATGAAACTGAAAGCAGAAATAATTCACGCGATGGATTAATTGATGAACCAATAGTTACATATATGGCTGTGTCCCTTCTATATCTCAACTACTGGTTTATAGAAACAAATACCCAGGATATAAGGAAGGGAAAGACCCGAGGGGATAAGCGTGACATGTGCATGCTACCCAGACATATAGTCTAACACTCCCTGTAAGGAAAAACTTTATGCGGAAACATTTAGCCATGATTGTTTTAGCATAATTTCCATTCAACCCTTTAAATACTTTGACTCAATCCCTACACTACTACATAAACCACCACGAGTGCATGTTCAAAACCATCAACAGTGCCAGTTTTTTACTGGCATTACGTAATCGATAAAGATAGTCTGTGATTATCACTGGGGTTAGCTGAACCGATAGTGATAAAAGGATATCACTGCTTGTTCGAGCCATGAACCAAAAGTAATAGAACCACTCTCACTACTGGTTTTAGACATGAATCGGCAATGGTATCATAATTGTCACTGCCGGTTTGATCTATGAACCGACAGTAATATCACCACCATCATAGTCAGTTCATGATATTAACCAGCAGTGATACTGGTGATATTCCTATCTATTTGTGGCTAAAACCGACAGTAATAATTTCACACAAAAAACAACACATATGATTCACATACAGTTGACCACCACATATTACATATGGTTCACATACAAGTAATCATTATATATCATATATGGTTAACACGCGATTTATTATTCACATATAGTTTTATCATTTATTTATTTCGAAATTGAAAAATAGGCATTAATATATAAAATTACATACATGAGCATCATTTAGGAAGCACTAAGTAAGAAACCAACAAAGGTGACATGACATTAGTGACAGCTACTTATTACGCGTCACTAATAGATATTAGTGACGGGTCCTACGAAGATGCTTCACTAACAACAACCCCGAGTTAGACCCGAGTCGTGATGGGTGATTTTCTCACCCGTCACTAATGATCTTTCATTAGTGACGGGTGAGAAAATCACCCATCACTAACGATAAGAGTGACGGGTCATTTGACAAGCCGTCACTAATGACTCAGTCATAAGTGACGGGTATCAACGATAGTGATGGGTAGCAACGACAGTGACGGGTTATAAGAACACTCGTCACTAATGAATCAGTCATTACTGACAGGTATACGTTATCACCCATCACTAATGATCAGTTGGCAAGTAGCTAGCTGCTCAAGAACCAGCACTCCAGCAGCTCCCCAATGTGACTGATGAAAACTTGGGCTTGGCTGCTATGGCCCTTGAGCCGACCCAGAAGAGGGGTGCGCCCGCACGTAAATTAAAGGTTTCCACGCACGGCCACTATTAGGGTTTCCTCGCCAGGCCCCCAACACTGCCTCTCCTCATCGCGCCATCACGTGCTCCTCTTCGGTCAGCCACCGTGCCACCGTGCACTCGCCGACGCCATTTATCGCCGCCCCATCCACCTCGGTAAGCACCACACCTCTACATTCCTCCCTCCCCTTTCCCATATTATGGGATCTAACTCTCCTCCTCTGCCACCACGTTCCTATAGAAGCTGGATCGGCTAGCGGACGCAGTGTGCACCGACCTGCAGTGCCTTGAGTCCATGACCTTCGGCGCGGTCTCCTTCTGTAGCATCTAGGCCTCTAGGTATGTGGTAAGTGTTTCGGTGATTAATGACAACCATATCATTGTGACTAATGCGTATGTTTTGAAGGAATTCCAATTCTTTAATTCACAATGATTGAATGGTTTTCTTGGTCCCTTATGGAATTCTATTGATCGATCAAAGGACTTTTACGTCAAGATTAAGGACCTTTTAGTTCTAAGTGTCACAAGGTGATGAAGGAGACTTGGAGTAGTTATATGTCATTTCTTTTATCTTTTGACCGTACTATAAAGGGAGGCTAAGTGTTGTAGCTTAACCTAGTTGAGTCTAGAAATAGTTGAATGCACACTTGCAAAAATCTAGCACTAGGTAGCTCAAATAAATCCATGGGTGAGAAGTCGAGAAGTTAGAACTCAAAGTCGATTGAATTACACGAGTTCCAGGAAGATTGCTCTCACCGGATTGTCCGGTGTCAGAAGGATTTTTACTCACCGGACTATCTATCGTTTCTGAGAAAATGTCAAATTGAATTCACCGGATTGTCCGGTGATGGAAGGAACTACACCGGAGCATTTAACAGAAGAATCAATTTTTCAGAGAAAAGTGAAGTATACGCGCTGGATTGTACGGTGATCTGAAGGCTTCAAACCATGGGCGGACCCACCATGATGCATGGGTATTCAATTGAATACCCAACTTTTTTGAAAAGAATTGAGTATATAGCACCTATACTACGTATATATATCTTTGCTGCTTCAATCCATCAGACCACTCAGCAAATCGTGAGCCCAAGCTACTATCCATCCTCCACTCGACCTATTAACTGAAAGGGAAAACTGCAAAAAAAATCCCAAAAGTCACTTGAATTTTGACTTTCCCTCCCAAAAGTTGTTTTGTTGCAAAAAAAAAAAATCCCCAAAAATTTGATTTTGTTGCAAAAAACCCCCTAAAAATTCAAAAAAAATAAAAAAATCTCAAAACAAAATTCTAAAAAAAACTAGAGACAATTCTAAGACCTTCTGTGAATTTTTTTTTCAAAAATAATATCGTTTGCATCATATTTCATGGAGAGGAAGTTTGAAAAAAAAATATGCAGCTCATTTATTAACTCATGTTATTTTAACTTTGTCATGTCTACCATTATTTTTCCTACACAAATAATTATTTCAGTAAACTAATAAAAGTGGTTTCACTAATTTTGGGGGTGTTATGGATTAGTTATGAATTAATCTATCTGCAACACATTTACTCAATCCTGCACGTTACAATAACTATTTCAAGACTTCATGTATTTTTACAAGATAGAGGATCATGTAAGAAGACTAAAAAATTTTGTTTCATAATTTTTGGATTAGTAAATAATTAACTATGCATTTAACTCGAATTAATAAATGAGTTGCACGTTTTTCTTTTTTTTTTCAAACTTACTCTCCATGTAATATGATGCAAAGGATATTATTTTTGAAAACAAATTTAACAAAAGGTCTTATAATTGTCTCTAGTTTTTTTAGAATTTTGTGTGATTTTTTTTAAATTTTTTAAATTTTTGGACGTGTTTTTGCAACAAAATCAAACCTTTGGGGTTTTTTTTTGCAAAAAAATAATTTTTGGAGGGGAAAGTTAAAATCCAAGTGACTTTGGGGGGGGGGGGGGGTTTGCATTTTTCCCTAACTGAAAAGAGCCTACATAGCAACAAACATCAGGAGCTTATGATATCTATGTTGTGACTGCCCAGTTCGGCAATCAGCAGTTGAACGTGAATTTTTTTGCAAGTTAAGGATAGTGACATCATTAAACGCTTCCAAGCCATAAAGGAACACAAAGTTAAATTGTAATTTTCTTTAAATGTTTTGTAATTTCTTTTAATTAGTTGAAACTTCTCTACTACGAACAATTTATACTTTAAAATTTACGCTACTATGGACTTCTTGTATTTTGGATTGAACATTTTTTTTAATACTGAATACCCAATCGCCAAATCCTGGGTCCGCCACTGGTTCAAACACCAGACTATTTAACAGAAGCTCGATATTTTTGGAGAAAATCAGAGTTGAACTGACCGGATTGTCCGGTGACTTAAAGAAATCATCACCGGACCATTTAACAGAAGCTTCGTATTTTTGATGAAATAGAATATAACTCACCGGACTATCCGGTGATGCTATATGGAAGAACACCAGGGTATTTTGCAATGGCTACTGACAATTGTCAAATAGGCAGTTTGAAAAAGTTAACTCACCTCATTGTGCTAACTGAGACGTGTACACTCGACCATCCGGTGTTAAAAAAAAGTGAGTGGTTGGCAACGTCTAGATTTGCACCTCTATCCTATATATACCTCCTCACTTGGTTTCATTCGTCTCTCTTGCAACCCAGAAGCATTCATACACATTGTGTGTCATCTAAAGTCAAAGGAGAGCACTTGAAGTGATTTGCAAGTTCTTAATTGAAGATTAATGACTCCATTAGTACTCAAAGAGTAGTGAGTGTGCATCTAGCTGTTGTTTTAGGATTGATTAGGATCAAGTGAACCAATTAGCTTGTTACTCTTAGTGGTTGGCAACACTTAGTCGGTCGTGGAGCTCTTGAAAGTCTTGTGGGAGCCTCGGGAAGCTCGTGTACTTGGTTTGATGCCCGTCAATCACTAGTGAGCACTTGAGCCTCGATGACTCAAGGGGGAGCAACATCCTTGTGTGGATGCTCCAACGAGGATTAGTGAAGAGTGCCAACTTTTTGATACCTCGGAAAAAATCCAGTGTTCTATTTCCCTACTCTTATTACATTCCTCATTTAACTTCTAGCATTTCCCTCATGCAAGTTTTAATTCTGCACTTTACTTATATTTTGTATGCTTGCATGTGTGTTCTTCTAGCTTACTATATCGTCTAGTTGTTTTCTAGGCTAAGGTTGCTTATTGTTCTCGAACTCGATAGTTGGTTTAGTTCTAAATTAGTGCCCTATTCACCCCCTCTAGGTTCATTAAATCCTTTCAATTGGTATCAGAGCCTTGTGCTCTTGTTAGACTTTAAATCCTAGAGCAATGGCCCGGGGAATGGAAGTAGCGTGCCAAGGTTTGATGGAAAGAACTTCGCCTATTGGAAAGTTCGCATGGTGAGCTATCTTGAGGCTATTTCTCCCGAAGTTTGGCTAGCCATTTCCATTGGGTTTGATCATCCTTTTACCGGCCAACAAGTTAGATGGAATGCTAAGGCTAAGAATGCTATTTTTGAGAAAATTAGTGAAAAAGTTTTCTCTAGAATCCGTTGCAAGGAATATACCAATGAGATATGGACCGCTCTTTGTGAAATTCATGAAGGGTCTAGAAAAATTCGTGAGGAAAGATATCATGTGCTCATGAATGCTCTCAATCAATTCAAGATGCTTCCAAATGAGTTATGCAATGATATGTATTCTCGCATGAACATGCTTGTGGAAGAAATTAACTCTCTTGAACTAACTCAATTGTCTCATGGAGACGTTATTCGCAGGATCTTAATGGTGCTTCCAAAGCCGCAATGCAACATTGTCATCTCTCTTCTTCATGAAAGAGACATCAATGACATGACCATCACCGATGCCGTTGGAAAAATATGTGCTCATGAGATATTCTTATTTGGAGATCATGAGTCTTCATCCAAGAAAAATCTTGCACTCAAGACAAAGATGGTTGACAACAACAAGAAGAAGATAAAGCTCTCATCATCAAGCGAAAGTGATAAAGAAGATAGTGATGATGATGACTTCAACACCGAGCTTGCTCTTCTTATGAGAAGGATGATATCAAAATTCCAAAAGAAGGGATACAACTATAATCCAAAGAGGAACAAATTTCGTCCAAAGAAATTTGACAAGTTCGGTGGAGAAGACAAGAAGAGGTGCTACAATTGTGGTGAACTTGGCCACATGTCATATGATTGCCCTCAATCCAACAAGAAGAACATGAACAAGGGCAAGAAGATTGAAGCAAATGAAGATGAGGACAAGCACAAGAAGAAGAGCCAAGATAAGTATTCAAGGAAGAAACTCTTCAACAAGAAGGGTGGAAGACGCAAGGCTTATATTATTAGTGAATGGATCTCCGACGAAAGCTCAAGTGATGACTCAAGTGATGATGAAGGCAACAACCTTGCGGGCCTTGCTATCACAAATGAAGATGATGCACCCATACCTCCACCACACATGTGCCTCATGGCAAAAGGTAAACAATAAGGTGAGTAGTGATAATGATGATGGTCTTTCTCCTAGTGATTTATCTAAGCTCATGAATGATTATGCTACTATCATCAAGAAAAAAAAGAGGCTAAAATCAAGTCTCTTGAAAATGCTAATGCCATGCTTAGTTCTAGTCACAATGAGTTGCTTGCTACATACAATGATGTGCTTAAGAAAAATGATGAAGTGGTTGCATCTAGCAAGTCTCTTGAGGCTAGTAACAAAAAGCTAAAGCTTGAGCATGTTGAATTGAAATGCAAATACCAAGAACTTGAACTTGCTTATGATGCCATTGATTCTTCTCTAAATGAATTGTCTACTACTAAAGTAGTTAAGATCAATGCATCTACATCTTGTGATGATCTTCTTGAAATACCTTGCTCATCTTCATGTGATGATGTATCATCTTTAAAGACTAACCATGTAAAGGAAAATGAGCTTAGGGATGGGATTGCAAGCTTGAATTTATGTGTGTCCCGGTTGACTAAAGGGGAGTACAAGCATAAAGAAATCCTCATGAAGAATGCTATGTACTACAATAAGAGAGGCATTGGTTGCTTCCCAAACTCGGTGGAAAAGGTCATCAAATCACAGAGATAAACAAGTGCTTCATCAAAGAAGTTGGCTCCTATTGTCAACATTGTGAAGTCACCGATCACCACACAAGGGAGTGTCCCATTGCTTCCAAACCCCTTCCCATTTTGCCATCTAAATACAAGTCTACATTTAATGGTCATAATTTTCTATTGCATAAGCTTAAGAATGGAAAAGTCATGGCTAAGTTCATTGAAACTCAAGCAAAGGGCAAGCTTCCAAGGAAAATTTGGATGCCCAAGAATCTTATGTCTCACATGAAAGTTACCAAACTTGGTTGGGTACCTAAACAAAAGGTTTGATCCCATGTGTGTATGTAAACTACAAAGTCGGCGAAAAACATTGGGTGCTTGATAGTGGTTGTACACAACACATGACCGACAATGTAAAGATGTTCACCTCTCTAGAAGATGACGTGGGCGGACATGATAAAATCACCTTTGGTGATAACTCAAAAGAAAATGTAGTAGGTTTGCGGAAGGTGGCAATGTCCCATGATCTCTCTATCTTCAATGTTCTTTTAGTTGAGTCTCTTAGTTTTAATTTATTTTCCGTAGCTCAACTATGTGATTTAGGCTTCACATGCTTATTTAGTGATGTTGATGTTGTCATTACTAGTAAAAGCATAATGATCTAATCTTTAAAGGCTTTAGACATGAACATATATATCTTGTGGATTTTTCATCTAATGAAGCTAGCTTGACAACATGCCTCTTCACCAAGACATCTTTGGGTTGGCTTTGGCATCGACGACTAGCTCATATTGGAATGAGCCAACTCAAGAAGGCTTTCAAGATCGGAATGGTGGTCGATTTGAAGGACATAATCTTCGAGAAGGACAAATTGTGTAGTGCTTGCCAAGCAGAAAAGCAAGTTACAAGCTCACATCCTTACAAGGCTATGATGTCTACATCAAGACCCTTGAAGCTGCTACACATGGACCTCTTTGGACCAACCACCTACAAAAGTCTTGGTGATAATCTCTATTGTTTTGTCAGTGTTGATGATTATACAAGATACACTTGGACTTTCTTTCTACATGACAAGAGCAAGAGCGTCGGAATCTTCAAAAAATTCGCAAAGAGGGCTCAAAATGAGTTTGATGCAACATTAGTGGAGATCCAAAGCGATACTGGGATAGAGGTCAAGAATACTCAAGTTGAAGATTTTTGTGAAGAAAGAGGCATTAAGCATGAGTTCTCATCAACCTACACTCCTCAACGAAATGGTGTGGTGGAGAGGAAGAACAAGACATTGATTACACTTGCAAGAGCTATGTTGCATGAGTATGGTATGCCGGAGAAGTTTTGGGTGGAAGCAATCAATACGGCATGCCACCGACTGTTGAAGAAGACGCCATATGAGCTTCTTATTGAGAGGAAGCCCAATATCTCCTACTTCCGGGTGTTTGGTTGTAAATGCTTCATCTTTAAAAAGAGAGAACGCCTAGGGAAGTTTGAGCGTCGTTGTGATATTGGATTTCTTGTTGGTTATGCATCCAACTCCAAAGCATATAGAGTATTCAACAATACCACCGGTTTTGTTGAAGAAACGTGTGATGTGGAGTTTGATGAATCTAATGGCTCCCAAGGAGAATGTATTGCTTGTGATGATGTAGGTGATGAACCTTTGAGAGAAGTGATGAAGAAGATGACCATTGGGGATGTCAAGCCTAAGGAGGATGACGAAGGCATGCCTACTACTTCCACTCTACATACCTCCTTAGCACCCCAAGTGGATCAAGATGAAGAAAAGGATGAACAACATCTTCCAATAAATGATACATACATCTCTCAAGAGG
Source organism: Phragmites australis (assembly GCF_958298935.1). Lineage (NCBI taxonomy): Eukaryota > Viridiplantae > Streptophyta > Magnoliopsida > Poales > Poaceae > Phragmites > Phragmites australis. The sequence goes on from NC_084927.1 coordinate 960,913, forward strand.
AAGCTCAAGCTCAAGCTCAAGACGTTGGATCACCGCAAGACACACCACAAGAGCCACAAGTGAAGCAAACTCATATCTCAAAGGATCACCCAATTAACTTGATCATTGGGAGTCCATCAAAAGGAGTAAAAACTCGCTCTCAATACGCTTCATTTTCTGAGTATTACTCGTTTGTTTCTTATGTGGAACCCACTCATGTAGAAGAAGCCCCCAAGGATCCGGATTGGGTGATGGCAATGCAAGATGAACTTAACAATTTCACCGGCAACAAAGTTTGGATACTTGAAGAAAGGCCTCAAGACAAGAACGTCATTGGTACAAAATGGGACTTCCACAACAAACAAGACAAAAATGGTATGGTGGTTTAAAACAAGGCAAGATTAGTCGCTCAAGGTTTCGCACAAGTGGAAAGTTTGGATTTCGGTGAAACATTCACTCCCGTGGCAAGACTAGAAGCCATACGTATCCTTCTTGCATTTACTTCACATCATAACATTAAGCTTTATCAAATGGATGTGAAAAGTGCAATCTTAAATGACTTCATAAATGGACTTGAATATGTTGAACAACCTCCCAGTTTTGAGGACCAAAGATATCCTAATCATGTCTACATGTTGTACAAGGCACTCTACGGACTCAAGCAAGCCCCAAGAGCTTAGTATGAGCGCCTTCGCAACTTCTTAATCAATCAAGGATTCAAGATCGGAAGGGTGGACACCACATTGTTCACAAAGACCATCGACAATGAGCTGTTTCTTTGTCAAATTTATGTTGATGATATAATCTTTGGTTCAACTAACAAGAAATTTTGCAAGGAATTCGGAGACTTGATGTCAAAAGAGTTCGAGATGTCAATGATTGACGAGCTCAACTACTTCCTTGGATTTCAAATCAAGCAATTGAAGGAAGGGACTTTCATCCATCAAGAGAAGTACATAAAAGATATTCTCAAGAAATTCAAGATGAATGATTGCAAGCCAATCAAGACTCCAATGCCTACAAATAGACATCTCGATTTGGATGAATCGGGTAAATCAATTACCAAAAGCTTTACCATTCTATAATTGGGTCTCTCATTTACCTTACCGCATCTAGGCCCGATATCATGTTTAGTGTATGCATGTGAGCTTGCTTTCAAGCTAATCCTAAAGAATCTCATCTTAGCGTCCTAAAAAGAATCTTGAGATATCTTAAGCATACACCTAGCATAGGCTTGTGGTATCCCAAAGGTACTAGTTTTCTACTCTTGGGTTACTCGGATTTGGACTTTGCCGGATGCCGTGTGGATTGTAAGAGTACTTTGGGTGGGTGCCACTTGCTAGGACGGTCCCTTGTTTCTTGGTCTTCTAAGAAGCAAAATTCCGTAGCTTTGTCTACTGCGGAAGCCGAAAATATAGCCGCTGGAGCATGTTATGCTCAAATCCTTTATATGAAGCAAACCTTGTTAGACTTTGGTGTTAATCTAGAGAAGGTTCCACTCCTTTGTGACAACGAGAGTGCCGTAAAAATTGCAAATAATTTGGTTCAACACTCTCGCACAAAGCACATTGATATTCGCCATCACTTCCTTAGAGACCATGTGGCTAAAAATGATATATCTCTTAGTGGTGTAAGGTCACAAGATCAATTGGCTGATATCTTCACAAAACCTCTAGATGAAGCCACTTTTAGTAGGTTAAGAAGTGAGTTAAACATTATAGATGCTTCAAATGTCATGTGATACTTTTGTCATATAGATGCATTCATGATAGGCGCTTGTCTAACCTTCTCAAGATAGTGGTGAACATGGGTTTTGCTTGAGACGGTGGTTCCCTAGTTTCTCTCAAGGCATGTTGTTGGGTTCACCATAAAGAAGATTGAGAAGGGAAGTAATATGACAAAATAGTTTAATTTATGCTATGCACTCACATGCCATATAATTCGTACTCATGTTTAAATTCATGCACTTGTTATGCATTGCATGTGCATTGGCGGTAGAGATCACAAAGGAGAATATCACTCTTTGAGAATGTTGTTTACTTTTCATGTAAACATACACCTCTATAAGTGTGATTAGAAAGATATAAGTGCTTAATGCCTATTGAGTCATGTCCTAGCAAATTTAAAGCCTTAATCTTTGAATTCATAGGTAATATGGCTCAAACATTTCCTTGGAGTTTTTCCTCTCCTTTCTTTTATTTTCATTGCCTATTTCAAATTTATTATAAGATAGCCTTTTGGCAAATATTTGAAAATGAGTGTTTGAGAGGGTGAGATTTCACTCAAAATGGTCCAAACATGTGTTCTCTTTGTGTGGTTATTTGAAGTTTGGACTCAGCGCAAGATTTTAGTTCAGCAGAAATCTTTCCTTCTCACCGGATGATCCGATGCTCTCTTGGTCATACCCAACGGATCATCCGAAGCTTGGTTATCAGTGTTTGCTAAGATCTCTGAAAATCTGTCCGGTGCTTTTCAAGTTGGCTTCACTGGACCTTCCGGTGTTCGTTTCAGAGGCAGAATAATCTCAGTAGAAAGAAATAGTCCGGCGAGTCCATAGTTCACTTCACCGGACCATCCGGTGTGCTTATTAGAATTTTTAAGACAGAATGATCCGGTGAACATATGGTCAGATGTTGGACTATCCGGTGTTCAATTTTTAGCAAAGGTGCAAAATTTTAAAAGGTTTTGTTTAATAGAGCGATGTTTTGTCCGGTGCTCACTCCCGTTATCACCGGACTATCCGGTGTTCACATTTTTGACGGGACCCACCTGTCATATTTCTCTCGTCCGCTCGGCAGTCTTCTTTCTCATCTCGCGCCCGTGCCATGTCGCCTCCACCGGAGCATCGCCCTTCCGCCGCCCGAGCTCCACGCCTTCCTGCTCTGCCGCCAGTGCTCACCACCGACCTCCACCTCTGCAGTCGCCGCCGCCGGCAAGCAGCAGCCGCCCAGTATCCAAAATCCAGCGCCGCCACCGCATTTTTTTCTTCTCGCCACCGTCGACCTCCCACTGCTCTCGTTGCCAGCCATCCATAGGATCACCCCCGAAGCTCTCAAATCTTCTCTTTCTCATGGTGAGCTCAATTCCTTCAAGTTTTTCAAATTTCCCTAAACCCTAGATCGTTTCTCCAATCTCATTCAAATTTCGTGCAAAATTCGAGCTAATTGAGTCAATTTGCATCAATTACGGACATATCTCATGCAATTGGACCTCAATTAGTGTCGCAAACTTGAAATCCTAGCTTGTTCATCTAACTTCTCCTCAAATTAGGGTTTAGGACTCAATTTCGGGCAAATTTCATTCAAATTTCGAAATCCCGAATCTCTCGCTCATCCATATTGCATCTTTTGATCTTCTAGATATGTCGTGAGCGTCGCGACAAGGGCAAGGCCATCGAGCAGCCTAAGAAGAAGAAAATGAAAGAGAAGGAGTGGGATCGAGCGATTGCAGCCATCGATGCTCCAGTTCCTCAGCGCGGGTTGCAGATTAGAGACTCAGATACGACTCCGCCGCATCGGTCCACTCGCACTCGTCAGACTGCCGGGTTGGGATCAATTCCATCCGACCAGGGGAGCCGGAAGAGGGCTCTTCAGGAGCATCAGGGAGAGACTGAGTTAGAGCCGTCCGAGCAACCACAACCTCAAGGGGAGATCAGATTACTGGACTTGACTTCTTACAAGTCTTCCAGGATTAAGAAGCTCAAATTTGTGCTGATTGACGAGTGGTTTACCCCACAGAGGGATGAGGGGGTCAACCCCAGGTTTTGAACTATTCTCCAGGAGAGCTTTCACGCTTCACATCTCAGGAGGAGAGTCAGTCTAAGCATGCACAAGAAGATCAACTGGCATTATCTTGAGTTGGCAGCTAGTGGAGTTGATACGAGACCTCATTTTGAGTCTATCCCTGGATTAGCTGAGTTGGTGTCAGGAGTGGGCCAGTATGTTGAGGACTGGGTGAGAGTTTTCTGTGCCACCATCTGGATTGCACCCGAGAGAACTTCATTCAATTTATGTTCCAGGGTGAGAGTTTTAGACTCTACCGAAACAACATCTTAGAGGTGTTGGGTCTTCAAACGAGCTCCCGTTGGTTACATGAGGTTCTTCATCCTCATGCTTAGCCACCCCACCGTCCTCTCGTTGGTGGAGTCTTCCCGACAGACGACGAGATTCGACTGATTTTCAGGCAGCCTTTTGCTCCAGGATCACCCAGAGTGCCAGATATGCTGACTCTTGAGGCAAAAGCTTTATATATGGCATTGAGACGCAGCCTTCTTCCAAGGATTGGATATGGAGAGGAGATCACCAGTTTGTAGCGGTGGCTGATACTCTCCATCCTCATTCACCAAAGATTTGATGTGGTTGACTTGATTCTTTGTGAGATTGAGGATGTGATTGCTGATGGGATAACCATGTCCAGACAGCAGCCTTATGCACATTTCATAACCCACATGATTGCACACTCAGTCAGGTTCCCTCAGTACCTTCAGGCCTATGAGCAGTCACCTACACACTATAATGTGTATGCTCCCACAGCACCTTTTGACAGGCGACGAGGCTAATGTGCGATGTTTAACGCTCAGGAGCGGGTACCCGCTGATGTCAGAGAGAGAGCAGCCGCAGAGGATTAGGCCCTTGCAGTGGTCGAGGCAGAGCTCCCTCACGCTTTCTTCTTGAGTGACAGCAACTCGGATTCTTCAAATATTGAGTTCTTCCCACCAATCACTAGGTCACATGATGCTGAGGCTGGAGGGTCTTCTCGGGCTGTTCCCACTTCCACAGTACCTTCAGTACCTGAGATAGCGACCTTCGTGCCCCCTGCTACACCTCCATCAGAGTTCATTCTTATCCTTCAGCAGATGCAGCAGTAGCAGGCAGCCCAGGCAGAGCAGCAAGCAAAGCTACAGGCAGACATGCTTCGGCAGCAGGAGCAGCAGCTCATGATGATGCAGTCACTCCAGCAGCAGCAGCAGGCTACCTTAGCAGCCCTTCAGGCCGATCGAGAGAACAATGACCGTATGCTCACTTTTATATCTGGATGTCATGGGTCTCTCTTTCAGGCTTCACGTCTTCAGCTGCCAGTTGCTCCTAGGGCACCAGGCTCAGCTCCTAGTCCTCTCCGAGGCAGTGTCAGTGGTCTTTTGGGAACACCAGTGTCTGCTTTCCCTTTGTCACCCCTCTTTAGCACTGGTGTATTTTCTCAGCCTGTCAGGACTACGACGAGGCCAGTTCTACCCTCTTTGTCTACTCCTATGACTGGGGCTCTTCGCTTTGAGGACTCTCCACGGCCGACTGTGTCTTCACAATAGCCATATGTTCAGACTCCTCCAGTTGTTCAGTCTGCTTTCAAGGAGCTTGAGGCATCACTTAAGGAGATGGCTACCCAGGGCACCTCTACTGCTATCAGTTCAGCCCCAGCCACAGTCTCAGAGGCACCGTTAGACACAGGTCAGCCTCCTCAGCTAGCTATTGGCACCAAACTATTGAGCTATCGAATACAGATACAGACTCAGGCTCACAGTTCGAGGTGCGACCATCGCCAGCAACCCCGACTTCCTCCTCTTCTCCGGATGTTTAGGAGTGTGCTCTTTTTGGTGCTTAGATACTAAAGGGGGAGAGAGTCTAGGTGATAGGGGGAGTCTTTTGGAGAGAGGTAGAGGAGTGACTAGTGAGTTTTTTAGTTCATAGTCTTAGGGGGAGCTTGGGTAGTATAGGGTCGAAGTGTTGGATTTTCATGGATTTTGATGTAATGACAAGCTATTTGTTTCTTAATCGATGTGTTTTGCTTGTCATCGCATTGTGCTTCCTTTTATGCTCTGTTTTAATTCTTATTCTACTAGCATGATAGGTTGTTCTTTTTCTAGGCTTTCTTTTGCTTAATTGCTATGCTGTTCTATGCCTAGTTTGATAGGGTGTTCTTCATTTTCAAATCCTTATTCATTTGTGTTGTCATCAATCACCAAAAAGGGGGAGATTGTAGCATATAGGCCCCAAGGTAAGTGGTAAGTGTTTTGGTGATTAATGACAACCATATCATTGTGACTAATGCGTATGTTTTGAAGGATTAATTCACAATGATTGAATGGTTTTCTTGGTCCCTCATGGAATTCTATTGATCGATCAAATAACTTTTACGTCAAGATTAAGTGTCACAAGGTGATGAAGGACACTTGGAGTAGTTATAGATCATTTCTTTTGTCTTTTGACCGTACTATAAAGGGGTGCTAAGTGTTGTAGCTTGACCTAGTTGAGTCTAGAAATAGTTGGATGCACACTTGCGAAAATCTAGCACTAGATAGCTCAAATAAATCCATGGGTGAGAAGTAGAGAAGTTAGAACTCAAAGTCAATTAAATTAGACGAGTTCCAGGAAGATTGCTCTCACCGGATTGTCCGGTGTCAGAAGGATTTTTACTCACCGGACTATCTATCGTTTCTTAGAAAATGTCAAATTGAACTCACCGAATTGTCTGGTGATGGAAGGAACTACACCGGAGCATTTAACAGAAGAATCAATTTTTTCAGAGAAAAGTGAAGGTATATGCGCTGGATTGTCCGGTGATCTGAAGGGTTCAAACACCGGACTATTTAACATAAGCTCGGTATTTTTGTAGAAAATCAGAGTTGAACTGACCGGATTGTCCGATGACTTAAAGGAATCATCACTGGACCATTTAACAGAAGCTTTGTGTTTTCGATGAAATAGAATATAACTCACTAGACTATCCGGTGATGCTATATGGAAGAACACCGGAGCATTTTGCAACTGCAACTGACAACTGTCAAATCAGCAGTAGTCTGAAAAAGTTAACTCACCGGATTGTCCAGTGTTAACTGAATGTGTACACCGGACCATCCGGTGTTCACAGAAAAAGTGAGTGGTTGGCAACGGCTAGATTTGGACCTCTAGCCTATATATACCTCCTCACTTGGTTTCATTCATCTCTCTTGCAACCCAGAAGCATTCATACACATTGTGTGTCATCTAAAGGCAAGGGAGAGCACTTGAAGTGATTTGCAAGTTCTTAATTGAAGATTAAGGACTCCATTAGTGCTCCAAGAGTAGTGAGTGTACATCAAGCTGTTGTTTTAGGTTTGATTGGGATCAAGTGAACCAATTAGCTTATTACTCTTGGTGGTTGGCAACACCTAACCGGTCGTGGAGATTGGAGGTGTTCTCGGTGAGCTCTTGGAGGTCTTGTGGGAGCCCCGAGAAGCTCGTGTACTTAGTTTGATGTCCGCCAATTCAGAGATGGAGAAGTGGCAATCACTAGTGAGCACTTGAGTCTTGGTGACTCAAGGGGGAGCAACATCCTTGTGTGGATGCTCCAACGAGGATTAGTAGAGAGTGCCAACTCTTCGATACATCATCAAAAATTTGGTGTCCTCTTTCCCTACTCTTATTACATTCTGCATTTAGCTTCTAGCATTTCCCTCATGCAAGTTTTAATTCCGCACTTTACTTATGTTTTGTATGCTTGCATGTGTGTTCTTCTAGCTTGCTATATCGTCTAGTTGTTTTCTAGCCTAAGGTTGCTTGTTGTTCTAGAAATCGGTAGTTGGTTTAGTTTTAAATTAGTGCCCTATTCACCCCCCTTCTAGGGCCATTAGATCCTTTCACCTTCAAGGAGCTCTTGGGCCACTGTAGCAAGGTGCTCAACATCTATGACCGACACGTCGACGCCATCGAGGCCCACCTCGCCTCCTTCGGCTATGATCCCACCAGTACCATCACGAATCTTGTGACCTCATTTCGTCTTCCACGCTCCATGGCGTTTGTTTTGTTTGGTTGAGAACCACTGTTGGTGTGTTCATGTAGAGGTGGAGCCCTAGGCGGATGTGGAGGTCGAAGGTGGAGATGTCGGGGAGCTTGGTTGGCTTGGGAATAGCTGCTTCGGTGGGTTGAGCTTAGCACTGATCTCCAGTAAGGGGCAGTTTGATGATGATGACACACTATATCCTTCTCTCAAGGATTTTGGGCTTTTGGATGCTTGTCTAGCTACTCTGTCCTCTGAAGGTATGTAACACAAATGCACAGTAATTTTTCTACTTCAAATGGTTAAATCGCACTATGTAATTGGGATTTCTTGATGGCTGCTCATTTTTTTATCGCATAATGATAATTTGTTGAGATTTTGCAGCCATAGATTTCGCTAGAAGCCCAAAGAAGCTCGACTAGAAACCTAAAAGGTAAATAAAGGAATTACATGCATATATCTATCGCTATTTTCTTTCACAGTTTCTCCACTGTTCTTTGTTAACTTATAATAATGTTTCTTATTTTAATCTTATCTTAAAACTGACCAATTTGGTTAATGCTTGTTTCCAATTGCTTCTTGGGCCACAAGTGATGGTTAAGCCATCCGAGGCTGAAAAGAACTTGGTTCAGTCAAATGCAACATTAGGTGGTGCAACTTCAGGTGGAGCGAGAAAGTTGTATGTTGGCAATCTTCATTCCAACATCACCGAGGACCAATTGAGACAGGTTAATAGTCATATTTGCTTTATTTTAGCCCCATCAGTCATTTAACTTTCTTTTCTTCATTTATGATTTTTTTTATGCTAGATAAAAAACCACAAGTAAATATATGTACTAATTGTTATAGCGTTGCTATCTATCCACTGACGTATAGGGCCTATTGTTGAATTACTCCTTTCAAAGATTTGAATAGCTACCTGACATATCATGTGTTTTTGGAGGATTTCTGTTGAAGGTTCTTGGGTTCCTCTGTGGAGAATTAGTTCTCCAAGTCCATATTTCAAAATCATGTTGTCCATTTATGTTCTAAGAGGAATAATTGTTGCCTATATTATGGTTCCTTGCTATCCACTATTGTGTCATATCTCATGATGAATTTGCTTGGTCAGGTCTTCGAACCATTTGGGCAAGTGGAACTTGTACAACTCCCTGTAGATCCACTGATGGGGTTGTGCAAAGGTTATGGTTTCATTCAGGTAAGTTCTTCTGATTAGACTCTGTCATTGCCTCTTTCAGTGCTCAATTGCTCATTAATATTGTTGCATTTTGCAGTTTGCACGGCTTGAAGATGCAAAAGCTGCTTAGAGCTTGAATGGTCAACTTGATATTGCTGGCAGAGTGATAATATACATATGAGAGATAATTATAGATGCTCATATTGATCATATACATATATAAATAATATATACATGATGAGATTTGATAATAGATTATAGATGTTCAAATTAGTACATGATTGGTGTTTATATCTTTGCTTATTAAGTGTAGGAGGAAAAGTATGGGCCTATTTTCTCTTTCTTTTTTTTGTTTTCAAGTGCTCATTAGTGATGGGTCTGGACCAAATCCATCGCTGATGTATAATCATCAGTGACGGGTCTAGATCCAGACCCGTCACTGATGTATGCCATTAGTGATGGGTGCAAACCCATCACTAATATGTCCACATTAGTGACGTGTTCAGAGTGAAGGGGATTTTACTCATCACTAATGAGGATTATCACCCGTCACTAATAAGCTATTCTGACATTGCGAAGATTACATCTTCGTCATCATAGAATGCATGCGATTAGGTGAAATAAGCCCTCTCTAAAAATATTCTGGTGGCTAATCCTTTGTTTGGTAGAGAAAATTTTATTGAGGCAGAAGGGAACTATAATAGTCCTAGGATGGGCACTCTAGGAAACCTAATGCACCTTCCACCCCTTGCCTTGGTGAAATCTACCCTGCTATGATCTCTGTTGGTGGCTAATTCTAGCAGAGAAAATTTTACCAAGGCAGAGGGAGAAGGAAGGTGGCACCAAACTTAATGCACCGTCCTCTCCCATTTTATAGGTGTAATCTGCCCTGATATGATCTCTCAATGGCCGCCATCAAATAAACTTGAAAACATTATTTGTGAAACCCTACATCAGATAAAAGCAACATAAGACATAACACCTCATTTGATGAGCCCATGGCTCCTCAAATCATTTAAGCTAGTCATCCTAAATTGAAGTGCAATGATTTACATATTTCAAAAGGTAATGCTTTGAAAGTTGCTTCTATTCGATTTGGTGCTTTTTCCACTAATGTAAAACATGACAAGGAGGAGAGTAGACTATCTTCTGCTGATGCTATGTCATGCAATACTTTCATTGGGGCCAATAAGCGTAAGGAAGAGAAGATGCAAGAAAAAGAGCCATATATTCATATTGTTTCGGTGTTGGTGACATACAAGGTATCTAAGTATTATAGGCATATATTTCATGACTTTCCAAGGATGTGGATGGCTTCCTTTGATTGTGCTATAGGGTTAAAGTTGGACCAAACTCAGAGATTAAAGATAAGAAAGTTTTAAGGTGTCTTTGATTCAACTCGGTGCCGCTAGACTAAAACATCCATAAATCCCTCATACGGAGTCGATTTGGGCTGTATGAATACTTGGTGGAAAGCTTATTCCAATCTCTTTCCAATGGATTGAGATGCACCATAAAATTCATTCTGTATCAGTCTCATGATCGAAACAATGTTGAGTCTGAATCTATGTCTAGTCTAGTTGGAGTCCAAGATGGTGTATTGGATGGCCTGCGTGCCTTAAAGCCTAGGGCCGGTGCCCTTGTATCCTAATAAGAATGAGTTTGAGCATGCTTATGTGAGGAGAACCTCCATAAAACCTTAGTGGGAGATCTCCTCTTTATCCTTTATTTGTCGAGCTTTTGGAGCTTGTGTTTGCTATATGGATTCAGGAGTTTCTCCTAGAGTTGCACGCTGGGATCTTACTGATGATTCCCCTTTCTCTGATTGTGCTCTCTCCTAGAGCACAGGTGGTGGAATTTACATAGGGATGGATTGCATAAATTTCTAAGTCAATCCTCTTGTTATCTTGCTGCTGTGTTCCATTGTGAGGAATTGAGTTAAACTAATTTGTTCCTGTTGTGAATTGCTATCATCTTGTCTCGATTGTTGCTGTTATTTCTTAGCTCTATTGCTTGCTACAGTTGAGGGCTGTTGCTCCTATTGTTCTAGTTACATTATTACTATCAATGCTCAAGGTGCTAGAGATAAATTTGGATTGCTAGCTGCTATCATCATTGAGCTACTGAACAAGTTGTGGCCGAAATTCAAAACTAGATAATTGTTTTTTGCTGTCCAATTGAGATAAAATTCAGATATCATGTCCTCTGTAGAAGTATATGTCTCATATTATTGCCGGTTCATAGGATGAACCAGCATTGATGTAAGACTGTTGATTCGTGGAACGAACCAACAATGATATATGGTCCTTGTCACGGCCGGTTCGCATGAACCAGAAGTGTGGTATCACATCCAGTTTCAATGGTCTCAATATTTTAATAGTCGTTCAAAGTTATAGACCGAAAGTGATACCTTATCTATGCGAACCGACAGTGTCGTATCACTACCAGTTTCAACGGCCTCATTATTTTAATAACAATTATAAATTATAAACCGGAAGTCATACCTTATCTATGCTGGTTCTTGTCAAATCAATATCGGTAGCCCTCGCCTATTGGTATATCTGTAGGTGTGTTTAAATGGAACCCGTCACTAACATGTGGGCCTGGATTCATGATGAAAAAGTCCACGTTATGTGGACACTGCCAGGGCCCACATGATAGTCCGTGTGGTATTTAGACACCATGAACATCATATGGTATATAACGTACTTCTATATATTTTGTTTTACAGTTGACAGAAAAATTGATGCGTGTATATAAAGATCATGTGTCGTCTCGTGTTCGACAGAGAGATCAACAGACATAGTACGTGTGGAAACATATATCTTATTTTAATTGTAGCACAACCCAACAAGTTATGTAATTTATAGAATAGTATACACAAATAATGAAAGCACACATGTTACGCAAAATGTGAGCGAGCTAATAGGAACCGCCAATAGTGCATTACATTGTGCTTTTTGATATACTCCAGTTGCCAACATTTTATGGAGAAGCACACACATTGGTTCGAAAAAGACAAGGAGGCGTGTACCACACCATCCATCTGTCCTGTTCCGTGGCCCCATCTAGCAATGTTAAGGAGAATATGAGCATGAATTAAAGCTTAAGTAGTGACGTCCAACATTTATCTGGGATAAAGACAGTGAAACGGTCTCATCTATTGCACCAAATTATTCTACAGTTTGAAAGGTGGACAGCTAGTGTGATATTAAGCAAAGGGGAGGGGAGGGAGCGAGAGATAGAGCACAATGTGTATCACATTGCAACTGTTTTGTAGAAGCAATGTACCATGTGCATGTGATAGGAGTACCAGAACATGTCAATAGTTTCAAAACCACTACTACATAATAGCCTATCACTGTCAGTTCAAAATCACCGTCAGTGCCGGTTTTGAACCGGCACCCGGCAATCGATCGACACTGATAATCTTGGATTATCACTGCCAGCTCTTTAACTTAAAGAACCGGCAGTGATACTCTTTATCACTACTGGTTCATGGCTCATACCGCCAATGATAACACCAGTATCATTGTCGGTTTATGGCTTAAACCGGTAGTGATAACACCACTATTACTGTCAGTTTTAATCATGAACTGATTGTGACAATTCTACACCCCAAAATACAATATTTGTATTTCTGGCTAGCCTTAAATGTTGCTAGCCACACCCTCTAAAATAAAAAACATCACATATGGTTCACATACAGTTCATCATTCACATATAATTTCATCATTAATTGGAACACCATAATTTTGCAACAAGTTCATCGTTCTACATGACTGCAAAATAATCATTACCACAGAAAGGATCATTCGCAACCTCTCTTCATTGTCGATTCAAAAATGACCAGCCGTGACAACATATCACTGCTGGTTCATAAGCTTCCGCCGCATATATAAAGCCGAGCCAGCAAGAACCGGCAGTGATAGTGATTAACTCTGTCGGTTAGTAATACGAACCGACAGTGATGCATCACTACGGGTTCTTGTTACTAACCGGCAATGATATTCAAATTATCACTACCGGTTGTAACTAAGAACCGACAAAGATATTAGCTCATCAAAAGACGTGCCTTTTATAACTGGTAGTGATAATGGCTATCACTGTCGGTTGTGTTTATGAATCGACAGTGATACTCAAAAGTCCATACGTCTTCACGCGCGCGACTATTAGGCTTCACGCGCCCAGTTGCTCGATCATTTTCCCAACAACTATAAATGTTTGCTCACTCTCACTCGCTCTATCACTCTACGCGCTCGCTCTCTCTCACGTGCACTCTCGCTCTCTCTCTCTCTCTCTCACCCATCGTCGGTCACCTCCATCTCCCGCGTGATCCAAATGGATCTGCTGCCACCTCCACCGCCGCTGAAAGGATCGGTGATGTCCTAAGAGGGGGTGAATTAGGACAACTAAAACTAATCGGATTTAAAAAAAATTACAAGATGAACATATATCAATTTCTATCTAAATGTGCTTTAGGTTCATCTATTGTGTCTACTCTACCATTCAAAAGGTTTGTAACCTATATCCAATCCTAGCAAACTACTCTATGAAGGTAAACATACAGGGATATATTGCAAGAAGTAAATGCAGAAATATAAATAAGGTAGAGAGAGCAAACTCAGCACAAGGGAGTTTTATCCCCTGGTATCGATGGCATAAATGTCACCTCTAGTCCACGTTGGAGCAGCCACCTAGGCTATAGCTCCCGGACGACACCCAGTCATGACCCTTGAGCCACCTAGGCCTCAAGTAAGTTGAGCCGCCAAGCCACCAATGCAAGGTCTCACCACAAGCCTCTCTTCCGGTCACTTGCTAATGTCTTCACTTCGAAGCTTGAGCCACCAAGGTAAGGGTCTCTGTGTCCCCATACAAGAGTCTTGCCGTCACTCCAAACCAAGTCGTAGGGTCAACAAGCTTGAGCCACCAAGACCCAAGGTGCCGATGAGTCACAAGACTCCAAGATGTCGGTGTACCACTTGGTACAATGTAAGATCACTCCTTAATCCCTTCTCTAGGCAGCAACACCTAGCAACAACTCTCTCTAGGCCTATTAGCACTACTCACTCTCTAATCTTATGCTTAATTATCTTGGATGATCACTTTTAGCACTGGTTTGGATATCTTCTCAAGTGTCTATGATCTTCCTTGTACTTCAGCACTCTCAAAGGGTCAAGTGGAGGGGGTATTTATAGGCTCAACCCCGCGAACTAGCCGTTGGTCCAATGACTTCAACAGACTATAAACACTCGATGATCTGGTGTCAATAGAAGTACCAACACTAGATCATCCAGTGTGTATAACAATAGAAACTAGCCATTGTAACCTCACTCAAACTCATTTGTGAACACCGGATACTTCGGTGTAGATCACCGGACCATCCGGTGTAGACTTCTACCAACCGAGCCACTTCTTCATTGTTTCTTGTCCGGTGTGTGTAATCTTCTGATCACCAGACTATCCGGTGTCTACAACTCTTCTCTCCATTGAAAACCTTCTAGAAAATGCTCCGGTGAAGCATCTGGGGTACATTCCTTCTGAGCACCGGACCATCCGGTGTGTACAAATCTTTTGCACTAAAAAACTTGCTCCTAAAAATACTTTGGTGTGCACTTCTGCTTAACACCGGACCATCCGGTGTGTTGAACTGGAGAACATTCTTCTCAGACAAACTGCTCCGGTATGCACACTTGCTGAGCATCAGACTATCTGGTGCACTCTTCTCCTTTTTCTCCTCTGAGATGAAAAATACTCCAATGTGTACAACAGCCAAAGCCCCAGACCCGGTGAGCTCATTTTTCTTGGGACTTCTTCAATTCAATTAATCTTTGCCCCGATTGTGATGACTTCTTCATATATTGAATCCATGAGACCTACTAAGGCATATACTTGACAAAATTTTAGTCCTATTGACTGTGTTATCATTAATCACCAAAATCACATACATGCTCTAAAAGGGTCACGTTCGCTACAGCCGCCTCCACAACCTTATCCGAGGATGCCTCCCACACCTGCATCCTCGTTTGGGGACGAGGTCCCATCGAACGAGGCAACCCCACCTCCGATTTTGGCATTTCAATGGGATCCCCCTCGTCGAACAAAGAGGTGTGGGACATGTTCATCGATGAGCTGCTGAGGGCAACGAAGGCTCAGACGAGCTCGTCGGAGGAGGAGAAGGACAAGAAGGAGGTGGAGGATAAGGAGGAAGGTGACGTCGATGCTGACGTTGACGACTACAGCAGCGGCGACGATGACAATGACGACAACGACGAGGAGGAGGAGGCCGTAGACCTCTGTTCGGGGTTAGTCGACACGCACGTTAGGGTTTTTGAGCTATCATCTACATGACAACAGTTTGTGCTGTAATTTGTATAAACTATATTAATATGATCATTAGTAATGCTAATCTCATTTAAATTAATGCACGAATGTTTAATATTTTTTTGTCCTAGATTGAGTATCACTACTGGTTCATAGCTAGAACCAGCAGTGATAAGTATACAAATCGAGTGGAATGGGATCAAGAATTGGCAATGAAATGTACAATCACTGTCGGTTTTAGAACTGGCAGTGATAGATTATCACTGCCGCTTATTCACTCGGGGTTCAAAAACCGGTAGTGATGTCAATTTTGAACCGACATTGATGACCTTTTCTGTAGTAGTGAATTCAAGTTTCTTTCATATCTTTTTTACTTACTAGAAGGTGTCGTACTCGAATGTAGGAGATGTACGAGGAGCCGGACGATTGAGACATTTATGGAGTTCTATATCAAAGCATGTCGGGTCATGAAACTCACCCTCTTGATGGATAACTTGGTCATTGATGAACCCGACGAGCTATTGTTGAATGACTATGATTTTATAGAGTAGTAGCCGATTTGTTTTTCGCACCATGCGCTTTAGTGAAAGAATTAATTCATGAACAAGAAAAGAAATTGAAAAGTAGACATTAATATATTTTGGAAATGCAACATACCAAAGAAGGGGTAGAATGGTTAGGGCAGAGAGAGAGAGAGAGAGAGAGAGAGAGAGAGAGAGAGAGAAAGAGGATTAACCTGGGATCTTGTTAAACCGAGTGTTTATCCTGAAGAAAAAAAGTTAGAGGCACATAATCGTGTACAATTGCTAGAGTTAGATTTGACATGGAGTCCTTTTGGGATTTTTCTAGTAGTGTAGGTTTAAGGTAATTGATTCATGGACTTTAATCTGAACTGCAAAAATATTAGTCAAACCATCTATATATTGTAAGGTATTTTTCTTTAGGTTGAACTAATATGGGATTTTTTTGCTTCATGTCATTCTTTTAGGGGTTCAATTGGGAATTTCTACCTTTTTCTTTAGTGATTAATCGTTTTCTGTTGAACAACTACAAAGTGAATTGCAATTACTTGGATTGTTTAATTTTGAATTAGTTAATCTTAAATTCTTAACAATCAATTGTTTGTTTGGGAATCACCTCTTAATAGGATGGTAGAGTCATGAGAGTCCACTAATAACTATTGTTCAGATCATGGTGCGAACCTATTTACATACAAGTGAGTGCGCTCAGTGATTTACATGCTTCTCCGTAGTGGTATGTGTGTTTATAAGCGTGTGATGTCCATTCCTCTCCATCCTATGATGTTACGTGGATGTGTGCAGGTGCATGTGAGTTGGATAAGGTAAGGAAAGAGATTTTGTTCTAGCAAGTTTTATAAGGAAAGAGACTTTGTTCTAGCAAGTAGATGTCAAGAATCAGAGAGAGTTGGTGTGTATCCCGCTGTCCACAGTTTTGTACGGGTAGGGTAATATATCTTTTGCATGGGGATCGGAATAGTTTGCACTACCGGAAACGATGTGTATGCCGAGTACCTAATTGTTTGCCGAGTGCCCGACGAAAGCACTCGGCAAACAATTAGGTACTCGGTAAATACCTCAAAAAACACTCGGCAAACAATAGCACTCGGCAAAAGAGAGAAAAAACACTCGGCGAATTCGGGCACTCGGCAAACAACGCGCCACGTGTCCCTCTGTTCGGCGGCTGACGGCGAGTCGCCCCTTTGGCGAGTGTCGTCTAACGGCCACTCGGCAAACATAAATGTTTGCCGAGTGCCCGATATTAAGCACTCGGCAAACTATTTTTTTTCTTTATTTTCTTTTTGGTTTCCTTTTGTTCTCTTTTCTTTCTCGTAATAACAACCAACCAAGGGCCGCCACACATCGATTCTGGTACTACTGCAGTATGGTTTAAGGATGATATTGTTATGAACTTGGAGTTAGAATTCAGTCGTGCTTCAAGATTGAGATGCAGCAGATGTGGACTCCTCGGAGCGGCCCTTGGAATCAGTTGTGCTCTGAACATGTGTCAAAGATGCTACCGTGTGATGAGCTGAGCTCACAAACAAAGGAGAATGACAATTCTTCTTCCTTGCCTTAAAAAAGGAATTTCTCTGCTATATACTATCATTCCAGCTGTCATCCAGACAAAGAAGGAATTTTCAATGCTTGCCAAGTGGAAGAAGCAAAAGCAGATCAGCTTGACACACCAAGCTGCCCTTCTGATCTATGGGTTTTGCTTGGTTCATCGTTAAGTGCATCAGAGAAAGTAGCTGGTAGCATAGTGAGAAGTGGTGGAACAAAAAAGCGACTTCATTTGGCGATTCTTCGATGGATAACATGTTTGCTATGTTCCATCGAAATCTAACTTTATGGACAACTCTTTTTCATAAGAAATTATTTGATGGATATAAGTCAAATTTGATCTGCAAGTACATAAAATAATGAACAAAAATGGGTAGAAAAACATGAGACTTGCCATGGTGTCATGATATGATACGTAGAGGCTGTGGTAAAAATTTGAGAAGGTTTCGCAAAAGCTGTCACGTACGATGCTTAGAAACCGAAGCATCTCCGAAAAAGAATCGTGGTTTCGAGAGGGAACGGATCAGGTTTGAAGCCGAAGTGATGGTTGAATCGTCGTTTGACCTTGAAACTTTTTCTACACACAACATACAACATAGCATATTCGATGTTAAAATCTGGCATTTTTGTGGGTCCGTTTGCTATTTTTAATTCATTAAGTGCATTTGTAGCAAAAAAAAATTCAGGTGTTTGCCGAGTGTTCTTGCGTTCACACTCGGCAAACAAGTGATTTGCCGAGTGTCCATGATTTGGCACTCGGCAAACCTGGGCTTTGCCGAGTGTTCTAGATTTGAAACTCGGCAAAAAACGACACTCGGCAATTTACCGAATATAGGGTTTCCCCACCCCGGCCGCGCGCGGGGACAGATCTCAGAATATCCTTTCCTTCTCCCCGGCCGCCGCCGCCGCCTCCCGCGCCCCCATCCGCCGCTGCCGCCAGCACCGCCCTCCCCCTCCTCCCAGTTCCCCCTCCGCTGCTGCCGCCCCGCCTCGCGCCGCCCCCCTCCGACGCCGCTCCTCGCCGGCCCGCTCCGCCTCGCGCCGGCCTGCACCGCCCCGCGCAGGCCCGCTCCGACGCCGCCTCGCCCCGTGCCGGCCAGCTCCCCCTCCTCCATTGCCGCCCCGCCTCGCGCCGCCGCCCGACGCCGCCTCGCGCCGCCCCCCTCCGACGCCGCTCCGCGCCGGCCCGCTCCGCCTCGCACCGGCCAGCGCCGCCCCGCGCCAGCCCGCTCCGCGCCGGCCAGGCCCGCCCCACGCCGGCTCACTCCGACACCGCCTCGCCCCACGTCGACCAGCGCCGCCCCGCGCCGCCGCTGCTCCGACGCCACCCCGCGCTGCCCCCCTCCGACACCCGGGGTACAAGGTACCACCACACGCCATGCGCCGTTGAAGCCATGTGCTCCTCCCTCCTTTTAACCCCTCCTCCGGACAGTATTGCCATGAGGACTTCATATGTGACTCATGTCATTGTGGGCATGTGTTGCTGATAGCACATGAAGTAGATCATATGGGGTCCTCGTGGCAATACTATCCGGGGAATGGGTTATGAAAGTTGATTCAGATTTTAGTCTGCGTTGTCCTCTAATTAGTCTTTAGATGGTTGTATCCTCCATATTTGTCATGTCTGTGTTGTTGTGTTGTTATGCCAGTTTTGCTATTTATTACAAAGGAGGTGCCGCCGAAATTTTGAATTTTGGCTAATTTAGGGTTTAGGATGTGCATGTCGCGTAATGTGCAATGTTTAACGCTCAGGAGCGGGTACCCGCTGATGTCGGAGAGAGAGCACCCGCAGAGGATTAGGCCCTTGCAGTGGTCGAGGCAGAGCTCCCTCACGCTTTCTTCTTGAGTGACAGCAACTCGGATTCTTCAAATATTGAGTTCTTCCCACCAATCACTAGGTCACATGATGCTGAGGCTGGAGGGTCTTCTCGGGCTGTTCCCACTTCCACAGTACCTTCAGTACCTGAGATAGCGACCTTCGTGCCCCCTGCTACACCTCCATCAGAGTTCATTCTTATCCTTCAGCAGATGCAGCAGTAGCAGGCAGCCCAGGCAGAGCAGCAAGCAAAGCTACAGGCAGACATGCTTCGGCAGCAGGAGCAGCTGCTCATGATGATGCAGTCACTCCAGCAGCAGCAGCAGGCTACCTTAGCAGCCCTTCAGGCCGATCGAGAGAACAATGACCGTATGTTCACTTTTATATCTGGATGTCATGGGTCTCTCTTTCAGGCTTCACGTCTTCAGCTGCCAGTTGCTCCTAGGGCACCAGGCTCAGCTCCTAGTCCTCTCCGAGGCAATGTCAGTGGTCTTTTGGGAACACCAGTGTCTGCTTTCCCTTTGTCACCCCTCTTTAGCACTGGTGTATTTTCTCAGCTTGTCAGGACTACGACGAGGCCAGTTCTACCCTCTTTGTCTACTCCTATGACTGGGGCTCTTCGCTTTGAGGACTCTCCACGGCCGACTGTGTCTTCACAATAGCCATATGTTCAGACTCCTCCAGTTGTTCAGTCTGCTTTCAAGGAGCTTGAGGCATCACTTAAGGAGATGGCTACCCAGGGCACCTCTACTGCTATCAGTTCAGCCCCAGCCACAGTCTCAGAGGCACCGTCAGACACAGGTCAGCCTCCTCAGCTAGCTATTGGCACCAAACTATTGAGCTATCGAATACAGATACAGACTCAGGCTCACAGTTCGAGGTGCGACCATCGCCAGCAACCCCGACTTCCTCCTCTTCTCCGGATGTTTAGGAGTGTGCTCTTTTTGGTGCTTAGATACTAAAGGGGGAGAGAGTCTAGGTGATAGGGGGAGTCTTTTGGAGAGAGGTAGAGGAGTGACTAGTGAGTTTTTTAGTTCATAGTCTTAGGGGGAGCTTGGGTAGTATAGGGTCGAAGTGTTGGATTTTCATGGATTTTGATGTAATGACAAGCTATTTGTTTCTTAATCGATGTGTTTTGCTTGTCATCGCATTGTGCTTCCTTTTATGCTCTGTTTTAATTCTTATTCTACTAGCATGATAGGTTGTTCTTTTTCTAGGCTTTCTTTTGCTTAATTGCTATGCTGTTCTATGCCTAGTTTGATAGGGTGTTCTTCATTTTCAAATCCTTATTCATTTGTGTTGTCATCAATCACCAAAAAGGGGGAGATTGTAGCATATAGGCCCCAAGGTAAGTGGTAAGTGTTTTGGTGATTAATGACAACCATATCATTGTGACTAATGCGTATGTTTTGAAGGATTAATTCACAATGATTGAATGGTTTTCTTGGTCCCTCATGGAATTCTATTGATCGATCAAATGACTTTTACGTCAAGATTAAGTGTCACAAGGTGATGAAGGACACTTGGAGTAGTTATAGATCATTTCTTTTGTCTTTTGACCGTACTATAAAGGGGTGCTAAGTGTTGTAGCTTGACCTAGTTGAGTCTAGAAATAGTTGGATGCACACTTGCGAAAATCTAGCACTAGATAGCTCAAATAAATCCATGGGTGAGAAGTCGAGAAGTAGAACTCAAAGTCAATTAAATTAGACGAGTTCCAGGAAGATTGCTCTCACCAGATTGTCCGGTGTCAGAAGGATTTTTACTCACCGGACTATCTATCGTTTCTTAGAAAATGTCAAATTGAACTCACCGAATTGTCTGGTGATGGAAGGAACTACACCGGAGCATTTAACAGAAGAATCAATTTTTTCAGAGAAAAGTGAAGGTATATGCGCTGGATTGTCCGGTGATCTGAAGGGTTCAAACATTGGACTATTTAACAGAAGCTCGGTATTTTTGGAGAAAATCAGAGTTGAACTGACCGGATTGTCCGATAACTTAAAGGAATCATCACTGGACCATTTAACAGAAGCTTTGTGTTTTCGATGAAATAGAATATAACTCACTAGACTATCCGGTGATGCTATATGGAAGAACACCGGAGCATTTTGCAACTGCAACTGACAACTGTCAAATCAGCAGTAGTCTGAAAAAGTTAACTCACCGGATTGTCCAGTGTTAACTGAATGTGTACACCGGACCATCCGGTGTTCACAAAAAAAGTGAGTGGTTGGCAACGGCTAGATTTGGACCTCTAGCCTATATATACCTCCTCACTTGGTTTCATTCATCTCTCTTGCAACCCAGAAGTATTCATACACATTGTGTGTCATCTAAAGGCAAGGGAGAGCACTTGAAGTGATTTGCAAGTTCTTAATTGAAGATTAAGGACTCCATTAGTGCTCCAAGAGTAGTGAGTGTGCATCAAGCTGTTGTTTTAGGTTTGATTGGGATCAAGTGAACCAATTAGCTTGTTACTCTTGGTGGTTGGCAACACCTAACCAGTCATGGAGATTGGAGGTGTTCTCGGTGAGCTCTTGGAGGTCTTGTGGGAGCCCCGAGAAGCTCGTGTACTTAGTTTGATGTCCGCCAATTCAGAGATGGAGAAGTGGCAATCACTAGTGAGCACTTGAGTCTTGGTGACTCAAGGGGGAGCAACATCCTTGTGTGGATGCTCCAACGAGGATTAGTAGAGAGTGCCAACTCTTCGATACATCATCAAAAATTTGGTGTCCTCTTTCCCTACTCTTATTACATTCTGCATTTAGCTTCTAGCATTTCCCTCATGCAAGTTTTAATTCCGCACTTTACTTATGTTTTGTATGCTTGCATGTGTGTTCTTCTAGCTTGCTATATCGTCTAGTTGTTTTCTAGCCTAAGGTTGCTTGTTGTTCTAGAAATCGGTAGTTGGTTTAGTTTTAAATTAGTGCCCTATTCACCCCCCTTCTAGGGCCATTAGATCCTTTCACCTTCAAGGAGCTCTTGGGCCACTGTAGCAAGGTGCTCAACATCTATGACCGACACGTCGACGCCATCGAGGCCCACCTCGCCTCCTTCGGCTATGATCCCACCAGTACCATCACGAATCTTGTGACCTCATTTCGTCTTCCACGCTCCATGGCGTTTGTTTTGTTTGGTTGAGAACCACTGTTGGTGTGTTCATGTAGAGGTGGAGCCCTAGGCGGATGTGGAGGTCGAAGGTGGAGATGTCGGGGAGCTTGGTTGGCTTGGGAATAGCTGCTTCGGTGGGTTGAGCTTAGCACTGATCTCCAGTAAGGGGCAGTTTGATGATGATGACACACTATATCCTTCTCTCAAGGATTTTGGGCTTTTGGATGCTTGTCTAGCTACTCTGTCCTCTGAAGGTATGTAACACAAATGCACAGTAATTTTTCTACTTCAAATGGTTAAATCGCACTATGTAATTGGGATTTCTTGATGGCTGCTCATTTTTTTATCGCATAATGATAATTTGTTGAGATTTTGCAGCCATAGATTTCGCTAGAAGCCCAAAGAAGCTCGACTAGAAACCTAAAAGGTAAATAAAGGAATTACATGCATATATCTATCGCTATTTTCTTTCACAGTTTCTCCACTGTTCTTTGTTAACTTATAATAATGTTTCTTATTTTAATCTTATCTTAAAACTGACCAATTTGGTTAATGCTTGTTTCCAATTGCTTCTTGGGCCACAAGTGATGGTTAAGCCATCCGAGGCTGAAAAGAACTTGGTTCAGTCAAATGCAACATTAGGTGGTGCAACTTCAGGTGGAGCGAGAAAGTTGTATGTTGGCAATCTTCATTCCAACATCACCGAGGACCAATTGAGACAGGTTAATAGTCATATTTGCTTTATTTTAGCCCCATCAGTCATTTAACTTTCTTTTCTTCATTTATGATTTTTTTTATGCTAGATAAAAAACCACAAGTAAATATATGTACTAATTGTTATAGCGTTGCTATCTATCCACTGACGTATAGGGCCTATTGTTGAATTACTCCTTTCAAAGATTTGAATAGCTACCTGACATATCATGTGTTTTTGGAGGATTTCTGTTGAAGGTTCTTGGGTTCCTCTGTGGAGAATTAGTTCTCCAAGTCCATATTTCAAAATCATGTTGTCCATTTATGTTCTAAGAGGAATAATTGTTGCCTATATTATGGTTCCTTGCTATCCACTATTGTGTCATATCTCATGATGAATTTGCTTGGTCAGGTCTTCGAACCATTTGGGCAAGTGGAACTTGTACAACTCCCTGTAGATCCACTGATGGGGTTGTGCAAAGGTTATGGTTTCATTCAGGTAAGTTCTTCTGATTAGACTCTGTCATTGCCTCTTTCAGTGCTCAATTGCTCATTAATATTGTTGCATTTTGCAGTTTGCACGGCTTGAAGATGCAAAAGCTGCTTAGAGCTTGAATGGTCAACTTGATATTGCTGGCAGAGTGATAATATACATATGAGAGATAATTATAGATGCTCATATTGATCATATACATATATAAATAATATATACATGATGAGATTTGATAATAGATTATAGATGTTCAAATTAGTACATGATTGGTGTTTATATCTTTGCTTATTAAGTGTAGGAGGAAAAATATGGGCCTATTTTCTCTTTCTTTTTTTTGTTTTCAAGTGCTCATTAGTGATGGGTCTGGACCAAATCCATCGCTGATGTATAATCATCAGTGACGGGTCTAGATCCAGACCCGTCACTGATGTATGCCATTAGTGATGGGTGCAAACCCATCACTAATATGTCCACATTAGTGACGTGTTCAGAGTGAAGGGGATTTTACTCATCACTAATGAGGATTATCACCCGTCACTAATAAGCTATTCTGACATTGCGAAGATTACATCTTCGTCATCATAGAATGCATGCGATTAGGTGAAATAAGCCCTCTCTAAAAATATTCTGGTGGCTAATCCTTTGTTTGGTAGAGAAAATTTTATTGAGGCAGAAGGGAACTATAATAGTCCTAGGATGGGCACTCTAGGAAACCTAATGCACCTTCCACCCCTTGCCTTGGTGAAATCTACCCTGCTATGATCTCTGTTGGTGGCTAATTCTAGCAGAGAAAATTTTACCAAGGCAGAGGGAGAAGGAAGGTGGCACCAAACTTAATGCACCGTCCTCTCCCATTTTATAGGTGTAATCTGCCCTGATATGATCTCTCAATGGCCGCCATCAAATAAACTTGAAAACATTATTTGTGAAACCCTACATCAGATAAAAGCAACATAAGACATAACACCTCATTTGATGAGCCCATGGCTCCTCAAATCATTTAAGCTAGTCATCCTAAATTGAAGTGCAATGATTTACATATTTCAAAAGGTAATGCTTTGAAAGTTGCTTCTATTCGATTTGGTGCTTTTTCCACTAATGTAAAACATGACAAGGAGGAGAGTAGACTATCTTCTGCTGATGCTATGTCATGCAATACTTTCATTGGGGCCAATAAGCGTAAGGAAGAGAAGATGCAAGAAAAAGAGCCATATATTCATATTGTTTCGGTGTTGGTGACATACAAGGTATCTAAGTATTATAGGCATATATTTCATGACTTTCCAAGGATGTGGATGGCTTCCTTTGATTGTGCTATAGGGTTAAAGTTGGACCAAACTCAGAGATTAAAGATAAGAAAGTTTTAAGGTGTCTTTGATTCAACTCGGTGCCGCTAGACTAAAACATCCATAAATCCCTCATACGGAGTCGATTTGGGCTGTATGAATACTTGGTGGAAAGCTTATTCCAATCTCTTTCCAATGGATTGAGATGCACCATAAAATTCATTCTGTATCAGTCTCATGATCGAAACAATGTTGAGTCTGAATCTATGTCTAGTCTAGTTGGAGTCCAAGATGGTGTATTGGATGGCCTGCGTGCCTTAAAGCCTAGGGCCGGTGCCCTTGTATCCTAATAAGAATGAGTTTGAGCATGCTTATGTGAGGAGAACCTCCATAAAACCTTAGTGGGAGATCTCCTCTTTATCCTTTATTTGTCGAGCTTTTGGAGCTTGTGTTTGCTATATGGATTCAGGAGTTTCTCCTAGAGTTGCACGCTGGGATCTTACTGATGATTCCCCTTTCTCTGATTGTGCTCTCTCCTAGAGCACAGGTGGTGGAATTTACATAGGGATGGATTGCATAAATTTCTATGTCAATCCTCTTGTTATCTTGCTGCTGTGTTCCATTGTGAGGAATTGAGTTAAACTAATTTGTTCCTGTTGTGAATTGCTATCATCTTGTCTCGATTGTTGCTGTTATTTCTTAGCTCTGTTGCTTGCTACAGTTGAGGGCTGTTGCTCCTATTGTTCTAGTTACATTATTACTATCAATGCTCAAGGTGCTAGAGATAAATTTGGATTGCTAGCTGCTATCATCATTGAGCTACTGAACAAGTTGTGGCCGAAATTCAAAACTAGATAATTGTTTTTTGCTGTCCAATTGAGATAAAATTCAGATATCATGTCCTCTGTAGAAGTATATGTCTCATATTATTGCCGGTTCATAGGATGAACCAGCATTGATGTAAGACTGTTGATTCGTGGAACGAACCAACAATGATATATGGTCCTTGTCACGGCCGGTTCGCATGAACCAGAAGTGTGGTATCACATCCAGTTTCAATGGTCTCAATATTTTAATAGTCGTTCAAAGTTATAGACCGAAAGTGATACCTTATCTATGCGAACCGACAGTGTCGTATCACTACCAGTTTCAACGGCCTCATTATTTTAATAACAATTATAAATTATAAACCGGAAGTCATACCTTATCTATGCTGGTTCTTGTCAAATCAATATCGGTAGCCCTCGCCTATTGGTATATCTGTAGGTGTGTTTAAATGGAACCCGTCACTAACATGTGGGCCTGGATTCATGATGAAAAAGTCCACGTTATGTGGACACTGCCAGGGCCCACATGATAGTCCGTGTGGTATTTAGACACCATGAACATCATATGGTATATAACGTACTTCTATATATTTTGTTTTACAGTTGACAGAAAAATTGATGCGTGTATATAAAGATCATGTGTCGTCTCGTGTTCGACAGAGAGATCAACAGACATAGTACGTGTGGAAACATATATCTTATTTTAATTGTAGCACAACCCAACAAGTTATGTAATTTATAGAATAGTATACACAAATAATGAAAGCACACATGTTACGCAAAATGTGAGCGAGCTAATAGGAACCGCCAATAGTGCATTACATTGTGCTTTTTGATATACTCCAGTTGCCAACATTTTATGGAGAAGCACACACATTGGTTCGAAAAAGACAAGGAGGCGTGTACCACACCATCCATCTGTCCTGTTCCGTGGCCCCATCTAGCAATGTTAAGGAGAATATGAGCATGAATTAAAGCTTAAGTAGTGACGTCCAACATTTATCTGGGATAAAGACAGTGAAACGGTCTCATCTATTGCACCAAATTATTCTACAGTTTGAAAGGTGGACAGCTAGTGTGATATTAAGCAAAGGGGAGGGGAGGGAGCGAGAGATAGAGCACAATGTGTATCACATTGCAACTGTTTTGTAGAAGCAATGTACCATGTGCATGTGATAGGAGTACCAGAACATGTCAATAGTTTCAAAACCACTACTACATAATAGCCTATCACTGTCAGTTCAAAATCACCGTCAGTGCCGGTTTTGAACCGGCACCCGGCAATCGATCGACACTGATAATCTTGGATTATCACTGCCAGCTCTTTAACTTAAAGAACCGGCAGTGATACTCTTTATCACTACTGGTTCATGGCTCATACCGCCAATGATAACACCAGTATCATTGTCGGTTTATGGCTTAAACCGGTAGTGATAACACCACTATTACTGTCAGTTTTAATCATGAACTGACTGTGACAATTCTACACCCCAAAATACAATATTTGTATTTCTGGCTAGCCTTAAATGTTGCTAGCCACACCCTCTAAAATAAAAAACATCACATATGGTTCATATACAGTTCATCATTCACATATAATTTCATCATTAATTGGAACACCATAATTTTGCAACAAGTTCATCGTTCTACATGACTGCAAAATAATCATTACCACAGAAAGGATCATTCGCAACCTCTCTTCATTGTCGATTCAAAAATGACCAGCCGTGACAACATATCACTGCTGGTTCATAAGCTTCCGCCGCATATATAAAGCCGAGCCAGCAAGAACCGGCAGTGATAGTGATTAACTCTGTCGGTTAGTAATACGAACCGACAGTGATGCATCACTACGGGTTCTTGTTACTAACCGGCAATGATATTCAAATTATCACTACCGGTTGTAACTAAGAACCGACAAAGATATTAGCTCATCAAAAGACGTGCCTTTTATAACTGGCAGTGATAATGGCTATCACTGTCGGTTGTGTTTATGAATCGACAGTGATACTCAAAAGTCCATACGTCTTCACGCGCGCGACTATTAGGCTTCACGCGCCCAGTTGCTCGATCATTTTCCCAACAACTATAAATGTTTGCTCACTCTCGCTCGCTCTATCACTCTACGCGCTCGCTCTCTCTCACGTGCACTCTCGCTCTCTCTCTCTCTCTCTCTCACCCATCGTCGGTCACCTCCATCTCCCGCGTGATCCAAATGGATCTGCTGCCACCTCCACCGCCGCTGAAAGGATCGGTGATGTCCTAAGAGGGGGTGAATTAGGACAACTAAAACTAATCGGATTTAAAAAAAATTACAAGATGAACATATATCAATTTCTATCTAAATGTGCTTTAGGTTCATCTATTGTGTCTACTCTACCATTCAAAAGGTTTGTAACCTATATCCAATCCTAGCAAACTACTCTATGAAGGTAAACATACAGGGATATATTGCAAGAAGTAAATGCAGAAATATAAATAAGGTAGAGAGAGCAAACTCAGCACAAGGGAGTTTTATCCCATGGTATCGATGGCATAAATGTCACCTCTAGTCCACGTTGGAGCAGCCACCTAGGCTATAGCTCCCGGACGACACCCAGTCATGACCCTTGAGCCACCTAGGCCTCAAGTAAGTTGAGCCGCCAAGCCACCAATGCAAGGTCTCACCACAAGCCTCTCTTCCGGTCACTTGCTAATGTCTTCACTTCGAAGCTTGAGCCACCAAGGTAAGGGTCTCTGTGTCCCCATACAAGAGTCTTGCCGTCACTCCAAACCAAGTCGTAGGGTCAACAAGCTTGAGCCACCAAGACCCAAGGTGCCGATGAGTCACAAGACTCCAAGATGTCGGTGTACCACTTGGTACAATGTAAGATCACTCCTTAATCCCTTCTCTAGGCAGCAACACCTAGCAACAAGTCTCTCTAGGCCTATTAGCACTACTCACTCTCTAATCTTATGCTTAATTATCTTGGATGATCACTTTTAGCACTGGTTTGGATGTCTTCTCAAGTGTCTATGATCTTCCTTGTACTTCAGCACTCTCAAAGGGTCAAGTGGAGGGGGTATTTATAGGCTCAACCCCGCGAACTAGCCGTTGGTCCAATGACTTCAACAGACTATAAACACTAGATGATCTGGTGTCAATAGAAGTACCAACACTAGATCATCCGGTGTGTATAACAATAGAAACTAGCCATTGTAACCTCACTCAAACTCATTTGTGAACACCGGATACTTCGGTGTAGATCACCGGACCATCCGGTGTAGACTTCTACCAACCGAGCCACTTCTTCATTGTTTCTTGTCCGGTGTGTGTAATCTTCTGATCACCAGACTATCCGGTGTCTACAACTCTTCTCTCCATTGAAAACCTTCTAGAAAATGCTCCGGTGAAGCATCTGGGGTACATTCCTTCTGAGCACCGGACCATCCGGTGTGTACAAATCTTTTGCACTAAAAAACTTGCTCCTAAAAATACTTTGGTGTGCACTTCTGCTTAACACCGGACCATCCGGTGTGTTGAACTGGAGAACATTCTTCTCAGACAAACTGCTCCGGTATGCACACTTGCTGAGCATCAGACTATCTGGTGCACTCTTCTCCTTTTTCTCCTCTGAGATGAAAAATACTCCAATGTGTACAACAGCCAGAGCCCCAGACCCGGTGAGCTCATTTTTCTTGGGACTTCAAAAACCGGTAGTGATGTCAATTTTGAACCGACATTGATGACCTTTTCTGTAGTAGTGAATTCAAGTTTCTTTCATATCTTTTTTACTTACTAGAAGGTGTCGTACTCGAATGTAGGAGATGTACGAGGAGCCGGACGATTGAGACATTTATGGAGTTCTATATCAAAGCATGTCGGGTCATGAAACTCACCCTCTTGATGGATAACTTGGTCATTGATGAACCCGGCGAGCTATTGTTGAATGACTATGATTTTATAGAGTAGTAGCCGATTTGTTTTTCGCACCATGCGCTTTAGTGAAAGAATTAATTCATGAACAAGAAAAGAAATTGAAAAGTAGACATTAATATATTTTGGAAATGCAACATACCAAAGAAGGGGTAGAATGGTTAGGGCAGAGAGAGAGAGAGAGAGAGAGAGAGAGAGAGAGAGAGAGAGAGAGAGAGAGAGAGAGAGAGAGAGAGAAAGAGGATTAACCTGGGATCTTGTTAAACCGAGTGTTTATCCTGAAGAAAAAAAGTTAGAGGCACATAATCGTGTACAATTGCTAGAGTTAGATTTGACATGGAGTCCTTTTGGGATTTTTCTAGTAGTGTAGGTTTAAGGTAATTGATTCATGGACTTTAATCTGAACTGCAAAAATATTAGTCAAACCATCTATATATTGTAAGGTATTTTTCTTTAGGTTGAACTAATATGGGATTTTTTTGCTTCATGTCATTCTTTTAGGGGTTCAATTGGGAATTTCTACCTTTTTCTTTAGTGATTAATCGTTTTCTGTTGAACAACTACAAAGTGAATTGCAATTACTTGGATTGTTTAATTTTGAATTAGTTAATCTTAAATTCTTAACAATCAATTGTTTGTTTGGGAATCACCTCTTAATAGGATGGTAGAGTCATGAGAGTCCACTAATAACTATTGTTCAGATCATGGTGCGAACCTATTTACATACAAGTGAGTGCGCTCAGTGATTTACATGCTTCTCCGTAGTGGTATGTGTGTTTATAAGCGTGTGATGTCCATTCCTCTCCATCCTATGATGTTACGTGGATGTGTGCAGGTGCATGTGAGTTGGATAAGGTAAGGAAAGAGATTTTGTTCTAGCAAGTTTTATAAGGAAAGAGACTTTGTTCTAGCAAGTAGATGTCAAGAATCAGAGAGAGTTGGTGTGTATCCCGCTGTCCACAGTTTTGTACGGGTAGGGTAATATATCTTTTGCATGGGGATCGGAATAGTTTGCACTACCGCCCTCCCCCTCCTCCCAGCTCCCCCTCCGCTGCTGCCGCCCCGCCTCGCGCCGCCCCCCTCCGACGCCGCTCCTCGCCGGCCCGCTCCGCCTCGCGCCGGCCAGCACTGCCCCGCGCCGGCCCGCTCCGACGCCGCCTCGCCCCGCGCTGGCCAGCTCCCCCTCCTCCGTTGCCGCCCCGCCTCGCGCCGCCGCCCGACGCCACCTCGCGCCGCCCCGCCCGCGCCGCCCCCCTCCGACGCCGCTCCGCGCCGGCCCGCTCCGCCTCGCACCGTCCAGCGCCGCCCCGCGCCGGCTAGCCCCGCCCCACGCCGGCTCACTCCGACGCCGCCCCGCGCCGGCCGACGCCGCCTCGCCCCGCGCCGGCCGACGCTGCCCCGCGCCGCCGCTGCTCCGACGCCACCCCGCGCTGCCCCCCTCTGACACCCGGGGTACAAGGTACCGCCACACGCCATGCGCCGTTGAAGCCATGTGCTCCTCCCTCCTTTTAACCCCTCCTCCGGACAGTATTGACATGAGGACTTCATATGTGACTAATGTCATTGTGGGCATGTGTTGCTGATAGCACATGAAGTAGATCATATGGGGTCCTCGTGGCAATACTATCCGAGGAATGGGTTATGAAAGTTGATTCAGATTTTAGTCTGCGTTGTCCTCTAATTAGTCATTAGATGGTTGTATCCTCCATATTTGTCATGTCTGTGCTGTTGTGTTGTTATACCAGTTTTGCTATTTATTACAAAGGAGGTGCCGCCAAAATTTTGAATTTTGGCTAATTTAGGGTTTAGGATGTGCATGTCGCGTAACCTATGCGTCTCCCGTTTGAAAGAGTTATGGTTATAAATATGCAAGTCTTTGCATATCTATAACCGTAACTGTTTTGAATTGTCCACATTTTTTGGACAGCCTGAGGATGTGTAGATTGGGTTCGTTTCAACGCTCTACTCCGATCTGAGACAGAGTTTCGGCAGCGTCTCCCTGTTGTTCTCCGGATACACATTGTCTTGGCTTGTTGCCTAGACGTGATGATTCGAGGCTATGTCCCCGAGGATGTTTGGCTAGTGCTTGCGGAGTTGAGCAATTTCTTCCGCCAGCTTTGTGCTAAAGAGTTATCTCATACCGTGGTAGCAGACATGGAAAGACTGGCGCCTGTGTTGCTCTGCAAGTTGGAGAAGATCTTTCCACCTGGCTTCTTTAATCCGATGCAACATATGATTTTGCACCTCCCGTGTGAGGCACGAATGGGGGGGGGGCCCGTGCAGGGCCGTTGGTGCTACTCAATTGAGAGATTCCAAAAGATTCTTCGAAATAAATGTAAAAATAAATGCAAAATTGAAGCATCCATAGCCGAGGCATACATACTGGAGGAGGTGTCAAACTTCACAACAAAATACTATGCTGACAATCTTCCCAGTGTGCATAATCCACCCCCTCGTTACAATGCTTGCAACCCCGAAGATGAATCAAAGCTTAGCATCTTTAGAGGGCAACTTGGCAGTGCAAGTGGTGCGACTAACAAGACCTTGCAACATGAAGAGTGGCGCACTATTATGTTGTATGTCTTGACCAACCTATCCGAAGTGGAGCCGTACATGCAGTAAGTGCTCAATACATTATTTCTCAACTAGTCACAAGTTTGTGTCCAACTCCGCTTCTTCTCATTGCTATAGGGAATTCAATGAGCAATTCTGGCATGAATCAAGGGAACCTACCCTCGAGGAAGCTTCGGCCCTTCTTAGAGATGGTGTGGGAAATGACATGCTCGATTTCATTTCTTGGTTCAAACAGAAAGTACTTTCTAACTTGGCTATTACACCAACTTGATTTCATTTCTAACTTGATTTCATTTCTTACATGCGACTAATACACCAAGCTATCCCGCTTAAACTTGTAGGGAACAACCGACGAGTCTATGAGTGCCGACTTGAGACAAGTTGCTGATGGTTGTGCCTATAGGGTCAGGTCATTTAAGGATTACGACATGAATGGATATCGCTTCCACACAGCAAGCCACGAGCAGAGTCGGCCCAATCGTAGAACAACAAATATTGGAGTTTTTACTCCAGGCTTAGATGGGGCTGAGTACTACGGAAGAATTGAAGAAATATACGAACTGAATTTTGATAGGAGCAAACCTCTGAATCCCGTCATATTCAAATGCCATTGGTTCGATCCAGAAGTAGTGAGACGGACCCCTAATCTTGGGCTAGTCGAAATTCGACAATCAACCGTCTTACCAGGAGACGATGTCTATATTGTGGCTCAACAGGCCACGCAAGTTTATTATCTCTCGTACCCGTGCAAAACCGTTGAGCGTCTTAAGGGTTGGGATGTTGTGTACAAGGTACCGCCACACGGTAAACTACCGGTCCCAAACAATGAAGATTACAACATAGACCCCAACACATATGATGGAGAATTCTTTCAAGAAGATGGCCTCGCAGGGAATTTTGAGATCGACTTGACGGAAGCTCAGGGCATGGAAGTAGACAATGAAACTGGTGCTGACGAGGACGAAGAAGACGAGGTTGAGAATGCAAGGGACTTGGAATTACTTGAGCGGTTACATTTAGGCAATGACAATGATGACGGCATTACTCCTCCCGAGCATCAGGATGATTATTTCAACACGCGTGATAGTGATGATGAGACTTATGATCCAGCTGATCCCGATGATGATGATTATTTCTAATAACTGTATGTTTTTTAGTATGCTTCATCTATTTAGATCAAGTTGTCTCATCCGTATTAATTGGTTTACTCTTTCTCATAGCAGGTGATTGAAGCATGGTGGGCGGTATGAGGAAGTTAACGTCGCTATACAAAAAGGCGACGGGGAAAGCCACGGATGCAGGTGACGGGTCCGGAAAGAGACCCCGGGGAAGACCTCCAGGAAGGCCGAGAGGCGGAGGCAGGGGTGGAGGAGGTGCTTCTATACCTGCTGTTGAGGAGGAGACTGAGTCGCCTCTAGGTGCGGCTGAGTCTGAGTTTGACTCGCCTATACCTACGGTTGCGACTCAGTCTGGGGATGAGGAGGAGCAGGTAGACCAGGGGGTAGCTCTAGCTCTACTTCTTCTCGTGTGTGGTTGCGTGGTCCTTCTAGCCTCCCGAGGCGACCGATGCCAATGGCTAGACGCCCGCTCATTCGACCAGATGGAGAGAAGTAAATGGCTCTCTCTACTCTCACTATTTTTTTGCCTTTGTATCTTCAATATTTCAACACATACTAATAATTTGCCTTTACACTTGTGCAGGAACTGGCTGAAGGTTGGAAAGGGTGACCACTCACGTCATGTAAACGGCATCCTTGGACTTTTGATCAAGGAGAAGTTCCCTAGCATGGTTACTTTGGGCGGAGTAACCGAGCCGCGCTGGACGCCCGTGACCGGGAGGGAAGGGTGTTTCCCAATAGAGCCGAGCGGGTGAAGGCCGAGCTGTGGGTAAGTTTCTTTCGCACTACATTAGTCAATACTAATCGTATGCAAATTATTTAACTAATGACTGGATCCGTCGCGTCTATATGCAGGATTTTTTTAGATTCGAGCCGGGCTTGGAGGCTAGGGCAGCTGCTGTCGTCGACAAAGCTGCCAAGAAGCTTGTTAAGGATATGCACTATGAGGCGCGCGTCCAGGCCGTGATCAAATTTCACGCGGAACACCTTGGAGCGAAGGTGACAAAAAAAGACGCTAGGACCATATCTCTGACCCGGGAGAAGTACCTGCAGGTAAAGTACATTAAAGCTTATTATTCCTTAGATTACTAACACTTAATTTCTTCTTCTTATATATCATGTACTTGATTATTTAGGTGCCTCCGGGGTGGTGCGCAGGAGACCTTCCGTGCTGGACGGTGATCGTGGACAAGTGGTGCGCTCCCGAGTGGGAGGAGAGTCACAATGCTTGCCGGGAAAGGTGATTGTTGATGCCTGGCGCGCCACACCATCAAGGCAACCTCAGCCTGACTGGTTTCGC
Organism: Phragmites australis; assembly: GCF_958298935.1. Lineage (NCBI taxonomy): Eukaryota > Viridiplantae > Streptophyta > Magnoliopsida > Poales > Poaceae > Phragmites > Phragmites australis. The sequence goes on from NC_084927.1 coordinate 995,363, forward strand.
GGCTAGATGGGTATGCAATAGCATCTGTTGTTCCCAAGCTCAGTTCTCCTTAATTTCTGTGCGGGCGTCCCCTTTATGAATGTTATTGCTTTTCTGTTGCAGTCGGCAAAAAATGATGGTCAGCCTCTCTCCCAGTTCAAGGCTTATGCTTTGGCCCATAAGTCAAAGGCGATGCACGGGGTTGCATATGACCCGAATGACCTGGCCTCAGTGTACACCAACGAGAACGTCAAGGCTCGCCTGGATGGATACACATCGATGGCAAAGGAGGTCCACGGCCCAGACTTTGATCCGAGCGAGCATGATCTTGATGGGGAAGTGGTTATGAGGGCGGGAGGAGGCAAGAAACATGGCCGGTTCTGGATTGGCGATGGCACACTCGATACGGCCACCACTCCCTCTCTCTCTCTCAGCTTAGAGCTCAGAGCACGAGCTCAGGTCCGGGTATACGCCCTCGCCCAGAGCCTACACGGATTGCGATGAACGAAATCCAGGTTAGTTCTATTTCATTCATCCTCCACGATCTTTACATGCTTTGCATTGGAACGATAATGAGATTGCGATGACATACTGTAGGCCCAGCTGGATGAAGAAAGGAGGCTCCGGCACGAATTAGAGAGATCTTTCGAGGACAGGATGGCGGCAGAACGATCCCAGTGGTATGTGATGATGACGCCCCTTTATGCTGCAATGGGCCAAACTCCGCCACCGATGCCAACCCCTTCTCGTCCACTTGCTCCACAGGCTCCACACACTCCTGTGAGTTAGTTTATAACCTTGTAATCACCATTATTGCCATTCCTACAACCATAGAGTGTTGTGCTAACTATCTCCTCCTTTGTGCAGTATCCATCAGAGGGATCGAATACGCCTGGAGCTGGAGGTTCGCACTTTGGTACTCCACCTCACTTTGATTTGTTCTCCTCACTTTGAAAACTTACTTTTGTAACCCCATATCCATACTTAGCATTTCTGTTTACTTTCAAATGCATACTTCTTACTTAGTGTTTCTGCTCCTTGATTGATGCAGGTTAAGGTGGTAATCAAGTGTGGAGTCCGTTATGGCCTACAACATTTTCTTTTTGTTTGGACTATATTTTGCTATCTTGTCACGACAATTTGTGATGTTTGTGTCACTTGCGATGTTTATGCGACGGTTTATGTGATGTTTGTGGCATATGTGATGTTTATGCGACGGTTTATGTGATGTTTGTGTAATATGCGATGTTTATGTGAATGTGGTAATCTGTGAAATATATATATATTGTTTTGAATTGCAGCGACAGTTTTGAATCTGGTATGGATCAATTGGCAATCTGGTATATAACAGTTTGCCGAGTGTAACACTCGGTAAACAAGGCTATGCCGAGTGTAACACTCGGCAAACGTGACACGTGTCGCAGGGCTGTTCAATCTGGCATTTTGGATGCCAGTTTGCCGAGTGTATACACTCGGCAAAGAGTGCTATCTGGGCGCTATTCTGTGCTCACTTTGCCGAGTACCCTCCAATACACTCGGCAAACGTGCCGTGATTTACCGAGTGTATTCCACGGACACTCGGCAAAGTCGGCAAACTGCCCAAAAAAGGGACGATGTGCGAGCGCCACGTGTCCTCGAGTTTGCCGAGTGTATACCTTAGACACTCGGTAAAGAGGACGTTAAGGCCATGGCGCCGTTAGGTCGCTTTTTTTTGGCCGAGTGTCGTATTTGGTTCTCGGCAAATATGTTTGCCGAGTGCGCGATATAAAACACTCGGCAAACAGCTGTTTGCCGGCACTTTGTATGCCGACAGTGTTATGCCGAGTGTTACACTCGGTAAACACTTTGTCGAGTGTTTTTAGGGCTTTGCCGTGTGCCCTGGGCACACGGCAAAGTCTCAAAATCCGGTAGTGTTGGAAGCATGTATCCGTGCTGATATATTATGCTAGACCGTTAGACTCCATCGAGAGCCTGCGAGAGTTTATCAAAAAAATTAACCGTTATAACTCAGTTCTACTGTAAAAAGATGGCCAGATATTTTTCTTTTCCTTCTAAATGTGGGAATTATCATAACTGTTATAGCTCGGTCTCACTATGGATAGACGGCCAGACATTTTTCTTTTTCTCTGATTAACGTGAGAATTTTCCTCAAAGTCTGTAATTAGTATATGTGCATATCACTTTTTCTTGATGGAATCTCAGATGGGAATTTCTAGCATACCTATTGGCCAAACAATTGGCTTTTCGTTAAGCTTCATATTTGTATATATATACACGAAGAAAGATCAATTAGGATATGTTAAGTTTTTTTTATTTTCTTGTATTGTATGCACGTACGTATGACCGCGCAGAGATATGAATGGATTGGACATGGTCGTCAGCTTTGGTTGTGTCAGTTATTTCACGCACGGGACCAATCAAACTAATTTTCTTTTTTTGCGAAACTACCACAATTTTTTTCTAATGCGATTCTCAGATACTTTGTAATGTCTTTTGGTCTGATTAAAGTGGGATGTTTGAAGTTTCTTGTCCCCTTTTTCTCTGATTAACCAAGTCACTTTTATCCTTTTTGTTCCTTCTTGGAATAATAATGTGGGGCTACTGGAGGAGCCTCAAGTTAGTATGAATAAATACATGTGCGCTCTTAATTAGCTTTTACAAATGGGGACACTCGAGAAGGTTAGAAACGATGATAGTAATTAATAAAAATATAATAATTTCAACTACAATAAATGTCACGCATCATATTGGCGAAGGCACAAGTGTAAGATACAATAGACATCAGATCACATACACATGGACGATGCACGTCCTTATTTGAAGCTTACATAGACACATGAGACACATACAATTACTGACACATATATGACACCGATATCCCATGCGTGCAGTTTTTAGGAGCAGGATAGGCAAAGCGCGTACGTGAGAACGTGCTTCGCTGTGCATGCATGCATGAGAGGCTCGTTTTAGGATGATTGTTTGACGCAACTAGGACGACTTGTGCGCCATAAACGGACGGCCGGCACAAACATGCAGATGAAACTTATACTAGATATATTAGTCCACGACGATGGTACGGATGGAGTATATAGCTAGCTCACTCGTACCGCCCGGCGGTAACAACGAGCTTACACCTTTTACGAAGGGAGCTGACTGGTGGAATCGTCAGAAGGCTCTTGCGCATCACCGTTTCCAGCATGAGTCGTGGAATCGTCAGAAGGCTCTTGCCCATCACCGTTTCCAGCAGCAGTTCCGCAGAAGCAGTCGTTCTTCAGCGCGCAGTTGATGAAGCAGTCGACAGCGTCTTTACCTGCTTTGAGGCACTTGCCGGCGCAGGCGCAATTCCTCGAGCAGATGCAGGCGTGGTTCTTCGGGACCTCATCCTTTGACTCCACGCAGGAGTCCTTTTTGCAGGGATCCTCTTTTGGAAGGGGACAGCCGATCTCGGGTTGGGCCATGGTCAGCTGCCCGATGGACAGGCTGACGACTGCGACCAGAAGCATGCAGGCCACGATCGCCGTCTTCGGTGCAGCGCCTGCCATTGCCGGTCGGAGCTACTACTTTTGTAGTGCGGCTGAGCTAACTCGCTGAGGTGCGGTGAGGCACTGCAGGAGGGCGAGCCATGCTATTTATAGGCACCATCCAGCCAGCTAGCGATAGAACTGTCGGTTCATATATGACCTTATCGCTGCCCGATGATGGTTGTTGAGGTACCAATTTTTAATTTTTTTTACCTCTAAAGTTATAATTTGGTTGTAACACTTGATACCTTTTCAAGGATGGTAAAAGAAAACCCTCCGAAGTGACAGATATTATGTGAAAAAAAGTCATAAGTGACAGTTGATAATCGGTATTAGTGACGGGTCTTGTACCTGTCACTTTTATCGCGTCATTAATGATAGGTCATTAGTGACGGGTGATAACCTGTCACCAATGAGGTCATTAGTAACGGGTGATGACCGTGACCCGTCACTAATATTCAATCATTAGTGATCGGTCGTAACCATGATCTGTCACTATTGACTGAACATTAGTGATAGATTGTAATCTTCACCCGTCACTAATGATCGATGAATTTTTTTTTGACACAAAAAAATCAAAAAAATATTTTTTTCACCCGAGCCATACTAACACAGGCTCATCCCATAGGCCTCACAAGCCACACTTTTTTCAAATTATTTTCAACTTTGCGTTCCATGGGAATCGAACACACGACCTCCACTACGTGAAAAATAGATAAAGAAGACACGGAATTAGTGGCGGGTCGTAACATGACCCGTCACTTATGATAATAGTGGCGGGTTGTAATATAACCCATCACTTATATCAGTCATAAGTTGCGGGTCACAACTTGACCCGTCACTTATGAGTGATGCAAAGGTGACACATCACTGATGACAAGTAATAAGTGATTTATCATAAGTGATAGGTCACCTTAGGCCAGTCATAAGTGACGGGTCATGTTGTGACCCGTCACTAATGATAATAGTCATAAATACTAAGTTCACTAATATTTTTTATTTTTTTTATTTTTTTCTTATTTTTTATCACCTTAGCAGCATTAGAATAGGATATATATATAATTTTTGCTCAAGTTTGATGTAAAGGGTGGTGACTATGGATATAAACGCGCGTTCCGAAAACGGTGCAGAAACTTTCAGGGCGGAAACTCAATCTTTCAAGCCATTTTTGGCCTTGATAAATTTACCGTATTCGATAAAGTTGGGGAGAAATAGATGTAACTTTTTCTGTAGATATCCGTAGAGTAAAAAAAAATCAAAATCGGAGTTCGTATGCAAAAGTTATGCCTGTTTTACCGGAGGTACTCCGAGGCACCTATCAAATTGCGATCGTTTGCATGAGATATTCAACAATTCATAAAATATTAATACAATTTTATAGGAAATTATAACCAGTCACCTATCAAATTTTATATGTAAAATAAAAAAATCAGTCATTAGTGACGGGTCAAGATTACGACCCATTACCTATAATCTTCATAAGCGACGGGTCATAAATGACGGCAAAGAAGGTAAAGGGATAAAATATCTTATGTCCATCATAAACACGTGATAGCTGAGGTGGTAATGCGCGCGCAAAGGGAGATGGCGGGTTCGATTCCCACTTTACGTAAAGACTGAAAATAATGCTGAAAAAATAAAAGTAACCTGTAGCCAGTGGTGATAGGCATGTGTTGGGATGGCTCAGGTGAAAAAATATTTTTTAAACTTTTTTCTATCAAAAAACGAGAAAAAAAACATGAAAAATGTAAATCAGTCATAAGTGACGGGTCATATGAGTTATGACCTGTCATATGAGTTATGACCTGTCACTTATGACCTTAATAAGTGATGAATCAAGTTTTGACCTATCACCAATAACATTATTGGTGACGTGTCTTTACGCGTCACTTATGACTAGTCATCAGTGACGCGTTCAGGGTGACGGGTGCGGCACCCGCCACCCATGACGATTATGACCCGTCACTTTTGAACTTTTTTCACATAGTGCTCCTACTCGTGCGTGTAGTCACCTTACCACCTATTCTATCACGTAGTTGTGATAAAAACTGGATATTTTATCCTTTTAACCTTCTTTACCAAAGGTCATTAGTGACGCGTCATAACCACTAATGACTAATTTTGCTAAATTTCAACGAGGGTTATAATTTGATAGGTGATCCGTAGTGTATTCGGTAAAACGGGTATAACTTTTGTATACAGACTTCGATTTCGATATTTTTTTACTCTACAGACAACTACAAAGAAAATTACATCCGTTTCTCCCCTACTTTGTTAGGTTCGAAGAATTTTTTGAGACCAAAAACAGCTTGGAAGATTGAGTTCTCGCCCCCAGAAGTTTCTACACCATTTTCGGAACGCGCGCTTGTGTCCATAGCCGCCATACCTTACATCAAACATGAGAAGAAATGTACAATAATTTCTATTCTAGTTCTGCTGATGTGAGAAAAATAAGAGAAAAATAAAATAAAAATAAAAAATATTTATAAATACCGTCATTAGTGACTGTAATTGGTCATTAGTGATGGGTTACAAGTTGACCCGTCACTAATGACTGGTATAGGACGATCCGTCACTAATGAGTGGATCATTAGTGATGGGTCAAGTTGTGACCCGTCACTAATGACTAGACTAGTCATTAGTGACGAGTTACAACTTGATCCGTCACTATTATCATCAGTGACGGGTCATGTTACGACTTCTCACTGATGACCTAGTCATTAATGACGGATCATAATTTGATCCATCACTAATGACCACTCATTACTGACGGGTCTATATCTGATCCCGATCAGAAGGGACATTAGTGACGTGTTCTTATTGTATCCGTCACTAATAGAAAATTAGTGACACATGTTGAGCGGCTATCATTAATGTGGTGTCTCTTTTGTTGGTTTCTTATGCAATGAGACTCCAAATTATTATAGTGAGCAATGTGAAATTTTTATTTCGAGCCCCCCGCATGCATAATAATCTTACAGTTTTTATATAACCTCCATGTTAACATGTTTGGCCGCATGCGACATGAGCCTACCATAGAAGTATGTGCCACAGGCTACACTTAAGTAAGGCAGCAAGTGTTTACCTCTGAATGGTATTGGAAGCCAACCTAAAGTTAATTCAGAGGCAAGCAACTCTTGTCATCATCTGAAAGGCATATAATTGCTGTCATAAAACTATATATATATTATTTACCAGCCAATTTTGGACTATGTAGCCTGCGATTTGAGGTGACTGAAACTTAGCAGAACATAGAACAAGGTCAACCGTGCGTTGTCTAAAAAAAAAAGGAGGTCCAACGTGCGTGGATCACGTAGGTATATACGCACATCACATGCGTGGATGTGACGTCCGAACTAAGTCATGTAAAGATGGTGTGCTAGCACCATCCAATTCAACATGAGACACGGCCCGAATGCGGCAATCACACCATGGCAGGACATGAATTCAAGATGCTTTTGAGTACACAGCAGTTCATAACAAATTATACAAGCATGGATCGATACTTATGACATGTTATCTGACTTGTCCTTGAGATGGGGGCATGGACCATTTTCAATATCTCTCTATCTTGAGGTACATATGTGTTTGCTTGACATGAATGCAAAATAGGATGCAAGACAGTAGAATTTTAGGTGTCCCAAGACTAAGGATGTCTAAATGGATCGTGCTACGTGAGCTAGCCCGAGGCATGACACTGTTGGCACGGCCCAAACATAGCCCAGCCCGAGCGTAGATGGGCCGGGCCGGCATGGCACGAAGCCTCGGGCCGTGCCTGGGCTGAGCGTGCGGCACGGCAGGCCGGCACGGCCCGGCCCGGATACTTTGGGCAGGCACGGGCACGGCCCGGCACGGCCCGTCACGGCACGGCCGGCCCGTCACGGCACGGCCCAGCGCGCGGGCCACGGCTCGGCCGACACGCGGGGGCACGTGGGTCAACGGGTTAAACGGGCTAGGAACCCGTTAACCCGATATTTTTGAATTTTATAGCTGTTTTGTAACCGTTTGAGCTCCAAAAAATTCAAAAAAATTGCATAAATCACTATTTTTCACCTATAAATAGAGGAGCACCATGCCCTTCCATTCCACACTAACAACATCATTTTCTCTCTTGTTTCCTCCTCTCATTCTTGTCTCAAAGTTCTTGAGAATTAGCGATAATTTAGCAAAATTAGTTTGAATTGTTGCAAAAAAAATCCGAGCAATTCCAAAACCGTCATCCTGCTGACCTGTTGTCTTGAAGTTGAAGAAATCTTGGTGATTTTTTTGCATCGTTGTTGAGTCTTATTTTATTATTAGTTTTATTACTTGATTATTTCTAACTCTGAATATTTGCAATTTTTGTAGTGTCATTCGACATTGATCATGGATGCCGGTGATCATGATACATCCATAGATCATGATTTTTTTTCTCCAAGAACTCACAGGGGACTATGGCCCCTTTGATACCAGTGCTGCAGGTGATGATGGACCCGACGGTGAACCTCTGGTTAGTTCACATGCAGGTGATGCAGCAGCAGTTCCATCGTCAGGCTCTACAAGTGCGGACACATTAGCAAGCACCGGGTCTAAAAGATCAAGAGCTGGTACTTCCGAAGTTTGGCAAGACTTTAAAAAGTTCTACAAAGAGGAAGATGGGGTAAGTGTCAGGTATGCTAGGTGTTATATTTGCAAACATGAATTATCTGCAAAGCCCTCGGGTGGAACGGGTCACTTGAAGAGGCACGCCACAAGTTGCAAGCGAAAGAGTGGAGCAGCCAGTGCTTTCACTGTTAGCGCGAGATTTGTTAATGGTTCATGTATCTATAGTTTCTTCTAAGGCTGCCTTCAATCTTACTAGAAGGATAATCGAAGAGAAAAGAATAAATCTGTCAAATGAGATGGTTGAAATACTCATCATAGTAAAGGATTGGGAATAAGCTGAAGCACGAATGCAACACATTGCAGAAAACACTGAGCTTGAAGAATCATTCCAAAATTTGTATCTAGATGCTGATGAGAACGTGCAATTTCAAATTTTTTGAGTTAGGTTGTACTCTTTTTTCCTTTGCTAGAAAGGTTTTTAATGAGGCAACCAATCAATAAAGCTCATTTTTAGAATTAATTATGTGTCCATATTATTTCTAAGTTTTTTATTTTATTCATGTTTTTCTTTATTTTTTTTAAAATGACCCCCACGGCCTCAGCCCCACCCACCTCTCATCTTGGACTATAAATACCGTCTCAAACTCCATGTGATCTCATCGGCCACCCATCTCTCTTTTCCTAGTTGCTAGTCAAGTAGCCAGTAGCCACTTCACATCAAGAAATCAATTCTATATTTCAATTCATGGATCAAGACATCGAGAACTCGCGTGCATGGTCATGGGTGTGGCAACATTTTGAAAATGTCTTTAGAGAAATTAACGGGGAACAGGTAAGATTTGCTAAGTGTAATATATGCATCAATGAATTAGGTGCCAGATCTCCAAATGAAACGGGACACTTGAGGAAGCATATTAAATATTGCAAACAAAATTCTGGGATTTCTAATGAAACTATGTAATTTTTGGAGCATAATCATATATTGTACTCTTTTTTCCTTCTAGTAGAAAGGTTTTTAACGAAGCAACCAATCAATAAAGCTCTTATTTATTTATTTTCTATAATTTTTTTGATTTTTTGGAATTTTTTAGCTATTATTTTTTTTATTTTTTCCTATATTTAGAGTGCTGGCGGGCCGGTCGTGCCTCCACCGTGCCAGCCGGGCCCGTCGTGCCTCCACCGTGCCGACCTGACCCGTCGTGCCTCCACCGTGCCAGTCGACAGCCGATAACTTGGCACGCGGGCCGGCATGGCATGGCCCGTTACAGTAAACGGGTCTATCGAACCGTGCCGAGCTGAGCCCGTGCCGAACTGGCCCGAGTGCCCCATTTGGACATCTTTGCCCAAGACCGTGTCAAAAATCTTTACCGAAATAATTTTGTACTAACCGCATAATACAGTGATTTAAAAATATATATATATCGTATGAAACATCCGTAAGTGCTTGTATGTACACACGTACGTGGTCGGTGGTGGTATGAATTTTATGGGGAATGAAATGTACGTATCACTTATCAGTTTGTCTCTTATCCATATGGTGAAAGGGACTCCAAGATTTTTGAAGGGAAGCGTCTAGATTTGGTACCTGTACTTTGTGTTAGTTCAATTTTCCCGCTATAGCTTGTAAGCAGACAAATAACCCCTGAACTTACAATATCGGAGCAAATATCGCCCGGACTACACCGGATGGTGGTTTTATGTCTACTTGGCAGCCAACTCATCTGACAATTAGTCTGTGTTACGAATAGACACTTTTAGATATAACTATGTGATTAATTATCAGGAGTTGTGTCTATTGAGAAGAGATGTCTTCCTAATAGACATATCCTCTCATCATATCTTTTCACCATGTATAAATATGTAAACACCATGATCAATGAATACAAGAGTTCATTTGCTACTCTATTGTCTCTCTCGATTACTATCTCCACTACAACACGTTATCAGCATGAATGTTCTCCACCGAGACATCGGCCACAATAGAAGAACACCGGCGGCAAGAACAGAGATGGACAACGAGATGGGCTGTGATTCCACTCTCCTTATGAACTCCATCGTCTTCTGCTACGACCAATCCTCAGGAGCCCCTGTGCGTATCTTCGTCGTTCATCACAGACAGATGATCTACACTGTGCTACAAAGGCGATGCACTCACGCTCTACAAGACGTTCATCGGCATCAACACAGAGAAGAAATCGATTCCGGCCATCTAGAACAGAGGCACGAAGGCCATCAGGTACTCATTGTTGCCATACTTTCAACCTTGAGGGCGTTGGAGACCGCGTATTCTTCTCATTCTTCTCCTGATTATTAATGCAAATAAGGTGATTACCTCTTCCACTTGATATAACACAATGTTCCAAACCTTTGCATATTGGCCATACACTAGGTAGTACTCTAACAGTACTGCGGGATCTACACTATGTCTAACACATAGTGACTATCCTTAAAGTGCGTACCCAATATTAAATTTGGAACAAACGTCTACACCTTTTCAGGTGATTACCTTAATTCATATCTCATATTGGCCATACACAAGGTAGTACCTAAGTACTACTGTGGGATCTACATTATGTTTAGCACACAGTGACTATCCTCAATGTGCATACCCAATTTGAATATGAATTAAATAAATGTCTACACCATTTTGGTGATTACCTTTAAATTGTTAACACAAGATTTTCATAACACAAGATAATAGAAACATAGACATCTACTGACAAATATCATATTATGCCTCCTACTACTGTGAGATATACACCACATCTGGTGATTATCTTCAACGTGTTAGCTACATAATTTGAGGTCTACACTATGAAATTCAAGTCTCAACTTAACTATACAAATTTTGCATTATTATTACTACATTACCATAATGATTTTTAATTTACCTACTGTAAATTAATCAAATATATGGTCAAAATCCATGTACAATACAAAGGCCGGCAAAGAGTTCGATGAACTCACACTTGATGGTCACAATTATCCAATATGGACAATAGATATCAAGATTATTCTTGTGTCCCGCGGAATAATAGCGGAACTACTACCTCCCCAAGAGGGAGAACCACCGCTACAAGATCATGTTATATACGGTGCATTATATATAAGGCATCATATCTATCTGGATCTTAAGTCTGAGTATCTGATGGAAAATCTGAGCACTTTGTGTCTAGCTCTTAAAAGCAGATATGAACAGCAAAAAGGCAGTCATTCTGCCCGATGCAAGTCATGAATGAACACATGTCCGACTCCAAGACTTTAAATCTGTTGGAAATTACAATCATGTTGTTCATAAAATCTGCTCAAAATTGTATTTTTTGCAAAAAAGAACTTACAGAGGCGGAAAAGATAGAGCCATTATGCTTCCCACTGATAGGATCTTACATCGACAATACCGTGCAAGAGAATACCATGTTTATTCTGATTTAATACATGTATTACTTTAGGCCGAAAAGCATGATGAACTCCTTCTAAGGAATCATCATTAGCGTCCAATCAGCGCTCCTCATTTACCTAAAATACATGCTAATGTTCAGAATAACAATAAGTTTTATGGTTCTATTAAACGCCATCCAAAGAACTTCAATGGTAAACGCAAATGCAACAAAAAGCAAAAGCCGCGTGCACTGAATTAGGATCAAGGCATTTCCAAACATGACAAATCTAATGTTTGTTGCAAATGCGGATGTTACAAGCATTCCACTAAGAAATATCGCACCTCGAGACATTTAATTGATCTGTATTTAAAATCTGTGGGACATAACCGACCTGCTCAAGAGAAAAGATTTGAAGCACACTTCAATCTTCAAACTAACTCCACCAAGGAGGTTAGTTGTTCACAACAAGTTCTAGCAGAATCAAGTAACAACCAGACTCTTCTACAACCAAAAGATCTCATGAGCACGGAAAATATGATTGTCGAATTTGCTTCACACGATATGTTTGGAGACCTTATCTAGTCTCTCAATTCCTTGGATACCATGTTATCTACGTCCCATTAAATATTGTAATACAATATTGTATCAGCACTGTGATACTACAATAAAGTATGTATGTATTCTATATATCTGAAAAGAATTTCATATCAAATTCTTCAATTCTATATATAGAATTCTATGGGAGTCAATCCGATAGAGGAAATGTGTCTTGTGGATAGTTATACCACAAATTCTATATTTAAGGAAACCAAAATATTTCTAAACTTGTACTAAGAGATAATGAAATGTTTTGACAATCGCTGGACGCAATATAGTGATTATTGACTTTGATCGTGCCATAATTACTCTCCCTATGGGTACACAAGTCATAATCGTTGATGCTCTATAGTATCTCGATTCAACCCGTACCTTATAGGTTATAGAGATATCCGTCAGAATGGTTTCGATATAGAAACCCATGAGGAATTTCTCCTCTTAATCAACGGATATGGCAAGCTTCCCTATATAACATTTGGATTGTAGTATATATATATTAAATCCCGTACCACATATTGCGTACAAAATAATTTTTCTATCTTGATTACATCAAGACTTGGCATGATTGCCTTGGTCACTCTACATTAGAGATGATGAGAAAAATTATTAGCAATTCTATTGGTCACAGTATTCCCAAAATCTTTAGATTTATACGCACCGTATGTGTCACAGGGAATTTAATTTTAAAGCGCTCTTACCTTAAAATTCACAATGCGCCACCCAATTTCTTGAACGCATTCAAGAACATACATGTGGTTCTTGAACGCATTCAAGAACATACATGTGGTTCAAGAACACCCAATTTCTTGAACGCATTCAAGAACATACATGTGGTTCTATTTCAGCAATTTTATGGATCATCTAGGTATTATACAATGTTGATTGATGCATCTAGAAAATAGTCTCATATGTGTCCTTTCTACATAAGGCACCACACTTATGCCAAACTAATTGCTCAAATTATCAAAACTAGAGCAAATAATCCTGGACACAGGATCAAATCCATTCACATGGATAATGCCATTCCTTAACGTGCATTCAATTATTATTTGGTTTGGGCACTACTGCATTAAATATCATATGTGCACATTCAAAATGGTCTAGCTGAATCTCTCATCAAGAGAATCAAATCATTTGCTTGACCGACTAAATAATTGTAATTGGCCAACATCTTGTTGGTGACATGCGGCTTTACACATCGCATCATTATACAAAATTCATCCAACTGCAATCATACAGCTCCCTCCGTTGCAGTTAATACGTGAAAATTTGGCCTCGGCCAAGTATTTCCTATCTGCGAATCGATTATGTTCAGTACGTACCGATATCACCATCGTACAGCATACATCAAAGGGCATTGGGGATCTATATGAGGTATAATTATCCGTCAATCATATAATACCTCAAGTCCCTCACAGAGCACATATTCATTGCATGTATGCTCATAACATTTTGAGGACAATTTCAGGCATTAGGGGGAGATTAATATCACAAACAATGCCAGGAATTATAAGAGAATATCACACACGTTCACATTCAATCCTCATATCCATGTATCTGAGATCTGAATCATTATTCAGACCATCTTGTATTTGCAACATATTGCAAATCATCTGCCAAATGCGTTTACTCGTCATAAAGGTATCATCAAATCCTACATTCCTGCTAAGAATGTGCCGGAAATAGTGGAGGTACCAAACAAAACCACTCAACTCCCAAATCAAAATAAGAAGGGGAGAAGTACGGTTACAAAGGATAAAGCTTCTTGCAAGCTACCGCGAAAACAGAGGAACCCCTCCTCTACGACAGTAAATACAAATCAACAATATCAAGTTGATAGACACCTTATGGATATTCACTATCCAAACGCCTATGAATGTTCAGCATCCAAATACCCAGCACAAATGTGTACACAAATTCAGGCGCTGGGTCATGGTAACACTCTAACTCTGTTGTTTCGGGAAATACACGGAGTTAAATGGGATAATATTTTCACAAACTATATTGATTCCATAGAATCAATCAATACCAAAGACTACAAATTATTGACAAATAATTTCTCCTCGAAAATTGTAAAAGATCTTCAATTGGATCCAGTCCAAAGTCCATGGCCATGACAGGGTGCCTCAAGCACTCGGACTGGACCAAATAGAAGGAAGCAATTGAGGTAGAATTGCACTCACTCACAAAAGAGAGGTATTCATAAAAGTAATACCTACACCTCTAATGTCTTCCCTACAGAAGCAAAATGGATTTTTAATCCATAAGGTGGTGAAATAGCGAGGCTTGTAGCACATAGGTTTACGCAGAGGCCCGGCATCAATTATGATGCTACATACCCCATGGTATGTGTGAAAATTATGTTCTCATATTCAATATCATTGGCAGATCAAATGAATTGGATAGATTCGGACATATAAGTCCCTAATGGACTTCGCATTCTGAATCTAAATACAAATTATAATATATATTGTGTACAGCTCAAAGTCACTCCATAACTTCAAGCAGTTAAGTTGATTGTGGTACTACTTACTAAATGAGTTCCTTCCACATAAGGGTTACTCCAAACACAATGATTGCATATGTGTGTTCATAATAAAGTCTCAATTGGATTTTGTTTCATCTCCAAACCACACACGACAAAATATGTAATCATCTTATGACGGAATTTGAGATGAATGATTTGGGTAAAACCAAATTTTGCTCAAGTCTACAACTTGAGCATATTCCTTCAGAAATATTTATCCATCAGTCCATCAATATCCAAATGATATTGAACAATCATATCTATTAAAATACTTATGGTCATTCAATCCCTAAATATGAATCAATATCCATTCATACATTGTATTGACAATGAAAAGATATTGAACCTAAAGTTCTATATCTTAGTGCCATCAAAACGCTCATGTATCTTGCAAATTGCAACAGGCCTAATATTGCATTTGCAGATAACTTGATAGCTTAAATAGCGCAGCTCTAACAACGCCATTAGGCGGGAGTCAAAGAAGATATCAATATACATCTTTATGGCACCAAATATCTAAGTTTTCTATCAGAAAATCAAGTTATGACCATAGTGGGATATTCTAACACTGGCTATATAACTGATCCCCATAACGCCAGATCACAGACTGATATCATGGTGATGTAGCCATCTCACAGGAGTCATCAAACAGATTCCAATGGCTACTTCCACCTATCATTCTAAAACATCACATACATGTGTATGTCTTCGCAGAATGATCAACCACATAAAAAGTCATGTAACAATAGTTCCATTGAATCACCAACTATTATCTATGAAGATAATGCAGCATGTATTTCTCAAATGCAAACAGGTTACATAAAGAGCAATATAACCAAACATATTGCTCCTAAATTGTTCTATCCTCATAATGGGGAGATAGAAATCTTGCAAACTAAATCATATGATAATCTCGCTGATTTATTCTTTAAGTCCTTACCAACTTCCACATTCCAAAATATATTCACAGAATTGGTATGTACAACTTCGAGATTTGTAAGGTTCAGGGGGAGTTAATCCCTGAATAATAACCTGTTCATAATTATATTGCACTCTTTTCTTTTATGAGTTTTTCCAATACTATTTCTCATATAAGGTTTTTAATGAGGCAATATCTACACAAGATCATATATCATATCTCTTATTTTTCCTTTCGGGGTTTTTAAAAGAGATATCAAAGACATATCTATTGTTCTCTAAACTCTCTTATGAGTTTTTCCTTTTAAAGGTTTTCTCATATGAGTTTACAAAGAAACAATAATCAATATATGTTGTACTATTTTCTCCTTATTTTTTCACTGGGTTTTAAAGGAGTTTTAACAGAATATCACTATTATTCCTCCTATTTTTCCAAGAGGTTTTCGGAGGTTTTAATATAATCCATAGATTATAATTATTGTTCTCTAAGCTCACCAAAATGAGTTTTTCCTGTTTAGTTTTCTCATATGAGCTTACAATGAGGCAATAACCAATATATGTCATGTCATTTTCTCCTTATATTTTTCTATTGGGTTTTAAAGGAGTTTTAATGGCATATCAATATATTATTTTCTCCTCATATTTTTTTCAACAGAATTTTTAGAGGAGTTCTAACAAGAAGTTTACATTCAAGATAATTGATCAAGTGAGAGTGTTATGAATAGACACTTTTAGATATAACCATATGATCAATTACCAAGAGTTGTATCTATTGAGAAGAGATGTCTTCCCAATAGACATGTCCTCTCATCATGTCTTTTCACCATGATCAATGATACAAGAGTTCATTTGCTACTCTATTATCTCTCTCGATTACCATCTCCACTACAACAGTCTGTACTTCTCAACTCTTCTTTCTAGGAATGGCAATGGGTTGGATCGGATTGTATCAAATCCGGGTGGAACAAAACCAGTTCGACCTGAAACCCGCTAGTCTTAGAGGACACGAACCCGAAATGGTAAATGAGCAAAAACAGGCACCGAACCCACACCGCACCCGTTAGGTTTGAAGTGCCCATCAGGTTTTTTAGCTGTAGCATTCCTGTGAATAACAACAATATTATAAAGTTAGGCAAGCAAACATCTGAACAATGAGTCACAATACAGATATGTTCCATTGTTCCAGAAGATTGCAGTCGCCAAAAGATTGAAATAGATCAGTTGAACACGACCTTCCTTGGCATTCCAGCAATTAAACGCCTCGCATGCACGCACGAAGCATAGCATCAAACTCCAAGCCAACCAACAAGGTAGGCACTCATCACGCACACCATGCTAACCACTATATCTCAAACCGGATTGGCCCATTACTAGAGCTTGAGAGTGCAATGTCACCTCGTGCTGCTTCCTCCGGGCTCGCACAAATGAAGTGTTGGTTCCACCGCCAGCAGGGACAGGGAGGCTGGACGCCGGAGGAGACGTCTAGTGTCTTGCGTGGCCGCCGGAGGGGCACGGACGGTGATGCGTCGAGGCCGAAGGTGTTAAGGGGCAGTGTGGACGGTGAAGCCGGAGGGGCGACGCATGCAGACGACACGGCGAATTCGAATGGGGATTAGGGGAGACGAGTTAGGTTTCTTCACTGGCTGTGGCTAGTCAACTGATGGTGCTGGGCCTAGGCCTCTGCGCGCGCCTCTGCAGAACAGCGGAAGTGCGGTGCTATGGGGACGGAGGACCGGCTGGGCCTGGGCTGCATGCAATATCTCGAGTGACCTGTGGGTACAGGCCAGAATTAGAACTCCAATTTGATTATCATAATTACTCATACTCTCATAGATACTAATTTGAATAAACTAGTTGAAAGGGAAGGAAAAGCAATGAGCTTTTCACTGTCAATAAAAAGATTAACAATAGTATTATTAATTTTTGTTTGAACTCGTATTTCTTGTTTAATCATGATTGACGATTTGACAGTAATGTAGTTTGTTGATCATTGAAGATGATATTGTGTTGAAATGCAGGCGGCTGAGATGATGTCAATCATTTCGTTCTTTTGGAAGACGGAGTCAACCTATGATATGAATCATCTCATCCTTCAGGAAGACGGCATCTCCAATTATGTCAATCATCTTGTCTTTCTGGAAGACGGCATCAATGATGTCAAGCATCTCATCCTTCTGAAAGAAAAATGTGTATAGCTAGTGATTGTGTATAGCTAGCTAGGTTTATATGTTATGAACAATGCACTACTGCAAAAAAGCATAAGAGTGCCAGTTGAAAAATAACTATCAGTGTCGGTTCTAGAACCAGCACAATAACTTAGCATCACTACCAGTTCGAATCACGAACCTACGGTGATAGTGGATTGGGAGAAAAAAAAGGGAAACGAGCCGTATCGAGCCGGCTCGGCTACCGGTACCGTCGGCACTCTTCGCCTCCGTGCCACACGACCACCACCAGAAGCAGTAGCAGCTCGGCCACAGGCACCTGATCTCCTCTCTCCTTTGCTCTGCCGCTCCTCCGTCAACCTCTCCTGAATCATACGAACACATGCACAAATCGACTC
This sequence comes from Phragmites australis, assembly GCF_958298935.1. NCBI lineage: Eukaryota > Viridiplantae > Streptophyta > Magnoliopsida > Poales > Poaceae > Phragmites > Phragmites australis. The sequence goes on from NC_084927.1 coordinate 1,013,432, forward strand.
ATATCATCCATACAAACACAAACACAAATCAACTATCTCATCCATATACTCATCTCAAACACAAAAACACAATGAAAACAACTATCTCATCCATACACTAACAAAGAACAAAGGATAGAGGAAGAGAGGGGCCAGGGAGAGAGGAATGAGTGGCTGCGCTCGGCTAGGAACACACGTCGGCACGCCATGAAGCTGCCCCAAGCGCGCGCACCGTAGCCCCGACCGACCTCGGAAGCCCTTCAGCCCGTCCGGCGTGCTTCGGCTCCCCTCTGGTGCTCTGGCTCCGTCTGGCGCGCTCCGACTACATGGACACTCACATCAAAAGTAAATTTATTTAAAGAAGATCAAACAAGCTAGCTGGCTTTGGTACTTACTTAAACGTCCACGTGCGTAGATAGCTTCAGCCGCAGGATGGCTTTGACAAGAATGTCCACGCTCGCAGAGCTTCGGCCACAGGAACACGAACCAGGACACGGCACAGAGGCTGCCTGTTGGCCGGCTGGGCTACAGGTACTAGTTTGCTTCCTTGCTCGCTTGTGAGAGCCCGTACGATGCCCATCGATCGAAACTTGCAGGACGGGAAGAGAGAGGGAGAGAGGAATGAGTGGCTGTGTTGGACGCAAGTGAAACTAAGAGATAAGAGAGAGACACAGCGAGAGGACGTTCGAGCCGAGCGCATGAAACGAGCCAAAACGGGAGTGGATCAAATTTTCAGATTCGGCCCTATCTATTCTAGTTGCGGTTCGAACCGACACTAAAAATGGACTATCAGTATCAGTGCCGGTTCCGGTCACAAACCGGTACTGATAGTCTATTTTCAGTGCCGGTTCTAGGCACCTCAACTATTGTTCGCGTGCGGGAGTTTAACAACCGGCACTGAAACGTTTTCAGTCGCGGTTTTTGCACAATCGACACTGATAGGGCGCTACTTATGACATGTTCTGTAGTAGTGATATGTGATGTGTTGATGTGTAATATTCTTAACCTTTGTGATATGTAAATGTATGTGATGAAGTTCTGAACAATGTGTGATCAGTGTTCTGAATAAAGTGTCAATATGTGATATGTAAATAATGCATATGATGTTGTTTGTGAACCATAGTGTATATGACATATTATGAGAGTAGGTAGTAAGCAAAATGGCTTTTCAGGGAGAAAGAGTTACACAGACGATTTTTTTTAAAAAAAAAATTGTTTGTGACATTTTATACAAACGGATTTTAACAAAAAAAATATTTGTAACTCTTACTAGTCATAGATGGATTTTAAGAAAATGGCCCTTACTATTTATAGACAGGTTTTTAAAAATCTATTTGAGTGTATCTCTGTTATAGATAAGTTATAATCGTCTATAACAAGTCAATATCATAGAGATTTTTTAGAGATAGAACCAATATTCATCTATGATAACCAATATTCATCTATGATCTATGATTTAAAATCCATCTCTAATAACCTATTTTGAAGTAGTATCAATGTCACTTATTTTTACCTCTACCCAGCTGAAATGTTGTCAGCACAATCCCCATGGCTGTACCGTGTCGGATGAAGGGTGGGGATGTTAAATTATGCATCTGCCACTTGATCTTGCATATATGCTTGGTTTAACTGTTGTGTGCAATTTGCAAAGAGGAAATTTTTTGGTCACTACTCTTGAGGAACAAGATAGGATTGGTGTGCGGATTTGGATCCTAGCATCACCATGGATGTGAAAGCTCTTATAGCGACTGAAAGACATGTTAATCGATTCATCTTTGATTTGTTCTCAACTTAGTCTTGAATCGAATGCATTAAATTGTCATTGCCCTTCCTGTTCTTTGAACATAACTTATGAGTCATTTTGCTCTTAAAAGTAGATGTACTGCTAACCTATTAACTGAATACCCTCCAAATTGCAGAAATTAGTGTAGTTTTAAATTCTGTTGATTATGCAGTCCTGTCATAAGGTGAGTGCTATTGACATAAGTAGCATTAAAGTGGAAATTTACCGCAAGACGGAAGAGATGGTAAGTGATGTTAGTTTATCTGAACATCATTTGGAAAATGGATATGCAGAAGCTAAGAACCTGTGTAAAATCGGTGGTCTAACAGTCTTTGTTTAGCTTTCCGTATGTTTAGCAAAGAGACATTGACTGTGTTGTATCTTCTGCTTTGCGCGTTTTGCTGCCACATTGGATGCACACGCGCAGTGGCGGTGCCAGAAAAAATACATACAGCGGTGGACCGGATGTAGGGGTGAGACAACGCCGCACTATCTTTCTAGTTATATTCGCAAACGCATACAACTCGAAGAATAAATTTAGAGGGAAACCGAACCCCATAGGTGCTGTGCAGCGGGTAGTGGTTACCCATGGAGAGCGAGCTCCGGCAGGAGGAGTCGACGGCGATGCAGGACCGGAGCCGTGCCCCCGCCACCACTGTGTGTAGCGGCATTAGCGTCTCGAGAGTCGAGACCCATTGACGCCACGGCCACCGACCTGCACGAACCCTGCTGAAGGCAAGCACACCTAGTGAAACCCATGCATCACTTAGTTAGATCGCCTGGTCAGTTAGTCAGTTTCCTACGGAGGATCCGGGCGGGGGAAGACGAGGCCTGCGGAGGGAGCAGTGTGCCAAGAATGTGGCCGGCGAGGGGCGTCAGGTGGAGCGCCGACCTCGCGACGGCGGCGGCAGAGCAGGCAAAAGATGCCAATTTTCCGTCTCTTGTTGTGGCCTGCTCCCACTCGTAGCCCGACATATCTCTAGTACATAAAACACGAGTTTATTCTCGTGTCAATTCTTCTCCCTACCTTTCTCCCATCTAATAAAAATCACTTAAAATTCAAATAATTTACTCACTTTTATCATTCACTATCGTCCTTAAGTCTCCCTGTTTCGTTACGACTAAGGATATGAGATCTATTTTAATAATAAAAATAAATAAATAAAATTAAAAGAAAAATTAGCGAATAATCTCTTCTTTTTTCAGATCTCATCCGAAATCAAACTATGACATCGCTTCCAACGTATTCGTTCAGTGGCACTCCGGACACATCCACATCTATATACCTTGAATTTATATTTAATATTATCATATCTAATATTTATATTTATATTGTAATATATGAGCACGTAGTAAGTAGGATTCCTATATACCGGTCAATCTGCTCCAGCAGATGCCTGCGAAGGGCCAATGGATGGACAAGATGCATTAGGGCAGGAGAGTGGTGGACTGGTTTGAGTGGGCCGGACAGGTGTTGCATGGGGATTGGTTGCGCGACGATGGTGGATGGAGGAGAATTGTTTGGATTTAAATCTTTAAATATGATTTTTCCTTAAACCATTTATGCATTTTTAATCCATTTGAACCATGTTATTATTTAGAATTAATGCAACAAATTGAGAACCAATATGAATATTTTTTTGTTTTTTAATTCAGCATTTTGAATATACTATTTCAACAATTTGAATGTAGTATTTCAATATTTGTAATATATTGTTTCAACAATTTGCATATAAAATGTTGAAGTAGTTTTTCCAAACTGTTGAGAGAGAATAAAGTTATTTCTTAAGAAAAAACTAGCATTTTAAGCTATCTTAGATGAAAGACATTGTCTTGTGAGATAATTAATTGTCTTGTGAGATCTTAAGAAATTAATAGCATACATGCATGCATTAAAAATTTATTTTTTAACAATAATTTGTTACTCCCATTTTAGATATTACCAAAAAATAAGATATTGGAAGTGACCTAAGGAATGAAATTTAATAAATATCTCTTCGTTGACCACATGACATAGTGTTTGTTTGGCTTACAATGTGAGGCACTAAGATTCTGTTTATTTTCTTTTGAATTCTAGATTCTGGATTGTCGATGGTGGATTGTAGAAACTCATCTTGAGTGGATTGTGGATTGTATCATGATCCAAGTATATATTTGCAGAATCCATTTTCAGAATCTAGCTGTTTGTTTGTAAAATTCATAATCTATAATTCAAAATCTAGAGGCAAACAAACAGAGCCTGATACGGGCTGCACGTGCAAACCAAACCTTGGCCCGCACACCTTCCCCTAGGTAGGCCAGCCCGAGTTGAATGGAACTCTTGGCCTGTAGCCTCTCCTCTCAACAGGTCGGCTCATGTTGTCCCGTTAAGTCATTTGCTAGCACACATTTAGCGTACCATAAGTTGTTTTGCGAGACAATGACATCTTTCTCTCACCTTTTTTTCTGTCAACTAATGTTGAATACAGGCTACCAACACTTAAAAAAATGAAACAAACATGAGTCATAATTGTGTAAAGGACATATGTCTTTATCAAATGTGATAGCTTTCGGAAATTTCAAAAACTCTATATCCATATATCCTACTGATACCAAGTTTACCAGTAAGTTTGCGAGTGAACTAGACAAAAGAAAAGCACATACTCCCTCTACTCATAAATACTTGACATTTTAGATAAGATTTAGTGAAACTTTAACTACTAATAACTTTTAAGATATTTAGTTTAAAAACATGAAACATATATGTATAGATTTTGTAACGGCTCAATTTCTAAAACCAAAAGGAATAAAAAATATTTTGACAAAGGGAATAAAAAGTTTTGCAAACCTAAATAAACCCTAAATGTATATGCATATATATATATATATATATATATATATATATATATATATATATATATATATATATATATATAAGGGGTATTCCTTCCTTTTTATTAAGAATATATATACTCATGATATACAACCCTAAATATTAGAAGTTTAGTTAAGTCAAGATGGTTGAAATCTTGAGATGGTTGGTTATTTACTAATATTTATTTGTTGTTTAACTTTAGTGGTGGAAACCTTTTCAAATGTTGTTTACTCATATGTTGTTTATTGCAAAAAAGTCATATTGCTATATTGTTGTCAAGCCTTCATACTTATATTATTTCCTCACAACTTGCAGAGTATGACATGTGCTCACACATGCTATCACCAAACACTCAGTTGAAGAAGAAATTGAAAAATTCGCTAGGTATGGATTATTCTAAGATGCATTCTACGTCGATCGTGCATGTGGAGATGTGGTAAAGGATTAGAGTCTACGTAGCTATGCTGCAGTTTTATTTAAATCTTGATCTTTGAAGGTCACTTTTGTAAGATGTTTGATGATGATTAAATATGATATTATAATAATATTTATTTATAAAGTCACTATATATTGGAATTGATTCCTGAGCTCAGCACATAGATAAGATCGGTTAGTTCCTTTGATTAGTCTCGATAGATTTGCTTTGAAAAAAAATACTTTTATAGTCTTATAACTTTATTAGTTTTTATAAATATATTCAAATAAGAACGAGTGGTCAAATGTACATATTGGTGATCATGTCATATCCAAAACTTCAGTATTTCTGACTAGAGGAAGTATATACCCATGTTGTGGGCCACGCAGCGAGCGCAAGTGGATTGGTAAGCATGCTAGTTTAGTCTTAGGGTCTATTTGTTTGGGTTAAAGCTTTTACAAATGTTGCTTCCAGCTTCTGACTCTAGAGTGGCTGCTTTTTCCAAAAACTAGTTCTGTAAAACAATATAACCATTTGGCAATCTTGCTTTTAGATAGCCTGACTAATGATTTTTTAGCTGAATGAAGTCTACAATATATGTAATGCCTCTGGCTATTTGAAGTGAATATATATTTTTTTAAATTGTTTTAGTGACTGTTGTTAATATTTGGGAGAAAAACTAATCTATAACATATATTATCCAGCCAAGATTTCGAGCCCTCTCAGGTGGTCTAGGTACTGTAGCAGTGGGCCCCACATATGTGTATGTATAAATATAGGGGTATATATATATATATATATACGTATACATATATTTATACATATGATATAATTTTATTTTTAGAAAATTCTAAAAAATATCGAAAGGAATATTAGTTATATTGATAAATCGACTGAAATAATCTAAAATGCAAAGAAAAATATATAAAACTAAAAAAATATGAAACAAATTTTTGTTAGTTTTGTATTACTGTTGTCTACATAGTGAATGTGTTAAATATTGATAAATTCATAAATAAGTATTGAGATAACCTAAATTAGTGAACCCGATTTTTTAGTCTTCTTTTGTCATGCGCTGTGAAAAAAAAGGGCGTGATGTAAGCGCGCCAATCAGACTAGTATACCAAGTACATATGGTGTATCTACACATACTCAATTGCTAATATTAGTGAATAGGTAACATTTAACTGATACTAACTAGTATATACCTCTAATCCTCTACTTGCAGATACACTTGACATTTTGACCACTTTATTTGTTTATAGATACTTGTCACTCCATGGTTGCCAATGCAAAATTCAGGCTGCATAGCCACGGGCATTACTGACAAATCTATAGCGCAAGAAGCGTGTCTCATAGGATTATTTTCCGCAAGAAGCGAGGCTTTCTTCAACCTCTAGGCTACCTTCTCAGCTCACATCAGAATAAGTTTAAGCAGGGACAGAACGCGGCATTTCAATATGATTTATGAGCATAATCCAAATCAGCAAAATAGTTTTGTTTCCTTGATCCAAACCACATCACTTTGCTCCCAACTATTTCGACAAATTACAGCAAACAAGAAGGCATCATCATGCCACTAATCAGTACTGCTCGGAGGCAGGAACAGCAGCTTACGCAAAGCAGCTCAATACCATTATCTCATAAAGTTGTTGCAACTTACAGCACACAGGCATTGTCATTGCTGCTTAGGAAGAAACCAAAGAAGAGAAAAAAAAGAAAAAGAAAAAGGGGAACTTGGCAGTGCCAGTAGCCTTAGGAACTTGGCATTATTGATCATCTGCCCCGGCACACGGAGCACTCGTCACTTCGTCAGGTATCAGGGGAGCTGGGCGTCCACCGGTCCAGTCAGCACAACCATTCCGGCCATGAATATGTCATCATTGAACGAGGATGAGGAGCCAATTGTGCTGTTCTCCTCTTCCTCTTTAGTAAAGATTTCTTGATCCCTGCAATTTCCACTGCAGAATGCTTTGTCACCTCTGCAAAGCACATTCAGGAAATTGTGTATTGCTTCTTGGTTCTTCCAACGAAACATGACAGTTCCATATTTTTTATCAGTATCTATCTAAATGCTACCCATTCCCAGTTCCTTAATTAAAGGAATGCAACCCGAGCCCGACAGACGAAGCAATCAATCTATCTATTTCAAGAGTTCATCTAGATGCAACTAATGAAAAATGCCCTAAAGAGCAAAATTTGCAGCACATGATCTAACACAAAAAGGATGGCAGGATACATAGGGGTAGAAAATAGATAGCATGTATTTGATATTCGTATCCGTCAAAACACGAATATGAATATCCGTATCCGTATTCGTTTCTAAAATGGATACTAAAATGGATGTATCTGAATTCGTTTTCGAGATTCGGATTCAAATGTGGATATCTAAATTGCTTTGAATTAGGATGTGGAAATAGATAATATCCGTATCCGCCAACCAGGGAACCAAATTTCCTTGAAGTTTTAGAAATTTCAGAGGTGAACAAAATTTATATATTCCAGTCCAATCAAATTGGAATAAATTTCAGTCAAATTTGACCCCCAAAAATTAAATTTCCAACATGAATTTCGAACAAAATTTCTAAAATTTTGGTAATTCCAGTAATTCCAAATGTTAACGAATTTTTTGTGCACTAAAATAAAAATTCTTGTCGTTAAAGGTATAGGATATTTGCATACAACTCGATCGAGTAGGTATTTGAATGTGGATTTAGATTCGAACAATCCAATTCGTATTTGCATTCGAGGATATTCAGATTTGTATTCATATTCATATTAAAATATAGATAAACAATATGAAAAATAAACTATTCAATCCGTATCCGATTCGTTTCCACCCCTAAAGATACATCACAATCGTTAGTTCTTCACTGTCATAACAAAAAATTGTTGGGATTGCATCAACATACCGATTAATGCAAGAGTCTTTGCCATCCAGCCAATACAGCTCCTTCGTTCACTTCCATGGCTTCCATGCTCCAATCATCAGGCACACGCACAGTGATGGGCTCCAAGATGCAGTCCCCAAAGATGCGGGTGGTCTTTGGGTTAGGACCGTGAGCAATGATGCAGGTGCAGTCCTGTGTCTGCTCTACCTCTATTGTATGCTACCTTATAATAGGTTATTGTAGATAGGTTTTAAATTTTATCATAGATAGTTATTAGTTCTATTTATATAAATTTATATGTGATATCGATCTCGTTACAGATGGTCATAACTCCGTCTATAACAGAGATATACACAGACGGATTTTCTGTAAAGCTATCTGAGAGTAGTAAGTGTCACATATGGTTTTTGTAAAAATGTACCTGTGAATAGTAAGTCATAAATGGTTGCTGTTAAAACCCGTCTATATATAATATCACAGTTTGATTTTTTTGGAAAACCGTCTATGTGACCCTTTTCCTCCGAGAAGCCATTTTGTTTCATGGCTGCACTCATGATATGGCATGTACACTTCATGATTCACAAACTTAATAGAACACATCATCACAGTCATTATTTACATATCAAACATTGACACATTATTCAGAACATCAATCATAGACATTTACATATCACAAAGGTTAAAAATATCACACAAATACACATCATATATTGTTCAGAATATATAAATCTAGCTAGCTATACATAATTCCTAGTTATACATATTTTGCTTCCAGAAGGACGAGATGCTTGATATCATTAACAACGTCTTCCAGAAGGATGAGATGCTTGACATCAGATGTCGTCTTCTAAAAGGATGAGATGATTGACATCATTGGTCGACGCCGTCTTCCAGAAAGATGAAATGATTGATATCATCTCAGCCTCCTGCATTTCAACACAATGTCAACCCAAGCATCATCTTCAATGAGCATCACGCTATCATCCGGATCACTCTCCATCCTGACTAACTCAGTCATGTCCTAGAACCAAACTGCATTTGTACCAAAATGACAGCCATGGTTAATCAAGAAATGCACGTTCAAACCAGTTTTGTAGTTCATGAAAATATCTCCATTGTGACGAATAATAATAGAGAAATTTTCTTCTGCAAGAATAGAATGTAGAACGCGATTCACAACAAAAACAAGGACCACGATGGGGCCCTTTCACAACAGTGAAGAACACAAAGCTCACACGACCAAAATCAACGCCAAGCATCCACACCGTGGAAGCAAGCATAGGAACAACCCCATCTTGCCAACACCTGATAGCAGTGAACTGAGACATTGCAGATATACGATGGAAACACCACATTACTCTCAGTTACACGGATCGAAACAAACCTAAAGAAACCCTAACAAAACAGCAAAGAAAACCTTATGATACTCACTTCATTGCAGTGAAGGGGATTCGGTGCCCAAATCTTACTCCTCTGATGGGAAAAAACCCTAGCTAACTGTTGCAGAATGGGCTCTCAAATGGCAACGAGTAGAGAGAGTAGGATAAACACTCCTCATCACTCTATATTGAGGGGAAATGAACGGGTTGTATGTCTGGGAAGCCAAAGATCTAGGGTAGACAAGTGGGTTTTGTATGCGGGAAGCTAAAAGAGCCAGTAGAGACGAGCGGTCAAATTTAAAATAGTACTCAGGCTTTTAAGTACATACGGTTTTTAAAAAATCCATCTGTGTCCATCATACAGACATAGACGAATCTTACAAGAAACTATTGATAATAATATCACAAACGGATTTATCTAAACACTGTCTGTGTCTGTAGAATAGTAACAGATGGATTTGTAAAAACTGTTTGTGAGTTCAGGCACACCTAGACGACGGTCTTATTATAGACATGCCTGTCTTAGTAACCGTCTAAGGCTATTTTATCAGCGACAGGTCCTAAAAAATCGTCTGTGACACTCTGTCTACTTTTCACTGACTTTATGGTAGTGGTGGACACAACCAAGATCACATTGATAGGGCGGGATGGAGTCTGGCGAAGAGGAGCCTGCAGTGGGAGATGTGGTGGGTGGGGGCTTGGTGGAGGAGAGGAGCCTGGGGCGTGTGTGTGTTTGGAGGGGGGGGGCTCGATGAAGGTTGAGGCGACAGAGAGGAGCTTGGTGGCCTAGATCTAATCACGTCTCATGAGGGATGGAGTCCAGCGGTGGTGCACAGAGAAGAGCAGACCACATGAATAGGGTTGGAGGGGTTCGATATATAAGGGATGACAATGGTGAGTCCAACTCGTAGAAGCCCGAGAAGCTACCCAAAACTTGCTTTTGGCTTACAGTGTAATGTTGTTTGTTTAGGTTTTTATATTGTAATGTTGCTTTTATAGACCAAGTTTGGCGAAGCTCCAACTCTCAGCTTCATGTCAGATCTTGCGTTAGTCTAAGATAAAATAATTTAAGTCTCTATTTTTAGAATTAAATAGAAATAAAATGACTCACACATATATCTTCGGTGTATCCACAAGCCTAGTTTCACAAATTTTTAGAGATATAAATACCCAAGTTCAAGAATTCTTAGAGCTAAAACTCTACTAAACAGATCCATAGTATAATGTTGCTTTTGCGTAGGGGATAGGGGTTTTTGGCTTCTTAAAAGCTAGGCACAAAATGTTATTGGTTTAGATTTCTGGCTTCTAATAAATAGGGCCTAATACAGCCCTCACGTGACCGTGGAGACAGACAATTGGACCCAACTGGTTGGGCCCTTCATCTACTGGTCTGGCCGAGTCCGTTTGATCTCCCTCTCTCATAGACTTCTTGAAGGACCAGATACGGTGGGTGGATATGGAGATACGGTGGAGAAGAGAAGCTTACCAACACCGCGAGTACGAGCGACATCAGAATAAACTACAGATGAAGCTACATGAGGAGGAGCACATCAGAAACACCGCGAAGGAGCGTGCCACGGCTCAAGCATGTGAAGCAAAGAGGGAAAGAAAGCAAGAGAGAGCCCGTTGCGCTAAGGCGGGGGCCCGATGCCTAAGAAATGGTAAATATCATATGTGCACTCAGTAGAGAGCATCTATTATACCTTGACATATTTTCATTCCCTAAGGCATGTTAGGTTTAGCAGCGGCACGCTATTAGGTTATTTTTTAGACATACCGTATATGTCAATGTTTGTTGTCATCTCTTTACAGTTATGGTCCATTTGCGCAGCGATGAAAAACCCCATGTCCTATGTAATATTTATCAGCGTATGTAAACTTCGTGCCGGGTTATATAATATTTGTGCTTCATAACTACTATTGTTCGACAAATTAGATTTTGTATTCTCATAAAGTCACTTCGTACAAAAAATTTCACACATTTTTACACCAACTAAACAAAAAAAGTTGAGAAAATTAATGTACAATATTTTTCAATTTACCGAATACAAAATCTATTAAAAAAAACTAATTATACATATAGTTCTACAGTTGAATTAAATCGAATGAAGATATCACCCGTTAAATGGACGAGAGGGAGGTTATCGCCCGTCAGCGGGTGAGTACAAGGTCACGCCTGTTGAACCTATTATTAAATGCGCTGCCAATCACGATCCATAAGGTGTCGTCCGTTCAACAGACGAGTTCTTATCCCCGTCCGTTGAACAACAACGGTAGCATAGATTTCATTATTTTTAAACGGACATATAATTTGAATTTTTTAAAAACGTATACATATAAAAATCATTCGGCTTCTGGAAGCTTCCGGACACCACCTGCTCCTTCCCCATTCCAACCGCCTGCTCGCCAACTACAAGAGAGAGAGAGGACAGAAGGCTCTGGAACCACCGCGAGCGCGCGCGCGCGCTCCCGAAACAGAGGAAGGCACTGGAACACCTGCGAACTCTCCTCCTCTCTGCATGCATCGATCCACCATATAAAAGCCCCCCATCCCCACTTGTTCGTCCGACCTGTCCAGTGCCATCGCATCCATCACAATCAATTGCAGTTTTCGATCGCCTCTCAGCAGCAGCGTACATCGCAGCAGCGACAGCTTCCCTGATCTCCTAAGAGCAGAGCAATGGCGTCGGCGGACGTGCAGATGAGCGGTGCGGAGACGGAGACCTTCGCATTCCAGGCTGAGATCAACCAGCTGCTCTCCCTCATCATCAACACCTTCTACTCCAACAAGGAGATCTTCCTCCGCGAGCTCATCTCCAACGCATCAGATGTATGATTCTTGATTTCCTCCTCCTCTGTTTCATCTATATGTTTCTTCTTCCGATGCTCTGTTTCGAGAGATGCTCTGCTTGCTTCGTGGAATCAATAATGGATGACAATGCAGGCGCTTGACAAGATCCGGTTCGAGAGCCTGACGGACAAGAGCAAGCTGGACGCGCAGCCGGAGCTCTTCATCCGCCTCGTCCCGGACAAGGCCTCCAAGACGCTCTCCATCATCGACTCCGGTGTCGGCATGACCAAGTCCGACCTCGTCAACAACCTCGGCACCATCGCGCGCTCCGGCACCAAGGAGTTCATGGAGGCGCTCCAGGACGGCGCCGACGTTAGCATGATCGGCCAGTTCGGCGTCGGTTTCTACTCCGCCTACCTCGTCGCCGAGAAGGTCGTCGTCACCACCAAGCACAACGACGACGAGCAGTACGTGTGGGAGTCGCAGGCGGGCGGGTCCTTCACCGTCTCGCTCGACACCACCGGTGAGCGGCTCGGCCGGGGCACCAAGATCACGCTGTTCCTCAAGGATGACCAGCTCGAGTACCTCGAGGAGCGCCGCCTCAAAGACCTGGTGAAGAAACACTCCGAGTTCATCAGCTACCCCATCTACCTCTGGACAGAGAAGACCACCGAGAAGGAGATCAGCGACGACGAGGACGAGGACGAAGCTGGCAAGGAGAAGAAGGAGGGTGACGTCGAGGAGGTGGACGAAGACGAGGAGAAGGACAAGGACAAGAAGAGGAAGAAGAAGGTGAAGGAGGTGACGCACGAGTGGGTGCAAATCAACAAGCAGAAGCCCATCTGGCTGCGCAAGCCGGAGGAGATCACGCGCGAGGAGTACGCGTCCTTCTACAAATCGCTCACCAACGACTGGGAGGACCACCTCGCCGTGAAGCACTTCTCCGTGGAGGGGCAGCTGGAGTTCAAGGCCATCCTCTTCGTGCCCCGCCGCGCGCCCTTCGACCTCTTCGACACCCGCAAGAAGCTCAACAACATCAAGCTCTACGTGCGCCGCGTCTTCATCATGGACAACTGCGAGGAGCTCATCCCGGAGTGGCTCGGCTTCGTCAAGGGCGTCGTCGACTCCGACGACCTCCCGCTCAACATCTCCCGCGAGATGCTGCAGCAGAACAAGATCCTCAAGGTGATCCGCAAGAATCTGGTGAAGAAGTGCATCGAGATGTTCTTCGAGATCGCCGAGAACAAGGAGGACTACGCCAAGTTCTACGACGCCTTCTCCAAGAACATCAAGCTGGGCATCCACGAGGACTCCCAGAACCGCGCCAAGCTCGCCGACCTCCTCCGCTACCACTCCACCAAGAGCGGCGACGAGATGACCAGCCTCAAGGACTACGTCACGCGCATGAAGGAGGGGCAGAAGCAGATCTACTACATCACCGGCGAGAGCAAGAAGGCCGTCGAGAACTCACCGTTCCTGGAGAAGCTGAAGAAGAAAGGGTACGAGGTGCTGTTCATGGTGGACGCCATCGACGAGTACGCGGTGGGGCAGCTCAAGGAGTACGACGGCAAGAAGCTGGTGTCGGCGACCAAGGAGGGGCTGACGCTTGACGAGGAGTCGGAGGAAGAGAAGAAGCGGCGAGAGGAGCGCAAGAAGGCGTTCGAGGACCTCTGCAAGGTGATCAAGGACATCCTCGGCGACCGCGTGGAGAAAGTGGTGGTGTCGGACCGCATCGTGGACTCGCCGTGCTGCCTCGTGACCGGCGAGTACGGGTGGACGGCCAACATGGAGCGGATCATGAAGGCGCAGGCGCTGCGGGACAGCAGCATGAGCGCGTACATGTCCAGCAAGAAGACCATGGAGATCAACCCGGACAACGGCATCATGGAGGAGCTCCGGAAGCGCGCCGAGGCCGACAGGAACGACAAGTCCGTCAAGGACCTCGTTCTGCTGCTCTTCGAGACGGCGCTGCTCACCTCCGGGTTCAGCCTCGACGACCCCAACACGTTCGCGGCGAGGATCCACAGGATGCTCAAGCTCGGGCTCAACATCGACGAGGACGTCGCAGACGAGGACGCCGGCATGCCCGCGCTCGAGGAGGGCGCAGCCGAGGAGAGCAAGATGGAGGAGGTGGACTGAGATGGCCGATCGATCGATGCTGATGTCGGTGTGCCCAATCTCAATCTTTGTGTGCTGCGTCAGGATGAGTCAGTGTTGCTATTGCTACAGGTCCCATTGTTCTAGTGGCAGTTTGCTACAGGTCCCATTGTTCTAGTGGCAGTTTGCTACAGGTCCCAGTGTTCCGTCACGATGTGTCTCGTGTCATGTTGACTTGGGTCTGACGTGTCATGCTGTTAGTCTTACGATTACGACACGATAAGAAAAAAATATGAAGAGTTCTCCTTGTCTACTCCAATAGTTTTTTTTTTACTCTTCACCACTGAATACAGCTGTAGTATCTGAACATGAACGCGCGCACTCACCCTCCACACACACGCACCCATCCCGCACACACCTATCGCACGCACATACTAGCCCTACAACTGCACACAGCTTGTCTACTCCAATAGTTGTCTCTTCTCTTGATTCATTTTATGTTATGTGTTCTTAATCTGCTTCCTCTCCCAACAACCAGAAACCGGTTGCTAGAATTTAGCAATGTCCAGTCCAATTGGAGTTGGACAACGTGACTGAAAGTTTAACATACAAATTTGATTAAACTGAAGCTTCAGCTTACGAATAATTTCTATGAATGATGATGTTTCCAACTGTGAAGAAATCTCAAACCGAATCGCAGACAGTCCTGACCTCTCCTGCCCAAATCGATGGATGATGGAGATGCTTCACTTGGTGTGTCCAAACGAGTCAAAAGTGTCTCCGTGTTCTAGTAATTTGCTAGGGCTGTGTGTCTGCTCTCTGTGGTCGTGAGCAGAAGTGTCTAAATGGGCCTGTCGGGTCGGCCTGGTACAGGCTTGGCAATGCACAGCCCAACAGGTCCGGTTAAGCAAACGGGTTGTGCTATGTCGGTCCGTGTGCCGGAGGTGCGGTCTACGGCACGGTCCGGGCACAGTTGTGGGTGGGCGGGGAGGGGTAGCTGACCAGGTTGAGGCGAGGGCGGTGAGGCGATCAGTCGAAAGGACAAGGCTGGTCAGGGCGGGGGCGGGTGGAGGCGCGAGTGGGGGTAGCCAGTGGAGACAGGGGTCGAGGTGGTTGGGAGGCGTGGCTAGCGGGGCGGGGGCAGGGCAGCGGGCGGCGCGGCCGGCGGGGCGGGGGCAGCTGGGGCTTAGCGGTGGGGCGACAGTGGCTGGATCGGGCTGCGCCGGCATGCCGTGTTGAGGCATCAGCCCCCTGACCTGGCTAGCCGTGCTGTGTCGGCCCGACCTGCCTACCCCTCGGGCCATGCCGTGCCTGGGTCATGCCTACAGTGCCGTAACTCGAGTCGGCCTAGTAGGCACAACCCAGGTGGCCAGCACTAGTCGTGTCATGTCATGGCATCATAAAAGAAATGATATGAAGAGTTTCTCTTGCCTGCCCTGATTTTCTCTTTCTACTTTCTCAAATTCCTGATTTCCTATTGATTAACATTGTTGTTCTCCCTCTTTCTCCTTCGTACTCTCCAGAACTCCACCCGACGCGTCATAGCTCGCCGCACCAGCCTCTATTTGTAACTCGTTGACATGGTTTTGGCAGGAGCAGTCGATGCGAACCACCTGTGCCTATGCTGGGCTGGGTCACCACCAACATGAGGGTGCTGGCATGGCACAGCTCAGGATGGTAGTGGGCTGGGTCAGGTCGGCTCCCCACGGGTTTGAGACCCGACGGAGGCAGGTTCGGGTGAAAAAACGGCCCCGTGGGGCCATCGGGTCAAGGCCCCGACCTGCGGGTCTGTTTTTTCACCGCAGGTGTCACCCAAAACCTAAAATCCTTGCCCCGCTCACACGACTTCACTACCCAGCCCACTCCTCCAGTCCTCCAGCCCATTGCCCACCCTGGGTGGCGCCCGGCTATTACTTAGCAAACCCTAGCGCGTCAGTGCAAGGTGCCCAGCCACCAGTGATCCTCTCACCCCACGCTGAGCCGCCAACACCGGAAGACGAGATGACGAGTTGTAGATCTGGAGGCTGGAGCACAGGAGCAGCCGAGGCCCGAGTAGACGAGCGACGAGACGCGTGTGCATGTGTGGCTAGCAACACGGGCGCTCGGCGCTGCGAGCGCATGGCATCGCGGCGGCACCTCACCCCCTCAGCCGCATCCAAGCCTCCAGTGCTCCCCCAGCCGTCTTATCACTCATCATTGACAGGTTCCTAAAATTTCTATCCATAGCATGCATGAAGATTTGGTGTTCTTGGGAGTCTTTTCATCCTTGTAAGGATTAAACAACAAAAGTGGGATCTGTTTGAATAGAAGAGATGCTCATTCATTGATTAGGGTCTGTTTGAACAAGGGATTTAGGATCTTGATTATTCTGACTTGGTTGGGGGACTGTTTGAACAGAAGGTATACTACATCCCATTGAACTCGGGATGAGCCAATGTGGATGTGGTGAATGATTGTGTCAAAATTGTACATATATTGAGATAGATGTGTTTTGTACTAAGGTGGCTGGTACTGCTTGCTCATTAATCAGCTATTGGGCTTGTGGAGCATCAGATCAATTCGGCCCGGGAGAAATAACAACACACTGCAAAGTGCAAAAGTGTATTTTGTATCATCCTAGAAACATCTATCTGCACAGAATAACATAATTTACTTCATTGCTTTGAGATAACATGCTGTTCTTCTTCATTAGGTACAAGCAAGTTGTTAGCATATATGTTCTTTATCATTTATTCAAACTCACTACAAGAAATCTGCTGAACGGTCACAAAATTAGTGATGAAACCATTTTCGTCATGGATTTTATTACGTTGCCACGTTAGACACTGATAGTCAATGGAAACCTAGTTAGTCCACGTGGGATCTGACCTGGAATCTGATGTGGCTGTATTTGTGATAATTTTTTTGTCATAATGTGTGCAAGGCCCATGAATTATGTCATCATAATGTGTGCAAAGGCCTATTTGCAAGCCCAAATTTTGTTGGACTTAGCCCATTTTGATTGCCTAGTCCACCGGGTTAATTTGTGGGCATAGCCCATTTTGCAGGCCCAACTTTTCTTTGGCTTAGCCCATTTTGCACACCCATTCAATAAAACAACAGCATTTACAAATTGTATTCATGTATACATTTTTCATCCATACAAGTATACACAATCAATTATACAAGTGCATGATTACTTAACCTCACTCATGAAGTTACAACAACAGCTGCATTCAGCTTTGAGGCAGAAACATCTACATTTCGAGTGTCCTTGTCATCTATGTCATCATCAGTTGAGGAAGTACATAATTCCCATTTATCACCCAGCAATTACATTGTGAGCTCGTAGATTCACAGCAGTCACCCATCTGAATATTTCAATCGGCACAATTGACAGTAGCTGCCACAACGAAAGAAGAAAGGTTAGGCTTAGGACCAAAAAAGCTTCTTTTGGTTTAATTCTAATGCCAGAGCATAGTGTAGAAATTAATCAACATCATTCGAACAGACAAGGTAATCAACAGAGAATTAGTAGGTATACATATAGCTTCTGGAAGTTAAAAAAAAACTCTGATTGCAAATACAAGTTGCCCTAGAGTCCATGCCAATATTTTTTGTTTTGTTTTGAGCATTGATATATACAGAAGTATGTAACCATATTAAATTGCTGAATTGATCATGAAAAAGTACTCCATATTATACAACTTTTGTGACTTAAACATACAACTACATAAATTAGTGGTTAAAACTGCACCTTACAGACCGTGTCAACATTCAAAACAACTTATACTAGTAATCAATGGTAGTATGGTCCCTAAAAATTAATTTGTCTCATCTAAGGACTTAGAGCAACTTCTTAAATGCTACAAGCTTGCTGCTTACTTTACAACTATCATGGATTAGAAAATTGGAAGCTATAGTCATGATATCAGAGGGATACACCACACACTTCTTGGCGACATCTCTAGCGGGCTTGGTGGAGGAGCCATCGACGGCCTTGTCATCGTATTCCTCGTCGGAGCTCCTCCTTATAGACGTGGTTCTCCTTGGCCTCTCCCATCCTAAGCAACACCAGAAAGCATCAGTCAATGCCTCAAACCCTAGAAAGAATCAATTAGAGGTTTTGGGTATTTGGAAGGGGGGAGGCAAGCAAGAGGCTTGAGGATCCGAGACACATGAATCCGGTGGGTCACCAGCGCGATGGACGACAGAGGGGTCTAGGAGGAGCCATCGCCGGAGTAGTTCCTGACATCGACGTGGTCGGAAGGCTAGCATTGGGTGGATGGTAGCAAGGTTCAAGTCCACGTCGTGGTCAGTTAAGGATGAGCACTCCGTTGGGTTTGCCTCTACCGAGGGAGAAGCCCGGGGAGCGGCTACGACGGCAGCAATGTCGTAGGCGTCCTCCGACATGTTCTGGTGGGGCTCAGATCTGTGCGTACCATCTAACACACGCCGCCGAGCGTGGAGGAGATGAGGGTGGGTGCGACGTCATCCGAGATTGGGGGATTCGATGTCATCCGGCTGCGGCATGTGTGTGTGTGTGTGTGTGTGTGTGTGTGTGTGTGTGTGTGAGAGAGAGAGAGAGAGAGAGAGGCACGAAAGAAGATAAAGCTGCAGATCTTTTTAGCTGAATGGCGAGGGAATCGTCCCACGCTCTAATTTTGATATTTCACTCCCATAAGCATGGCACGCGCCATTTTTTTCACTTGTGCCACGTGCCCTTTTTTCGGCTTGTGCACATCTCTACGGGGCCTCTCTACCCTAATTGAAGCTAGCAGAGTTTAAACTCCACAAATTTTATGTTAAATATCATGTTTAAACTCTTTAAACTTATGTTAAGTTAATTAGCTGAGGTGATGGGACTTTGAAAACTGGTCTAAAATATTGTAAACTTTAAAAACTTTGAATGTGACATAACACACATACAAACAAACAAACAAAAACAAATAATACCAACAAAAATGCAAATGAAATCCAAAAATTGTGAAACTAATGACGGAATCGGCGCAGGACGGCGAGAGGCGACGGGGAGTATGTGCGCTCGAATGAAATGTGGAACAGACGGTCAATATGAGTCAAACGATATGACATGTGGGGTCGCAAAAAATGCTAACACTGGAAGGTCCGCTGATCGCACCTAAGAAAATGCCAGACAAAGAGTCAGAGAGCTAAAGGAATAGTGCTCAAATGAGACGATGAACACCGGATGGTAGGATGTAAGCACTGGACAAATCGCCGGATAAAGGCACTGAAAATAAGGTTCTACGGAATGGACAATCTACTAACTTTGAAAAACAAACGCCAGACAAATGCACAGAATCCAAATACAGTGCACAAAACAATGACAACACTGGATTGTCTACTGAGTAACACCGAATAAAGACATAGTAGAGCCAAATGGCACTGCAGGCGATATTAACACCGAATGAGTCCCAAAACAAACTTGTTGCTCTAGCCTGCAACTGATAGGTAGACCACAGATTTATGTATGTATAAATTTTAGATGTCAAGGACTCAACTCCCTCCATAGCTCAGTGGTAGTGCTGACCCTCCTCATCCGATCGGCCCTAGGTTCGAACCTTGGGATGGGTTGTTTTTATTTTTATTATGCCTCCCTAATTTTCACCTCATACTTGCATGTGGAAACCTGGCTGACTGGTGGATCACGCTTGCTTTGTCCACGCCAGAATTTTATGACAATAGAACTTTGTCACAGGTGCTAACCGAACTCTTGTGACAAAATTGTTTCATCACAAACTTTGGTATATCGGCCCGTGACGATTTTTTTTTTTTGGCCTTAGTGACGGCTGTACCACTATTTATCACTAAAACGCAGGGTTACAGCCCTAAATTAATTCTTATGACACATAGAAAAAATATCATAAATCAATAACGGTTTACAACATTGTCATATAGTTTTTGTTATAGATTAGCAGATTTGTTGTAGTGACTGTTGCAGTGTTGCTGATTATTTTCAGGAATTGATGGGTGTGACAAGCTACCCTTACAAGCTGATCTCATTTTGCTTACCAGCTGCAGTACAACCTGATGGATGCATGTGTTTCTTATGCTTTGGAGTTTCTAGAAATCATATTTTGTATGGGTGTGCAAAAGTCAAATAATCTAATTATCTACCTTGGTAATCATAGTGAATTGTGAGCTTTTGAACAATGTTGTCTACTTATCTTCTAGCTGTGAACCAGTGAAGTTAACAGTACACGTGTACAACTGCTATCGTCAATTTCTTAGTTGTGGCGTGTGAATTGTGATTTGCATTTGTGAAGCCAAACAATCCAATTATTTTGTATGGGTGAAGCAGTACAACAGCTTACAACTGATAGATTTTAAGAATGATGATTGTAGTTTGCAGATTGCTTATAGTTGTGCCTTCTGATTTGTGAATATGTAAGGAATAAAAGCATGCTAGCCGGGTTTCGGGTCCTTGCCAGGGCCGGGGGTGGGGGTGAATTTGCACCCGATTTGATCTTCGGGTCTAGGTCGGGTTTCAAGTTTTGGGTTGGGTGCGTTCTTGCTACACCCGACCTGCCCTGTTGCCACCCTTAGGCACAGCAGTGCCATGTCGGGAAGCCACCAGCTTCTATCTTCAAGTTCAAGGAAATCCGGTTCCACATCTTTGGATTGAGTTGACCCCTATTCCGTTCTTTTTTCTGCATTTTTTTTTGGGGATTTTGTGGTGGTGTATGGTGTTAGGATTAATGGACATGAGAGGTGCAGATTTATATGGGAAACCCTCCAATGCATAGGGAAAAATCACGGGAGACAATCTCAACTATAATGATGGTATAAGGTACATGTACAGAGGGTGGTCCGTATTTATATAAACCCTTTTAGGCACCGTATTAGATTAGGACTAAAATTTGTATTAGAATATGACTAGACTTTATCTGTTTGAGTCATTATCCAGCAAACCTCCCCTTGACTCAAAAGTCCCTATAAATATGCACTTGAAGAAATTGTCTTCGAAACCTGAATGGCTGCTAAACACCACGAATACTAAGTCCAAGCAATGTTTGAACTTAGTATTAGAGAATGACTTGGTAAGTATGTCTGTGGGATTTTCTTCAGTTTGTATCTTCCCAACAATAACTTGCCCTTGAGCGAAAATATCACGAATGAAGTGG
Organism: Phragmites australis; assembly: GCF_958298935.1. Classification (NCBI taxonomy): domain Eukaryota; kingdom Viridiplantae; phylum Streptophyta; class Magnoliopsida; order Poales; family Poaceae; genus Phragmites; species Phragmites australis. The sequence continues at coordinate 1,034,745 of NC_084927.1, forward strand.
TGCTTGGTATCAATGTTCTTGGTCTTGGCGTGGAACATATCATTCTTGTCAAACAAATAGCACTCTGGATATCACAACAAACAGTATTAACATCCTGTGGAATACCAAGTTCAGAAATGAGACCTTGCAACTAAATAGCTTTCTTGACATCTTCGGTAGCTGAAATATATTCTGCTTTAGTAGTACAAAGAGCAGTAATAGACTGAAGTGAAGCTTTTCAACTGACGGCTGAACAACATATAGAGAAGATATATCTGGAAATAGACCTTCTTTTATCAAGATCACTAGCATAATTGGAATCAACAAACCCAATAATATTTTTTTGTCTTCACCATATGCTTATCAAATATCAAGCCAAAATGAGAAGTACTTTTCAGATAATGAAGAATCAACCTAACATCATTCTAATGTTCTTTGCCATGATTATGCATAAATCTGCTAACCACACTAACTGCATGCGCTAAATCTAGTCGTGTGCAAATCATAGGATACACGAGATTTCCAACTGCACTGGCGTAAGGAACACATGAGCTATAGTCTTTGTCTTCTTCATCAATAGGACATTGATTTGAAGATAACTTAAAGTGTGAAGCAAAATGTGTAGAAACAGGCTTGCAATTATTGTGATTATATCTGTCAAGTATCTTCTCAATGTAACTTCTGAATTTTCTTTGCAGGACCAAGATCTTCTCAAGAATTTTCTTTGCAGGACTAAGATCTTTCCTTTCAAATTCATGACTAATTTGTGCCTTTAACTGATCAATCAATGACTTGTCATGAGAAGCGATTAGCATACATCAACATAGAGCCCCAAATAAACAAAAGATCCATTGGAAAATTGCTTCAAGTAAACACAATTATCATAATTGTTGCAAGAATATTGTTGGGCAATCATAAAAGAATCAAACATTTCTATATCATTACCTAGGAGCTTGCCCGGAGAATTCAGAAAAAACCGCCCTCGTGGTCCGACCGGGCTTACCCGCAATCTGACCGCTAGGTGTGCAGCCACGAGAACTTGCCACATGGACTTACCGCGGTCTGACCGCCAGAGCACAGAGGCTCAACTTAAGTGAATCGATCACTCTCTCTTGCTCTCTTTCTCACACTCACTCCCTCACTCTCTTCCCCACTCCACCTTAGAGAGAGAAGGAGAGCTCCACCTCGATGTCCATGACGAATGGAGATCGACGGTAGGAATCTCCCCAAGCTTCCAAAGGAGTTTCCCGAGCTCCTCCCCTCTTCTCCCTTGCCAGAGGCATGCTCATCCAACCTTAAGCCCACACACCACCCCGGAGCCCGATCTTCAAACCAGAGCTTCTCCGGAGTGAATTGATCCTCAGGGAAGCTATCATACACTAAGGTGAGGCATCCTCTACCGTTTTCCCGTTGTTTCCAAGCGTGATTCGACCCTCATGTCATTTAGACCCAAGTTTAACCTAGCCTAGATCCAATCCATGGGGTATTTTGAGTTTAGCTTGGTGTATGTTGTCCAAATCACTTTAGAAGCACTCCACTCGTCCCATACAGCATTTTGGTACCCTTTGTCATCGAAGGTTTTGCCAGAGTCCTCGCCGGCGACCCCGCAAAGGCGATGTTGGCAAGGTCTGGTGGTCTGGCCGCCGATAGGGCCGGTCTGATTGCCAGTTAGGGCCAGCGAATCCGAGTTGAAAACTCTATACAGGGGTCAGACCGCCACTAGGGCCAGCTTGACCGCCATAGAGCGGTCTGACCATCAGCATGCATGTGGTCTAGCCGCCAGAGGCCGAAACTCTCTGCAAATCGGCGGTCTGACTGCCACCTCTACATTGGTCTGATCGCCAGCCATGAAAGGCTATGTGCACTTAGGTTAGTTGTCCGGGGTTTCAAACTTCGAAACCCTAATCACTTAGCGATCTTTTGCAAATGTTTTTGAAGCATGACGCTCTAGTATTGTTCAAGCATGCACCATGTGCACACTTTTCCATCATTTATTATTTATGCAATGCATTCTTATTCCATTTAGAGAGCGTTGCGCCAACGATCCAAGCAAATGAAGGCGACGCCAACCTCCTGGAGTTTTGTGAGTGTTGTGCGGGAAGTATCAGGTAAACTCTAGAGCAGCAAGGCAAGCATATAAGCATATTACACCCTTTGATTGGATTGTGGAGTCTAAATTGATAAGTTATGCTTTATGTAAGTTTGCATGTTCAGTGAGTCAATGTCGGGCGTCTATGGGTAGAACCTATGTTGATGTATTATCTCTACCTTGAGTTGTTGATTATCCATATCCTTGTAGCTTGGATAACATTTTTGATGTCTAACTTAAGAGTCATTCGAAATTCTTAGCAACGCATAGGTCTTGGTAGAAGTCAAGCAATAGTTCATCCGTTGTTCGCGAGCTTAGGGCTTACTTATTGTTCACAAATATTGATTATGATATTGATGGTTGGATGAGTGGTGAGGTTGAGGCGAGATGTGGGCGGTGCTAGGGGTGTCTTCTGCCCTAGAGGAATTCCTCGAGGTAGTTCGGGAGAGGAGCTCGGGAACCATAGACTGCTTGTGTCATTTAAGCATTGTCCGTCGATGCAGTTAGCTCTAGCACTTTCTGTACTAATCACATGCTGATCTAATAGTAAGGTAAGCCGAATATCATATGTCATGCCAACACTTGCTTTGCGGCCCTATGACGTGTAAGAGAAAAAAAAAGAAGCAAGGTGGCAGGGAGCCGGAGGTGTCCAAGACACGCTCGCGGTAACCCCGGTGCCATAGGGGCATTTCAAGTGGGTGGTTCCGGGTATGAAAAAGGTTGACACAGGTACCCCTTGGGTGGGCCTGTGTGGTCATTTAAGCCGTATGATCCTCGTGTCGTATGGGTAAAGTTGTATCCCTGTAGGGTGTAAAAACAATTCAAATTGTTGTACTCTCGGTCATGAGCATACTCCTGTCCATTTGCATCGATCATAGAGTCACAAATACGGCAGGGCGGCCCGAGGGGCGACGGTGTGGTGCAGTGCGGCCAGGTGAGCAGCTGGACGAGCGACGCTGTGAGCAGCGCAACGCAGCGTGGTGGTGGCAGGGCTGCGGCGGTCGCCGACGGTGGTGGCCATAGGCGGCGGCGGTAGTAGTGCTAGGGTTAGGGTTGGGAGGCTCGGGTTTGGATCAGGGCTCGGGTTTGGATCAGGGCTCGGGTTGCTCGATGCCATTTCGGTTGTGTTTTTTTTTCCCCGGGTGTTACAAGCACCCACCTGCCTGTCACCGGCGCCAATGGGATCTTGGTTTCCTCTATAATAGCACATGCCAATCAGCAGGACACTGATTTCTGGACGCCGGATACGGCTCTTGAGAGATTCATCGTGGAGCTGTAGAGGAACATATATGGCGGCTTAGGTTAATCTAATCTAGTTCCGGCCGAGTATTAACCTACTGCATTGATCGATGGAGTGAGACATGAGACATGATCTGGAATAAGGAACGATTCTGGCTGTTCATGCGATGATGAAATAAGTACAGTAGTATTGCAATGTTCTCATATTTATTGACAAAATGACTTGATTATGTGTTAATTGAGAATGAATGAAACAATTGACGTCGTCTGCTACGTGTGTTTCCTTCTCTGTTTTTAAACGCACCACTCTGTATATTGTTGCGCTGTGTTGTTCCATGAACATGAAAATAAGTTCCCGCTACAAAGCGCGGGGTATATATCATCCTGTTACTAGTTGAATTCCCCATTCATTGCTGCGGAATTTGGGAATTTGAGGGGAAATTTCAGATGAATATAATGATGGCCAAACATATAAGTAGAAGTAGGGGTGTTCATGTGCGATTTCCAGCGGTTTTTTATGCAAACCTGACCCAACTCCTAGGGCACGGTTTGACGGTTTGGGTCACACGGGCTGGACGGTTGGACCAGTCGGAGGAAACAAGTGGTGTCCTTGTCTTCAATGGCAGAAGCAAATAACGATGTCGCCACCATTAGCGAACTCAACCTCACCCTCCATGTCCATGCCATACTGTCACCGACTGCCCTGCTCGCTCGCTTGCCACCATTGCAAGTTGAGTTCCCCGCGCATTGCTGCGGAATTTGGGAGTTTGAGGGGAAATTTCAGATGAATGATGGCCAAACATATGAGTAGAGGGAACTAACGTCAAATTGGCTGATTGTATTTGAAAAACACATGTAAAACTTCATCCCAATCTTATTATAAAACTGAAACTAAAGTGTATGTCGAGTAGTTCAGCAGACACCTCCTGCTCGCCTGCGCAGCTATTGACTTTGATTCTTCTACAATGTTCAGCAGGAAACAAATCAGTCAAGAGGAAACATTGATCTGGACCTTTCTTTTTCTTGCCGATGGCTACAGATACCACGGCTCCTTCATGTTTATTGTTTGCAGATTCGGATGTTATATTTGGTTACAAAACCAGTCAAATTTTGACATGTATTGGTGACCTAAAGGAGTAGTTCCTTTAGATTTGGAAGTTCTCTTTGGTCAATTCTCTCTGGTAAACGAAGGACGAAGGATTTCTGTATCAGTCGACGGACACCCGGTCACACCATACACAGGAGGAAGTGCTGCACTGAGAAGACATGTGTGGTGGCGCGGCGCTTCTTGCATTGGCCAACTAACTCGTTTAGCTCTTTTACCAGTGCAGTTGCCCAATGCGACACACACACCGCACATACATATACTAACTTGCTCAGGAGTCAGGACATACGATCGATCGAGGAGAGACCTTAGCTTATTTCTCTCTTGGTCTCGCCGATAGATGATTCGCCATGGAGGGTTCTTCCGTCGCGCTGCTCATCCTCATGCTCGCTCTCGCCGCCAGCAGCCTGGTTGCGCTGCTGCAACAACGCCATCCGAGACCGCGCGCCGACTGGCAATTGATCGTGGTCGCTTTGAAGGGCCACAACAGCGACGAGGCCAGATTGGCCCTGACGACCTACGACGTCTCCCTCGCCGGCTTCGCCAACCGGACCCACCACTGGCACGCCTTCCCGGGCCACGACCACCTCCTCCCCACGTCCACGCCCCTCCCGTTCGGAAACAGTTACCGCGACCTCATCGGCGGCCTCGCGAACCTGCCGGGTTTGCCCCTGGGGCGGGCGCCCACGCTGCAGGCCGTCCGCGCGCTCTCTGCCTACGACCCGGCCACCGCGGACCATGACGACGTCGAGACGCTGAAGCGGGCGCTGGCGACGCTGACGGTGACCACAAGCGAAGCCCAGCGGCTGACGCCGATCAAGGAGACGGTTGGGAAGGGGTGGGAGAGCGGCGAGGCTCGCGTCGCCCCCGAGCACCTGCCGTACATCGAGCACTGGGACACCATGTGCTACGAGCTCATCCGCGCCAACCGGACCGGCGCGTGGGACGGGCCCTTCACCGAGCTGCTGAAGGAGAGCGCCAGTATCCACAGTACGGAGGAAGCGCTCGCCGTGGTTAATGTGATTGTCAATCGAACCATGGCGGATCTGCTCATGGCTCACGCTCGCAGTGCCTGATGTGCATGCATGCTAGAGCTGTTCTGACTGCTGAGAGTAATAAATCAACGTTCTTGTTTGCTAGTAGCGTGTTATCGTTCGTGCGTGCGTGTTTAAGTTCCAAAACCAGTTCAACTGCATATACAAACCAGTTCATATTGAAATTATGGAGGTGGTGATACTAATACAAGGAGTTAATCTTGAAGAAAACAAATATGCTTTCTAAACCTATTTGCTATTGTGACACTCCTTGTATCATCACAAAGTAACTGCTATTTAAAATCATCGGTAAGGTCCTCGAAACAAAACTGTGTCCACTAATTTTTATGGTCATATTTGTAAAACATATTTTAATAAAAATTTAAGACACAACGAGAGCGTACCTTGTGGCGCAATGACTATTGACTATATGGTTTCAAAAGAGAAATGCTTCACATACAACCCATTTGTACAACTCTATTACAATCAGATGCTCTGCCCTTTTTGACTAATAGATGAGCCATCAGCCAAGTGATTTTAGCCATTTGATGTCCTCCTTGTAAAGGACTTGTACAAATGGGTTAGCAGCAATTGTTTCTGTTGGTGAAAGAAAATATCTTCCACAAAGAAGGACGGCGAGAGTCTCTTCTAGAGAGGAGAATTAAGCTTAAAGAAAAAATAGAGAGGAAATAATACCAAATGTCTTGTCAATATTGATAAAAAAATCTCTCCCTTGGTCTGATGACCAAAGGTCTGTACTTATAGTACCGTCAGGGTGCAAGTATACAAGTTTGTCCTTAGTGATACCAGCCATCGCTATACCATATGGATCTAAGGCCGGTTGAATCACACAGTCTGAGTCTAGATAGAATACTTTTACCTTTACTTAGAAGATATTATCTACTATGACAAATACAATGGTGTAAGTGGTCCTAAGGGCGATGTACTAGGCTGACCACCTATTATGGCGCTGGACTGTCTAGGGTGTCAGACCGACCACCACTTGGATTAGGATGTCAGGATGGCCTTCACTTGCATGGGTATTAAATGTCAGTCACTTCCTTGCAGGTGGAGAATGTTTGGCGAGCCCCCTATGGCTGATCTTTTGGCAAGACCTGATGGCTTACCCTCTGGGCTCCGGGGAGGCTGTCCTGTCCTTCGGAGGAAAGGGGCTCCGGAGAGCCCCGGAGCCTGGAGACCTGAAGGGTCTTCGAAGATCTGTGATCCATAGGCGTAGGCTTGCAGGACCAAGGGTGTCGAGGGTCCTTAATGACGACGCCAACAGTAGCCCCTCGCGAGGGAGGCCAGCGGAGCGGCCGGCCCTGCAGTTTTCGGAGCAGGGCCTCCGGCGGTCCCTAGCTCCATGGCTGACGGCCTACGGGTCTTCGTTTGGCTCAAGTTGTTTTGGAAAGTCCAGACCAATTGATTTGAACTAACAGTTTGGTAACACCTGTGAGGGGGCATTCAATGCGTCCTACGATTAGTGGCATGGTCATGCCTTATTGAGCAGTAGTGGGACACGTGGTGCCTCGTTGTTGGAGGGTCGTGGGGGCCGGTTTCGCTCCCCAACGATCGTGGCCTTGTGGATGAAAGGAGTGGGTGTGTGCGCGTGTTCCTAGGAGGAAATAACTTCCCCCTTAGTTTATAAGGTGGGGGTCCCGGCCGCTGGAGGCCCTATCTGACGCCTCTGCTTCACCTGCATCTGCTTTAGCCCACATGTGCGGTAGGCCATAGCACTCCCATCTTCCAAGCACTTCTTGTCGCCTTCCAGGGACCATCATGGTTAGCTCCGGCGCTAAAGGCGGGGCCATCGATGTGCGCGGGATGGCGGATGTTCAAGCGACGGCGATTCCCCCATAGCTGCCCAGGTCGCCGCCAGGTGTGGAGCTCCGCCGCGCCAGCAGGAAGTATCCCTGGCAGAATTTATGAAAGAGGAGAGAAAAATGGAGCTTTGAAGCAAATGCTAGATAGCTTCTCTCTCGTCTCTCTACAGGATAGCGAGCCGGATAGCTTTTCTGCTGGAGATGCTCTTAGGTTAAGTAGAGTAACACGAGGTGCCAAATATGACACTATAGACCAAATTAACAGAACTAATTTGATTAATTAGCTTTATCACTTAGGTTAATGTATGGGGCGCAATTAGTTGTTTATCGTACATACATCTAAGTAGTTATTCTTTACATTTACGTTTTTTTAGCAGATACGCTATAACTATCCATATTTACTATGGAGTACGTCCCACTATTTTGCATGGGAGGCTCATATCAATTCAGAATTATCAGCACATAGAGAGTATGGTTGAGCTACCTATTGATCTAGATGGCCTAAAATCACATATTATGAGCTTTTTATGTGTGAACCAACAGTCCTATAATGTTATCCTAGAGGGTGTGCGACCACGGCTTGTGCCAAACATCGCGGTCATTGTCCATACGTTGTTCGAGTTGATAAGTAACAACGCATGGCTTTGTACTCACACAAGGCATTGGAGGAGAACTTTGAAATGGGGGTCTGTGTAAACATAGTATCACGACTGGTGCAAGGTGAAGCGGTGACTAGCGTGGAAGAATCAGGCCATCATGTGATGCATGATGAGGAGGGATGGCATGTTGGGGAGGACAGTTTCGGTACAGAGGGACCAGGAGTGGACCCTACTGAGAAAGATGTAGGATGCATGGATGATGAAGCCGGTGGTAGCGGGGATGAATAAGCTGCTAACAACGATGACTCGGTGCTGGCAATCCAGTACTTTCATGGTGCTGGGCTGCTAGATTGTACCATCGTTGTGTATAATACCTTATCTCACTGGGGATACCAGAATAGCGACATCCAGGTGGGACAACGGTTTCGAAAGAGGAAGGAGGTCATCCACTTTATTAGCAACTATGCTGTAATCACAAGAAGGGACCACAAGTGCGCCTGGTCTAACCCTACGAAGTATGAGGTTATGTGTATCAAGCACCTGAATTGTCCTTACTTCGTACGAGCACATAAGCCAAAATATGAAAACCATTTTGTGCTGAGTAGACGCACCCCACATACATGCAACAAAGATGCTATTAGGAATGTGAGCCACGCCATTGATGCGAGGTTCATAGCCCAACTCCTCATCACCCTTGTTGGCATGAACATATGTCTGTCGCCAAAATCCATTATAAATGAGGTGCAGACTAAGACGGGTATGCTGATCAATTACCACACCACCTGGCGAGCGAAGCAGAAGGTGTTGAAGATATTGTTTGGATGTTTTGAAGAGTCTTACAACTATGCCCTGAGGTTGCTGTAGAAGATTGCCATAACGAATCCAGGGACTCAGTGGGCCATAGTGGATGAGCCGATCAAACTAGAGGATGTGTCATACAGCAGCACTGACCGATACCTCGTTAGTTTTTTCTGGTATTTTGCACAATGCATTGAAGATTTCAGATATTGCAAGCCGGTTGTATGTGTGGATATTACATTTCTTAGCGGCAAGTCGGAATCGGAGTCTAAACGGATAAGATATGGGCTCTAGAAAATTAATCTTGGATTAATTTGGGAAAAGAAATATTTTGTGAGTATTCCTTGAATTTCGGAAAAAATGAAATTTACTGCACAATGGGCCCCACTGAAAAGTCAATGGTCAAGATTGGATTTGGAGTTGGGTCGGACTGGTTCTGGGCCGGACTGGGTCAAGGCTGGGCTCGGGTCGGACTAATCTGAGCTCGGGTTCAAAAAGGCTAACCGGGCTGAGAATTTTTGTGGTCCTCTTAATGATTTCGGCCCCAATTCAAAAGCTAATGGAAATTAGCCAGAGCTAAATGGGCCGCTCACAAAACTAAGCTCACAGCCGACTTTCCTATTGGACTGAACAAGTGTGTTTGTATTAGGCCGGAGTCACTGTTGGCTGCTACGCTCTTGGGCACAGGCTGGACTTCTACGAGTTTTTTTTTTATTTTTCGAGTTTAAATTTAAATAAATAGATTCCCGGCGAAAAGATTTGCAAAAGTAGGCACCCACCGCCCTCTCAGAGGGCTGCAGCCCTCTCAGAGGGTGGGTACGGGTGCTAACCGCCCCCTGAGAGGGCGGTAGGCCTAACCGCCCCCTCAGAGGGCGGCAAGAGGGGCTAACCGCCCTCTCAGGGGGCGGTTAGGCCCTGGGGGGCGGTTAGCCCCTAACAGGGCGGTTAGGGGCTTTTTTCATGTAAAATTAATTTTTTTCCATTTTATCCTATAAAAATGTATTATTTTTTAATTGAAGGAAAAAAAGAAGGGGTGTAAGGAAATTAAGAAATTAAATTTGGAGTAGGTTATGTAATAACGGGAGGAAAAAAATCAGTAATTAGTAGTTGCAGCATTTTACGTGGGTATGGGGTGCGAACGAGGACAAACATAGTATTGAACACATGATGAAAATATTACAATACACTGTAACCGCGACGACACGATGAGGAAACAAAGGTGGCATGTACGGTTCGCACTAAGACCTTATTAGTGCGCTGATCCTAATCATAACATACCTTAGGGAAGGAAAGTATGTCAGGTTACATTAGGTACTCTCTACTGCGTGCATCTAGGATACTTTTCCTTTCGGAGGGCATCGGGACCTGCCGCCTTAGCACGGCGGGCTCTCTCCCGCTTCCTTTCCCTCTCAGCCTCTTGAGCCTGAGCCACGGTACGGTCGTGCGCCGCCTTCCTCATGCGCTCTTCTTCCTCCCGCTTGAGACGAAGTTCCTCTTGCTGTTGCTCATACTCCCGACGTGCGTATGCTTCCCTTCTCCACCTCATGTTCATGTCGACCCACAGCTTCTGTGAGTCATTTTGCTCATTGTCGAGCCACTGAATAAAATCACAGAGCGGTGGAGGGGACTGAACAAATGGAACAAGATGAGCGGTTAGTAAAAGAGGGTGCGTAATCGGAAGAGATGAGGCGGACATCTGTTACCGTACTGGTCGATAACCAGTTGTTGCATTGCGAGGCTTGTCATACTCGTAGTTGGCACACATGAAGAAGCGTAGTCCATAGGTGTATGAGATGTCCTACGACTCGCGGAGCTTACAAAGGTCACCACAGAAGCACATTGGTGGTTCGAGACCTTCAGGTACGGTAGTCCCCCAATGTTTCTTTGGTGGGCTCGATGGAGCTGAGGAAGACATTGCACTTGAGATATTTAAGAAATGAGCGATGCTTCTCCATAAGAAGGTTTGGCTACTTATAGTTGGGGGAGGCAGGAGCATTGGATTCGCTCTTAAAGAAAGGAATTAGGGCATGGGCGTAGCTGGTGGGAGAAGCATCGGATTCCATCTTGAAGAATAGGACAGTTTTGTCGTTGCCCATGGTCAGAGATTCCACGTTTATTGGTACCCGTGTTGCCATTTACTGATTTGAAAAAGCTGGGTAGTGTTGTCACATCTTGTTTAAAGCCTGCGGCAGGAGGCATGTGTTGTCAAGTCATGGTTAAAGTTTAGTGGTGTGGTCACTTGTTCGTTGAACGTGTCTGAATATGAAATGCATTTACGAAATGCTAAGTCGACCATACAAAGTGAACGTGTCTTAATACATATGAGCACATCACGAAGCGAATACGCATATGTTAGTTACAAAAAATATAAAATGCTACTCATGCCTCCCTCGTTGCCGTCGTCCGTGCGCCCCATCGTGGTCCCGATGCCGCTGGTTAACCCTCACGTGACCCCTGGAGTAGGTGAGGGGGTCAGGTGGGCCGACATGTCTGCTAGGCCTAGTAGGGACCACCGGTGTCGAGGGCTCGTCATGCGTGGGCTGGGTCCGAAGCGGTGCACTGGAAACCTGGGACCGCTGAAGGACGTCGTAGTCAGGTGTGCCCCCGAAGAAGTCACGGACGATGTCGTATGCGGTGTCGGGGCCAGCCTCATCCTCCTGACTAGGGTAGGAGGACTGTGAAGGCTCGGCAGGCGTCCATGTGTACTGGCTGGAGGGGCCTGTGAACAAATAATCACGTTAGATACGAACAATATGGTATTGAAAGTAGTAGTAAAAAATGTATAATTGTACCTGCGTGGTACGACGGTGCAGCAGAAGAAGGCCACGCTGACGTGCCGTAGTACGTTGCGGGGGGGGGGGGTAGGGTGTGGGGCCGCCGAAGATGGACCGGCCTCGTCACCGAAGTAATCTGAGCACAGTTGTAACTTATTTTGCTGAAAGTACTAGAAATTAGGAAAAAGGGTTCCCGGAGTACCTGACTGTGGACGTACAGGGCTCAATCTGCGAGGCTGCGTCGACACTTGTGCAGACGGACCTAATGAATGTTTAATAACAATAAGTAAAGGATATTGATCAATAATTTTCAAAAGTATAATTCGTACCATGTTGCTCGGACCCTCCAAGACGTGATAGAAGGGGTCGTGTGGGTGCCGACACTGAAGAACGTCGGTGCACGTCTGACGGCCGAGACGACTCGGCGTGTGCACCACTCGTCCTGGGAGGCGGCCCTGCTACATCTGTGGTAGATCGGCAGGAGGTGAGTTTCAGGGCGCGCGTCTTCTTGTCGAAAACCCGTCTAATGAAGCTCGCAACATCCGACGCACTTAGGTGATGCCCTTGCCGGACGCGGTCCATGGCAGCAGCTGCATCCCTATTTACATCATAAACGATATCTGTCTGCGGATACGAACAATAGTGAACAATTAAAGTATACGGTTATGTTCATTCAATATGTAGTACGGACTTCAAAAAATGACTTACTGCTAAAGCGGCGTCCTCGTCCCAATGCACCGGGTATGTCTCCGTTGTCGATGCGACGTGGCCCCGGACATCATCAGGGGTGTAGGTGACACGAGTCCACGTACGAGGTACGTACCACCGTAGGTACTCCCTAAAGTTTCCCTCGGTGTGGGGACGCGCCTCATCAACGACGTCCTGTAGCGCTTGGGCCCATGTTGCCACGTAAGGGGCCAAGCGGTCCGCCCAGAGGTGGCTAGCTGGCTGGCCTTTCCGCGTGTACCTGCATTGAAACCACGGTAAATGTAAGGCAAACTGAAACGAAGGTTGCTCAAACTAAAATTTATCAAATGTACCTGTGGACGTGCAAGGGGACTGTACGGATGGGGACGAGCGGGAATGCTTGGTGACGGCCAAACTGCCGCATGACGTGCTGCGGTGAGTACTCTTCGATGTAGATGTCGAAGACAAGGGGCGCCTTGGTGAGCTAGTACTCCTCGTCACGGGTGCACAAGGGTGACAATCCCGACCCTGCACGTGTATGAACGGCCCGAACGTTGTATGGCTCTCATACCACATCGTTAGGACGTAGCCTGTCAAACTGGGTACGAAAATGCTCGTACGCACTGCGAGGCTGCTCGTGGGCCCAGTGTGGCTGAGTGACCCAGTTATAAACCTCTGCAAGGTTTGTAGTCATTACTCCATACCTGGCACCACCACTGTCGTACAGCAGAGCCCATTTTTCATTGGGCTCATTGCGTATCCACTGTGAAAAGCTCCTAACAGATGAGCCAGATCTCCGTACAATCTGCGGAGTATCGGTTGGGAGCCGACCGAGAGCTATTGGTTCCTCACGGCTAGGTGCGGCCTCCACAGTTTGTTTAAGAGTCAGTTCATTAAGTCTTGCCCATAATGCATTGAACTTACGTTGTTGGTTCTGACTGCACAACTTCTTGAAGAGCTTCATTAACTCTTTGTTTTTAAACTGTCTGTAGAAGTTCGCATCCATATGGCGCATGCACCACCTGCTTTTGAGATCTGGCCACTGTACTGGTACACCCTGTCGCACGCTACCGTGTTGCATATCCAGCAAAGCCTGCAACAATCCTGCATGTCTATCATGAATGAGACACACATCTGGTTGGTCAAGAACAATTGCATGCTTCACCCGCTCTAGGAACCAATACCAGCTGTCCCCATTCTCACTCTCCACGAACGCAAACCCTAGTGGCTGCACTTGGTTGTTACCGTCGACCCCTATTGCAGACAATATCTGCCCTTTGTACTTCCCAGTTAGGAATGTTCCATCTAGGCATATGATGGGTCGGCAATATCTAAATGCTTTGATAGTTGCACCGAATGCAAAGAAAGCATGCTGCAACACTCTTTTTCCGTTGTACTCCACATCAGTAGAGGGGTAATGCTTGATATCATAGTAGCTGCCTGGATTTCTTGCATAAATTGTGGCTAATTGACGAGGTAGATTGTGATACAAATCTTCATATGTACCGAACCTAATCTCAATAGCCTTTTGTTTCGCCCTCCATGCCTTCGCATAATTTATTGTGTACTGGAACCTTTGCTCAATAGCACGGATTATTGATCGTGGCTCATACGTTAGGTTGTCCACAATCTCTCCGTACATAACATTTGCAATGAAAGCAGAAGACAGGTTCCGATGGGCGAACTTTATTTCCTCAATATGACAATTATGTTCCTTAACTATTGAGCATTGTCAGTAGTCTGCCCATTTCCCTCTAAATGCGTGCACCCGCCAAGGGCACTCAGGAACCAAGCACTTCACATCGTACTCTCTTTTACTTGATTTAACAACCTTGAATTGCCTACGAAGAGACAACGACCAGAATTTCACAGCATCAATAACTGCCTCTTTTGTAGGGTACATAGCACCCTGTGACATCTCATTCTCATGGTATGGCCACGGTGTCTGGTCAGCCTCGCTAACCACCAACTTCGAAAATTCTTGATCCCACCACTCCGCAGGAACTGCAGCATTACCCTCCTCATCAGAAGAATCCCCATCGGCAAGGCCTTCCTCCAACTCTTCATCCTCCAAATCCATATCTTCAATGATGCTAGGGATGTGCTCCCCTTCATCAGCTACACCCATCGGCTCCAGGTCTGGAACATCACCAACCTCCTCTCTGGACCCTACATTAGCCGCCTCTGACTCATCTTCCACTGCCTCACTTGGTCCTGCTACTGCTTCTTCAGAGTTCACCTCATTTTGATCTTTCAGGTACACCGCAGCTAATAAAATAAGCGGCATGCCACGTTCACAGCATATAGTTACATACTGCCTCCAAGTTGATGTGGCTTCGATGGGAACAAGCTCACCAAAGTATCCATGACTAGCACGGCTCAGAACACCTTTCAACTTCAGCTCATATTGCTACGGATCCAGTTGGAAAAACCGCATGAGCCATTTGCACACCCCCACAATAGTCCTCTCATTAGCCTTACTAAGCCCCTTCATAACATAGTTTTTAAATACTACCCTAGGTTCGCAAATTATCATCTACTGTTGACTCATACGTCTGCATGTACAAGTAATATACTATAAACTATATACTACAAATAACATACTAAAAATAATATACTACAAATAATATACTACAGGTAACGAATTGAAAATAATGTACTAAAAATAATATTCTATATTCAACTATTATCGTGCAATTTTCTAACTAAATTTTACAATTTTCTAAACCCTAAATCTAACTATCTAAAATCTATGTCATATACTACTACTGCACTAATTAACAATAATAAAAAGGATAAAAAGATTGACCTGAAATTTTTTTCCAAATCCGCAGCCCAAATACAGCAGGACTTCGCCGATCTCTCTTCCTCCCCTCTCCTCTCCTCTCTTCTCCCCTCTCTTCTCAACTTTTCTTTTTTTCCGAATTTTCTGGTTTTTTCTCTAATTTTCGGGGTTTTTATAGACTCTGGGCGTAGGGGGCCGGCGCGGGGCGGCGGGCGGGAGGAGCCCTTGCCGCCCTCTCAGGGGGCGGTAAGGAACCCTACTCGCCCCCTGCGGGGGTGGTAAGCTGTGGGGCCCGGGCGATTAGCACCCGTACCCGCTCTCTGAGAGGGCTGCAGCTCTCTGAGAGGACGGTGGGCGCCTACTTTTACAAATCTTTTCACCGGAAATCTATTTATTTAAATTTAAACTCGAAAAAATATATAAATAAAAAAAACTCGGACTTCTACTGAGCTCTTTGTTACTTGGACGGCCCTGACGTTTGTGGCAACTCGCATGTGAACGTCAGGGCTGTGGTCGGCATGGTCACAGACGGGGGCGTCCATGGCGCTGACAGAGACCAGAGCGACGTCCCTCGGTGCACTCGTGGCTCTGCTGGTCTAGAGAGCAAACGAAGAGGAGCATGGCTTAGAACGCAGAGTTCGGTCTCCCTCAGATCCCAGGCCTACGGTGCCCTTCGAGAAAAAGGGGCGTCACAGGCAGCTTCGCGAGGAGGGAAGGCACGCTGCTGAGTGTCGCGCCAGTGAAGTCATGCCCATCAGAGCGGCGGCGCGGTCAGGGAAGGCGAGCGGATTGTTCGCTTGGGGAGAGTGACGGCCGAGCAGTGGAATGGGTTGAGGAGGAGATGGGGGTCTCGTTTTACTACCAAGAGGGCGAGTTATGGTTTCCTTTGTGCGAGTTTTGAGCACGCGGCGGCGGCTTCGACTGAGTTCTGAATGGCTGCTGTTCTGTTCGGTTTGGGAAGAAGAAGATACGGGAAAAGGTCGGAGGTACATGGCCTGAGCTTGGCGGCATGCGGCATGCGCAATTCAAGGGCGAGCTGGCGCTGCTGTTGATCGACTTGGAGCAAGTACCGAGGTGCTCCCGATTTGGGTCGGGATGAGAGGAAAAGGGCAGGAGGTGGAAGGGATAAGCCCGACGCATGGGGCCGACGTGTCAGTGGGCCGAGGCGCTCGGAAGCGGGCCGACAGTTTTTGGGCCGGTGCAGGGTAGGCTGATCGAGCCGAGAAGGGAGAAGGCAGGCTGGGCGGCCGGTTTGCGCAGGAGAGAAGAAGAACGAGCTGGGCGAGAGAGAGAGAGGAAAATCGGCCCAAAAAAGAAAGGGAGTTGATTTCAGAAACGTACTATATCGGGAATTTGGATTAGGTTCAAACTGAATCGACGCACGTCAGATTAACCTAAGCGAACTGCAACTAAAAGTTCAAAATTTAGTGATTTTTGCTACCTTAGAAAAAGGCGAAACACTAGGTGTTACAGGCCTCCTCTCTAGAAGCATGTCTCGTGTCACTGCCGATTTGTGGAATCAACTGACAATGATAAAAGTGTATATCACTACAGGTTAGTGGAAGCAACCGGCAGTGATACACTCCTTATCATTGTCAGTTGATACCACGAGTCGCCAGTGATGTATTAATACCTGTTCGTGGAACTAATCGGCAGTATTAAAAGGTATCACTGCTGATTCTCACAGCCTTATTAATTTTATTGGTCGGTTGTGGTTATGAACCGACAATAATACCTTACCACTGGTGATGCTAGCCAAACCGGCACTGATAGCCAATCATCAATTAGGGTTTCTATAGTAGTGAGTGCCAGTGCTGTCTCATTGTATCGCCACCATGGATTCTGCTGCCTTGGCTTCCCTAAACTCCCAGCAACTGCCCATCTCCCTCACAATAGGACCCCGCTCCCCTCTTTTAATCCTAACCCTAACTGTCAATTGCCAGATACAGAGACCACTTTTTAGCATTTTTATATTTAGGCATTTCTTTTCCATTTTCGGCGTGTGTTTACTCATTTGAGAAATTTCTGTTAATAAGAAGTTTGTGGCTAGATGTCGAGCCAGCTTGGTTCGGTCCAGCTCGTCAATGTAGCGAACTGGCTCAACTCAGCTCATCAAGGAAACGAGCAAAAAAGCTAGCTCGTCTCGGCTCGGCTCGATAAGAGCTTGAGCTAGCTTGTTAGGCTTGCGAGCCAGCCACAACTGAAAACAGCATAAACACATGTTCTAAATAGCTGAGACATCCCAATTCAAAATAGCTCATACATGAACTAAAAGCTCAACAAAATAGCCAACAATATAGTTCAAACATGAAAGAGGTTCTACATAGATAAGTATTAGCGCATTACATAAAGTTCCAACTTCTGAATACAAGAATTACATATCCATAGGGCATAGTACATTGAGTTTTCCATAATATGAAATCTGTCAAAGTACCAAACAAATAATTAAGTGCTTCTGCAACTTCTAATTGTCCATCCACCATCGCACCTTTGAGTCAAATACCAAGTGCACCTACAATAAATAACGGAAGTAGAAGTAGTACAAAAATATGTCAGTATGTCAGAACTCAAGACTGCGAATTCATTGTTGCAGTGGGAAATATCGATGGGAAAGAAGTACTAAACAGATTCATCTATAACAGGGCTATAAGGGAAAATATGTGCAACCTGATACATCTACTTGGCTATGAAACCATAGATGCAGCAACAGCGAGTGGTGAATAGGCACAGTTGGTGCACCCATAGCCTGTGGGTGGGAGCTGAGTCGAGTCAAGTGGGGAAGAGAAGCGCAAGGGCGTGGCATTTCACCACCATGTGGCTTGGCTTCCTTCTAGGTGTAGGAGGTGCGTGACAGTAAGAAGGCGAAACCCTAGTCACCCCCTTTCTCTCCTCCATGAAAACGAACGAGCGCTAGGACATGGGAACGGGAGCGTCAGGTGTGAGTGAGATAAACGGGAGGCGTCTGGTAAGCTTTCGCTCCTCCTAGACCCATGTTGGGCCTTCTATGGCTCATCAGGCTCGCGAGCTAGCTCGAGCCAACTTGTTAACTAAATAAGCTAAAATATGAGCTTGGCTCGCTATAAAATACACCGAGCCGAGCCGAGCCAAAAATAAGTTGAGCCAGCTCGCGAGCTTCGAGCTTTTCGTCCAAC
This sequence comes from Phragmites australis, assembly GCF_958298935.1. Lineage (NCBI taxonomy): Eukaryota > Viridiplantae > Streptophyta > Magnoliopsida > Poales > Poaceae > Phragmites > Phragmites australis. Next base: position 1,052,809 of record NC_084927.1, read on the forward strand.
CCTAGCTACAATAATACCAAAATGAACATAGTATCAATATCACCCAGTTGAAGTAGGACATCAGCAACAGGTCCATTGCTTTAAACAGCCACATGAAGTTCTAAATTAGGGAAAAGTCCAATGACACCCTCCAACTATCACAAAAGTCTGATTTTTAATCATAAACTACAAAAGCAGACATCATACAACCCCCAAGTGACGAAACCAGATAAAATACCCCATGCATCCAAACCACCCCGGTTTTTGCTAACATGGTGGCGATTTTTTGCTGACATGGAGGTAGTTTCACACATTTGGCAGACCAGTCAGAAGAAAAAATTAGAAAAAATAAAAAAAGGAAAAATAAAAATTTTCAAAAATTTTCAAAAAATCAGAAAAATCAGGAAAAATAAAAAAAAATTCGTTTTTGGTTTTTAAACTGTCACAAAAGTCTAACTATCAAGCGACCAAATTTAGCTATTGTTACGATTGATATCGGAGTTTATCGGGGTTAGAGTTTCGAGAACATGAGGTTAGGGCTCAATCCCTAACATCCCTCTAAGTAGGGATGAAAACGGACGGGAACGGTCGGGAAAACTCTCTAACCGTTTTCACTTTCATATTTTCTCTGCCGGACGAAAAAGAAAACGGGATAAGCGGGAACGGGAAAAAACAAAAACGGTCGGACATAATCGGAGGGTCGAAAATGAACCAATCCGATCGGAAAAATACCGGTATCGGTCGGGATTCAAAAACACAAAATAGAAACACCGACCTACAGAACCATCAAGATATGTCAACATGTATAAGTTTAACATTATCTTCAAATAACACTGAATTAATAAGTTTAATGAACCAATCCAATCAGGAAGTCTTATTAAAGTAAAAAAATGTCATATACTTTTTCGATTCACATGACATATCATTTTTTATCAATATTTCACTCAAACAATACAAGATACGAAGATACAACAATATAAGCTTTAGGACCGAGCAGTAGCTCGGTTGATTCGCTCTCAGTGGCAGACTGACAGGGACGGTCAGTCGTGGGTTCGATCCCTAGGATCGACCCTCGAGCCTCATTGGGGGTTTCTCCTTAGTAGTTAGGGGTATGCACACACATGCCCGTTTAGCTAGAATATATCTGTAACGTGTATGCTTAGGACATGCACGTGTGTGCGCGCGTTAGGCGTAAGTGTGATGTAAGTGGGCTATGTATGTCATGTTTTGTACCCCTCTAAAAAAGAACCACATAAACGTTAACTCGATACTCGAGCATATAATAAACATAAGTGATAAGTCTCAACCAAAGACATAAGTAAGCGTAGGGGTGAAAACGGACGGAAACGGTCAAAAAAATCCCCTACCGTTTTCACTTTCATATTTTCTCAGTCGGACGAAAACGAAAACGAGATAGACGGGAACGGGAAAAAACGAAAACGAACTGAAAAAAACGGGATACGGCACCGGGACGGAACGGGTTTTTCCCGTTCCATTTTCATCCCTACCTCTAAGCCAATCCTCCAAATTCAACACGGTACAAGCTTCAGCGTTGACAATACCAAAATGCCGAGGAGGATGGCCATAAAGAACTTCGAATCGACTGTACCCAAGAGAAGAGTGATAAGATGTATTATACCAAAACTCCGCGAGTGGCATTTATTTGCTCTATTATCTCGGACATGAATGAACAGTATAATGGAGAAATATTTCCAAACACTGATTGAGGTGTTCCATTTGACAATCGGTATGGGGATGGTAAGAGCTCATAAGCAGCTGAGTATCCTTTTCTAATTTTTTTTCCTGATTTTTCTTGATTTTTTTCATTTTCCTAATTTATTTCTTTTTTTATTTACTGACTGGTCTGCCACGTGTGTGAAACCGCCTCCACGTTAGCAAAAAATCGCCACCATATCAGCAAAAACCAGGGTGGTTTAGGTGCAGGGGGTATTTTGTCCGGTTTCGTCACTTAGGGGTTGTAGGGTGTTTAGTTTTGTAGTTTGAAGTTGAAAATCAGATTTTTTGATAGTTAGAGAGCGTAAATAAGACTTTTCCCTCTAAATTACTTGTGGCACAAACAACACTACCAAAATGAACAAAATATCAACCCAATTTAAGTAGAAACAGCACAACAGATCCATGCACTTGGCTGAACATATGTGCGACTAAAAAAAGGAAAACGCTCGAGCACAAAAGAATTTTTTCGATTAACTTGAGAATTTAAGTATAGATAGATAGATGCGGCTGGCAATTAGTATACGGCTAGATCCACTTATACCCATTAAAAGTTGGACCAGAAATTTATATTATTCGCGATCCAGTTAGGGCCTGTTTGGGCTGAGGTTTTTCCGAAAGTTGCTGTTAAAAAGTTGTTTTTAATTAGTTTTTGATACGGATAAAATATATAATATATGTAATACCTCTCAAAACACTATTCCTCAGAAACTTCAAAAGCTCTTTCAGACTAGCTTCTGGCTTCTAATAATAATGACAATTTTTTCCAACTTTTGTATCAAGAAGTCATTTTCAAAAATGAACTATTTAATTCAACTTTCTACTCTGAGTAGAAAAAAATAACAGAAACTGAACCAAACATGATCTTTAGACTCGTCGGATTTGGGGATCAAAACTAATATTTGCGATCCAAGTAGACCGTCATATTCCGGATCACAAGTAATATCTACGCTCCAATTAGGCCTATCAAAATTTGGGCCACACGAAAAAAGGAAAAAGTTCATTTTGCCCGGCCCGTTTTGCAGACAGAAAGCCAGGACGGCCAGCGATTAGCTAGCACAAGCAGAGTTCCCTCAAAAAAAAAAAAAAAAAAAAGCAAACAGAGCAGAGAGGTTGCAGGCGCCATGGAGATGCAGGTAGATAACACAAAACTATCTGATAACAAAGTAATAGTAACTTAGTACGTAGATGTGCAATGAAATAACAAGAAAACAGTCAAACAAATATATCTTTTTCAGTATTTTGGCTTTTCCTTACGAAACAGAGATCTTGTGTCCAGTGCGATAATAACAAAGGCATTCCATATTAATTGGTAGAGTTATATATATGCACTGGCACTACATAACAGAGAGAAAAAAACGAAACTAGTTTTGCATGCAGCTACTTAGGACTTAGAACAACTCATTTATAACAGAAGTATACGTGAATTTACGTACCAATCTTGGCGATCAACTCCTTTATAACAGAAGGGCAGCTTCTATTCAGGTACTCGATGCCGTCGCTTGCAAGGACAGCCGTCAGGTTTACTGGAGAGCTGAGAAAGTTGAAGCATGCCTTCTTCAGCCCGTGGCAGTGATGCTGCTCAGCTAACGCCAAGATAGTCGCCAGAGTGCTGGCTTCTATGCACTTGCATAGTTTGTGTTCGCAAATCAGCTTTAGCCTCTCCAAGTTGTACCTGCATGCAGCAACAAGCAGATGTTGGGACATGGCAGCTTCGTCCTCTTTGTTCATCTCTGGCAATGAGTCGGTGTAGATGAAGCAGAACAGCGCCTTGAAAACAGGCGCCTCCATGTACTCAATGCGGACGGCACCTGCGGCACAACTCTCCTTCATTGCGCCAAAGAGCTTGCTGAAGACTGGCGACCGGGCCCCGAGCACGCACCGGTGCGCCGTGAATGTCTCGCCGCCGACCTCGAACACCACATCAGCGTCCTTGTTGGTCTGGAGGAGGTCGCCGAGGTGTTGGTGCAAGTCGGACGGGGGCACGGAGACGAAGGTCGGGACGGTGGCGGCCTCAGCCATCGGTATCTCCTCTGTGTGGATCTTGTTGATGATGGTGACGTCGCAGCGGACCATGAAAGAATCATCCTTGAGATGCTTCGATTTCTCCAAAGCTTCCCTTTTGATGAACGTTTTCTGCCCCCAACCATGGTGACTCTTGAAGTCGTGTATGTCTTCTGATGTTAACGACAGGGTTTGCTCCTCCACGTCATCGACGAAACTGAACTTGTGTTGCGCCTTCACTGCCTTGGTGACACTTTCATTAAGAATAAGAAAAACTGATATGTAATCTGCAGACTCCGAGTCGTAGCCATTGGGATAATAACGGATGCACCAGCAATGACCGCCCATAGTGAAAGGGTGGGACTTGATAAACTCTCCGGTAGGGGTCCCCTTGGTGCGGGAGTAGCCGTCGATCTTGAGAATGTGGCATCCGATCATGGCGTCTGCAATGATGACGGAGGCGGACCGCTCTAGCTTGCCGCCGACAGCAGTGGACGACATGGCACACACACTCTCTCTCTCTCGGGCGCGCGCTACCCTCAGCTCGCTGGCTCCCTTCGCACTCTGCTTCTGATGGGCTTGGTAGCCAATGGTCACTTATATACGCAAAGAACTTGTGCGATAAATTGGTCGGGACTCTTTCCTGGACATTATATTTCAGTTTCTTTTTGCTATCGTGGGTCAAACTTGTCACGGCATTTTTCATCTCTCATCGAAGCTACTAGAACACCGATTTTACAGTCGATCTGAAGCCCCATTCAAATACTGTAGCATTAATTATTTGGCATATATATAGTCATAGACTCAACTTTGCCTTCTTAATTACTTTATGTTCTTTATTGTACGCTTTATCTTCTTTGGCCGGTTCCTTTCTTCCTTCGGAGCCGAGTGATTGATTCTTCCTTCGGTGAGTCCTTTCCTTGTTTGATATGATTGGAAAAAAAAAAATCCTCTGGAGGCGTGCTGCAACCAGGGTTCAAAAACCGTCGGTAACCGCCCAAAAATCGCGGTTACCGACCTTCTCGGTCCGGTCCGATTTCAGAAACCGAACGGTAACCGAAATTTGAATTCAAAAAATTCGAAAAAATAAAAAATTCAAAAAAAATCTTAAAAAAACTAGACACAATTCTAAGACCTTCTGTGAAAACATTTTTCAAAAATAATGTCGTTTCATCATATTATATAGGGAGAAAGTTTGAAAAAAAAAATGAAAAAATTGAAGCGTGCGGCTCAGTTATTAACTCACGTTAAGTAAAAGTGTAACATGCAAACACATATTTTTCTTGTATAAAACGTATTTTAAGAGAATCTTTAAAATTGATTTCACTTTATTTAGAGTTTTATTAAATTCTCTATGATTTTTACAAAGTTCACAAGCATAAAGTGAATATGTCAGCACTGTAATTAACTTTTTCATGTCTACTATTATTTTTTCTACGTAAATCATAGTATAAATAAGCTAATGAAAGTGGTTTCACTAATTTTTGAGGTGTGATGGGTCAGTTATGAATTAATCTAGTCGCAACACATTTACACAATCATGCATGTTACAATAACTAATTCATGAGTTCATGTATTTTTAAAAGATATAGGATCATGTAAGAAGACTAACAAAATTAGTTTCATGATTTTTGGATTAGCAAAGAGTAAACTATGCATTTAACTTGGTTTAACAAATAAAATTTCTCACAGAAAACTTTGAACTTTTTTATGAGTATAAATACTTTTATCATGTAGATCATGTTACAAGGAAGCCAACAAAATTTGTTTCACTTGATTTGAAGCTCGGATGAATTAGTTATTGATTTTACAAGATTAAACTCTTTTTTAGATTTTTTGTTGAACTGCACTGAAATTCGATAAAACCGCTCGATAAATCGAGAAAACAGAACGGTTACTGACCCAAACTGCTCGGTAACCGATCAAATCAAAAATGCGAGAAAATCGCTCGGTAACCGACCCAAACCGCTCGGTAACCGACCAAAACCGAGCGATTACCGAGAGGGCAAAAACACGATTTTTTCGCAAAAATTCAAATTTTACCGAATGAATTTTTTTCGATTTTTTTTAATTTTTGACGGGTAACCACGGTTACAATGAGATTTCGGTTACCGCCGGAGCTCGGTTAGGTCGGTAACGTGAACCTTGGCTGCAACTGCAACTCCCTCCCCCTGCAGCACGCTCAGAATACTCACCACGTGTACACATGCACGCATCTCAAAGACCGAAACGCCAAAGCCGAGCGCCAGCGAATCCGAGCCGAGCCGAGCAAGCCAAGAAAAGGATATGATCCATCTTTTCTTTCGATAGTAGGAGTTGCCATGGCCTTCTTTGTAGGAGTAACTAGTCTGATTGATGCGTATGTCACACCTATTTTTTTCTGTGTAGGGTACAATAAAAAAGACTAAAAAATTAAGTTCACAAATTTTGTATATTTCAATATTTATTTATAAAATTATTAATGTTATACACATTAAATTAATTATAGAGAAAATAATAGTACTTTTATGCATGCATATAGTTTTAACATGTAGGTGAAAATAATACTAACTTAAAAAAATTTGTTTCATATTTTTTTGAGTTTTAGATATTTTTCTTTGCATTTTAGATTTTTTCAACTAATTTATTAAAGTAACTAATATTCATTTCGATATTTTTCTAGATTTTTTGGAAAAAAAATTACATATATATGTATATACGTATACATGTATATATATATATACGCATAGATATATATGTACAAATATATATAGGTACGGATATGTACTCAGCGCCGCTGCTACAGTAGCAGGGCCCTGAAAGGGCTCTAATTCCTCTACAGTTAGGATATAATATTGATGATGAAAAAATGGCAGTCTCTGCATGCTTATTGAGTCCCATCTGGGGGAGTCTCAAAGCTTGTCGATATGGTCTATCTTGTCGCATCGTGTTCTAATAAGACAGATTAATATTTTGAGTAAATTTTAAAAATCTATAACTATTTTGATATATGATATATGTTACAGAAAACTATAATTTATACTTATTTAAAAATCTATAACTATTTTGATACATATTAAAAAACTATAACTTTTTTACCATAGTCTCACGTGTCATCCTCTGACAACAGGTGATTTCACGGTTAATCTTACAATTACATGCTATAGATGATGACAGGTGAGGTAACGGTGAGATAGTTGTAGTTGTTTGCAACATGTGTCAAAAATAGTTATAGGTTTTTAAAACAAACACTAGAAATTATAATTTTTTGTAACACTCGAAGTTATAATTTTTTATGACATGTGTCAAAATAGATATATATGTTTGAAATGTGCTCTAATATTTTTGCAGTCAACGTTTTTGATAAGCTAGCTGTCCTGAATGCGGTTCAGCATGCATTTATGCCTCTAGCTTTTGCTCTTCGTTCACGCCTTGTGAACTCCGATACATGCATTCCATCTCTCATGCAGAAAGTCCAGGTGGAAATGGAACTGACCTTGGCAGCATTGGAACTGCATGATCAAGCATCTCAAAGGGGAGGACTCACAACATGTTTACACGCCGCCTACCTGCTTCTACCATTCACATCTCAAAGGACTATCCATCCATTAGATATTGGAAGAAACCAATAAACACTACACTCCTGCTGTATAGGCAATCGGTTCGATCGGTCTCAGTCCAGTAAGTGTACTAGGGCCTTGCTCGCATTGCCAGACTGCTAGTTGTTGCTGGTCGCCCGTGGGAATTATTCGTGGCCTCTGAATCTGTTGATTGTCACCTCATTGAATTGAGCATAGATCAACGCAATGCAATGTTCATTCCTTTCAGCTATTCTATTTCATCAGATCCTTGGTTAGGTTAGCTTCTTTCTGCACCAACCATACCAAGATTTATACCCACAAATTTCCTTTTGAGCCCAGCAGCCAAGATGGCTTCATCGATCTTCATCAGAAAACTCAACTTTTAGCTGCTTGCCTCAAAGCTGCAAGTGTGTGGTGCACAGCGGACCAAAGTTACTGTGCCGCAGTAAATTGGTAAGGTCCATCTCATCATGGCGGCTTTTGCGTCCGGTAGCGAATAGTGTATGGCGAGTTGAAAATATACTACTAAAGGGTTTATGTTTCTTCATTTGATGAAACTAAGCAGGTAGGATCATGGAAAAAAAATTGGCCGAAAATCAGCAAAAATTGCCGAAAATCGGGTCTATCGGCCACTACCGGTAAAGGTCCATACCGGGCAAATTATTTCGGCCCTTTTTGAATTTATTTTTTGGCCCAGTAGAGCCCATACATCAGCCTCCCAAGTTGATAAAACCTCAGTTGAAACCCTAGCTCCCGCATATTTCATTTCTCTCTCCTCCATCTCTCCATCTTTCCCCCCATGCTCTCCAGTGTCCAGCCTCCCAAGTCTCTCCCTCTCCTCTCGAACCAGATCTAGGCATGGAAGGTGCCCCCCGCCACAAGGGGGTAGGCACAGAGGGCAGCAGATGTTGGCAGCGCCGCTGGGAATGGTGCAAATGGAGGCAGATGAAGGGTTGCTGGTGCAGATGGCACGGGTGGTGTGGGGAATGGAGAAAATGCTGATGGCGGCGGCAGGAATGGAGGCCATGACGCTGTAACAACAGGTATATGTGATGTTCTTGTTTTGATGAACTTGTTCTTTCTAGTTTCTACTTTGTCATGCGCTGATTCACCTCATGCAAGTGCTTGTCAATTAGTGGTAATGCTAGTGCTTGCTCTGTGAGTTAGAGTGTTGATGCAATTAGGATGCATTCATCATCGTTATCTATGTGCAATTTTTGGAGTGCGTTAGCTGTAGTTTTGTACTTCTGCTATTTTATTTTCATAGAATTAAATTTTGTGTCGATGCCATCCAGGATGTGTACCCGATGCCAGCATTGAGTATGTATGGTCACATGGTGAAGCTGTTGGTGCTGGATTAAGGTGCCACTATTGCAACAAATCATCTAAGGGTGGAGGTGCCACCCGGTTCAGAGAACATTTGGCTGGGATTATTGGGAATATAGCAGTGCGTCAAAAGGTGCCGAAGGATGTGTGGGAAATGTTGGGTGTTTCCCGAGTAACAGGGAGGGCAAGAAGGAGAGAGAGCAAGACCCGCAGACTTAGAGTGGACAATGACATTGCACAAAGAGTAGATGCGCTCACAATCAATGACTATAACTGCATTGTTGATATTCCTAGTGATGAGGATGAGGACATGAAGGACATGCATATTGCAGTGAGAAGATCATTAAGGGATCTCAATATGAAGGGTGGCACTGCTAGTAGTAGTAGGAGTGGCAGTACCAATGCAAGATGTGTGGGTGGTAGCTATCGCCAGATTGATCGTGTGTTCCGCAGCTGAGCGCCTGTTAAGAAAAGAGGAGACTTTGACATAGACCTAGTGCGCAGCAGAGAACCCGTGCAGCCTAGGGTTGATACTATGCTTAGTAGAGACTACAAAGAGAGAGTTGGCAAAGCTTGAGCCAAGTGGTTTCATGCAAATGATATTGCTAGGAGCGAGGAAAGCAAATTGTCCTTACTTCTGAGCAGCGATAAGGTACAACTTGGTGAGGGGGTGCCATGCCCAACAGGTGAAGCTATTGATGGCCCCTACTTGTAGGTAATTATTGAACTCCATAAATTATTCCTTGTTTACTTGTTTATATTGTTTATTCCTTGTCATTTGCCTAATTTTCGTTTCAATTGCAGAGCAACTATGATGAAGTACAAAAGAATCTTGAAGGTTTCAAGAAAGATTGGGATCAATACGGTGTGAGTGTTATGTGTAATTCTTGGACTGGACCTACTGGTGACAGCATCATCAATTTCATGATATATTGCAATGAACATATGTTTTTTTCATAAAACAATCAATGCAATTGGGCAAATTCAGAATGCTAGCTTCCTCTACGACTGTATTAAAGAGGTGGTGGTTGGCGAGATTGGAGATGAGAGAGTCATGCAGATTGTAACGGACAATGGCTCAAACTACAAGAAAATATGCTTACAGCTCACCAAAGAGTATCCCCGGATTACCTGGCAGCCGTGTGCTGCGCACACTGTTAACCTCCTACTCAAGGGCATAGGGAAATTTTCAAATGTTGACAAGGTTGTTTCTAGTGCCCAACGAATTTGCAAGTTCTTCTACAATCATAACAGATTGCATGTTGAGATGAAGCGTCATATTGGTGGAGAGTTGTACCGTGGAATGTTACAAGGTTTGGGACTGTCTTTATCTTCCTACAAAGCTTTTGGGATAGAATTGATAAGTTCCGCCAATGGATGGTGTCCGAGGAGTGGAAGAAAAGTAATTACAATAGAGATGATGAGTATCGATACACTAAAAATTGCTTGACAAGACGGCAGTGGTGGGATAATGTCAGGTTTGTGCTGAACTTAGTGGGACCAATCTATGCTTTGCTGCGTTTTGCTGATTCACAGAAGATTGGGACTGTCTTAGGGTTCTTACCAAGGGTGATGGCTACTAGGCATGAATTGGAAGCTCACCTAAGTGGACAACGGGTAATCTTAAAGAATGTTTTCTCTGCTAGACAAGAAGGGTTACATATATGTACAACAACACTCTAATGCTTGCATGTACTAAGTTGGCAAAGCTGTTATTTTTGCAATCATTTTCTGTTGTAATGGACTCTAATATCATTTTTTTTCTTCCTTTTCCATGTAGCTGGTGTACTTTATCCCAAAGGACACTACAACTTTGACACTAGTGCCAACCCGGTGTACTTGAAGGAACTAGCAATTGCAATAGAAAGGGTGGCAGATTCACCTAAGAGTGCAGTTCGGGCTATAACTGAATTCCAATTTTTCAAAGCTAATAGAGGAATGTTTGGCACTACCACGGCTCGGTTGGCAGCACTTTCGCCCAATGTGACCCCAAGTATGTTGTGCTGAATTTTTTAAACAATGGACATCACTTTTCATTATTTTTCATATTAATAATTCTTGTGTCCCCTTGCAGCCAACTGGTGGAGTCTTTACGGAGGAGACACTAAATAATTACAGAAGTATGCAATAAGAATTGTGTCGCAATGTGTATCTTTAAGTGGATGCGAGAGAAATTGGAGCACATTTTCTTTAGTCCACACAAAAGTTAGAAATAGATTAAGTTATAATAAACTTCACAAGTTAGTATTTGTACGCTACAACTTGAAGCTAGCAATCCAGCGATTAGAAGCTGGTCATCAAGAGATAGGGCTATGATGGATGTTGCACTCTTTGATCATGATAACCCAATCACAGATTGGTTCAATGGATCAATGTCTGAATCACATGCCGGTTCTTGATGTGGAAGACGGTAGACCTTCTCATCAGTTACAATGTTAGATATGGGAAGCTAGTCTTCCTGGAAAGAGGAAGCGAGGTGATGGTGCAAATAATAAAATGACAAGGACGCAGGTTATTGATGATAAAAATTGATATTTTGTAAAGTGTGTCAGATATGCAATTTTCAACCGATCGGAACATCTGATGTCATCATCTGAACATCTGATTAAATATTTTTGTCCAAACAGAGAGATCTATGTTTAAAAAAATTGGACCTTTTGATCAGATCAGAACATCCGATGTTATCATCAGAATATCTGATTAAATATTTTTAGCCAAACAGAGAAGTCGATGTTTGAAAAAACCGGACCTTCCGATCACATCGGAATAATCGATTAAATATTTTTAGCCGAACACAGAGGTTGATGTTTGAAAAAACCAGACCTTCTGATATGATCGGAACATCTGATCGGGGACATTGGAACATCCGATCCTAGTCGGATTTGAATTTTTAGAAAGAGATAGAGTCAAATTTGAAGATGTGTTTTGGTAGATTCCGACTGAAAATGGGGCATGACCATCCCTATCTATAAATATAAAGGGCCATGGCTGATTAAGATCATCCAATATCCAATCGATCAAATATAATTTTCATTATCTCTCGTTTTTATCCTCCTTTTGCCTTTGTTCTCTTTCCCAACCTCTATTGCTTCCCGTTCTTATCTCGACGATCAATGACAAGCCTCTAGCTATCTATGCTCTGATGGGGTCCCTTTGGAGTGTGGATGACGATGAAGGTCCAACGACATTGTCACGCCCTGAAATCCGTAATTGTATGTTTATTATTAAACATGCATCATTAGCTTCATATTTGAATCTGGATCGCTTTCGATCGCCAGATTGAAATTTGCATTGCGAATTCGCGATTAGGATTTCTTAGGGATTTTAATTGCAACATAAAAACTTCCCCTAGTTTTTTGAACTCTAGCGCACCTCACTTTGGATTAATGAGGTGGCAGGAAAGAAAATTAGAGAGAGAATTGAATTAGAAGCAAAATTGAATTTTTTTTCCTAACTGGTGGAGCCCACATGAGGAAAATATCCCTCACTCTCTCTCAAAAGGTGCAGCAGCCCTTCTCTCTCTCCTCTCTCACTCCCCATGTGCTCTCTCTCCCTCTTACTCTCTCTCTCTCAAAGCTCTCCCTTTTCCCCCTTGGTTCCCGCCACTACATGCGAAGCTGAGGTACGTGTGTGGTACCCACGCGACCACACACTCGAGAGCTACTCATCCATCCATTTGGTTTTTGCCGTTTCGAAAGATTTGAGCCGGTATTCACCGTTTTCTTCCCCTAGGCACGCCCACCTTCCGGACGCCAGATCCAGAGTTTGGAGCTTTCCAACGGAGAAGTGATCCGCTAGAAAGTTCGCCAACGACAAGGTGAACATCCTGATACCCTCTTTCCGTATTTTAGTTGGTCAAATCGATCGGCATCTAGTTTTTCGCCGCGGAACTCCACTTTTCCAGTGATAGATCTACTTTATCAGTTCTACATGTTTGGGCCACGGATGTCATCCAAACGTCCATGTGAAACGTTCACATACGTCCTAGATTTATTTTAGTCCAAACCGTTTTTGAAGTTTTCGCCGAAATCTCCGTCGGCAGCCCCTCAAAAGTCTAGAGTTTTAAAAAGTGGGTTCTGTAGCCGTGCTGGCGGTCTGACCTCCACCAGGCCGGTCTGACCGCTAGGGTCAGTTTACCACTGAGTTGTGGTGGTCCAACCGCCACAAGGGGGCCGGTCTGACCGCCAAAGGCCGAAACCCACTGAGTGGGGGCGGTCTGACCGCCACAAGGGGCCTGTCGGTGTATCAGGAACCGGGGGTCCCTAAGTCCCGAGGCCAGGCCAGCCGTCCGTCACATGTCACCATCCCACGAGGTTCCTCCCGCGAGGTGAGGAAAGTCTAAGTTCCGGGAGAAGGTGCTCGGGGCCACAGTCCCTGGTCCCCGAGCACCCCAGTTCCCCGATGACTCGCAGAGTCTAAGTACAGGGAAGAAAGTGCTCGGGGAGGTGCCCGGTCACCCCCGAGCACCCTAGTCCCCCGACGATCAGAAGAGCTAAGTTCCGGGAGAGAGTGCTCGGGGGCTGCGCGCAGCAGTCCCCGAGCGCACGGTTCCCCGAGGGTCAGTGTGAAAGCGCTCGAGAGAGAGTGCTCGGGGCTGCGCATGGCAGCCCCCGGGCTCTTGGTTCCTCGAAAGATCTGTACAAAAAGTGCTCGGGAGAGAGTGCTCAAGGTTGCGCGTGGCAGCCCCCAGGCTCTTGGTTCCCCGAAGGTTCGTACAAGAGTGCTCGGGAGAGAGTGCTTGGGGAGGTAAATGGTACCCCCGAGCACCTGGTGCCTCGAGGACAAGGATAAGCATTCTCGGGAGAGAGTGCTCGGAGAGGTGAACAGTACCCCCGAGCACTCGGTGCCCCGACGACCCAGAAAGGCCTCCGAGGGGCCCGCCGATGAGGTGTCAATCAATTAGAGGTCCGAGGCCGCATTTAATGAGCATGCGCGGCCTGACAATCCCAACTGCTCCCGCCGCAGTGTCAGTTCCTGCCATGTTTTGGCAGAGAGGCGTGGGGCTATTAATTGTACGGGTCCCGTCCCGTGTCATCCGGTGTGTCTCGGGATAACATCGTCAGGATCAAGGCATTCCGCCTGCCGCCCTGCCATGACAGAAGAACAAGACAGGGCGGGCACGCCGGGTAGCTTTGTGGCTGCCCGGTGGGCCCTCTCAACGGTGCCCGTTGCCAGGGCGTTTTATGGTGACAAGTGACCGGGCGTGCGTCGCATTTTCCACCTCCCTGATCACTTCGCCCAGAGAAAATGATGACATCTTTCCCAGTTGTGGCGTCTTGGAACTTGTGCCCCCTCCTTCCTGTTCGGGGCATGTCGCAGCCGGCGAATGCATAAAAGGAGTCGGCACACAGAAGAGGAAGGAGGACACCCCCGGCCCCCGGCGATCAACAAAGGATAGATAGAAAGAGAGTCGGACCAAAGATACATCCGAGACATCCAAGAGTCGGCAAGCATCGAGCACAATAGCACCAAGAATCAAACCATAGTCCCTGCCCAAGAACAAGGAGCCTCAAGCTCTTAGTTAGACACAATATTCTTGTAACCAGCAACATCCTCGAGGGACTTCCTCAGGACAGTTATTACATCCACACAGGAGTAGGGTATTATGCCCCTGCGCGGCCCGAACCTGTCTAAACTCCGGTGTATTTACTTCCCTTCGCACTAGGTCGATCATCCACCACCGCCGGCCGTTGCATTTACTTTCACTTCCATTCATTTCTCCAACGAACTTATTCAGGATCATCCCCCCGGCCGAATCTCTAAAAGGGGGTCTTTCGGGATCCCTGCGACAGGAGTTAATCCTCCAACAGGGCCGGTCTGACCGCTAGTACACAGAAGCTAGGGTGAGTTAGGGTTGCTTATTTGGGGTTTCGAACTTCGGAACCCTAACACTTTAGCAATCTTTTGCACATGTAGTTGAACCTTGGCGCTCTACCACTGCTAGAACTCGTATATTTTCATGCATTTACATTTGTTCGTATATTTATGCGTTGCACGCGTGTATGTCTTATAGTGACCGCCGATCCGTCGATTCTGGAGGCTGAAGGCAATCCCGTCACGCCGTATCTTTCTGATCCAGGGCAACAAGGCAAGCATCTATCATATTGCACCATGTTAACTTGAAAGTCTAAAGTGTTATCTATGCTTATGTATATATGCATGTGTCGGGTATCCTTGGGTAGAACCTATGCCGTTGCATTCTTCTACCTTGGTCACGAGTTCATGTGTGTTCCTTGAAGCCTAGAGGTGATGTCGATGTCTAAAGGTCTTTTCTATGCTTAGAAATGCTTAGGTATTTCGGTAGAAGTCAAACGACGGCGTTCTCCGTTGTTCGTGAGAATAGGATCTACTACTGTTTACAATTACATGTTGTTGGTGATGGTATGTTTGGTCAGTGGTGAGTATGAGACGAGATGTGGGCGATGTTAGGGGTGTCGTCTTCCTCGGTGGAAAGTCCAGGGGGCAGGTCAGGAGAGGAAACCCGAGCACCATAGACCGCTTGCATCGTTTAAGACCGATCGTCAGAGTTGTTGGCTTTAGCACTTACCTTACTCACCACATGCTGATCTAATGATAAGGCGAGTAGAATACCTTCGCAGTTGTGGCTTTGTGGGGTCTGAACAACGATGGTGTGAGCGGACGGGCTTGTAAGCAGTACTAGTTTGCTCCGGGAGTAGTTCTAGTATCGCCACGCTGAGCGTTGCATGTCACACACGGTTGGGGCTTGTTGGGAAAGGTTGTCATAGGTACCCCCTTGTGTGCACTTTAGCGGGTGGCACAAACCGTATGGTTCTCGTGTCGTGTGGGTCCAGGAGTATCCCCCTGTAGGGTGTATAAACAGTTCGAACTGCCACGCTCTCGGTCATGAGCATGCTATTGTTTCATCTGCATGGCATGAGGTTGATGGTTCGGCATGTGATTATGGTTTGGGTACGGTGGTTGGTGGTTCGAGTTGGCACTTGTGCACATTGATATACTTGTTGTTACATTTACATATGCTCAGTTGTTAGTTATGGCAGGGTAGTTTCATATAAGTTGGTTAAGTTAGTTGCTCACACCTATGTCTAGGATGTTTACCGCTTAATTAACTTAACCATGTTAATTCTTGCTGCCAGCTTAACACATGATCCTTGGAGTCGAGAATATATATACCTATACTGTGTAAGACTTGCGAGTACCTTCGTACTCAGGGTGTTACCCTTAAGTTGATGCAGGTTCACAGGTTGGCGAGGAAGAGGCAGTGTTTGGCTACTTTGTGCCTGTCGATTAGGGTGGTGGGCAGGAGTAGCACACTCTACTCCGAACTCAGTGTTTTGGTATGGAGCCTAAGGGCATGTGGCTCCATATCCTTTTGTTGTATAATTTTGTTCCGTTGCGTAGTTGTTGTTTCTTTTTGATGTAAATTGTGGAAACAACTGCATGTTAAAGACTTGTAATATAAATATTTAATTACCTGCTCTTTATTAAACTGTGTTGTGATGAATATGTTGGAAGGCATGTGTTTCGATCCTTGGGCACAAAACACGTGCTGGGACTGCCGGAGCGGTATTTTGATTAATCGTCGAGGTTGTGATTATGTTAATGATCCGCCTGATGATTGGTTTGAATACTGTTTGGTCGGGTCCTCACAGATGTGGTGCCATGACTAGGGTTTCCTAGGCGATGCCCGTCTGATACTGTAGATCAAAACATCTGATCGTTCGGTCGGATCATCCGGTCTAGGCTAGGATTTTTGGTCCAGGAATTTGCACGTGAGATGCTCAGTGTTTGGCACGGCACCTTTACGTATCAACACACTTTTTGATGACTCCACTGGGGAAGAAGTTTTTAAAACCCTAGACATGTCTACTTCAGAAATTGACAAGGATAATATCATCATGGCGTTCTACGATTAGTTGCTAGAAGAAATGCGCATGGTGATTGAAGCCGACTTGGAACAACGTTGGCAGCAGCTCCTCTCATGCTACGTGAAGACTCGACAAGGCTTGTTCAAGAAAGAAGATTCTCCAAGGCCCACCGATCAAAAACCTAAGGTACTAACCAATGTAAGTGCTCAGTCTCATCCATCCCATGGAGATGTTGATAATATGATTGATCAATCTATTGATGCAAATATGGCCAATAGTGTTCAAAAGATGTTTGAGGGTACGTTGGCTGAGAAGATTTGGCCTTTAGTTTTACAAATACATTAGGAACAAAATTTTAAAAAACCTGTTACTAGTAATGTTAGTGTTTCAATTCCTCCTACTGTTGTTAAGATATTACCTAGTGCTTCTTATGCATATTTGAATAATCCTCATCATGGTCGAAATTATATGGGTAGTGTTGTACCTAATCATATTATTACTTATACTGTTAAGATTGATGTGACACAAAACTCGTATTAAACGCCATATGTTAAGCACCATGCTTCACCTTCGGCTCAAGCTTATAGAGCCGAAAGTTATCCTAATGTGCAAATACATTTTTACTAAACCGTAGCATATGGTACTCCGTCTATACCGCCGCAAGGGTCGGGGATCCCTTATGGGCTGATATCTGAATAAAACTTCATCACGCCACCTCCTATGACATCTTATGTGCCGAATATCCTACACCACAACTTGAGCCGGTAGTTAACCCCATTCGGTCTGTGACCGATTATGCTGAAATTATGCTAGAAAAAGTAGCTACCGTGGTAAGGGAACAATTCGGTATAGAGGTTAGAAGAAAAGCTCATGCATACCAAAAGCCAAATCCCGAGCACTGTGACATAATTCCTTACTCTCGTGGTTTCAAAGTTCCTTATTTTGTAAAGTTTACGGGGGAAGATAATAGAACAACTAGGTAGCATATAGGTCAATTTCTTGTGCAATTGGGTGAAGCTAGCTCCAATGATGTCTTTAAAATTAGATTGTTCCCTTTGTCATTGTCTGGAACTACTTTTATATGGTTTACATCTCTTGCTTCCAATTCTATACATGTGTGGTCTCAATTAGAAGAGAAGTTTCATAAATATTTTTGTAGTGCTATACTGAAGTGAGGCTTTCACATTTAATATCAGTTAAACAAAAATACAATGAATCCATTGCTGATTTTATTAGGAGGTTTAGAGATACAAAGAAACGATATTTTAACTTGACGATTTCTAAAAAAGATTTAGCTGAATTAGCTTATTCGGTCTTATTATCACATCTTAAGGAAAAGCTAGAAGATTATGATTTTCAAAATGTTAATCAAGTCTTGCAAAGAGCTCTGGCACAAGAGAGCTGAGCTAAAAAGTCTAGAAATTTTTAGAGGTCAAGTGATAAAGTGAGAGTCGATCGTCATAATATTCACATGATTGAATATGAACCTAAAAATTGAGTCGATCGTCTAAACCATTCGTTCTTCTAAGTCTAAACTATTCATTTGCTCTGCTCTTAAGCCAATGCCTCCTAAGAATCGACAAGAAGAAATTAAATTTACTTTTGATGTAGCTAAGTGCGATAGAATTTTTGATTACTTGCTACAAGAAAAATAGATTAAGCTGTCTCATGGTCATGTAATTTTGCCATTGGATGAATTGAATATGCGAGCTTATTGCAAATGACATATTTCTTTTTCTCATGTAACTAACGATTGTAATGTTTTTCATTGACAGATTCAATCGGCCACTAATGAAAGAAGATTAAAATTTTCGGAGATGCAAGTAGATAAGCAACCGTTTCTGGTTAATGTTGTTGATCTCCAAGACAAGAGCATTCTAATTCGGCCAACTCAAGCCGAGTCAACTAAAAGAAAAAATATAATCGTTAATGAAGAAAGGCCTAAACCTTTGGGGGAGAACAAAAACTTGTTGAGAGAAGTGCTACTTGAGAAAACTCCTTAAGGTAAAGAATCAATCAAGATTATGGTGAACACTTCAACTGCCGGGGGGCATGTCGACGCTAAGCCAACAATGATCAAACCAAAAAACCTTTGGCAAGTGGAAGGTTAATGAAGCAAAGGTACATGAGAAGGTTGAGAAACTAAGCCCACTTTCAAGCAACTCTTGTCCAAGTACAAAAAAGACAAGGCTGTCCAAGCACATATGAGCCATCCAAGTGGAGTTAAGCAACTGAGATCACCTTCAAGGTAAGGAGTGCATAATCATCATCAACCGGAGGATGGCCATGCTATTGATGTCTACTCACCACTTGGTCCGTCGCTGCAATTGGCATGGATGCTCCCTCTTATGTCCTTTCCTCTTTGCTCAACCTGGGGCTATAATGGTATGTGTATACCACCTCCTATGTAATTTACTCTTTTTCATCCAATATGGATAATACCACATACGCCGATATTTGATAGAATATCACGTCCTATTCATGACCGATTGGGGTATATAAATCGGTCTAGTGATGTTCGACATGTTAAGGTTATAAAGAAAGTATACCAGACCAAGGAGTGTGGTGTTTCTACTCAAAATTCAGATTCTAATGTTGATAAGACAATGACCACTACTGCTGATATTGTTGAGATTGATTCAATGAAAGTGCTCTCCGAAGAGCTTGGCAAAGGATTGATTATCTTTGGTGATAATTCGATCAAGTATAAACATGTACCTACTATTGTCCAAGTTGTTTCAAAGATCAATGGTCATGAAGCAAGTAGTAGCAAGTTGATTTCTAACTACCTACAACCAAGGCGGTGTCCCTCAGGCTTATCTCACACAAAAAAAGAAGATTGTAGCGGCTATGCAAGCAAGAATTGATGAAACAACAAGCTAAAAAAATACGGGATGCTATTTTCAATGAGGTTAAACCAATGCAACCCATGAAGCAAATGTGGAGACCAAAGCTATCTGCCATAGCAGCTCCTACAACAGCCCTTTCCCCAACAACAACGCCAGTGCCTATGCAAGATGATAAAGAACATAAAGAATTACTTGATTATGGTGATTCACCTGTGCATGCAAATGATGCTTCACTGACCGAAGGTATGGATATTAGTATGGTTTTTATTTTACCTTCGGAATTTCGTGCTATGAATGAAGATGAAAGTGGCTCAATTGGATTTGGGGCCCAAAGAAGCTATCTTTAAAAAGACCAAGGAGACAGATTGGTACTTGAAGCCATTATATGAAAAAGTCATATTAATAGGAAGCTAATTTCAAGAATGCTCTGCAGTTAATTTAATGCCATATTCAATTTTAAGAAGCTTGGTAGAGATGATGATGAATTAATGAAGACCAACTTGGTGCTCAATGGGTTTGCGGGTGATTCTAATGAGGCCAAAGGTGTTATCTCTATGGAGCTTACTATTGGAAGCAAGACATTATCCACTGCCTTTTTCGTCGTCGAGGTGCAACATAACTATAGTATTATTCTTGGACGTGATTGGATTTATGCAAATAGTTGTGTTTCATCTACCTTGCATCAGATTTTAATTCAATGGGTGGATGATGATGTGGAAATAATACATATAGATACTTCGACCTATGTTACTTTGTCCGATGCTTATACTGATTGGAGATACGACAATGCTAAGTGCTTATCGGGGCTTCATCTTTCATGTTATGATTTTCTTAGTGTCTCCAAGGATGGGTTCGTACCCGTGGTTGTAAAGCCGACTTGTGATAATCGGCTCAATGATATAATGTGTCAATGAGTAGGGACAAAAATTTAGAGTGGTTTCAAAAGCGTCTGGAGCAATATCAGTCAAATAAGAATGATATTTGTGAGGTCATTGAAGACTTAGATGAATTAGATAAGTTAGGTCTAGGTTTTTCATCGGCTAATCCATTAGAAGAGGTTGATATAGGTGATGGTACTATAACATGGCCGATGTTTGTAAAAAAAATAATATGAAAGCGATTACAAGACCAAAGTAATGGAGTTGCTCAAAGAATAAGTTGATTATTTTGCTTGGGAGTATCATGAGATGTCGGGGCTTGACCGAGAGTTGGTAGAACATTGGTTGCCTATTAAAGCTGGATTTAGGTCCTATAAACATCCACCTAGAATGTTTAATCCTAATATGTATGATCGGATTAAAGTAGAGATAGACCAATTAGTGAAAGCTAGATTTATTAGGCCATGCAGGTATGAGGATTGGATCTCCAATATCGTACCGGTTGAGAAGAAGAGTAGCGGGAAGTTGCGAGTTTGCATTGATTTTAGATATTTGAATAAGCTACTCCTAAAGATGAATATCCTATGCCACTGGTCGGTGAGTACCTTAATTTATACAATACTTATTTCCAAATCACTTCCAAGTTCTAACTCTTATCATAGACTTGATAAGAATAAGATACTCCCATCAGGGATTTTAATTTCGTTTTAAAAGCTTTTTTCGTTCACCGGCAAAAAAGACTGATATTCGTAAAATTTCAGTTATTTTTCGTCCTTTACTCTATGAGTACTACATGTTAATAATTTTTTTTATAATACTTTTTTCCAAATCACTTCCAAGTTCTAACTCTTATCACGACTAGATAAGAATAAGATACCCCCATCAGGGATTTCAATTTCATTTTACAATTTTTTTCGTTCACCGGCGAAAAAGACCAAAATTCGTGATTTATCATCCTCTGCTCTATGGGTCCCACATATCAATAAATTTTTTTCAGAATTAGATATTTCATTCCCCTTCAAAATTACAGAAATTCACTGTGCCTGTGAGTGCGAAATTTTAATCCCTGCCCCGAATATTCTTCTGATGTCTTTTTCGGGCCTACTAGGCCTCTGAGTGCATGAATTTTTAGGAAACTCTTCCAACAAAATGGCATTACCTTTGGAGTGTAGTAAATGTTAGCCAACGGAGCTCATGCTTTATGAACCGTCACAATGCATTGTTTAAGGCATACCGCTTTAAAGAAAATTGGATTCATACAAAATTGGCTATTCTCAATAAATTCAATTAGGTTCTGCGAGACACAATCTTGTGCATGCTTCTTATTGCTAAGTGTGGACAAGTCTAAAAAAACAAAAATAAGATGGGTATTTATACATGAAGTCAATTCGATGCCATGCATTCTGTGCATATTTGTTTTTAGCCTATAGTGTTAACCTACTTTTATAGAAAGCGGATGTTGGTGCAAGAAAATGTCTTTGACGAACAAGTGCGGCAAAAGTCTCCTCTAGAGAGAAGACTCAAGTTTATCACTAAGATATGGGTCTTATAGTGTCATTCGAGGTGTAAGTATACAAATATGCTCTTATAGAGATAGTGATGCGAGTTACAGCCATGCTACAGGGACTTCGGCCTAGTCGAATTACACAGCCTGGGTTCAGGCAGAATACATTTACCCATAACTAGAATATATTATCTACTATAGCAAATACAATGGTATAGGTGACTCAGAGGGTGCGATACTCGGCTAGTCGTCAATTGTGGCATGACGCCGCACTGTCCTGAATGTCAGGATGACCTCCACTTGCACTGAGATGTCAGGATGGCTACCACTTGACCGTCATTAAATACCGGTCACTTCCTTGCAGGCGGAGGACGGCTCGTAGGCCCCTTCTGGCTGATTTTTCTCCAAGGCTTGATGACCCACTCCCCAGGCTTCGGAGAGCTTGCCCAGGCTCCGGAGGACTAGGGCTCCGGGAGGCTGGGGCTCTGGAGAGCCCTGGAGCCCGGAGACCTGAGAGGCCTTCAGGGACCCGAGATTCACAAGCATAGGTTGACGGGGCCAAGAGCGTCGGGGGTCCTTAAAGGCGGCCCCCAGCAATCCCTTCCGGAGACCAACATCTTCCCCTGTTTTGAGAGGCAGTGGCCATAGGGGTTCACGGTCTTTGGGAGCCGGACTTCCGGCTGAGGATTCGGAGCCCAAGGACTCCGAAGGAGCTCTTGATGGTGACCCTTTAGTAATGTCTGCAAGCTGAGGTATTCCCCCCTCCCCAACAGTACCCTCTCATCCGCTGGCCCCTAGGTATGGAGGGATGAGCGGATGCAGAAGGAACTAGCTCTAGCCCACCATCATAGATAGTATATCCTAATATAGCTTCTTACCATTGAGGAGCTTCTCCGTGGTGACCATGAGCGATGATGGCGAAGCTTGATGGCAACAACGTAATCTGGAGAAAACTGCATGGTTGACAGGTACGCTGAAGGAGGGAGTCCATGACCCCCTCAGCGGTTTACCACGACAAGGCCTAACGGAGTCAATGCGCTCCAGGGCCTATGCGGAGTAAGCCCTTCAGTTCCCTCGATGGTGAGTCCTTTGGCCGCTTGCACCATCATGATGAAGGTTGCATGTGGCAGCGAGGTATTCTCCTTGTTTTTTGGCCTGAGTAATGGATGACGTGTGGTAATGGCAGTGCATTTGATGAGGTAATGTGCAGGTTCTCCTCGGGTCCTGTGCCCATGACCCTCGCATGCGCCTAAAGAGGTCCGAGCCATAAATGCGACTAGACGTGCGTGCAAAAAATTAGGGAGCCACCGCAAGATGTCGCCATGTGGACGCGGATCGACCCAGGGCATGGCCACGGGCCGCCACAAACGGTGCCCGTGACAATTCTGTTTTCCTCCCCTTGTGTGCGCAAGCAATTGGCCCGGCTATAAAAGCTAGGGATTCACCTAGTTGAACCTTCACCGTTGTGTAAGGGAGCACCTCTTCTTGGCTTGAGTATGGCGTCCTCTTCCTCCTCATCATCGGAGATGACGATGGCTTCAACTGGCTCGTTGCCTCTGATACCAGCGCCGGTTCCGCCTATTGTGGTGCCTCCGGGGTCGAGCGGTCCCGCGGGCATGCTTGCAAGGTTTGAGCCGGTACTTGTAAGGTTAGAGCCGGCGGCCATCATGCTTCCTTCCTTGCAGAGGGAGCCACCCCCCACCGCTTTGTCTCGATCTCCAGTCTGACCGGTTGCTCGCATCGAGATTATCGATATCTTTGATGTTGAAGTGGAGGTCGACTGGGATCTCTGGGAGAAGGAGATCGACGAGGAGGAGAAGGCGGAAGCGGAGAAGGAGGCATCCCAGGCGGGGAAGAAAAAGGCCAAGGAGGAGGAAAAGAAGGCCGTGGAGGAGTTCTCTTCATTCTCGTCCTCATCATCCCAGGCGGGGAAGAAAAAGGCCAACGAGGAGGAAAAGAAGGCCGTCGAGGAGTTCTCTTCATTCTCGTCCTCGTCCTCATCCTCTGACGGCTCAGGGGTAGGCTACTGCATCAGCCTACGCAGTGGTAGGCTGTAGATGAAGTGCATACACCGCTTCATGCGTCGCTGCTAGGGCTTGTGGTTTCCTTGATAGTCACCTTATACTCTTTGTCCCCCCTGGTTTGCTCTCTCAGGGTTTGTCAGTGCTTCCTTTGTAAGCGTCTTTTGTTTGCACAAGTTATTAAGAAGATAACTAGATCATTTGTTTCTTTGTTTGTCACCAGTTTGTCGGTGCTTCCTTTGTAAGTGTCTTTTGGATGTACAAGTTATTAAGATAACTAAATCATTGGACTCGCTCATTATTTTTCCTTTGATAGAAATGTATGGAAATCCTCCAGACATGTAGCCTTTCGTGTTTTTGTGTGTACCTAAGCTTCCATGCCTCACCTTTCCCGACCCCCCCTCCACACACTGCGGTTTTCTGGTGCCGGAGGGTGTGTTGGCGGGTATGGCCGTAGGGTACTAGGTGCAACTGGAGCAATGAAGCCTTGCACAGGTTAAGGCCTAAACACAACCGCGGCAAGTGCTATAGAGGTGCGGGGGGTTTGGATCCTGACGCCTTTGGCGGAGGACATGGACCTTGTCATTCCTTGCAGCGGAGTGTGCAGCCGCTTGTAGGGGCATGAGACAAGTTCTTTGACGGAGGTGAGGTAGTCTTGAAGCCTAGTGGTGGTGGATGGAGGCGAAGCCGATGATTAACGCCAAGGGACGCAATTTGTGACCCCCTCAGCCTTGACTACCACTAGATTCTAGCATGATATGAATATTTTCTATCCAATGCTAGTAGAGATTCCTTTCTGAATTTGTTTTGGATATCTAACTCAAAGCGATTCATTCGGAGCCGGGCAGCAGTTGCCCAGAGGTGACGCCGATGGCTAGGCCGAGGGTGGTAGTTTGCCACCCCGTCAACCCTTAACCGCAGCGAGGCTCCAAAGGCAGGGCAATCCGGAGCCCGGTGGCGTTTGCCGGTGGTGATGCCGATGGCTAGGCCGAGGGAAGCAGTTTGTGACCCCCACGGCCCTTAACCGCGGCGAGGCTCCAGAGGTAGGGCCATCCGGAGCCCGGCGGCCGTTATCAGAGGTGATGTCGATGGCTAAGCTGAGGGAGGCAGTTTGCAACCCTCTCGGCCCTTAACCGCGACGAGGCTTTGGTGGCAGGGCCATCCAAAGCCTGGTGGCGATTGCAAGAGGTGACATCGATGGCTAGGCCGAGGGAGGTAGCTTGTCACCCCCTCGACACTTAACCGTGGTGAGGCTCTAGAGGCAGGGCCATCCGGAGCCCGTGGCGGTTGCCGGAGGTGACGCTGATGGCTAGACCGAGAGAGCCAGTTTGTGACCCCCTCGGGCCTTAACTGCAAGTGAGGCTCCAAAGGCAGGGCCATCCAGAGCCCAACGGCAGTTGCCGGAGGTGACACCGATGGCTAGACCGAGGGAGACAGTTTGCGACCCCCACGGCCCTTAACTGCGGCGAGGCTCCGAAGGCAAGGCCATCCGGAGCCTGGCGGCGGTTGCCAGAGGTGACACTGATGACTAGGTTGAGGGAGGTAGCTTGCCACCCCCTCGGCCTTTAACCGCGGCGAGGTTCCAGAGGCAGGTCCATCCAAAGCCCAGCGGCGGTTGCTGGAGGTGACGCCGTTGGCTAGACCGCGGGAGGTAGTTTGCCACCCCCTCTACCCTTAACCGCGATGAGGCTCCAGAGACAGGGCCATCCGGAGCCCGACAGTGTTTGCTATAGGTAACATCGATGGCTAGGCCAAGGGAGGCTGTTTGCAACCCCCTCGGCTCTTAACCACGGCGAGGCTCTGAAGGCAGGACCATTCGGAGCCCAGCGGTGGTTTCCGGAGGTGATGCCGATGGCTAGGCCGAGGGAGGCAGTTTCCACGCCCTCGGCCCTTAAACACGGCGAGTCTTTAGAGACAGGGCCATCCGGAGCCTGGCGGCGGTTGCCGAAGGTGACGCCGATGGCTAGGTCAAGGGAGGCAGTTTGCAACCTCTTCGGCCCTTTGTGGCGGTGGTCGAACAGAGGGCGTGTCTCGCACCTTTCGTGTAGTGTGCATTGCACGGAGCGTTATTCCCCTGATCCTCTTGCGTCTTATGGTCGCGAGCAGGCGGAGGGTGCGTTCTATCAACGCCATTATCGTGTATGCCATGAGTGTATACATGCATGCATGTATGTGTGTGTGTGTGAAGTACCTTTTGGGGTAATCAATAAGTTGATGTGGACCTCGACGGTACTGAAGCTCTGCCCATTCGATGCCTCTCTGACATGTAGCAATGTCGGAGGGTTTGGGACCTAGACGGTACTGAGGCTCTGCCCATTCTATGCCTCTCCGACATGTAGCAATGCCGGAGGGTCTGGGACCTCGACGGTACTAAGGCTATGCTCGTTCCACGCCTCTCCGACATGTAGCAATGCCGAAGGGTTTAGGACCTCGACGGTACTGAGGCTATGGTCGTTCCATGCCTCTCTGACATGTAGCAATGCTGGAGGGTCAAGGACCTCAACGGTATTGAGGCTCTACCCATTCCACGCCTCTTCGACATGTAGCAATGCCGGAGGGTCTACACCTCGCCAGCACAGAGGCTATGATTTCAAGATGCCCACAGGGCCATACATCTCTGGCACGTAGGCTAGGCCTTAAAAGATGTCAAAGGGTCTCTTACTTCTCCAGCATGGAGGGTATCGCCTTCAAGATGCTGGAGTGTTTTCTTAAGACATCTCTGTGTGTGGAGGTATTCAAGACATCTCCGTTTGGCGGAGGTTTTCAAAGATATCTCCGTGTTACGGAGGTTTTCAAGGCATCTCCATTTTGCTGAGGTTTTCAAGACATCTTCGTTTTGTGGATGTTTTCAATACATCTCCGTTTTGCAGAGGTTTTTGTGGATGTTTTCAATACATCTCCGTTTGGCAGAGGTTTTCAAGATATCTCCGTTTAGCGGAGGTTTTCAAAGACATCTCTGTGTTATGGAGATTTTGAAGGCATATCCGTTTTGTAGAGGTTTTCAAGACATCTCCATTTTGTGGAGGTTTTGAAAGCATCTCCGTGGCTGGGGGAGGGGGCTCGGTAAGGTCCGGAGATCTACCTGGCAGCCCGATCTGGTTTTACGACCCCTGGCCCGCCTATCGCCAGCTCTTTCTCCTGCCAGGCGTCCCGCCTGCCTCCCGAGGTACTCCGTCCAGAAGCCTATAAGGCTTCGGTAATTCTCAGTATTATGGCCACGCTCGGCTCCGTGCAGGATGCACCAGTACCCTCCCTATGATACCGGAGCCTGCGGTCAGCGTCGAAGGTGTTGGTGGGATTTGCACGTACCAGAGTCTGTGGTCTCTCCGGAGCCCCCTTCCATCAAGGGAGGTAGAGGAGACTGCCCGGCAGCCAGATTCTCAGCAGGGGCAGGCTCGACAAAGGTATCCTGGGCACCATCACAAGAGATGCCACGAGGGTGGGCCCAGGCATGAGTGCCCCTGGGCTCGAGCACCCAAAACCACTGAAGGGTGGCCTGCACAGCCGCAACCTCGGCCGTAACCCCTTGGGGTGCTACGAGGTCCTCGCTACGTCATTGTTGGAAGGCCTCTGCACTAGCCAGGGCCTCAGCGCCAGCCTGGGCCAGGGCCACCGCTAGATCGGCGGTGGCCGAAGGGTTGCCAGTCCGTTCAGTGGCAGAACTGGTGGGTGTACATAGCTTGCACGGTTGTGGTGGTCATGTGGACCCTCGCACAGGCGTGGTCGGGGAGTCGACTGCCTGTGTTGTGGCCTTGGTGGTCTTCTTTTTGGGTCGCATCATACCTCTCTTTGTACTTCTACGTTCGAGACCCCACAAACGGCGCGCTGTTGGTGCAAGAAAATGTATTCCACGAACAAGTATGGTGAGAGTCTCCTCTAAAGAGGAGACTCAAGCTTGGAGAAGAAGTGGAGAGGAAGGAATACCGATGTGTTTATCACCAAGAGATTGGCTCCTGGCCTGATGGCTATGGGTCTGTATTTATAGTGTCATTCGGGGTGTAAGTATATAAATATGCCCTTACAAAGATAGCGATGTGAGTTACCACCATGCTACAGGGACTTAGGGCTAGTCGAATTACACAGCCTGGGTTCAGGCAGAATACATTTACCTCTAACTAGAAGATATTATCTACTATAGTAAATAAAATAGTGTAGGTGACCCAGAGGGTGCGATACTCGGCCAGTCGTCAATTGCGGCACGATGCCGCACTATCCCGAATGTCAGGATGACCTCCACTTGCACTAGGATGTCAGGATGGCCACCACTTGACCGGCATTAAATACTGGTCATTTCCTTGCTTGCGGAGGATGGCTCGTGGGCCCCTTCTGGCTGATTTTTCTCCAAGGCTTGATGACCCACTCCCTGGGCTTTGGAGAGTTTGCCCAGGCTCTGGAGGACTAGGGCTTTGGAGAGGTCTGGAGCCTAGAGACCTGAGAGGCCTTCTGGGATCCGAGATTCACAGGCATAGGCTGATGAGGCCAAGAGCGTCGGGGGTCCTTAAAGGCGGCCCCCAGCAATCCCTTCCGGAGACTAGCAACTTCCCCTGTCTCAAGAGACAGTGGCCGGAGGGGTTCACGGCCTTCAGGAGCAAGACTTCCGGCTGAGGATCCGGAGCCCAAGGGCTCCGGAGGAGCTCTTGATGGCGACCCTTTAATAATGTCTGCAGGTTGGGATATTTCCCCCCAACAGTGAATAACATTGTTTGTTACATCACCTTGCTAGGGTTACCAGATAACCATAACATCAACAAAATTTTAGAAACCCACCATGTAATAGTCTGATTTACTAGCAACAGAACCATAGGTATGAGCAAACCGAAAGGTTCATCTAAACCAAAGTCATGAGCTTCTGTAGCATCTGTTCCAATTGAAGTTGATCAGCAGTACACATGCTCCACTTCTACAGGAATAAAATTATTTTGTGCAAAATATAAGTAGTAGATGTCAGGAATTGTTTCTCAGTCTCCATCTTATTTCTGATACGCCAAATGACCCACACGGTAACAGCAAAACAAAATACCCCAAATTCATATGTTTTGCCGCCCAAAGGAAGCCTATTCATCAAAAAGTCCTTCATGGATAAAGGGATCTTATCCCAACCCAAATCTTCCCTCAAACAAGCACAACCAAATCTTGGTAGAGAATACTGAAAAAAAACTCATGATCAGTGTTTTCTCGCACCAAACAGAGAACGCAGCTACTGCTTCCTTCCCACTTCATCGTCTTTAACTGCACCCTTGCCTGTAATTTGTCTTGGAAAGCCAATAAGAGAAACACCTAAAGATTCATCGGCATTTTGCTTTTCCATAGTTGATTCATACATTTACTAATCACCCCTCGTGTTAGAAAATTAGCCATCAGTAAAAGCAACGGATTGATCTACTGAGACCATGAACACGATCACAGATGATGCCAGAGACACAACGTTTGTTAATAAGGTTCAGCCGAAGCCTATATTTCTGTGGTATGATTACGGGCACTCCTCTCCATCTAGCAACACCAGCCTATTCCCGGGTTTTGGCAGAACTGCCACCTACCCCTGCGATCTTATCTATAGGAACGAGATTGATGACTAGAGCGGGGTGAATATGTGTCTCAACAAATTTCTTGTGAAATAGATGGTCTTCTCCTATTTGTATCACCCAACGCACCTCAAACTCAAGCGGAAGCAAAAATAGAGAGAAGTTTTAACAGGAGAAAATCGAGACAACACGACTCCACGGATCGTATATGAACCATATGTTGCACTAAAGATCAATCCATATGTCTTAGTACTCGAAAGATCACAACTTGCAAAGAAACAAGAAAAGATGAACATCGAGTAACGAAACTCTCCAAGTTGATTGTCTAGAGGCAAGGGAATTCAAGACCCCATCACATAAACGTGTGTATGCGAATTTTATGCCTCTAGCAACAAGAAAAATGACCTCACAAGGTGCTAAAATTTCAGCCTAAAAACCAAAACGAAAATCAAAACCGGAAATCGAAAATCTTGCAAACTTGCAAGGGAACCACTAGAGGGAAACTAGAAGGAGGGGAATTCAAGCATATGCAAAAATATAAACTTCATTACTCAAAGTAGTCAGTCCTATTTTAGGCGGATTACAAAGATTTATCTCTCAAAACTCTCACCTATTACATAGGCCAAGCACTCATCCTTCTCTCCTCTAAAACCCTAACCCTAAGGTTCTCAAATTGGTGGCACAAGGGGGCTCAAGTGGCTAGTTCAAACTCTCTCATAGCCCTACCCATCTATTTATAGGCCTAGGAAACATGATCCCTAAATTTACTAGCTTTTTCCCAAAATACCCCTCTCTTGTAGTACACTCCTACCTACCACCGAGGGCATTTGGTCCATTTTCTTCTCCACTCATTGGACAGTCACGGCGCCTTCACAACTTAGCTTCGTCTCGACGTAAGCTTCGTGATGGTGCCACGTACTCCTCCAGTCCTCCGACGATTTTGAGGCCAAACTGCAAAACCACCTACACGCCTCTCAAAGCGTGACTCGCCACCTTGCTTACACCTTAAGCAAACGTTTCGATGTTGACGCGTGTACTCCGTCTTGCGATCCTGACCGTCAGCAGGTCTCTCCCGCTCCTGATCCCTCGAGCCGACTTGTCACTTACACCAGCATCCCCTTCGCTCGACTTTGTTAACACATCGTCTCCATCCATCTTCCATGCTTTACTTGATCTCCATGTGTTCAGTTAGGATCACCCTTAACTCCGTCTGGCCTCCTTGATCGTCCGACACCAAGCACTCCTCTTGGCCCCGATCATCCCACCGTTGACCACCAAGTTGCATCCATCACCTGCGCACCATGAGACAAACAAACACATATCTTCAACTCCAATTCCAGTTAGTCCATAATCAATATGCTCAAATGAAATCCCAAATCAATACAAATCACATCAAAGCTCATGCAAAATCGAAAATTATCAAGCCAAATAAATACCAATATCAATCACTCATCACAAGTAAACCAAGGTATATTTTAACTTGGTTTCTCAATCTCCCCCTTGATGAGTGCATTGACAACCCTCAAAGCATAAAGATTTTAGTTTGAAGAAATTAAAAGAAGATAAGCTCATCCAAGTGAACAAAAACTCGAGAAAAAGCAAAATATGTCACTTGGCATAAGAAAGGTTGCAAAATCCCTAAGAGCAAGGAAAAAACATCAAAAGAGCAAGAAAAACTCAACAAACCAAAAACACATGGTCCTCCTTGATGATTGCACATTTTCCATTTTTTCCTTTCATTTCTAGATAAATGTAATTTTCTCCCCCTTTGTTGAATATTTGTGTATCATATCTTCGGGCATATTTTCTCCCCTTTAGCAATGCAAACATCAAGGATACAAGAATATGCAAAAGATGCGCAAATGAAATACAAGCCTACAAAGCTTCACATATATATCACAAAGCACTTATAAGGACTAGAGATGTCAAAGCACTATAAGGAATAAACAATAAAACTCAAAGGCGCACAAAGTCTCGAAGTGAATTCATGTCACAAGCACCGAGAGTGAATCAAGTGTTGATCATGTTGTTCAATTATCCAAAAGATGTCACCAAAAAAGCATCCACAGTCACCAAGGGTTAATCATAGGCTCAACATTTACATAGACAAAGGTCAAAGACCCCTAATCCGCTGAACTGAACAAAATGGCATAGCACAAGCTTTTCACAAAACTAGCCCTAATTTAAGCACTGATCAAGCTAAAGCAAATACTCAAAGGTGACAAGAGATTATGTTCACATTTCAAGTTTATTCTTAAAAAAGACAAGCTTGCTCAATAGATTTTATACCATGTTTCAATAAGAGCCTAAGCTTACATAAATTGTTATACATCCACTACACTTAGCACAAATTCATAACTAGTACAAGAAAGCGCAAAGAACATATAAATGAAGCTTGCTAACATGATTATGTTACAAAAATGCTATGCAATACAAATATAACAAAAGTAAGATCGAGTATGTACAAAGTTAACTCCCCCTCATATAATGTCATAGGGATGGCACACACCAAGCTCTCCCCTCAGAAAGGCAAACCTTGTTATATCTAAAGGCTTGGTAAAGATGTCGGCTAGCTGGTGTTGGGTATCTATGTAGCTCAACTCAATGTCTCCCTTCTCATTATGGTCTCTCAGGAAGTGAAATCTCACATCTATATGTTTGGTTCTGGAGTGTTGAACTGGGTTATTGGCTAAGCTTATGGCAGTGGTGTTATCACACAAAAGTGGCACACTCCTGAAATCTAACCTAAAATCCCTCAAGGTAGCAACCATCCACAAAATCTATGAGCAACAGCTAGCAGCAGCTAAATATTCAGCTTCAGTAGTAGACTGAATAATGCTAGGCTGCTTGTGGCAAGACCAACACACAAGAGAAGTACCCAAGAAATGACAAGTACCAGAGGTACTCTCCCTGTCAATTCTATAACTAGCAAAACCCGCATCCAAAAAGCTACAAAGAGAAAGCGAAGAGGATGCAGAAAACCAAAGGATATACTCGAGAGTGTGCTTGAGATACCTCAAAATGCATTTCACCGCTTGGCAGTGAGACATCCTCGGTGAAGCCTGGAAGCGAGCGCACAAGCAGACGGCGAAGTGGATGTCGGTTCTTGTCATCGTCAGGTACAGGAGGAAGCCGATCATGCTCATGTACTCCCGCTGGTCAACCTACTCGCCATCTTCATCTGGATCAAGCATGGTCGAGGTAGCCATCGGTGTCGCCAATAGCTTTGCATCACTTATGTCAAACTTCTTCAGCAAATCCTTGGTGTACTTCATTTGGTGGGCGAATGTACCTTACTTGCATTGCTTGATTTGCAGCCCAAAGAAGAAGTTGAGATCACCCATCATCAACATCTTGAACTCTCTGTTCATAGTTTCTGCAAACTTAGCCACAAGTGCATGAAAAGAGCCACCAAAAATGATATCATCCACGTAAATCTGAACAAGTAAAAAATCATTGCCATGCTTGAGAGTGAACAAAGTTTTTTCAGCTGACCCCATCACATACCCATACCCTAGCAAGAAAGACCTAAGCCTATCATACCAAGCCATAGGTGCCTGTTTAAGCCCATACGAAGCTTTCTGAAGCTTGTATACTCTATGAGGGTATTTGAGATGCTCAAAGCCTGGAAGTTGCTTGACATAGACCTCTTCCTCTATGAAACCATTTAGGAAAGCACTCTTGATATCCATTTGATACAACTTGAATCCTCGGGATGCCGCAAATACAAGGAGGATTCTAATAGCTTCTAGCCTAACTACTGGTGCAAAGGTCTCTCTAAAGTTTATCCCCTCTACCTGAGTGAAACCCTGAGCTACCAGTCTAGCCTTGTTTCTTACTACAGACCCATCCTCCCCCTGTTTGTTTGTGAAGACCCATTTGGTGCCTATGGTGTGAACATTTGGAGGTGGTCCTACTGGGACCCAAATTTGGTTTCTCTCAAAGTTTTCAAGTTCTTCATGCATGGCACTGACCCAATTCGAATCAGATAAAGCATGTTCAACATCATGAGGCTCAAAAGAAGTAACAAATGCAGAATCAGTGAAATGAGCATTATAAACATATTTGGACCTCGTTACCCTCTCACCAAGGTCGCCGATTATCAGTTGTGGGGGATGTCACCGCTAAATATGTTGAGGGGCTTTGCGCTGCGAGATGACCTACCCCTTAAACACTACTAGTGCAGGCTTCAAAGCAGCTGAAGTGGAAGTAGAGGCTGCAAGACCCTCTACCGGTGTCGAGGAGGCAGGAACCAGCTTGGGAGCGAGTGTAGTAATAGGAAGTAGTGCATCATCCTTATCATCCCCGAAAGCTGGAAGGTCACTATCTACAAAAAATGCTTTCGCTCATCTCCTGATCACCTGCACACTCAAAGACAGGGCTAATACAAGGAGTTGATTCATCAAAGGTCACATCACAGGACTCCATGATGGTGTTATTGTCAAGATTAAAGACCCTATAAGAATGACCATGAAGAGAATATCCCAAGGAAATACCATCGGAAGAATGCAACTCGAACTTGTCAAGATTGCCACGCTTTAGGATGAAGCACCGACACCCAAAAACTCTCAAATATGAAACCTTCGGCTTCCTCCCAAAACGTAATTCATAAGAAGTCAAATTCAAGATCGAGCACAAGAAAATTCGATTGGAGATGTAGCACACCGTGCTAATGGCCTCAGCCCAAAACTTCCTAGGAGTCCTATCCTCATCAAGCATCATCCGAGCCATCTCCACCAAAGTGCGATTCTTTCTCTCAACCATGCCATTCTGCTGAGAAATGCGTGGAGCAGAAAATTGATGCTCAATGCTATGATCAAGACAGAAAGCATCAAAGAGATAGTTCTTAAACTCGGTGCCATTATCACTGCGAATTACTTTCAATGCACCAGGGAGTTCTTTGAACAATCTCAAAGTCAAGCTCCGAAAGTGTGAAAACACTTCATCCTTGCTCACAAGAAAGAAAATCCAAGAGTAGCGAGAAAAATCATCAACAATGAAAAGTACATACCACTTCCCACACGCCAAACGAACCCAGGAAGGACCAACAGTGTCCATATGGAGAAGTTCTTCTGGTCGTTCAGTCATCACTAGATTGACTGGTGGGTGAGAGCTGGCAACCATCTTGCCATGCCGATAAGGAGCTCAAACGAGGTTTTTCTCAAACTTGAGCTTGGACAATCCTCAGATCAAGTCTAGGGCACTCAAACGAGTAAGCAAGTCAAAACTCATATGCCATAGTCTCTTATGCCACATCCAAATCTTAGAAGAAAGTTGAGTAATCAAACAACGAGAAGAATCAAGGGACTCAAAAAAATCAACTCCAAAAACTCTCCTAACTCTAGAAATCCGACAAATTAAAACGCTTGAAGAATCAAGAACTCGAGAAGTATCGCGTTTGAAATGCACTTCTAAGTCCTCATCCAGCAACTGAGATACAGAAAGCAAATTATATCCCAGATACTCCACCAAAGCCACATCCTTGAGAGTAAAACTCTCATTCACCCTTACCATACCTTTGACTTTCACCCTTCCTTTCCGATCATCCCCGAAAGTGATGTGCTCGTGCCGCTTCATCGGTGTGAGGCTAGAGAACCATGATGTATCTCCGGTCATATAGCGTGAACAACCGGAGTTAATGAGCCACATGTTCTCCAGGCCTCCACCTACCACATACATGCGAGAAGATTAGTAGGTGGATGGCTCAGTACTGGGATTAGTCATAAACTTCATGGGAATCCAATACTGGGTCATCCGCCCTGAAGCAGTAAAAGCAGGTGAATGCAAATCAACACTAGTACGCTGGGGGCGAGAATCATGAAGAGAAAAATGTGGTCCGCCAAAACGCTGAAACTCAAAGCCTCTTACACGTGGATCAAAACCATATGAGTTATGGTAAAATCAACATTGGGCACCACCTCTAGGAAGAGACTGAAAAGCGCTAGAGACTCATGGATAGGAGCGAGGAAAAGACTCATGTACACCAACAGAGGGGCGGTACATGTCCCGGTGTACTCCACTCCCACTCACGCCGCTCATCCCTCCTACGGCAAAAGCAAAACTCAACCAAGTGACTCTCTCTTTGGCAGTAGGTGCAGTGGTAGAGTCTCTCAGGAACTCGACTACCGATCACTCTAGGCTCTCTCACAGGGGCTCTCATCTGAGACTTTGAAGCTCTCTTAGGTTGTGGTGCAGGCTTCTTCTTGGTAGGCTGTGGTGTGGATTTCTTCTTGTTGAGTTGTGGTATGGCATTGATTTTGGATTTCTCAGCTTCTAGGGTAGTAGATGTGGTGAAAATAGTCTTACTCTCCCCATTGTAAGCCACCCTCTCAAAACCCAACCCAAGAGCCAAACCCGCTTTATCGGCACACATCTTGGTCTTTTGCCAAGACCAAATTCATTTTGTCTTTCTGAGCATTTCTCCACTAGAGAAAGGAGATACTCATTCTTGTCCTCTAACCCAGCTGAGTTTGTCCTGAAAGATGATACAGGTGGGACAATTCGGCTGCACATCCTTCAAACTTCCAGCACTCTCCAATCTAGATTCTAACTCCTTGTTGCACATTGCTTTCAGCTCAACATCCTTTGCAAGCAAAGGGAAATTCATGCAGGCACCTAAGAGAGTCGATCTAGACTCCTCCTCAGAGAGCTTCTTCTCAGTAGTCTCAAGTCGTCTGGCAACTTGAGCATGCAAAGCCTGAAGCTCGACAAGTTCTGTCATAACCACCAAACAACTCTCACACTCCTCATCATCACACCTAGACCTAAGCAATGCAAGCTCAGATGAAACAGACTCATACTTAGGCCTAAGCTCATTTAACTCACACACAGCTTTCTTAAGTAACCTATCCTGGCTAACAAGAGCATCATTCAAGGTATCGACTTGGATGGAAAGCTGGTCATAGGAAGGTAATACCTCAGAGGGATCAAGCTCGGGATCGCTGTCGTTGTTGTTGTCCGCTATGAAGCAGAGGCCGGTGAGGTCCTTAGCCTTCTTCTTGCTCTTCACTTGCGGTTTATCCTCCTCTAAGCTCTCCTCCTCGCTCGAAGAGGTGTAGATGTCGCTGAGAGCTGCCGATCCCTCGGGCCGCCTTGTCATTTGCACCAGCATCCCCTTCGCTCGACTTTATCAACACGCCGTCTTCATCTGTCTTCCATACTTTTTTTGACCTTCACATGTTCAGCTAGGATCACCCTTGACTCTACCAGGCCCTCTTGATCGTCCGGCACCAAGCACTCCGCTTGGTCCCGATCATCCCGTCGTCGACCGTCAAGTTGCATTCATCACCTGCACAACATGAGACAAGCAAACACATATCTCCAACTCCAATTCCAGTTAGTCCATAATCAATATGCTCAAATAAAATCCCAAATCAATTCAAATCACATCAAAGCTCATGCAAAATCGAAGATCATCAAACCTAATAAATACCAATATCAATCACTCATCACAAGTAAACCAAGGCACATTTTAACTTGGTTTATCATTATTGATATGCCGTCACGGTTACAACAGCAGTCTTATTCTCATTTTTATGAGGAGGCCTAGTTACATGAGTCTTACTAGAATTCCACTTCCACCTGAAGTCCTACTCTAACTTCATCATGTACCGCTAATATAACTCCAAATTCTATACGTAACTAACTTTATATAATTATTCAACACATATCAACACTCAAAAAATTAAGTGATAAACCTATATAGAGATCTTGCAGTGTACTTACCCGAATTTTCTAAGGCCCATACCTTCCGATCTGTCTTCTCGATCGTTTGGTTGCACGTGCTGCTGAAGTTGCAACAAACTGAGCCACTCATCCTGTGCGTAAAATTTTAGGCTGGTCTTACAACAAAGGAGAGCTCCTGCTTGTCTACAAGTACATGACGAATGGTAGCTTGGACCAACATCTATTTCGGGGAAGCGGCAACGGGCAGGAGCACGAAGACACAGCTATTCAACACTGGGACACCCGCTATGGCATTGTGAAGGATATTGCTACCGGCCTGCACTACGTTCATCAGGAGCACGAGCCGATGGTGCTGCACCGCGACATCAAGGCGAGCAACATCATGCTCGACTCTACCTTCCGCGCCCATCTTGGCGACTTTGGTATCGCCTGCACGATTGCTGTCGACAGGAGCTCCGTCACCGGGGTTGCGGCCACCATGAGCTACATAGATCCAGACTACGTGATCAGCCATAAGGCCACTCGCCAGAGTGACATCTATGCGTTTGGGGTGCTCGTCCTTGAGGTCGTTACGGGCAAGAAATGGGACTTCCAAATCGGAACGCAACTTGATGGCGATCACATTACCGATTGGGTATGGCATCTTCACACGGAGGGGAAGCTGCTCGAGGCTATGGGTGCGGCAGGGGACCATCAACTGGACACTGCTGACGAGGCCAAATGTCTACTGCTCCTTGGTTTGGCATGCATCAACTCCAACCCATCGAATCGCCCGAGCATGGTGGAAGTGGTGCAAGTCATCACAAAGTTGGCACTACCACGAGACATGCCCCTTGAGAGGCCAAGGTTCGTGTGGCCGCCTGAAGACTGGCATTCACGCAACTCTGTGTATAGCATGGCTATGAGTTACTGGGACGAGAGCTCAGCGAGCACGGTCGAGCTGGTGCAGGTTAGCCAGGAGCAGCCGCCATCGAATGCCTTCAGAGGACATGGTCAGGTTGGTCAAGGTCACCGAGGGCGTTAGCCATGCCCTTAAGCTTGTGGCAGTAGGTGGAGATGTTGAGGTCGGCTTGCACAAAAGTTTGAAACTCGGCATCAAGATACAACGCACAGTTCTCACGATTTTTGATGAATTGCTGCTCAAGACCGAGCCATATGTGGCGTGCGGTGGCGTCATGACCCATGACGATCTCGACAAGCTCGATACTGATGGTGCCGTAAATCCAAGAGATGACGACGCAATTCATGCAGCACCAGTCGGCGGAGTCACGGTGTGTCTCATCGGAGAGTACGGGCGTGGAGAGCGAGTACTTTCCGAGGATGATGAGGAAGAGGCTGCTTCACTTTCTGTAGTTAGGTGAGGCGAGGTCGAGGACAACTGGGACGAGAGCCCGGATGTTTTGAACAGCTACGGCTTGCGCGTGGAGGTTGGCGATCGCGGCAGCCTCATGGAAAAGGAGGGTGTGGTCAAGGTCCCGAGCGTGCGCGGTGACCTCGGCGCGCTCGCGCTCGGCCTCAGCGGCGTGAGCCTAGGTGTCGGCCTCCTCTCGCTCGTGGGCGGCCATTTTGCGGTCACAGGCGGCGGCCTCCTCACGCTCGCGGGCGGTGGCCTCATCCTGCTGCGCGCTCGAGGTTAGCCATGGAGGGGAGCGGAGGCTGGCCACCAGCCGAAGGGGGACGATAGGGCATGACGAGAAGAGGTGATGGTGGCAGGCTAGGGTTAGGGTTTTAGTGGAAGCGAAGGGTCGAAGGATCGACCGTCTCTGATACCATGTTGGCGAAAATAATTTACAAAACTGATTGATTGATTGTTCAAGGTACACGGGTTACATGCATACATACATACATACATATATATAGGAAAACTAGTTTTTACTCCCGGGAGTACATACTCCCTACTATGATATACCACATAAATGAACTGAATATACTCCTTTGTCACTATTTGTATACTTATATACTCATTCTAAGATACTCCAATGTAAACTACATAAAAAAATAGAAAAGAAGTCCATCGATTTATTAGATTTTGATAATACCTTTGTATTTGTACACAAAATGTAATATACTCAAAAAAAATATATACAAACCACCTAAAAAACTATACATACCATTTGGATGATCTTATATACTCGCATGCTCTATATACATACCATTTATCATATGAGATACTTCCTATGTTATAAGATACGTATGTAGGAGTACCAAATATGCTTCCTATATATATAGACAGTCGAGGCTGGTGTGAACACAAGGCCAGTGTGAACACAAGTGTAAACACGAGGTGTGAACACAACATCTCTCTAACAGTTTTGCCTCTGCATAGTTTATAGTTCAGTGGCTTTGAATATTTACCCACCGATTTTTCATCACTCATGGTCTCGCACTCTACATCAGTCTATCTATGTGCAGACATGAACTATTAATTCCTTCAATTGTCGCAGCAACTTTCCAAGTTGAATTAAGTGTCATTTGTACTATTGCACCAGCAACAAATTCTACAAGTTGAATCAACGAATGGACCAGTGATTGAGCATCAAAGCATGGACGCGTTATGTGTTGAAAATGGTCGTGAACCTGTTGACCAGTGAAAGCGCCGGCCAAGCAGAATGGGCCATACCTGTACAAACAACAAGCTACCACTGCCTACGGTACAGTGGTCTTCGACGACTAGTCAGCCTGGCGCCGAAGTTATCAACACAGTGGTCTTCGACGACTAGTCAGCCTGGCGCCGAAGTTATCAACATTCGACAGCGACGCCAATGCTGCAGAGTAGACTAAAAGGGTATATAATGGCTGTGGTATAAAAGTAGTGCGTGTAGTAGTGGCACTTTGAAGATAGGGTTACTCACGGACAAGGTCAAGGATGGTAGTCTATCCTACAATGAAACAAGGAAGCGTTAAAGTTTTAGTGAAAAAAGATCACCTAAGTCCTACTATAATGTGATGCTAGAGTCACCTAGCTACTTTCAAATAATTAATCATGTAATGCTTAGCTCAGCTGATGAAAAGTATAGTTTTACGCCCGTATCATCTAGTTTGAGTCATCTTTAACTCAAATTTAAATACTTATTTCTTCTTAATATAAATATAAAGCCACGTAGCTGCTTTTAAGTTGGCCTAGTTTTTCATTTAAAAATAGTGTGACATGAACGTTCGTAGTTACGTGGCAACGGGGAGGAAAGGGAATTGTCATTTTAATCAAGCCTCTTGTCTTGACAAGTTCACTTGTGGTTTGTAAGTCATGCAAGTTGATGTCCGTGGACTTTATTGGCACTCGAAGCAGTGGCTCGCATGTGTCGATAGCTTATTCAATCTTCTTCTTTTTTTTTGACAGATACCATCTTTACAAGCTAGATACTAAGATCATCTCCAACCGATTCCCGTCAGAGCACGTAATCTTTTCATAAAGGGATTTTCGTTCTCTTCAGCGCTCTAACAATTTCTTTTCACGATTTTCGTTACGAAGGGATTCCAATGGCATTCCCTTCAGGACGGGATTCTCTCTCCTTTCACTTCGTAAATCTCTTCGAAAAGAAACTGTTCAAGATGAGAGAAAATAAAGAAAATATGAACGGGAA
Organism: Phragmites australis; assembly: GCF_958298935.1. Lineage (NCBI taxonomy): Eukaryota > Viridiplantae > Streptophyta > Magnoliopsida > Poales > Poaceae > Phragmites > Phragmites australis. The sequence goes on from NC_084927.1 coordinate 1,093,300, forward strand.
GGAAAATCAGAAAGGAAACGAAATGATGAGAATATGGTTGGAGATAGTCTAACATTAGGTCATCATGTACATCATCATCTGGAACTGTACCAAGCTAATCAATTATAAAAAGGAACCCTTGTTGAGCTGGCAGACCAACTAGGTAGCCAACAAAGCTAGCGCTTATAAAGCAATGAGCAGCGCAAGGCTTGACGAATTACATACATACATACATCATGGCCTTCCTGGTTAGTAAGCTTCCGTTACCCTTTGTCCCCTGTTTCTGCACCACCGTCCTGCTCCTCATATGCGCGCTGCCCTCTTCCTCCCTCGCAAAATCATGCAAATACTCCGGCTCCGGCCAGGATCAGTATGGAAACCACACTGACGGCCTTCCATTCGAGCAAACGGGAGGCTTCCTGGTCTTCAAGAACTCAAGGTATTCTGAAGATACTGGGTTGGAATGTGGCCTCGGATCTTATATGAAAACTCACTATCCGGCATTCAACTTGTCCGACAACGCTTGGTTCTTCATCACTCAGATTGATTTGTGGGAATATAACGTTGAAGGGATGGGCCTCTATGAGGCGTCGTTCAGCTTCGTCTTCACCATGAGCATCTACCAGCACAAGAACCAGACGAAAGCGAATAGTAGCCTGGTCTTCGCCATCAATTCTGCAATCCGTTATAATTCCATGCCTAGTCCACCGAATAGGCCCTCCAACCCCACATCCGACACTGTCGCAGGAAGCCACGTCTCCGCCCAGATCGGCACAGTTTACGACGGAATTTACGTCGCGAGAAAATTTGATCCCGGTAACTTTATCTGGGTACAAATTGACATAGAGTCGCCGGGCAATTCCTCCGTGGCGAACAAGTATAGTGTGTGGATTGATTACGACCATGTTGGGCACCGCATGTCGGTCTATGTCAACTCCGGTGAAGGAACACCGAAGCCTCTAAACGCCATAGCCAACACAATCCTCAACATCAGCGACATCATGTCACCATTGGCATTCTTCGGCTTCTTCTCCTCGATGGGGCAACTCCTACAACTTGATACATGGAACTTGACGATCGACAAGCTACCCGATTTTTATGTCTCAGGCTCACAGGGAAAGAGGACCATCATATTGTCCTCAGTCTTTGGATCGGCAGCTGCCGCTGCCATCATGGCTGCCGTTGTATACTTGTACTTCAACTCCAAGTACAGGAGGTGGACGAAGGAGCAGGAAAAGCTCGCCAAGATCATGCAGGGCCTCCCCGGGGTGCCGGCCCAGGTCGACTACGCTGACATCAGAAAGGCCACCAAAAACTTCCATGAGACGATGAAGCTGGGGAAGGGAGGATTTGGGGCCGTCTACCGATGCACGCTTCCTGCTGCAGCAGCTTCTAGGACGGGGCCCGCGATGGAGGTGGCGGTCAAGAAATTCATGCGTGAAGTTGAGGACCGGCGCTACAACGACTTCCTCGCCGAGGTTAGCATCATCAACCGTCTGCGCCACAAGAACATCGTCCCACTGGTCGGTGAGTACCTTAATTTATATAATACTTATTTCCAAATCACTTCCAAGTTCTAACTCTTATCACAGACTAGATAAGATACCCCCGATATTGTTCTGATATAAAACATGAGTAGTAGATCTCAGGAATTGTTTCTCAGTCTCCATCTTATTTCTGATACGCCAAATGACCCACATGGTAGCAGCAACATCCAACATCCCAAATTCATAAGTTTTGCCCCCACAAAGGAAGCCAATTCATCAAATGGTCCTTCATGGTTAGAGGGATCTTATCCCAACCCAAAGCTTCCCTCAAACAATCTTGCTAAAGAATAATTAAAAAGCACATGATCAGTGTTTTCTGGCACTGAACAGAGAATGCAGTTGCTGCTTCCTTCCCACTTCGTCCTCTTTAACTGCACCCCTGCCTGTAATGTCTTGAAAAGCCAACCAGAGAGACACTGCACCCCTGCCTGTAATGTCTTGAAAAGCCAACCAGAGAGACACCCAATTAGTCGAAAACTAAAAGTGACAAACCTGTATACAGATCATGTAGTTGCACCTGCTGCAGAAGTTGTAACAAACTGAGCCAGTCATCCTGTGTGTAAAATTTCAGGCTGGTCTTACAACAAAGGAGAGCCCCTGCTTGTCTACGAGTACATGCCGAATGGTAGCTTGGACCAACATCTATTTCGGGGAGGCGGCAACGGGCAGCAGCACGAAGGCGCAGCTATTCAGCACTGGGACAACCGCTATGGCATTGCGCGGGATATTGCTACCGGCCTGCACTACGTTCATCATGAGCACGAGCCGATGGTGCTGCACCGCGACATCAAGGCGAGCAACATCATGCTCGACTCGACCTTCCGCGCCCGTCTTGGCGACTTTGGTATCGCCTGCACGATTGCCGTTGACAGGAGCTCCGTCACCGGGGTCGCGGGCACCTGGGGCTACATAGCGCCAGACTACGCGATCAGCCATAAGGCCACTCGCCAGAGTGACATCTATGCGTTTGGGGTGCTCGTCCTCGAGGTCGTTACGGGCAAGAAATGGGACTTCCAAATCGGAACGCAACCTGACGGCGATCACATTACGGATTGGGTCTGGCGTCTTCACAGGGAGGGGAAGCTGCTCGAGGCTGTGGATGCCGGCGTGCTCGCCGCAGAGGGCCATCAACTGGACGCTGCCGACGAGGCCAAACGTCTACTGCTCCTTGGTTTGGCGTGCACCAACCCCAACCCGTTGAATCGCCCGAGCATGGTGGAAGTGGTGCAGGTCATCACCAAGTTGGCGCCGCCGCCAGAAGTGCCCCTTGAGACGCCAAGGTTCGTGTGGCCGCCCGAAGACTGGCGTTCACGCAACTCTGTGTATAGCACGGCTGTGTCGACTAATTGGGACGAGAGCTCAGCGAGCACGATCGAGCTGGTGCAGGTCAGCCAGGAGCAACCGCCATCGACTGCCTTCGGAGGACATGGCTCCGTTTATACCACAGCGACGAGTGGCGGCCGTGCTGGGACTGAGAGTCGTTTCGAGGAGACAGATCAGAATGTAGCGGCTACGCGCTAGAGCAAATTAAACGGTCGTCGTCGATCCCTCCGTCAGCGGTGACCCTCCGGTGGCAGAGGCCGACTACAAAAGATCCAACAGGATCACTCTCTCTGCCTTTGGCCTCTGGACCCAATGCGTCTATATAGATGTGTAATTTTTCATTGTTACAAACATTCCGGTTTGCACCTCTATTTAATTGCTATTGGACCTCTGTTTATGTTACTTCCTCTGCTCCCAGGTACCAGTAGGAACTCTGTTTACATGATTAATTGCTATTGGACAATTTCAAATGAGGTAATTCAATTCCCGCGGGAATCTGAAGAAAAAGATCGTGTGTGCCAAACGGAATCTAAATGGGACAGTACTTGTGCTAATATATGTTGCGAGTTAAAATGGTTTATATAGAATCAATTAAATTGGATATGACTCAACGTACTCGTAGAAGCATGCACATAAAGATAGGCAACGCTTTTCTTTCGCAACCGCAAAGGTATGCAAGGGTGACAAAAGTAAACCAAATATGTCCTATGATTCTTAGCTAGGTTACAACCATTTTTGTTGGGGCGCTGCTAGCGCCGAGACGCTCCTCTGATGTATGATCTGACAAGCTTCACAGTCTCATTGCCATTAGATGTGACGTGAAAAAATCCCACTGCAACAAAATGTTATGTTTCATGCAACATCAATGGGGGCGAGCTCAGGGAGTGGTCCGATGACTAGAGCTATATCCCTATCACACCAACAACACAAATTAAGGCAAAAAAAAGAGCCAAAAATTGAGTGCCCACTACTAAAATCATCCATTTGTATATCTTCTCTCTCAATTTTTGCCCTAAAATCATCAAATTAGGAGCATGGTCGGACACAAACATTTAAATAGCACGTTTGCAATATCTGTTTAAACCACTTGCAACACAAGATCCAAATTCATAGTAACTTACAAAATATAATGGGCTCAAGACATTGCAACAATCGAGAACCACTTCTGCAACAAATTTGATTGAACTACACAATTTTTTTGAAAAAAGTATTGTTGCAACATCAAAAAATTGCAACATGAAAAAGTATTGGTGCAACATCAAAAACGAATATGAGCAACATGGAAAAAGAATTCCTACAATATCAAAAAATTAAAACATGAAAAAAAGTATCGCCACAACATCCAAAAATAGCATGAGCAACATAAAAAAGTATTTCAGCGATCTATGACCACGGTGAGCTCTGACCGCGTCATCGAGATCTCGATCCCGAAACATTTTACCGCAAGAGAGTATTAAAATATACTATACATCATGCCTGGCCAGCCCAACGCCCACGTTGAAGCCTCTTTAAAGTCTGACGATAATCTAGCACCAACGCATGCCCATGGATGGACAATAAGTTTTTGAAATAGTCATAAAAAATTCTAAAAAAATTATGGTGTAGAAAATGCTATAATCTAGAACTTCAAAATTTTCAACTCAAACAATTATTTGTATATTGAGAAATAAAAAAGATAAATTTCAGCATCCCTAAAATTTGTCATGTTTTTGTTGGAGAATTTGTGGACAGCTAGATGATAGCATCTACTACACCTTTGAATTTTTTTATAATTATTGGTGACTATTTCGATAGTGTTTTAAAGGTTAAGAGCATTGTAACGCGATATTTTTATGATTTCTAAACCTATCATTGTTCGGTAGGCGAGAAGTCACCCACTAAACGGGCAAAAGATACCTATTTTTGTAAATTTTTAAATTAAAAAATATATAAATAAAGAAAGTTCGCAAGATCACAAAATACATCAAATAAGCCCAAGTAAGGTCATAATAAACTGGACCAAACAAATCCGAACTGTTTTGCTGACAGAAAGCCAGACCGACCAGCAAATAGCTAGTACAAACTACAAACAAAGTTCACCAAAATAAAGCTAGTGCATGTGATGTGAGTGTAATGTGCGTGCGTGGGTGTGTCCTAATGTACCCTCTCAAAAAAAAGAGGTTGCAGGCACTTAGAGATGCAGTTAGGGCCTGTTTGGTAGAGCTCTGATTCTGTGGTGAGAGTGATTATGTAGTGGAAATAGAGTGGGAGTGATTTTATGGTGAAAGTGATTCTGTTTGTAAAATTATTTGGTATGCTAGTGGTGGAAGTGATTCCTGAGAGAATATTATGTTGAAATCAAGGAGAATCAGTCGGGAATTAGGTAGAAGCTATTTTTTTCAGCTCCCACCTCGCTATACAAAACGGGAAGTAATTCCCGCGCGGAATCACTCCCCGACCAACCCGTTTGGCAGCGCTGGAAGCGATTCCAGCGCGGAATTAGCTCCCAGAGCTCTACCAAACGAGGCCTTAGAATTACAAGCAATTGGAGGCGAAAAAGAAAATCAGATTACCCTCAGGCCTCAGGAACTCGACCATCGTTGCAGTGTCACTGCAGCGGAAGAGGAAGGCGGACTCGTGGTCCTGAAGCTTCACGGCGGAGGTTGAGAGATTCTGCACTTTTTCTCCTTCTGCATTCCATGGTGGCCAGCTGCTTGGGTCTCGGCAAATCGACGATCGACGCTGCTCGGGCCTCGGTTACTCGACGGTCGACGGGGATTGAGAGATCTTCCCCTTCTCACTTCCTTCGCTCTTGAATTCTTCTTCTCCACGAAGCGCTGCTTGCTACGCTCGCCCACATCATCATCTGTCGCCCCACGATAGCTGCGTGACGTGCTCTCCTAGTTGGATTCCGATGCGCGACGCACCGCTGCCCCTCCGTACTCTTCTTCGTTGCCACCTGAAGCAACGGCCCAAAACCCTAGCAGCCATCGCTCCAGGATCCCATCGCTGGGGAGGTCAGGGATGGCATGAAATCTGGCCCTATTATCTTGAGGTGAGTATGTTTTTGAAGGCTCCGAATTGAAGTGATTTTGTAGAGTTCAAAGCTGATGTGTTCAAGTTCAAATAACCGATTCATTTGAGTAAAGTTGATGTGTTCCAGTACAAATTAAAGCTGAAAAAATTCAGTTAAAAGGTGTGTTCGAGTTCAAAGTCCTGGGTCATTCAAGTTCAAAATTGATTTTCTTCCCCAATGAAGGTCAGACCTATCGGATTGGAAGTCACTGGAGAGCACAAAAGCAGGTCGATGGCGTGCTCGCAGCACTGGAATGCTCAAGAAAGAAAAGGCAGAAGAAGGGGCACGCGCGTGAGTTGGGGGAGAGGAATTGATGAAATGCACTCCAGTTGATTGCGCTACGATGAAATACAATCCTGACCCACATATCATTAACACAGGTGATCCTATGTGTCAATAAGAGAGATGTGACATTTTATCAAAGCAAGACAACCGATGGTATCCAAGGTGTCAAATTAAATGGAACGGCAAAAGCAGTCAAAATTTGGACAAGGCAGACTATAGGTAAGGTAATGTTAAACTTAGGTTAGCCATTACGCAGGAGGTTATCTTCAGGTTGGATGTGGTTCAAGAAACCCGCACACTAACAAAAGACGAGATAATTTTTAGAACTTACCTCAAAGACAAAGTGCTGGGCCTGGCAGCAATTGAAAAGTCTCGAGCAAGACAACATTCAAGGCTCACCTGGATCAAGGAAGCGGACGCCAACACAATTTTTTTCCAGATCTGAGCAAACTCAAGAAGGAGGAAACATTTCATCCAAACGCTACAAACAGATTCAGGTCCGGTGATCTCATAGGAACAAAAAGAAAATGAGCTCTACAATCATTTTGTTGGCCAATAGAGAACCTGCAAACAGAGGGAACTCGGCATAAATTGGGAAAACCTTGGATACCGACAGTTTGACCTTTCTAAACTGGAGGAGCCATTCGAGGAACAAGAAATCCATGAGATGATCAAATCCATGCCAGCGGAAAAATCTCCGGGACCGGATGGTTTTATTGGCCTTTTTTACAAGAAGTACTGGCACATAATAAAAGACGACCTTATAGCAGCCTTACAAGATTTTTACAATCTGAAATCAGCGAAGATGGACCTAGTCAACAATGCAAACATCCTGCTCCTCCCAAAGAAAACAGAATAACTGACAGTGGGAGACTATAGACCCATCAGCCTTATTAACAGCCTATCAAAGATCATCACCAAGTTACTAGCGAATAGGCTGGCCCCAAGATTAAGAGACATAGTGTCCACTAGCCAAAGCATGTTTATAAAAAAGAGATGCATACATGATAATTTCCTTTATGTGCATAATATGATTAGAGAGTTGTATAGAGGAAAACAACCGGCTCTTTTCATCAAACTTGACATCTCAAAGGCTTTTGACTCAGTAAATTGAGCCTATCTCCTAGAGCTCATGAAAGTGCTCGGGTTTGGATAGAGGTGGAGCAACTGGGTCTCGGCCATCCTCGCAACGTCTTCGTCTAAGGTGCTCCTTAATGGTACACCAGGGAGGTCTATAAGACATGCATGGGGGCTAAGACAGGGGGACCCACTGTCACCGATGCTTTTTATCTTAGCTATTGACCCCCTCCTAAAAATAATTGAGCTAGCAACCCAACGGAACATCCTTAAGCCCCTATTGCCGAGATCAGCAGGGCTGAGATGCTCGCTTTACACAGATGATGCTGCTATCTTTGCAAACCCCAGCAGGTCTGAACTTATAGCCCTTAGCGAAATACCGAATTTCTTCGGAAAGTGCTCAGGACTGGTCACAAACCTGGCCAAACTGAGGGTTTTCCCATTCGTTTGGAAGCGATTGCGGTGGATCAACTTCTCCAAGAGTTTCCAGGCAAGTTCAGTGAGTTTCCTGGTAGGTACCTTGGACTACCATTGCACACACGCAAACTGAGACGGGTAGATGTCCAACCACTTCTAGACAAAATTGGAGGCCGCTTGCGAGGTTGGAAAGGGAAGATGATATCAATTTCAGGAAGAGATACGCTAGTCAAGACAGTCCTATCTTCTCAACCAATATACCACCTAACGGTTTTCCCCCTGCAGAAATGGCTCACCAAAAGAATTGATCGGATCCGCAGAGGTTTCCTTTGGAGAGGAGAGGAACCAGAAAAAGTGTATGGGGGGGGGGGGGGGGCACTGCCTTGTAAACTGGACAACGGTTTGCAGACAAAAAGAAATGGGTGGCTTGGAGGATGGGCACCAAAAAACCTGGCGCCGGACCTATACGAGAAGTCCCGAGGGAAAAATTTCAAAGCACAAAGAGCCCTTACTGACCAACGATGGATCCGAAACTTGGGATATCTCACTACCCATGATGAACTGGTATACAGTTCGTTTGGCTTTGGGAGGAAATTCAAGGCGTCTCACGTAACCTGGAAAGTCCTGACACAATTGTATGGAGATGGACAAGGGATGGTGAGTATACCACGAAGAGTGCATACATCATACAGTTTCAAGGGAGTGTTAGGCGACCGAGCTTGATGCCAATATGAAAAGCAGCAACCGAACCAAAGTGCAGATTCTTTGCATGGCTTCTATTGCAAAACAAGATCCTAACATCAGAGGACCTGGCCAAAAGGGGGTGGCCGCATGATCGGACTTGCCAGCTTTGCTGGACAACAGATGAAACGCCAAAACATCTAGCTAAAGAATGCACCTTCACAAAAGGAGGTGTGGAGGGAAATTACCACTTGGTTCGGCCTTCAAAACCTCCCAGAACTAACAGATTTTTCCACAATTAAGCAATGGTGGCTCAAAGGCAAGGAAGAAGGCTGATAATCAACAACCACCACAGGACAAGCAGCCGTGGTGTCGGACAGATACGCAGATAGCAACTCACAATCAAGACGCAATTGATGATGTCTGCTGCGTGTTGTTCCTGCTCTTATCAAATATTTAATTATAAGTATATACTATATATATAGATAGATAGACGTGGGATGTCGTGTGCATATTTAACAATTCTAGATATTATGAAACCGAATTCGTAGTACTTGATACATTCAGAATCCAAAAAATATATACTAGGAAGGCCTCGATTGCTTACCCAACTCTAGAAGACTAATATCCAAGACAGATCTATCTACTTGGACAACAAGGAAAAGACTCCCTATTAATTACGGGTGAATAGAAGATGGTACATCACCCTTATATAAGGCGGGGACTCAAATCCCCCAGAGGACTCTCTTTTTCTTCCGGCTACTAGAGGCAAGCATCAAGTTAGGCTAGATCTGATTTACTCCTTGTAATAGGTTAGCCACATTGTCTATACTAGAGTGAATACATATACATAATCATCCACACATGACATAGAATATTACTCCAATCGGAGGTTCGAACCTGTATACATCACGTGTGGCTCACTTTATGCTAGATCTTTGATCTATGAAGGTAACCCCGTTATTTTCAGATACATTATCAGGAACAAATCACCGACAACTATGTTTTTAAACGCACCACTCTGTGTATTGTTGTGCTGTGTTGTTCCATGAACATGAAAATAAGCTCCCGCTACAAAGCATGGGGTATATACACTACCATAAAAAGGGTCATCAGTACCGGCTCAAAAACATTATCAGTAATGATTTTTGAACCGGTACTTATTAATCAATACTAATAGTTATAGACTATCAGTGCCGGTCCATAACAAAGAACCGGCACTGATGATCAAAGTATCAGTGCCGGTCCATAAGAATGAACCAACATTGATACTCAGACCGGCACTGATAGTCTGGGTATCAATGCCAGTTAGTGGGATAAGTCGGTACTGATATTTTTGTAGACACAAATAAATTGCGAATTCAATAATATAACATTCAAAATCCGATTTCAAATTTGTATTCATATATATGTAGGTATTCATCACAGGAAGATATATACATAAACAAATTCATCACATATAGTTCATCCACATCCACACATAATCATGAGTTCATCAACATCCATACATAATCATGAGTTCATCAATATCCACATATAAACATTATCACAGTTCATATCATAAAGTTAAACACATTACAAATCCATTCATCCCTGATTTTACAGTGCAAGTTAAATCATATAGTCTTCGTAGTTGATATCTACGATATCAATTCCATCTATCTCTTCCAAATAGCATAGTGCATAAATTAGCACTCTATCTCGAGCAAAAAATGACAGATCCATCGGTATTCCATAAATAGCGAAATCTCATCTATTGAACTCCACATAAATCTGATACCTGTCTTCATGAACCCTCTTCACTTTCGGCTCAATCATTATGTAACCCAGCCACATCATGATATAACATAAGAGTGAACCCAACCTAACATCCAAATACACCATGTTGTTCTAGGAAAAATCCTACAGGCAAAGAGCATGAACATGAAGGGAAAATTTTATAATATATGAAACAGTACTATAGACTAAAATTCATGGCACCAACCATGTCAAGTGTATGTAACCGTAATAGACTGGTAGTCATTGAAGCCACATCCTCCACATTCTGCTCAAATGTTTTCAATTTGAAATAGCTATAGTCAGGTAAAATGTACCAACTTGATCCTCAATCTCTTGCAAAACCACAGGCATTGCGCTTTTTTGAACCACATGGATCTCAGGAGATTGGATGTCAGAGGTAACAATATTGATAGATTCTTCTTTGCTTGTCGACATAAAAAAACTATTTGATATCTTGTAACACCATCACCTGTAGTGGTTATCACAACAGGTTGTGTACAACCCTCTATATTAGCAATCATTATGTTTAACCAAACTAGAGGAGTAATCACCTACATCAATATATGCATATCTTTAACAACTATAATTTTTTTAATTATCAGCTGTCCAACCAAACTAGATGCGAGGTATACCATTTTAATTAACCATAAGGGCGCCGGGGAGGTCGAGGTATTGAGTTCATAGAGGGATTTTCATCACTGAGTATGCAGATGTACCTAGGACAAGTCACAAGTACACTACATGCCAAGAGAATAAAATGCCAATGCCAAATCAATCGGCCCATCAATCAACATCCAGGAAATATCATAGATAACAAGCACATATACAGATATTTCACTCATAATAAACACTAATACATTAAGCATCTACATCAATGGCATGCTAGTTTCTGAATTTAATTGTGTTAAAATTTGTTAACTGCAATATTAACTAACTATCGGGGAAAAAATCCCTGATAATGATTCTGAGGTGTATCGGATGATGGGTACGTGATCTTTGTTCGGGGAGTGCCTACTGAATTTGTTTGTTTGTGTGTGACTCAAGAACGCCAAGGATTATCCAGGTTCAGGCCCCGTTAGGGTAATAACCCTACATCCTGTGTATTCTTTTCCTGTGATCTCAGTTGGTTACAAATGATGTTCTTCCTCTCCCTTGGAGCCTTCTCCTCTCCTCCCTTTATACTTATCCGTCAGATCCTTCTATTCACATCCGTCAGATCCTTCTATACTTATCTGTCCGGGTCACCCGGCCTGCTCTGTCCCATCCCTGGTTGCCCACGCGTGCCTGCCACACCCTGAGTGATGTCCGCGAACTTATCCTATAACAATTAATGCTGCGGGGGGGGGGGGGGGGTGAGGGGACACGAAAGTGCATCCGCCCCAGTCGCCTCGACTGGTGGGGTGCGCCTGGGAAAGCAAAATTGCATGGGCATTAGCATTAAATGAGAGTGGTCTGGTTTAGACGAGTACCTACCCCTACTGGTCACGGGAAATCTAGCGGGGGTCGGGACTGTGGTCATGCGATGCTCAGTGGTCGTGCGGTGGACCGTGTTTAGAGAAAAGGAAGTAGCCCAGAAAAACCAGTCAATGACGTCCGTCCTGGCAGGGAGCCCCATGTACTTTACACCGACAGTAGCCTCTAAGCTCCCCCTTGGGTATGGTGGCCTGAACCGATCCTTAAACGGACGTGGCTGGGTCTGGTCATGCCATTCGAGCCTCGGATGAACTCAATCCATGCTCGAGGAGTGGTCGGCGACCCAGCCCATTTTAGCGATGGGTTCAGAACACCGCCCCCGAGGGTAGATTAAGTTTCCATAGAAAAAAGGATAGTGGGAGAGATAAAATAGGGAAGCGTGCGCAAGAAAGAGAATCGTGGGAGAGAGAAACCTTAATGGATGCTGGACTTCAAGGGAATTTTGATTCCCCAGATGGGTCCTCAGGAGACGAGGCGGCGTACCCGAGTTGATCCTATAAATGGAAGGACAGAAGGTCCCAGAAATCTCTTCGCCTTCTGAGCCCTTGCACTAGAGACCATCGCCTCCAATCCCCACTAGAGTCTTTCAAAGAACCACCACTGCATTCACATGGTGCCGCATACCGGAAAGGAGGCCGACTTCCCCAAGTCCAAATGCACTGCTGCGAAGCTGAAGCAGATGTATGAGAATCGACTATTTCTGCGTCGCCTGTCCTCCGGATACCGCCTTGGGGGAGAAGTTCTTGCTCCCTGCCAGGGGGAGATTGTAATCTTCACCTCGTTCTTCTTGGCGGGTCTCATCCCCTTCTTCTCCAAGTTCTTCTATACCGTTATTTTCTTCTATGATATCTGCCACCTTCATCTAAACCCTAATTCCATCATCATGCTGAGCGTCTTTACTCATATGTGAGAAAACTTCATCGGGGTCGAGCCATGTCTCGATCTCGTCAGTTTTTTCTATGTGCCTCGGCTGTAGCTAGGGCCGACCACTGGGAGTTGCAGTTTTCATCTCCGAGATGGTGTCGCCAGCTCCCAGCTGGTGATGAATCTTAAATCATCGTGTTCTGGCTGGAGGGAGGAGTGGTTCTACCTCACGACAGACGACTCCTTCGACAACCTTCGCATACCGGAAGCACCGGAGCGCCTTGCAGAGAGTTGGGCAAGCTCTCCCACGCCGACCGCCGAACTACTACCCCTTGCCGACCAAGTCAGAGCGCTTGCGAAAGCATGTCTATTGGGGTCGGATGTCGTCTGTGACTTCATCAAGCGCCGGCTGTGCCCCTTACGGCGAATGGCATGCCCGGCCTACCTATACACAGGAAGCGATGATGATACCCGGGAGAGCTCCATAAGTAATATTACAGCCATCCTCTTGCCTCGAGAGGCTTGATCGAGAAGTGTTTTACTATTATAGTTTTCAGATCTTCCTGACAAGGTCATCGACCTGCGGGTCCGATCGCTGATGGCAGCGGCCGCTAGGAAAGGTGGCCCTCCATTTGTCCCTCTATGTGAGCTCCCCCCCAGCGGAGAAGGCCTGGGTTAGGCTGGTATGTTTAGCATTTTCCCAGAATTTCCTATTCCAAATTTTTTTCCTTGGTCAGAGTTTATTTTTTGAGATATGTTCAGCATCTTCCCGAGGTCGATGCCCTGAGGCCAATAATCGACGAGGTCGATGAGGCCCTTCGGGAGATTGATCGGGAAGTGTCTGCCCCCGCCCTGGACGTCCCCCATCCTGGTTGCGCTTCGCACCCGACTGGGCCGGGAGGCAGCAAACCTTCGCAGGGTCAGGTGGTGGTCGAGGGTGGCAACCTCATGAGTGATGTCGGTCAGCAGGAGGCCAACCAAGTGCCCCGTGATCATTCCAGGATTGACCTGGCATCTCGTGACTAGACTGGGATCGACTAGGCATCCCGTGACCAGTCCAGGACCGACCGGTTCCTAGCAACTAGATCGAGACCGACCCGGTGCCCCGTGACCAGACCCACCCAGGCTAAGCACAATATGACGGGAAGAGGGAAGAGGGCGGCAGAAGGATCGTCGGATGCGGAGGTGTCAAAACATCCCCACGGGACCCCGAGAGCTGACGGCCCACTCAAAGGGTTGTCATCTCCAACCGGCCGATCTGGCAGTTTCGTGAGGGCCAAGCTGATGCTATGTCCTCCATCGCTGAGGTAAGCTTTTTTGGGCAAGTGTAGATACTTTGAATTGCTCTTCTTCTTCTTGATTCCGCAACTTTGCTCATTTGTTCACAGGCCCTTGGTGACCACCGTGACAGCCCCTCCGACAGTGCTCTGGCCAGATACCCCGACCCCCCTACCAGTGCTGGCCTTGACCCTTGAAGCACTGATGGCAGCTCCAGGCCCCACGGGCTCGGTCGAAAAATCCCTGATAATAATTCCGGGGTATATCGGACGACGGGTATATGATCTTTGTTCGGGGAGTGCCTACTGAATTTCTTTGTGTGTGTGTGACTAAGAACACCGAGGATTATCTAGGTTTAGGTCCCCCTTAGGGTGCTAGCCCTACATCCTATATATTCTTTTTTTTTATCTCAGTTGGATACAGATGATGTTTGCCCTCTCTCTTGGAGCCCTCTATTCTCCTCCCTTTATAGCCCAGGGGGAAAGATCCTTACAAGTGGGCTTGTCCAACTGACCCATCCCTATCTAGACGGTCAACAATAAGCTATCGTTACGGAGCACGCACGTGCCGCTCCAGCTCCAGAGCGCTGCAAGGCCTGTCCCATTCGTCAGCTCCTTCTGTACTTATCCTTTCGGGTCGCCTGGCCTACTCTGTCCCATCCCTGGTTGCCCACGCGCACCTGCCACGCCCTGAGTGACGTCCGCGAACCTATCCTGTAACAATTAATACCACGGGAGGGGGGACACAGAATCTCTGTGTCCGCCCCAGTCACCTCGGCCGGTGGGGTGCACCTGGGAAAGGAAAACTGCATAGGCATTAGCAAAAAATGAGAGTGGTCTAGTTTAGACGAGTACTTGCCCCGCGATCAGTAGGGACTGGTCATGGGAAATCCAGTGGAGCTCGGGAGTGTGGTCATGTGATGCTGAGTGGTCGCACAGTGGACCCTTTTTAGAGAAAAAGAAGTAGCCCCGCAAAAACCGGTCGATGACGTTCGTCCTGGCAAGGGACCCCATGTACTTTACACCGACACTAACCATCTTATAATTTCTAGCAAAGGGATTTTTATCACCGAGCATGAAGATGTACGTGGGACAAGTCATAGGTACACTACATGCCCAGAGAAAAAACACCAATACAAAATCAATCGGCCCATCAATTAACATCCAGGAAACATCTCACAAATTATCATCATTGGCCTAAGAAAAAGGTAGCACAACTAAATTTCTAATAAAAAATTCAGGATCAAAATTGGTGAACTAAAATTGCTAACTAGAATTGGAGAACTAGAATTTGAGAACTAACCCAGGTGTTTTGTGGCTCTTCCAGTGGTCCGACGTGCAAAGAGGAGGAGTAGGTGGCAGGCCGGCGTGCGACGAGGAGGTGGTGGAAGGCCGACGCGTGACAAGGAAGATGAGGCGGTGGTCCAGTGCGCGGCGAGGAGGTGGCGGCGAGCTGGCACACAACAAGGAGGAGGTGGCGGGCCGGGGTGCGCAACAAGGAGGAGGCAGCAGGCAGGGGCACGATGAGGAGAGAAGAGAGTGGAGGCATAGAGAGGGCTAATGGGTAGTGATATGTAGGAAGTACAATCAGTGTCGGCTAATACCTACAATCGGCACTGATAAAAAGTATCAATGCCGATTCATAATTACCAACTGACACTGAAGTATCAGTGTCGGTTCGACTCCCGGCTCAATCATTGAATGAGCGCTGAAAGTTACAAACTGGCACTGATACTTCATTAGTGTTGGTTCTAGCGATTTTAGCTATTTGATCCCCTGGTTGTAAAGAACTTGTACAAATGGGTTATAAGTATAGCAGCAATTGTTTCAAAAAATTTAGACACATAGCATGCTAAAAGTTTGACATCCCGACCTAGTTTGAAATAGGCCCACGGTGGCCTATATGTGTGTGCATGTGAGGTTGTGAGTTTAGTTTCATCTTGCTAGTGTAGGGTGAGCTAAGCCAACATATAAGGTTACTAGAGTCCATGTGACTAACCATGGGTTAAACCTTTTACGCGAAGCGAGAGCGAAAGCACAAGTGGGTTGGTATGAGTGTCTGGTTTACCTAGCGAGCTGTTACAAATCATATCAGAGCTGATCCTCGTGGTTACATGGACGCGTGCAAGTCAGGGTGCGGATGTGTGGAGTATGATACATCTGGGTCCATGTTGCGAGTTGGACACCTAGTACTGTTTTAATAATTTGTTCGAGCGTAAGCTTTGCTACAAACAAAGTTAACAATTTTTTATTGTTTACTACTAAAAGGTGAAAAAGGATAGCTTCCGCGGTAGCTAGCGATAGCTTATGTAGCTTTTGTGAGAGCTCACCGCGCAAATCGCAATTAAAAACCTATCTACACATACACATGTGAGTTTGTAGCGATCAAAACTTAAACGCTAATTTTAAATGAATTATGACATGTATGCAGAGAATGTAGGACAAAAGCGACGTTTGTGCACGTTCCAGCTCCAATTTGTACGTACATATAATTTATCACAATGTTCTGTACACATATGCCCATTTTACGCTAAAGGATATGTGTAAACGTCCAAGTTTTTCTGAACACTGTTACCATTTTATAGATTTCTTATTGATTGCGATAGCTTGCTTGCCCGAGCATTAGTCGAGGCCGTATACTAACCTTCCCCTTGTACTCTATTATGATTCATGAGGTGTGCATACGAGGAGATGAACACAGGTGTATGGCCTTGAAAATGAGTTTATTAATGTGTGATTTGTGACAATAATATTTGCACTTTTAGCATATTAGTTGGAAAGCTCTAATACTGGTTCGATGGAATGAACATATCATTGCAGTTGCAGGGCAAAATTCCTATGGAATTGATCTATTATAGTTCATACTACCATTTGTGAAATCTTGCAAACGAGAGGTATAAAAAAATTCTTGCAAAGGAGAGGGACACTTTCGGCGCGCCTATTATGTAGTACTCACGTCTTTGTGAAGCACGGACACGAGAGCTGGCTGATTCTTGTTGCATTTGTTGGAAGTTGGAACTGAACCGTCTGTCTCTCCACGCGACTGCTGCAGGCACAACAACATGTTGGAACGTCTCGGCCGGTAAAAAAGCTGCTATCGAAGAGCTAAGCTTAAATTTCTCTTCTTTCTATCTGCAGGGCGTTCGGCTAATTTGCCAGCTACTTATGTGCTAAAAATGCCACACCTACTAGGGTCTAGAGCTCACAACTTTTGGTCATCTTAGGCCCCTCCTAATCCCAATGATCCCAATGACTAATGAAGAGATCGAATTTGCTCCTGGTCTTGAAAAGAAAGCAGCTCCGTCACTCTTCGTCTACAATTCACGCTTCTTTCATTGTACTAGCAAGTGCAGTTGTCCAATGCGCGCGATCGATGTGCTTGTCCGTTGCCACCATATATACTTGCTCAGGTGATCGATCGATCGATCCAGGAGATCTGGCCGACCGATTCACCTCCTCAAGTGAAGTTTTGTTTTTCTTCTTCTGCTGCGCTCCTCCTCTTCCTCATGCTTGCTCTCGCAGGCAGCAACAGAAACCACCCAGCAGTTGCTGCCGAGGAACAACACGGTCCACCCGCCCTTGTCATCCTGAACTTGCAGGGCCATGGTAAACTGATGACTAGTCCGTCACCAATGATGAACAAAGGTGACAGGTAACAACTGTTACCTGTCACCTATGTACTGTGAGAAAGACATAAGTGACAGGTAAACTAGTTACCCGTCACTTATAAATAACATAAGTGATAGATAGACAGTTTACCCGTCACTTATATTTCTCTTGCTTTGTAGGAATGAGCTGTTTCCTGACTATATCCTAGAAAGTAACCAGGATTTGACAGCCATCGTCTCCCTGCAAACAATAGCAACCCATCCAAATACATATCGATAAACACACTTGTATAAGAACTTGCTTCATCACAGAATTGCAAATATTACGAAGTTGAAATAAATTTATTACAGAATCACAAATATTACAAAGTTTCGATCAACTCATAAATACATAAGACTTCACAACCTAGGGCTTCTATAGTGGAACTCGCCCTGTGGGCTGATGACTTCAGACACCATGAAGTTAGCGATCCGTCGTCGAATATCCGGGAGTGCACCGGCATTGATAAATATACATTTGTATTTCTGTATAATTTAACGTATAACTAATGTCATGTTATCATAGAATTAAACTAATTACCGAAATTAGTTACGAATAATCTTGTATTGAGCTTACATCGGGGGATTTTTGCATAATTTAACGTGTAACTAATGTCATGTTCCACGCAGCATAGAATCCGCAGGTGTTGCCCGGTGGTTGTTAGTGGTACTACTGAAAAGAAACTTTATTGTTAGATGAAAAAGAAGAAAAAACAGTAACAGAGAATATTTGGTAATCTGTTTAGTAGCACTTACCGCATGCCCAGTCTTGTGTGTCAGCCTACAGCCGGCTTTCGCGTCGTAGCCAGGTTGAGCTCGAATGTACTTGTCAAAAACCTGCATAAAGAGAGATCGATTATGGAGGCTTTGAATGTTAGAAAAGTTTAATATGTGAACTAAGATAGGCAGAACTTATATGTCGATTGAGTTGTTTTACAACGCTATAATCACGGGATCTAAGTTTTCCTTTTGTAGATATTAGTCTTGATGAGTCGACATAGAACACCAAGTCCTACTCGAGGCAAATGTTAAGTAAGATCCAATGGCACCGGTGTTATGAGCGCCCATTAGGTACTTCACCTTTGAGTATTGTTGTATTGTCCTGGCCACATGATTCACAGTGTAGTTGGGGTGAAGTTGGATGACCGATATTGTAATAGCCTTAGGGTCAAAAAATGCAACGAGATTGTTGTTCTTCATTGTTTCTTTTATCAAGTGTCTACAGATAATAACACAATTGGATTCAAGACTTAATGGTATTAATTAATGAATATCCAGTATCAAGGGACTTACAATGTGAAGACCCGTAATAACGATACGTCCAGGCCATTAAGTTTGAAGAGGTCGTATAAGTCATTGAAACCCACAATGAAGTAGCCATCTTGATCACTTAAGAAGTATCGTTGTTTGTACTGTACGACTATGGATTGAACATTGCTATCTCTATAAGCCAGTACATAGTAATTATTCAGGTCGACACATGCTTTTCTCGCCCTTGCTAGCTCATCTACCATCATCAAGGGATTCTCATATTTGAATTTCGTGTTGTCCTGAGTCCACACTGGTGCAATGTCCGTGGACTACTTCACCAGTACAATGGCCTTCGACTTCGCCGGTACAATGGCCTTCGACATCTCCAGCAGGGGCTTCTTAGAGCCTTTCTTCTCGACCTCTTTTTCCTTCTTCTTTTTTAGCTCTCTAGGGGAGACGGTATTGGGTCTGGAAGCGAGGTTGTTGGATGCGGAGGAGAATGCGGTGAAGCTGGCTTCTCTAGAGGAGAAGAAGGCAGTGAAGCTGCCTTCTCTGGAAGTGAGCGGCGCGGCGGTGGAGCACTTGGTGCTCGTCCAGCCTGGGATGCATTGGATACCACGATGTCGCCCCACTTCCACTGGATCCTTTGATGAAGAGTGTCACTGAGAGTTATGACTTCCTCATTGGGGGGGGGGGCCTTCAACACATGATCGGTGGTATTGCTATGTACCATGTCCACCATAACTACGACATAGCCTGCAAATATCGGGACCGTATGTAAGATACGAACGCCTGGAAGCACTTGGCCCCTTTCAACCTTGAGGTGATATCCGCTAGGCATGAATACAAGGCTGCAGGGCGTGGGCTCTTCTAGTAGGTCAATTGTATCCGGCTCAGTCTCGGTAGCAACTACTTGTTGCTCGACCTCCCTGGAGGCGCAGCTACTCTTCCTTGCAGCTCCGGGGCTAAAATCCTATGGCATGGAAATCACTATTCCTTTTGCTGCAAGCTGCCCTATGATGCTTGAGTAAACTTTCTGGGTGATGTCCCATGTCAATACATCCACATCTACTGCACCCGGCCTCTTCCTCTTCTTGTACATCCCGTTGTCTTCGGAAAAGCCATATTTCCAGCCCGGGGAACTTGATACACCTCGCACTTGATTTGGGTGCTCCGAGTTTCCCAGCGCCACTGTGAGAACATCACGTTCCCTGACCCCAGTGAAAGAACCTTGGCTGGCTTTGGCTGCCTTTTATTTCACTTTTTCTGTGACTGCCTGAGTTTTGCTATTTCTGAATGTGATTTCTCCGCTTTCGGATAGCTTACCCCTTGCACGCAAATATGACCGCGATCGTCCCGAGAATTGATTCCAAAGATTCTCGCGGCCTTCTCTGACTAATTTCTAGTCCTTTGCCTGCCATTTCTCCCTTTTCCCAACGTACCTGGCTGCGCTGGTCCTGTCGTCATGCTTGTTCTTAGCCCGAAGCTGCTTCTTCTCCTCACTCTCCTTCTTGAACTGCTCTGAGTTCTTCAACTGCACAAAAACATCCCAATCTTCCAGTTTCAAGTGCTTGTAGCTCTCGAAGGGTGTCACCCCTTTTGCTAAGTAAGGATTCAAAGCTTGCTCTTAAAGCTTCAGTGAAGTTTCGCGATCACTTTCATTGCTACATTGACTGCGGTGTTCTTTTGATGCTTGCTCATATTTCAAGGGTACTCCAGATACTCCATGACGACATTATTGAACAAGTCCCTCTTCACTTCGTCACTGAGGTCTTCGAACTTTGACGTTATCGGCACCCTCTCCTGAGCAATGAGCCCTGCGACCCTCCAGAATCTATTCAGGGCCTTTTCATCCATTGGCAGTCCATCAGCATCGATTCCCATGACGGTAACCTTGTCCGTCAGCCACTGTGTTTGTGTCCTTGGTTCTCGGGCTTGTGCAACACTACCAGCTATCTAGCTTGGAGATTGCGCTGCCACCATTTAGAGAGAAAAAAGTGGAATTGACATAAACAAAGAGTATTCCTCCATTCAACAAGTATAAAATGTATTGACTCGCTTGCATCAATACCTCTTCGGTGGGATTGTATTCTTCGTCACTTGCCCGACGTTAGCTTTCCCGATTCGGTGACGGGTCAGTGCTCGAGTTGTGATACTGGCTTTCGCTGCTGCCGGAGGAGGACGCCGAGTGCGGGCTTGGGCTCCTATCTGCCCCATCTTGTGCCAGGGGGCCCTCTAGTACTAGCATCCTTTGTACTTTTGGTTTCTCAGGGGTGACGGTCTTCTTCTGCCCCATGAAAATCAAGTGTAGTATATTCTGTTCTCAGTAGAGAAAAGAAAAGGAATCAAGGCTAATGTCTAAAACAATGATTGAGCAGCAGGTTGATATTGAAAATGAATTGCTCACTGTGTTGCCAAATGGTCTACTCTACTTGACGAATGGCATTGCCATGATCAAGGGCCATGCGTTCTACCCAACTCCATTGCGTTTCCGCGAGTTCTCCAACAGCACTATCCATTCCTTCTCTGTCTCATTTGTGTTCGGTATCCTCCCACCGTATCCCAGTCAAGGCATCGCCTTTTTTGGAACATGGTGAAGAACGGGCGGACATCCTCCAGTTAACCTGCAAGAAGTGAGCAATTGGCGAACCATCTATAAAGGAGAAGATAGGATATAAGAACTAGCCTTAAAGATGGCAAGGGGCGAGTAAGAGAACTAAGAAAAAGCTTCTATAGGTTCAGACATACTAGGGAAAACCTTAGAGACGATCATTCTAGCTAAGCTTGCGGTCCTACAGTTAGTATGGCTCTAATACTACCTCTGTCACACCCAGTTTAATGAACAAAATCAAGTGCGGCTTATGTATGCCCAGGAAGTTTTACACACATAAGAACGTCACAGGTGAAGATAACAGTACCAATACTTTAACTTACAACTGTTCAACTCTTACATAAAGACTTAAACTAAACAACTTTATTGCCTAAATGACAGCAAACTAAATGATGACATCGGGACGAAAGCATCGGTGACCAAGCAACTACACAGGCACCAACTAGAAGACACACTCCTAATACACCAGGTCATTGTCTTAGAAATCTTCAAAGTCTTCCACTGAGCAGCATATCTAGTGTGGGAGATAGCAAGGATGAGCACATGGAGTACTCAGCAAGTGTTGTAAAGTAATGGTGTGTAGGCTTTCAACAAGAATAGGCTAACACATGGTATATTTGCTTAAATACGAATAAATAAACAGTAATGTAATTGAAAAGCATTCAACAGTGGTTAAGTGAATATAACCCAAACGACCCAACGACTATCATCCGAGGCTAACCATCATAATCTTCTAGTACTCCCTATACTGTAACCAAAACTATAACCAACTAATCATGTAAGGATCCAAGTCTCCCATGACCGTGGGCGCTGCTGATATATTAGATTTTACACTCTACAGAGGTTGTCCAGCTTTCCCCACGAGTCATGATTTCCATTTTGTCATGTTCGTAAAACACTTAACACACGCCAGTGGAGTGCTACCAGAAGATCACTACGAAACATGGTCCATCAATTAGGTCCTGGTACCCCAACGGATGCGAGCCAGGTGTCTAATCAATATGCTAAGCCTTACCCATATCGACCTCGTGGTTGGTATGGTATTTCTTGGGTTGTCGCTCCACGAAACGGTCCTCATATGTGACACTTGGGCAAAGACTATCCAACGGGGAAATAACCAATAAAACCTAATACCTTTTCTTGGACCATATCCACAAGCTCACCACATGAACCACCATTATCAAACCATCTCCTTGCCCAAGTCCTAGGGTTCCATGTTACTATATCAAGTTTACCATCAACACTGCATATGCCCACTAATCCTGTAGATGACACTTCCCAACATCCTGACAGCATGGTTGAGAAAAACTACCCAAGAGACTCATACATCTACCACTTAGGCTTCAAGGGATGTAAATAAAAAAACTAGGGCAAACCCTAACATAGGTAACTACTCATTGGGTTAATAGGAACTGCATGCAATTTGTAAAACAAAATATTTAAAAACATAGGTACAAGATGATCAAGAACACTAGCCTTCTCCTTGCTGCTTCTTAGTGAACTCTAGCTCCTGGTCTTGACGTTCCTCAAACTCATGCGGGGCGTTGTTGTCTAATCGCATATTTACCAGCAAAGCACACAAAACAAATACACTAACAACAGTACACAAAACAAAATAACAACAAGATAAAACCTATCTAGAAAGATAAAGGTCTGAAAAACGATTCTAATAGCGTAAAAATCACTGAAAAGGAGTTAGGACAAAAAAGTTACGCTAAAAACAATTTTAGAGTTAAATCTAGAAAAGAAAAGAACCTATATTGAATAAAACAGAAAGAATAGGGGTCTTTTTGTAAAAATAGAAGGACCTTTTTGCAAGTATAGAAAAGGTTAGGGACTAATCTATAAAAAGATAGGGGCTTTTATGTAAAAATAGAAAAGTTCATTGCCTAATTGCAAAATTACATTAGTTCTGGAATATTATATTTATTTTTGTACTGAAAAACCTTGAACTAATGCGCAAGCGTTGACTGGACATGACTAGGCATGACACATCAGCATGTTTGATGACATGGCGGCTGTTGTGGTGAGGTGATGTGGTTGGGGTCGCTGACTGGATTTAAGAGGGACACATGGTAGCTCAGGATAGGCAGATGAAAGGGTATGTATCCAATCTAATCTGGACCGCAGACTTTAGATCTAACAGCTGAGGTGGATGGGCGACTGTCTGATGATAGCAGAGAGCTGGCGGTGATCATGGTGCGACAGTGCTTGGCCGGGAGCACACTGGATCGGTGCCCCGGCTCACTGGCTATGTCGGTGATCGATGAAACATGATGAGGGGAACATGGTGAGCTTACCTAGAGTTTCGAACATTTCAGGTCCTTCCGTGTATCCTTTGTTTTGCCAGGTATGTCTAGTAATGTACCAATCAAACTAGCACACACGTTCTTCTCAATGTGCATGACATCAATTGCGTGTCGAACCACCATAAAAACTAGATTTCTTTTTGAACATAGGAGCTCTAAGATTAGATTTTAGAACTGGGAACTCCTGCATCCCTTTCCAAGGATAACCCTAAGTCCCTTTACCATCCCATATACATGTCCCGCGGTGCAATGCTTAGGAGGAGGTTGAGTCTCAACTTTCCCATCAAGAGCTCTCCTATTGCTGTGGTATGGGTGATCCTTATGAAGAAATTTATAGTGATCTAGGTACAATATTTTTTAGTAGTTCTTCAGCTAGAAGCTCTCTGTTTCATCCAAGCAATGCATGCATGTAAATAAGTCTTTGATAGTCTGGCCGATAGTTTATCAATGGCTAGCCAATCTTCGATTGTTACGAACATCATTGCGTGTACGATGAAGTTCTGTCATTTGTATTCATCTCATACCCACACACCATCATTCCATAGAGTTATAAGATCTTCCATTAATGGTTTCAAATAGATATTGATATCATTGCTAGGTTGCATCGGCCCTTGTATCAGCACCAGCATCATAAGGTACTTTCGCTTCATACACAACCAAAGAGGAAGATTGTAGATACACAGAGTCACATGCCAAGTGCTATGACTACTGCTCATTTTGCCGAATGGACTCATCACAAACGTACTCAACCCAAATCTTATATTCCTCACATCTTCTGCAAAGGGCTTCTTGTATTTCCTATTGATGTTTTTCCGCTACGTAGAATCAGCGGGGTATCTCAGCATTGCGTCATCCTTGCACTCCTTGGGGTGCCATTGCATCAATTCGGCATACCTTTTGTTTGTGAATAAATGCTTCAAATAGGGGATTATAGGAAATTACCACTCTACCTTGACGGTAGGCCTTTTTTCTTTCCTTCACCATCAATATCATCACCGTCATGCTTGTACCGTGCTGCACCAAAGACAAGACACACTTCCAAGTTGGCATACTATTCACGATACAACATGCAATTGTTTGGACATGCATGCATTTTCTGTACTTTCAATCCCAATGGGCACACAACCTGCTTAGCCTGGTACGCGTTTTCTGACAGCACATTCCCCTTTGAAAGTAATTTTTGCAAGAATAGTAACAACTCTGTGAAGCTCGTATCAGACATCCCATTGTTTTCCTTCAATTGTAGCAGTGAATGCATGATATGCAACTTTGTGTGCTCCTTCTTGCAGCCTGGGAACAACAGTGTTTTAGAGTTATCTACCATACATTGGAACTTTTGAAACTCTCTTTCGTTGGTGAAGTCCCCATCCTCATCACGCAACATCTGCTCTAGATCATCATCGTCATTGTCAGCCAATATTTGCTCTAGATCATCATCGACCAACGTATCTCCCACAGGCCGCATATCGGTGTATTCATTAGCCGACATATTGGTGCACAAGTCTTCATCTTCTCTGGCATTGTGTTGCTCTTCTTGTACGATCTCAGCTTCACCGTACTCAGTCCAACGGGTATAGCCAGGCATAAAAGCCCATTGGCATCAAGTGGGAATGTATCTGTTAGGTGGTAGAAAATTGCTTCTTGTTCTCATAGTCGGCGCATGGACAACACATGTATTGAGACGATATATTTGACTTATGAGCTGCGACTGCTACCAAGAAATATTCCACTCCATTCTTATACTCTAAGCTCATATGGCTCGCATCATACATCCATCTTCTGTCCATATACAATTATAACATTATTGTTAATCCATATTCAAAATATTTAGAAGATTTTGCAATCACCTACAAATAAATTACCTTGCCATCTCCTACCGATAATTGGTCTGGGTTGAAGGAGCCACCTTTTGTATGCTTTCGCGTCCACTTCCAATGAGTGTTTGTTGGTGCCATCCTTAAAAAAATTTATTATTTTTTAACCCATATGTAGGACTAAATAAGTAAAAGTGAAAAATAAATACACTCATACATAAAGTTTCTATATTGGAGCTTGCTAATTAAATAAATTATAAAAAATAAAATTGGATCTTGCTACATACCTAAATATCATGGCTAAATTTTCTAATACATTAAAAATAAAAAGTAAATACGATCATATCTAATGTTTCCATATTGGAGCGTGCTACTTAATTAAAATATAAAAAAATAATTAGAGCTTGCTACATACCTAAATATCATGGCTAATTTTTCTAATTCCTTAAAAATCAAAAATAAACATGCTCATACCTAAATTTTCTATTTTGAAGCTTGCTAATTAATTAAAATAAAAATATATAATTGGAGCTTGCTTCATAACTTAATATCATGGATAATTTTTCTAATTCCTTAAAAATGAAAAAAATATGCACATACCTAAATTTTCTATATTGGAGCTTGCTAATTATTTAAAATTAAAAAATATAATTGGAGCTTGCTTCATAACTTATTATCATGGCTATCTAATTCCTTAAAAATGAAAAGTAAATATGCTCATACCTATAGCAAATGTAAATCAATAATAAAGACACTTCCCACATTAAACTGCTAATTGAAGCTTCCATATCATAAATGAGGTATAATTGCACCTACATTGTCTTAAAACATCATGGTCATATGTTCATCTCCATTATTTCAAAATCTAGAGCAATTTAGCAAACAAAATCCAACTAGAAATGGATTGGAGATAAAACTATATACCTTGGAACACCTAGGGTACGAGGATTCCTAATTTTTTTGAAGCCCCCAAGAACTAGATGACAAAAAACGTATGTCACTGAGCAAGAATAAAGCTCCTCTCTGTTGTGCTTAGGCTTGGGGAAGGGGAGGGCCACTGTTGTATATCGTACACATCACTGCCAGCGCATACCACAAGCTGGTAGTGATGTCCTACTATCACTGTCGGTAGTGAAACTATAGCAGGGAATCACTGTAGGCTCAATCCATCAGCTGGCAATGAAGCAACTTTTGACTATTGGTTCATATGCCACTTTGGCTGGTTCTTCCCGCAGCTTATGAACTGGTAGTGATGGGCCGACATATAAGGCCGGTTCTGTAGTAGTGATAAGTCTATATTTGACTAACTTTGTACACATATTAGACACATATCCCAACAAACTCCACCTTAGATGCATATACATGCCACCTTGAAGCCATCATTTGCGAACCTTTGTGTACCCAGACTTGAGTCATCCAGCTCTGTTGCTCACTTTAAACAGCCCGACGAGGATGCCTTACCATCCGAAACGAATTCCACAAAGTTTGTGATTCCCTCCTCTATGACTTCACCATTCAGTTTGAACTGATGAGCACTCGTCTTCTCACCTATCATTACAGTCTTGCCATTCTGCATCTCCTTAATGGTCTTCCTATCTAACACCGCCTGATATAGCTGACCTTCTTAATGCAAAATACCGAGTGAGATCGGATTCCTCCTAAGACCCGGTACATGTCGCACACCATCGAGCAGCCACTACTACAGAATAGGCGTTCACCGCTGGTTCCAAACTAGCTTTCACTGCCGGTTTTGGAACTGGTAGTATGCAAGCGACAGTGATAGTCGAGTTTCTATCACTGCTGGCAGTTATCGACCGGCAGTAATAGTATTTTTCGGAAACAAAAAAGAAAAAAATAACTGTATCCGTTCGGCCCTCGCGCCCACTTCTCTGCCGCGCGACCGGCGAGCACCACTACATACACCACCGCCACCAGTTTCATCCATGAGTGCAGCAAGATCAAACATTCACATCATCCAAAACGAAATCACAACAAGAAAGAAGGGACCCTTATTGCAAAACAAAACACAAAATCAATAAGAACATCTATATATTACGTAGAAGGAACTTGTGACAAATGCTAAATATACTCAGTGCCAAAGCTCTACTACATGTACAGATACATCAACAGCAAAATGAAATGAGTCAACGGCAAAATGAAGTGAGTCCCAATGAAGGGGACGCAAGCTAACAATGCACCCCTGCCACCCGCTGCTGGTCGCCCTCGCCACCTGCCACCTGCGCATGATGCTAGTCGCGCTCATTAGTGCTACTCGTGCTTGCCGCATGAAACCTGCACCCGATCTGCACGTGAACAAGTTGTGAATCACACTCATCTGCACACCTATAGGAAGGAGATTCGAATCGAAGAAGAAGAAATTGATGGACCTTGTAGCGCCACCTTACCATTGCCCCCTTGCAGCGTCGCATCACCGGTGCTGACCCCCTCCATCTCCCCATGCCGCCTTACCATGGTGCCCCTCCCCTTCACGCCGACCTCCCCATGCCGCTCGTCCACCTCCTCCCAGATCTGGAGGAGATATGAGAGAGAGAGAGAGAGAGAGAGAGAGAGGAGGCATCGAGAAATGAGAGGAGAGAGAGTGAGAGAGATAAGGTTGAGCGCCTGGAAGAGATAAGGTTGTTGTGGTCCGCGAGGAGCCACGTGAGGTGACTTAGGAAAAATAGAATAGAGCCGGGCGGTGAAGTGAGTTGGATAAAAATTTCGGGCCCAATCTTACCTTCACTGCCAGTTCTTAACATGAACTGACATTGATATTTAAGTATCACTGCTGGTTCTTATTAACAACCGGCAATGATGCTATTTTTCTTACGAACTGACAGTCACTACTACAGAACCAGCCATATATGCCGGCCCATCACTGCCAGTACCTAATGGGCCGACAGTGATGGGGCATCACTGCCGGTTCAAAATCTGTGTGGAAAGAATCAATCAATGTGGCTTATGATCCGGTAGTGATGAAGAGTATCACTACCGACTGAAGGCTTGAGTCAGCAGTGATGCTTCAATACCGGGTGAGGGCACCGACCAGTAGTGATACCTGAACTATCACTGCTGGTTCATGTTATGGAAAGGCAATGATAATGGGTATCACTATCGGCTCGTGTGACAAGCTGACAGTGATAATGGATGATAGCATATTTTAAAAAATTCATAATTTTTTCAAATGAAGTCGGATGGGGAAAAACCACATGAAAATTGTAGTCTTCGACGAGATCTACAACTTTGTGGTTAAAAACTTTTTAATTTATGGTCATTTAAATGCCCAAATAATCTTAACAAAGTTTCAACCATGGTCGATGATAGGTAATCTTAAAAAATTCATAACTTTTTCATACAAAGTCGGATGAAGACAAACTTTATATGAAAATTATAGTTCTCAATGAGATCTAAAGCTTTTTAGTTAATCATTTTTTTATTTGAAGAAATATAGATGCACAAATAAATTTGTAAAACTGGTATAGAGAGAGCCACATATTTGACCACAAACTTTTGGATTAGATCTAGTGTAAAACTAGTAGGAATCATTGAGAAAACCACAGACATTGGCCATAAAGTTAAAAACAGCAAATTTAAAGATTTTTATCATGAATTTGGTAAATCAGATTAATGAAACGTCTGCACAGCACTGACTCTCAGATGTGGCAATACGTCTCCAAAAATTATCAAGCAAATTAGAGAAGGTCAGTTTTGACCTAAAAACTTCAGATGTCCTGTTGATGGTCTTTTGAGCCTTTTTTGAGGGTTAAGGAAGGTAGAGGTCTAAAGACCTATGTTTTTTTCGGACACGCCTCATCATTACCTTCAAAAGTATAGGTCGAACGTCAAAATCGGACTCTGTATGCAAAAGTTATGGCTATTTTACTAAACACTATACGGATTGGACACAAACTCTTACATAAGGAGTCGGATGGAGACAAACTTTATATGAACATCATAGAACTCGATGAGATGTACAATTTTGTAATGATAACTTTTTCATTTAAGATCATTTAGATGTTGAAATAGCCGTTCAAATATTCAATGAGAAGATGTCAAAAGGATTTATTTTGCTACTATACTCAAGAATGAATGAGAGGTGTGATGGTTAGAGGGGTCACGCCAAGCTACTGAGTTGAGTTCGAGTCTTGATGCACACACACGTGAAAAATCGATTGACTTGTGGCTGGTCGGGTGAGAAGTGGCTAGTCGGTGCCTGGGTACAAATAAAAAAAATCGTTTTTTCGAGCCAAAAAATGTCGATTCGGAGACATGGAGAGTTCAACTATCACTGCTAGCTGAAGATTTCAGCCGTTAGTGATAACACTTTCATTGTCGGTCCCTAGGCCGGCAATGATAGTCGGGAACTATCATTGCCCGTTGCCCACTGCCGGCTGCAAAATTAGCAGTGAATGCCACTTTAGAGCCAGCTGTGAATGCATTTTTTGTAGTAGTGAGTCATACTATTATCATTGTCGGTTCTAACTGAACAGGCGTATAAGGTCTATTCTGTAGTAGTGAGCACTTCTTATCTATCATACATGTTCAACTTGATGTTGTCAACTCCCATAACATGGTAACCCGTGTCATCTCCCAAGTGAGTAATACCCAGATCACCTTCAGTGTATGACTAGACCACTCCTTCTTAGATGTTGTATGATATGAATTTGCAGAATCTAATAGTCATGTTTCACCACACATTTACCACATCCTTCTTTAATTTCAAACAATCTTTCCTCACATGTACCCATTCCTTAAATTTATATCCTACAAAGAAAAAAGGAAGGATTGAAGTTTTAGTGAAAAATGATCACCTGAAGCTGTAATATAACGTGATGCCAGAGTCACCTGAGCACTTTAAAATAATTAAGAGTGAATTGCACAAAACTACATATATTATGCTATTTGTAATACAAAATTAAAATTATTATACCTAGTAACACAAAACTATAAGTTTTATATACCAATTTCACACATCACCCGATTTCTATTATCTCTTCTAGGAAAATATACTGTTCATGGGGTAAAAAATCAGTGGCTTTCTGTTTCTTCAAAAATCCTAGAACTTTTTAACGTGTCCCATAATCTATATGCAACATATTTTAATTAAATTTACCCAAAAATCCTGTGTACAATTTAAACTAAAATTCTCAAAAAATGACTACTTTTATAAATTCTAACAATTGTTAGGACCTCAAATAAAATCCTAAAAATCTGAAACAATTCATTAATATTTTTCTTATGTGATGAAATAATTTCTAAAATTATTTTAAGCCCTAAGTTATATAATGAAACAATAATTTCTTTTGTAATACTCTATTTATAGCGTGAGATGAACGTTCGTAGTTACATGGCAAACGGGAGGAGGGGGAATTGTTATTTTAGTCAAGTCTTTGAAAGGTTCACTTGTGGTTTGTAGCCATGCAAGTTGATGTCCGAGGACTTGGTTCGCGTGTGTCGACAGCATGTTCAATTTACTAATTCTTTTGTGACAGATACCATCTTTACAAGCAATATAGCACTGTCGCAAGAAGCCTCTCTCCGACCAGATCAGCACTGGTCACCAGAGAAAATTTTATCCCGGTAACTTCATCGGGGTACAAATTGGCATAGAGTCACCGGCCGATTCCTCTGAGCACTAAGTATGAAGTGTGGATTGATTACTGTTAGGGTTTAGCTGAAGCACCATTAAAATTGTCAAGCCAAGCATAAGATCAATATCAAGACATGAAATCTTTCTAACATGATTCGGCTATCTTACTTACATCCTTAGGGTATCACTACGTGTGCTCCTCCCCATATTCATCTGTTTATCATCGTCGCGGTTACACGGTAGTACCTAATATGAATAGATCTTAAAATAGAAGTCCGACTACAACTATATCCCTAATACTACCTAATTCACACTCAACTATATTTGTAACCAACCAACTTTGTACATATATTAGACACATATCTCAACAAACTTCACCTTAAGCGAATATACATGCCACTTTGAAGCCATCATATACGGGCCTCTATGTATCCAGTCTTGAGTTAGCAGCTCCGCTGCTCACTTCAAACAGCCTGACGAAGATGCATCGCCGTTCGGAACAAATTCCGTAAAATTTGTAACTCCCTTCTCTGTGACTCCAACCTTCAGTTTGTACTGATGAGCTCCTGTCTTCTCACCTATCATCACATTATTGATATCCTGCATCATCTTTAAGGTTTTCTTATCTGACACCACCTGATATAGCTATCCTTCTTCATGCAGAATTCCAAATGAGATCAGATTTCTTCTAAGTCCCAATACATATCGCACACCATTGGACATCATTTGCTGTCCATTATACATCTTCAACTTGATGTTGTCAACTCTCATAACACGATATAGCCCGTGTCATCCCTCAAGAGAGTAATATCAAGATCACCTTCAGTGTATGAACAGAACCACTCCTTCTTAGATGTTGCATGATATGAACTTGCAGAATCTAAAAGCCACGCTTTATCATAAAACTTTTTACTTGATAGGACGAGAATATGATCACTCTCGTCTTCTGAGTTATCTTTCTTAAAAACCATAATATTTACCACACCCTTCTTCAGTTTCAGACAACCTTTCTTCATATGTCACGGATCCTTAAATTTATATCCTACAAAGAAACAAGGAAGCGTTGAAGTTTTAATAAAAATTGATTACTGAATCCGTACAATTATGTGATGCTAGAGTCACCTGACCACTTTCAAATAATTAGTCATGTCATGCATAGCTCAGTGTTGGGAAGTATGGTTTTACACCCGTGCCATCCAGATTGAGTCATTTTTAACCCAAATTTAAATATCTATTTCTTCTAAATATAAATATAAAGCCACCTAGCTGCTCTAGGTTGGCCTAGTTTTTCATTAAAAAATTGCGTGAGATGAACGTTCGTAGTTACATGGCAACGGGGAAGAGAGCGAAATGTCATTTTAGTCAAGTCTCTTGACAGGTTCACTTGTGGTTTGTAAGCCGTGCAAATTGATGTCCGTGGACTTTATTAGCACTCGTAGCTGTGGTTCGCGTGAGTCGACAGCTTCTTGACAAGCAAGATACTAACATTAGGTCATCATGTACATCATCATCTCGAAATGTACACTACTACATAAGATATATATATACCGGTCCATCGGTATTAGTTCAATAGTAATCGATACTGTTGACGTATTAGTGCCAGTTCTTAAACTTCTGCACGAACGATCACTGAGGAGTTAAGAATCAGCACTGATAGACACTATCAGTGCCGGTTCGTAGTTGGAACTGGATCAGTGCCGGTTCCAATCACGAACCGGTATTGATGGGGCATTACAGTATAAAGCACATCTTCTTCCACAAGCGCGACCATAGCCGCCGCAAGCCCACCAGAAAAGCACCATCGCTATTTTTTTCATCTCTATAGTTAGAGGATTCAAGATTTGGAAGAGTAATTGTTCCAAGGTCAATAAGATGATCTATATTTATTTTATAGATAGATTTACTTGGTAGATTACTTTAGAATTGATGGTTGATGCTTGTTCTGTGGTTATGGATTTAGAGATACAATTGAGATCTAATTTAGGAAAAGATTACAAATTTGTTTTTCTTAGATGTATAGAGATGATCTATATTTGATTCTTAGTTAAATTTAGTTTCTATATTGCTTGAGATTTGAATTTAAGTGGATGTTTGATGGATCGGACGGTCCAACCGTCAGTTGCAATGTCGAAAAATAATGTTTGCAACATCAAACATAATTGATTTCAACATCAAAATACATGCATCAAAAATAGCACACCGCATGCATCTGATCCAGAAGAAAAATTCCGACCGCAACATTACGGCTTGTTACATGCAATATTTTCATGCAAAACCTATGTGGTGTAGAATTGGATGTAACATACGAAAATAACTGTGTCAATAAATTTTCATAATGTCTAAAACATTAAAGTTGAATATATGAAACATTAGAGATGCGAAAATATAGGAACTAACTCAAATGGATAATTTTTTCCGCTCCAGATCTGTACGCAAGAGAATCTGAGATGCAACATACGAAAATAACTACGTCAACAAATTTTCATAACATCTAAAACATTAAATTTGAACATCTGAAACATTAGAGATGCGAAAATATAGAAATTAACTCAAATGGATCATTTTTTCAGATCCAGATCTGTGCGCAACAGATTCCGGTATGCAACATACGAAGATAACTATAGCAACAAATTACTTGAACGTCAGAAACATCAGAGATGTGAGAACATAGGAATTAATGAAATTGATAATATTTTTGAGTTCAAGTATATGGGTCGGCCCGTCAAAGCGTCCGATCGCTTCAGACGTCTGTAGGAATGCATTTTCGTTAAAAATTATAAAAATACTATTAGAACTATCATTGGACTGGCATTTTGCAAAGAATATAAAATTAAAGACATATTTGCAAATTCTTTTAAAATCTAGCTCCTATTATATAGTATGTGGTTTGCGTATATTTTTAAAGTATTAAATTTAAATAATAATCCAACGAATTTCCTCTGTTCATTAATCAACGTAGTCAATTTAACACAATTGATAGAATATTGGGTTGTAGGTAAGGCATGTCCACCCACAGGTCGCAATCGAACACGACAGCCTTTGGAAGGAGGGTCCCCCGACCCGGCCTAAGTACCGAAAGGAGATGGACTCTCAAATAGGGACCAATAAAGATACGAGGTAATTCAATGAATTTATTCTATATTTTAAAATGTTTAGTGATTATAAGTTGAATGTGTTTAATTATAATAATTTGCAGATGGACCGGTAATAGATGTACAAGAACCGAGGGCTAGAGTTCTTTGTTAGCATTGAGGATTTTCTGAGGGCTACCGCAGTGTACAAGAAGCCAAAAAGAAAGCCTATCGATCACTATATATGTTGTCTATGTGTCGACTGCAAGAACGAGAAGCAGTTTTCAAACATAGAGCAGATCCGTGCCCACTTGGTTTGCAGGGGTTTCAAGGCTGGCTATACCCGTTGGACTAAGCATGGTGAACTTGAAGATGTTGGGCATGAAGGGCAACCAACAGTCGAAGAAGACATAAGCAACGATATGACGGGTAACGAAAACTTCGATATGTCAACATTTGAAGATACTTTTGTTAAGAATGATGGAGGGAATACTTTTATTGGCAACAATGAAGATGACTTAGAGAAAATGTTGTGCGATGGGGCGGGGGACTTCTCCAGTGAAAGACAACATCAAAAGTTTCAGCGCATAGTAGACGACTCTAAAACACCGATTTACCCAAACTATAAAGATGAGCACAGCAAGTTGCATGTGGTGCTGGCACTGATGCAAATAAAGGCTAGTAATGGTAGAGCTGATAAGGGCTGCAATGAATTGTTAGAATTCTTGAGGGAATTGCTTCCAAGGAGGAACGTGTTGCCCGAAAATACGTACCATGCCAAGTAGGTTGTCTGCCCGTTGGGATTGGAAGTAGAGAAAATACATGCATGTAGAAATGACTGCATGTTGTTTCATGGCGAGGATGCAGACTTGGAAGCATGTCGCGTTTGCAATGCACCACAATACAAGTGCAACGTTGATGACATCAAGAGCGATGGCATGGGGGTGAAGAGAAAGAAGAAAAGACCTCCCATTAAGGTGGTTTGGTATTTCCCTATAATCCCCCATTTGAAGCGATTTTTTACTAACAGAGCGAATGTCGAGTTGATACGATGGCACGCCGAACAGCGCAAGAAAGATGGAATGCTTAGACACCCTGCTGATGGCATGCAATGGAGGAGATTTGATTCAAAATACAAGGAATTCAGAGATGAAGTGAGGAATATAAGGTTCAGGTTGAGTACGTATGGTATGAATCCTTTCGGCAACACGAGAAGTAATCATAGCGCTTGGCCCATGACTCTCTGTATCTACAACCTTCCACCTTGGATGTGCATGAAGTGAAAGTACCTTATGATACCTTTGCTGATTAGTGGGCCGAATCAACCACGCAGCGATATCGATTTGTACCTCAAACCATTGGTTGAAGATCTTCTTGTATTGTGGAAAGATGGCATACGGGTATGGGATAAGTATAAACGTGAGAATTTCACCCTGCGCACAATACTGTTCGTAACGATCTCAGATTAGCCCGCTCTTGGTAACCTATCAGGGCAGACTGTAAAATGGTACAATGGATATGTTCAGTGCTTGGAGGAAACGGGGGCGTTGGCTAACGAACAATTGGAAAATGATCTTCATGGGTCACCGTAGGTTCCTTCGTCTAGATCACCCATACCGTAAGAATAAAAGAGCTTTTGACAAGACAGTGGAACATCGTCAAGCTCTGAAGATTCACACTGGAGAACAGGTATTTAAGATAGTAAAAACACTTAGAGTTGTACTTGGAAAGGGGCCAAGCAGTACAAAAATCCCGGCTGGGCAACATGCTCCTATGTGAAAAAAGATATCAATATTTTGGTTGATGTCTTATTGGAAGTATCTTATGGTCTGACGCGCAAAAAATTGTTCCGGAGGGTGACAAGATGACAGGAGAAGAGTGGAGTAGATGAGGTCCTAGCAGGATGCTCGAGAGATGTTTCATCATCACGGAGGTCAATTTAGTCGAGGAGCTCTCGAGACCTAAAGTTGTTCTGGGGCCGTTCAAAACAGTAATTGGGTGTCTAGTGAGGGATCATGTTACAATCACATATAGAAGTTGGAGAGGCAGACGAGATGACATGTGGGTGGTTACCGATAACATCAAGGATCTTATGTGGGGCAAGTTGGTGGCAAAGTTTAAATACGCTGAAGGATACAACATGGCCAAAGTGAAGAGTCGTGCCCTATCAACAATGGCCATCGCGTTCAAGAATTTCAAAGGTAAGCTGTGGAGAAATTATTACTTAGTGGGTCGGGCACCGAAATGAGATGATTATCCGACGGTGGAACCATTTTGGAACGATTTCATAGAGTACAGGGGGTCAGAGGAAGCACAACGACTAATTGAGGTAAACAAGGCCAACTCTCACAAGAATGTGTACCCTCACAGAACTGGCTCACATGGGTACGTGAGGAAATACGACAAGTTGGAAGAGATGGAAGAACAAGTAACCCGCAGTGGTGCCACACCTCAGACAGCTAACTGGATTGAACGAGCAAAGCATTATCTGTACCCGAGAGGGGTGAGTTTGTCGGCAGATGGCAACCTAATCTTCAAAAGTGACAGAGAACAGGGAGTGACGCAAAGAATTGTAGATGCCCACGTCTAGTCTTCCCAAGGCTCTTTCAGGCCAGAAAGGGAGAAAGACCAGCTAACCTTGGCTCTGGGAACCAAGGAGCACCTAGGTCGCACCAGAGGCAAGGGTGTGGTGCCTTGGAAAAAGGAATTACCAGAAGTTGCCGAAAGTTACAGGTGTCGAAAGGGAAGGAGAGAAGAACTGGAAGAGCTACTGGCTTTAGTATGACAATAACTTGTACAGGAGCGTCAGATGACAGACGCCAAAATCAAAGAAGCACTTCAGCAAGGAAACAGGCAGCAGCAAGATGAAGAAAATATTGTGAGCCTTGGTGGTCATCGGAGCAGCTGCGCGTCCACGGGGTTTACAGAAGAAGAATCGGCCCATTACCCCGTGGAAGACATCACAAAAAGCAAAGTGTGCAAGCTTGACGTGCCAACCTTGAACATTACCACCATGGTGGCTATGGGGTAGGTCGACCAATGCGTGGAAGGAGCTCTCTTCAACGATCTTGCGATACAGTGGGGATACGCAAAGGTCCACATAGACTCCGTGGGAAGGCTGTACCGTAAGATTGACAAGGATTATCCTGGAGAGACGGGTTCCAAGAGGCTCGGATCAAACGTGGGTGACTTCATTCTATGGCCTAAGAGCTACATAGTGTTTGAAGATTAGACCGACGAGTAGTCTGATACAGAGTTAGACCCACCACACAGAATTTCTCCAACTTCTCCACGGTCGCCGCCACAGCCACCGTCACAAAGAAGAGAGCCAACTCCTCCACGGTCGCTGCCACCACCATTGTCACCCAGAATAGAGGCAACTCCTCCCACTCCGAAAGTCACCACCAAGGGAGCCAACTCCTCCCCCTTAGAAGTTAGCACCAATGCTACCAAGAGAGGCAACTCCTCCCCCTCTGAAGTTGACAACAGCTGCATAGTCTAAGAATTTGAGTTCATCTTAGAAGTCGACTTCATCCCAGAAGCAAAGGGCACCTAAGAATGTGACAACATCTGAGATGTTGCCTTATGAACAAACACTAGAGGAAACCAGAGCAACAGTGGACGCCAGTGTAAAGAAATTATTTCAAAAGCTAGAGCCTGAGAAGACAAAACTAATTCGTGCAGAAACACAGAAGTGTTTCTTGAAGATGGCCACACCTGTTGAGCGTAAGAGTAAATCAGACTACGCGCGCATCAAAAGCAAGAAATACTTGAAAGAATCTTCTATCGAATAGATACTACAAGAACAGAATTTAGAAGGATTTCTTAAAGATGCTAAAATGACAAAAGATCAATTTCTAGACGAGTCTCTGGCACCAAAAGCAGCCGAGAGATGGCAATTTAAGTTGGACGAACTCTTGGTCACGCCAAACGTGTGGGACAAATTGATATATCAACTTCGAAAATTACATGCATGGTACATGAAGGAGTCGCGGGATGGTAGAGAAATGTTCGAGGCCAGATACAAGGATCGAGATTTCCTCTATGGGGATAGCTCTATTTATATATTATTTGAGGAAATGTATCGACTGTACCAGCAAGACACCCTCGACATGCTATCTTGAGTTGTTGGACTTTGTAAGTATCGTATACGTATAATTCATAGTATATATTTATGTACCATTGGATTGAATGTCTTAACATATTCCTTATGTAGAATGGCAGTACAAAGATGCAGGACAGAGAGCATCGATCATGTGGGATTCATCAACCCACATCATGTAAACCCAACAATGATGCAATCTGATCCAAAAGGAATTGAGGACTATGCATTGAAGTGTATTCTGGAGCTCTAATTGAAGAAATACATACTTTTGCCCTACCACTTTGGGTATGTGTTTCACTCCATGAATGTTCTACTCTTTTTGAGCAATACATAGTTAGAAATTAGGACCAACTAACCTATGGTGACCTATGTGCAGTTATCATTGGATCCTCCTTGTCATCCAGCCAGACATCAGCAAGATCGTTATTTTCAACTCACAAAATAATCCAAAAAAAACCTACCAACCTGTCATTGATGTCACACCCGGTTTCAAGAGAACAAACCAGATGTATTCCACATGTGTGCCAGGATCAAGATTCCATACATGCAGTGACTTCATAAGTGATAACAAAACAATGTCATTAAATAACGATAACATTCATTACAAAAATACCGGCATGTCTTAAAAAAAACACTAAGAAAACTTCCAGTGGCAGCAGGCCTTCTATCCATCCATATGCGTTGTCTAGGGGAGTGCCAGCCTATGACATGGTCTTCAGGTCAACATCTTCCTTCGCTTAGAATTCAGCCCCATTGGGCGGGATGTCCTCGAATTCCTCACCTTCTGAGCAGCATCAAGAAGTTGGGAGAAGGCAAGCGTGTGTACATACAGTACTCAGCAAGTGTGGGAACACATGATATGTAGGCTTTAAGACAAGAAAAAGCTTGACTCGAGCTGACAGCAACTATGCCAATCTAATCTAGGACTCAAAAGATATAGCAACCTATTTACTATGTGATGGCTCCAACATTAAAGGAGACAACTCATCGGATTCCATCCGACTACCAGGCTCACCAGATATCCCATATCAGGTTACAGACTCATTGGGGTTCCACCACCCGACTATCCAAAACCAACCATCCAGGATCCCCACTAATTATGAAGAAGTCCAAGCCCGCTCTTAACTGTGAGCACGGCTGATCAATCAGTTTTACACTCTGCAGAGTTTGCACACTTTACCCACAAGTCGTGATTCCTGTTTTGCTTTACACTTTCAGGGTGTAGAGCTGGGGTCTCATTACAATACTTCTACAAAGTGCCTCCAAATCCATATGCACCCACTAACGTTTTACCACTAACAGGGATTTTATCCACTACAGAGGACCCCTCTTGTGTCACTCAACCGTCCACTGGTGCGTACAGAATAAGGAGGACATCTAATTATTTAGCCAGGCCGTATCCATATAAGCATCGTGGTTGCGCTGTTATGCCAGATAACAGGCTTCACAAACCGGTCCTTAAGATCCCCCACAAGAACAACCACAGATCTGCTATGCAGCACCACCTCAAACTAACCATCTAGTTGAGATCCCTATACCATGTTACTACAAGATTACCATACCCAAATTCTTGTTGTATAAACATTAGTGTAGATTAATCTTTACCCCTACCATAACAGCACTAGCATATCTACCCTTCATTTTTCATGACTCATCAACGGCGACAACGATAGTCAAACAAAATCTAGTAAAACCCTAACCATGGGATTCCAAATTAAACAAGCATGCATCTAGAAAAATAAAAGCTACACTTTCCTACAATGGGATCAAGGTGATCAAGGACACTTGCCTTCGAATGCAGGTTGATCAAATTCCTTGAACGTCTGGTCCTGCAAGTTCACACACAGATCGCCTCTTGAAGCAATTGCGCACACTGCAAAAAAACAAACACAACACCTAAGAACAGTACACAAAATAGTAGCAATGCACTATAAAAGGGTTACTAATGGATAGTACATGCTGCTACGATCGCGAGAGTGCAAGAATCGTCTAAAACAGAGCTCGTATGAAAAACTTGTGAAGGTTTTAAGCTACACGGGCTTTTCTGAAAAGGTACAAGGGGTAAATTGTAAAAATAGAAAGTTTTAGGGGCTTATTTGTAAAATTTAGGGGCCTATTTGTAATTATACAAAAGTTCAGGGGGCTAAAAGTAAAATATAGTACTACCAGGGGCATATTTATAAAAATAGTAAGGTTTAGGGGCTTAAATGTAAAATGACCTAATTTCATAGAATAAGGGAATTATTTTGTGCTAAAAAACCTACTTATTGCGTCACGCTGACCTCATCCTGCTGACCGGGCTCGGGTGGTTGACGTGGCAGCTTACACGGCTACTGACTTGGCTCAGGAGCTGACGTGGCACCTACGGGGCTGCTGACTGGGATGGTGGACTGGCGCCATGGACTGGGTCCACTGGTCCATGGGACCGAAGGGGTATGGGTTTGGCCGATCTAATCTGGGCCGTCGATGGACGATCTAACGGCTCACGGCTGTTGGGGAGATATTAGTGGCCGACGGCGACAGAGAAGCAACATAAACGAGCTACGGTCTACTAAACACGATGGGAAATGGCGCAATCGAACGAGATGAAGGTGGGGATTCTCACCAAGGGTTTTTTGATGGTCGGAGAGGTCTCTGCGGTGGTCGGCAACGGAGAGATGTGGTGGCAGAGGTCGGAGCTCGACGGGATCTCGGCTACGGCGACGGAGGAGCGAAAGTAACGGCCGGTGAAGCTCCGTCGGGGTCCTACGGTGTTGAAGAGATGATCAAATGGCCACGGGATGCAGCGAGTAAGGCTGTCGACGGTGAGGTGGTGGCGGAACTTACAGACGCTCGGCGGGAAGGTTCGTGCAGCGGCGGAACGGCGTCGATAAGCGGTGAAACGGGGTCCCCGTTCTTCGGTGAAGCTGATGGCGGTCTCAGGTGCGCCGAGGAGGGCTTGGACGAGGCAGAACGGCGCTCGGCGAGCTCGGCGTCAGCAATGGCGGCTTGGCGACGGGTGAGGGAGTGCGGGATGGGGGGCGTGGGGGCTACAGGC
Source organism: Phragmites australis (assembly GCF_958298935.1). Lineage (NCBI taxonomy): Eukaryota > Viridiplantae > Streptophyta > Magnoliopsida > Poales > Poaceae > Phragmites > Phragmites australis. The sequence continues at coordinate 1,134,492 of NC_084927.1, forward strand.
GCATCTTACAGCGCAGAGGGCTTGCATGCCATTGCGAAGACGTGGCGTGAGAGGTGGAACGGGCGCCGACAAAATCGGACGACACGGTGCAGTGGTTGTAGACGCGGGGGCGAGCGCAGAAGAAGATGCTGACAGGCGAGGCCCGATTGTCAGAGGAGGGGGGGGGACGGGCTGGGCTGCGCTGGGCTGGAAGCTGGGCCGCGACAAGAAAACGAGCGTCACAATTGACTTGCTACAAAGGTAAAATCCGACCATTTAGTTATTGTTCTTGTAATATTTGATTCGATTCATTCTAAATCTACTTACGGTAATAATCACACACATGCAGAGTGTACCTATGATATATCAAGAAGAGTGTCAGACATCGGCTATTCACGAAAGAATGGATTATCCAACATGACTTTCCTTGTAGTAAGGAGGGCCTGGGTAATAATTTATATGGTTTTTATGTAATGGAATTCATGCACGGATTCAACGAAGACGTGTCATACCAGGTGGTCATTGCTGAGGTATGCGACATACATCTTGATGATTAATTTTCAGGTCTGACACTATGTTCATAAGGATTGATTTCTTCAATTCTTCAAATTGTAGCTCCTCGTGCTATCCAGAGATCGACTCTTGGCTATTGAAATTAACGCACTTCAAGAACAACTTGTTAGGTTTATCAATGACCAAATCATCAGTCCAACCGGCGAGATCCATGAATTTGGCTCCTCTCTCTCGTTACCTTTTTCCAACAAGAAAAGGCAAAGTTCAGAACCTTCGATTAGCAAGAAACCTTAAACTCTTTTTCATTGTTGTAATAAAATCTCACATGTATGCGGTGTATATATACTGTGACGAGATTTGATGTTTTAGAAATGAAATTTATATGTGTTTGTGTATATATGCTGTGATACCTATCTGTGTGTGTCTATAAATATACCATATACTTTTGCCGACAACAGCCAAAATTTGAAAAAGCCATGGGTTGAAAATGACAGGAAATACCTATCAGTGCTAGTTGGTAAAAACAAACCGGCACTGCCGGTTTCATACCCGACACTGATAGTCTGTGACACTGATAGTCTGTGACTATCAGTACCGAGTAATCAGTATCGGTTCAAAATCTATCACTGATGGCGATTTCGAACCGACACTTATGAAAGTATCTGTAGTAATGGTACCAAGCTAATCAATTAGTATAAAGAGGAAACATTGTTGAGCCAGCAGGCCGACTGGGTAGCCAGCAAAGCTAGCGCTTATAAAGCAATGAGTAGCGCAAGGCTTGACGAATTACATACATACCATGGCCTTCCTGGTTAGTAAGCTTCCGTTACCCTTTGTCCCCTATTTCAGCACTACCGTCCTGCTCCTCATTTGCTCGCTGCCCTCTTGCTCCCTCGCAAAATCATGCAAATGCTCCGGCTCCGGCCAGGATCAGTCTGGAATCCCCAGTGTGAGCTCTACATTCAAGCAAACGATGGGCTTCCTGTTCCTCACGAAATCAAATAGATCCGTAGATGAGGGGACTGTCGTCCTCGGATCTTATAAAACTCACCACCCGAGACTCAACTTGTCCAACAACGTTTCGTTCTTCATCAACCAACCGATTCCTTTGTGGGAACACAAGTATGAAGGGATGGTCCTCTATGAGGCGTCGTTCAGCTTTTTCTTCACTATGAGCATCTACCAGCAGAACAACCAGACGAATAGTAGCCTGGCCTTCACCATGCACCCTTTTTTTGTCTATTATTACAGTCCTAACATGTCTTGTCCACCGAGTGGGGCCTCCAACCCCACATCCAGAACTGTCACCGGAAGCAACGTCTCCGTCCAGATCAGCGAAAGCACAGTTTCAGTTTACGGGACAAAATTTTATCCCGGTAAAAATATCTGGGTACAAATTGACATAGAGTCGCTGGACTCTTCCTCCGTGGCGAACGAGTATAGAGTGTGGATTGATTATGACCATGTTGGGCACCTCATGTCAGTCTATGTCGACGCTGATGAAGGAACACCGAAGCCTCTAGACGCCATAGCCAACAAGACCCTCAACATCAGCGACATCATGTCACCACTCGCATACTTCGGCTTCTTCTCCTCGATGGTGCAACTCCTACAACTTGACACATGGAACTTGACATTCGACGCGCTACCCGATTTTGATTTCTCAGGGTCACAGGGGAAAAGGACCGTCATATTGTCTTCAGTCCTTGGATCGGCAGCTTTCACTGCCATCACGGCTGCTGTTGTATACTTGTACTTCAACTCCAAGTACAGGAGGTGGACGAAGGAGCAGGAAAAGCTCGCCAAGATCATGCAGGGCCTCCCCGGCGTGCCGACCCAGGTCGACTACGCCGACATCAGAAAGGCCACCAATAACTTCCATGAGACGATGAAGCTGGGGAAGGGAGGATTTGGGGCCGTCTACCGATGTACTATTCCTGCTGCTGCTGCTTCTAGGACGGGGCGAGCGATGGAGGTGGCGGTCAAGAAATTCATGCGGGAGGTTGAGAACCGGCGCTACAACGACTTCCTCGCCGAGGTTAGCATCATAAACCGTCTGCGCCACATGAACATCGTCCCGCTGGTCGGTGAGTACCTTAATTTATATAATACTTATTTCCAAGTCACTTCCAAGTTCTAACTCTTATCGTCGACTAGATAATGAAGAAATAATCTTGTACGCCTATTAGTTCAGTTTATTTTTCCTTCAATGTTAGAGATAATACGTATGAACGAGTTGTGGTTATGTCGTGGTGCCTGTTGTTGTTCTACAAACTAGCGTATCAATCCGTGCGACTGCACAAACTAGAAATTTAGCTTACAGCTGAATTGTAGATATTTATGTTAATAATGATTGTATGCTAAGATACATTAACTATTTATATTTAAATATTAGAATGTAAAATATAAATATAATTTTTGTTCATAATATTGGAATCATGTTTATTATTTGTGAATAGATCTAATTTATAATTTTCATTTTATGTGTTATGCAAATTGATTTTTATTTGTTTCTTAATTTTTTAAATTATTATTATTATTAATGTCGTCACCGTATCTCATATTATTATTTTTGGAAATACATTATAAATTCTTTGATATTATTTTTATGTGATAATCTGTAATATATTTGCATTCTGTTGTTTTAATTTTGTAATATTTGATTACACGCATATTTAATTGGTGTAGAAAATTATGTTTATTGCTAATGTAATTAAGTTGGAGTTTGCTAACGTAATCTTGTTGGACAAAGAGTATCTAAAAAAAAGAAGGAAAGGTAAGGTAAGAAGTGGTTTTGAGGTTGAACTCTATGATTTGTTTTTTTAATCTTCTATGTTGTTTCGTCTGGTTGTTGATCTATGGTTACAGTTAGTCAATCAATTAATTTGATGGTTAGATATTTTGATTTTTTATGAGAATTTTTAAGATTTTTTTAGATTAACATGGAGATACTAAAAGGAGCCTCCAATAATAAATATAAGATAAGATAGTGAATGAGAAAAACCGAAAACCCTGTGAGATTCTTTGAGCAGCACAAAGCTTTGTCTCTGTTATTGCCTTGCGGCTTACAATCCACTGATTCTTGTCTTGCGTTGCGGCTGACAGATTAGATGCCCCCGATATTAAAAACATGAGTAGTAGATCTCAGGAATTGTTTCTCAGTCGCGATCTTATTTCTGATACGCCAAATGACCCAAATGACAATAGCAAAACGAAACACCCCAAATTCATAAGTTTTGCAAAGCTTTTCCGCAGTTGATTCATACGTTGACTGGTGACCCCTCGAAAACTAAAAGAGATAAACCTGTTTAGAGATCTTGTAGTATACTTGTCCGATTTTTCTAAGGCCCATACCACCTGATCTGACTCCTCGAACGTTTCATTGCACCTCCTGCATAAGTTGTAACAAACTGAGCCACTCATCCTGTGCGTAAAATTTCAGGCTGGTCTTACAACAAAGGAGTGCCCCTGCTTGTCTACGAGTACATGACGAATGGTAGCTTGGACCAACATCTATTTCGGGGAGGCGGCAACGGGCAGCAGCACGATGATGCAGCTATTCAACACTGGGACAACCGCTATGGCATTGCACGGGATGTTGCGACCGGCCTGCACTACGTTCATCATGAGCACGAGCCGATGGTGCTGCACCGCGACATCAAGGCGAGCAACATCATGCTCGACTCAACCTTCCGCGCCCGTCTTGGCGACTTTGGTATCGCCTGCACGGTTGCCGTTGACAGGAGCTCCGTCACCGGGGTCGCTGGCACCATCGGCTACATAGCACCAGACTACGCGATCAGCCATAAGGCCACTCGCCAGAGTGACACCTATGCTTTTGGGGTGCTCATCCTCGAGATTGTTACAGGCAAGAAGAATGGGGATGTCCCACCGGACGACGACCACATTACGGATTGGGTCTGGCGTCTTCACAGGGAGGGGAAGCTGCTCGAGGCTGTGGATGCCGGCGTGCTCGCCGCAGAGGGCCATCAACTGGACGCTGCCGACGAGGCCAAACGTCTACTGCTCCTTGGTTTGGCGTGCACCAACCCCAACCCGTTGAATCGCCCGAGCATGGTGGAAGTGGTGCAGGTCATCACCAAGTTGGCGCCGCCACCAGACGTGCCCCTTGAGAGGCCAACGTTCGTGTGGCCGCCCGAAGACTGGCGTTCACGCAACTCTGTGTATAGCACGGCTGTGTCGACTAATTGGGACGAGAGCTCAGCGAGCACGATCGAGCTGGTGCAGGTCAGCCAGGAGCAACCGCCGTCGACTGCCTTCGGAGGACATGGCTCCGTTTATACCACAGCGACGAGTGGCGGCCGTGCTGGGACTGAGAGTCGTTTCGAGGAGGCACAGAGCAGAATGTAGCGGCTACGCGCTAGAGCAAATTAAATGGTCGTCGTCGATCCCTCCGTCAGCGGTGACCCTCCGGTGGCAGAGGCAGACTACAAAAGATCCAACAGGATCACTCTCTCTGCCTTTGGCCTCTGGACCCAATGCGTCTATAAACATAACTTTTCAGAAAAACTTAAAAATCAAAAATCAAACAAACAGACCCTCCTACCTAGATTACAACCATTTTTGTTGGGGCGCTGCTAGAGCCGAGACGCTGCTCTGATGTACTATCTGACAAGCTTCATAGTCTCATTGCCATTAGATGTGACGTGAAAAAATCCTATTGCAACAAAATGTTATGTTTCATGCAACATTAATGGGGGCGAGCTCGGGGAGTGGTCCGATGACTAGAGCTATATCCCTATTACCCTAACAACACAAATTAAGGCAAAAAAGAGAGCCAAAAATTGAGTGCCCATTGCTAAAATCATCCATTTGTATATCTTCTCTCTCAATTTTTACCCTAAAATCATCAAATTTGGAGCATGGTCAGACACAAATATTTAAATAGCACGTTTGCAATATCTGTTTAAACCACTTGCAACCATGGTTCACCTTACCGACCTTACCGAGCTCCGACGGTAACTGAAAATTCACGATTATCGCGGTAACAGGTCAAAAATTCAAAAAAAATCGGACAAAATTTATTTGGTAAAATTTGAAATTTGGGGAAAAATCGCGATTTTAGCCGCTCGGTAACCAGTCGGTTTGGACCGGTTACCGAGTGGTTTTTGCGATTTATTGAGCGGTTTTCTTGAATTTTTCACATTATCGGTAACCGCTCGGTTTTCTCGGTAACCGTTCGGTTTTCTTGGTAACCGTTCGGTTTTCTCAATTTATCGAGCGGTTTTCTCGATTTTCAGTGAAGTTCAAAAAAAAACCCAAAAATTATCTCAATCTTGTAAAATCAATAACTAATTCATCTTAGCTTCAAATCAAGTGAACAAAATTTTGTTGGTTTCCTTGTAGCATGATCTACATGATAAAAGTATTTATACTCATAAAAAAGTTCAAAATTTTGTGTCAGAAAATGTATTTGTTAAACCAAGTTAAATGTATAGTTTACTCGTTTCTAATCCAAAAATCATAAAACTAATTTTGTTAGTCTTCTTACATGATCCTATGTCTTTTAAAAATACATGAACTCATGAATTAGTTATTGTAACATGCAGGATTGTGTAAATATGTTGCGACTAGATTAATTCATAACTGACCCATCACACTCAAAAATTAGTGAAACCACTTTTATTAGTTTATTTATACTATGATTTACGTAGGAAAAATAATATTAGACATAAAAAGTTAATTAAAATGCTGTTTCTTAACATATTCACTTTATTCTTGTGAACTTTGTAAAAATCATAGAGAAATTAATAAAACTCTAAATAAAGTGAAATCAATTTTAAAGATCCTCTTAAGATACGTTTAACACAAGAAAAATATGTGTTTGCATAGTAAACGTTTCCTTAATATGAGTTAATAACTGAGCCGCACGTTTCAATTTTTTTCATTTTTTTCAAACTTCCTCCTTATAGAATCTGATGCAAACAACATTATTTTTGAAATTTTTTTCACAGAAGGTCTTAGAATTGTGTCTAGTTTTTTTAAAGATTTTTTTTTATTTTTTTTTTGATTTTTTTCGAATTTTTTGAATTCAAATTCGGTTACCGTTCGGTTTCTGAAACCGAATCGGATCAAGATAGTCGGTTATCGCGATTTTTACTCGGTTACTGTCGGTTTTTTAATCCTGCTTGCAACACAAGATCCAAATTCATAGTAACTTACAAAATATAATGGGCTCAAGACATTGCAACAATCGAGAACCACTTCTGCAACAAATTTGATTGAACTACACAATTTTTTTGAAAAAAGTATTGTTGCAACATCAAAAAATTGCAACATGAAAAGGTATTGGTGCAACATCAAAAACGAATATGTGCAACATGGAAAAAGAATTCCTACAATATCAAAAACTTAAAACATGAAAAAAGTATCGCCACAACATCCAAAAATAGAATGAGCAACATAAAAAAGTATTGCAGCGATCTATGACCACGGTGAGCTCTGACCGCGTCATCGAGATCTCGATCCCGAAACATTTGACTACAAAAGAGTATTAAAATATACTATACATCATGCCTGGCCAGCCCAACGCCCACGTTGAAGCCTCGCTGAAGTCTGACGATAATCTAGCACCAACGCATACGATTGCCCGTCTGGCAACAGCCTAGACATCAAGCCCATAGATGGACAATAAGTTTTAAAATGCTCTCAACCTTTAAACACTATTGAAATAGTCATAAAAAAATTTAAAAAAATTATGGTGTAGAAAATGCTATAATCTAGAACTTCAAAATTTTCAACTCAAACAATTATTTGTATATTGAGAAATAAAAAAGATAAATTTCAGCATCCCTAAAATTTGTCTTGTTTTTGTTGGAGAATTTGTGGACAGCTAGATGATAGCATCTATTACACCTTTGATTTTTTTTTTAAATTATTCGTGACTATTTCGATAGTGTTTTAAAGGTTGAGAGCATTGTAACGTGATATTTTTATGATTTCTAAACCTATCATTGTTCGGTGGGCGAGAAGCAAGGTTCACGTTACCGACCGGAGGTCGGTACCGACCTCCGGCGGTAACCGCGATTACCGGTCAAAAATTCAAAAAAAATCGGAGAAAATTCATTCGGCAAATTTTGAATTTTTACGAAAAAATCATGTTTTTGCCCTCTCGGTAACCGCTCGGTTTTGGTCGGTTACCGAGCGGTTTGGGTCGGTTACCAAGCGATTTTCTCGCATTTTTGATTTGGTCGGTTACCGAGCGGTTTGGGTCGGTAACCACTCGGTTTTCTCGATTTATCGAGCGATTTTATCGGTTTTCTCGATTTATCGAGCGATTTTATCGAATTTCAGCGCAGTTCAACAAAAAACCTAAAAAAGGGTTCAATCTTGTAAACTCAATAACTAATTCATCTGAACTTCAAATCAAGTGAAACAAATTTTATTGGCTTCCTTGTAACATGGTCTACATGATAAAAGTATTTATACTCATAAAAAAGTTCAAAAGTTTCTGTGAGAAATTTTGTTTGTTAAACCAAGTTAAATGCATAGTTTACTCTTTGCTGATCAAAAAATCATGAAACTAATTTTTTTAGCCTTCTTACATGATCCTATATCTTTTAAAAATATATGAACTCATGAATTAGTTATTGTAACATGCATGATTGTGTAAATGTGTTGTGACTAGATTAATTCATAACTGACCCATCACACCTCCAAAATTAGTGAAACCACTTTCATTAGCTTATTTATATTATGATTTACATATATAAAATAATAGTAGACATCAAAAAGTTAATTACAGTGCTATTTCTTAACATATTCACTTTATGCTTGTGAACTTTGTAAAAATCATAGAGAATTTAATAAAACTCTAAATAAAGTGAAATAAAATTTAAAGATTCTCTTAAAATACGTTTTATACAAGAAAAATATGTGTTTGCATGTTACACTTTTCCTTAACGTGAGTTAATAATTGAGCCGCACGCTTCAATTTTTTTCATTTTTTTCAAACTTTCTCCTTATAGAATATGATGCAAACGACATTATTTTTGAAAAAACAAATTCACAGAAGGTCTTAGAATTGTGTCTAGTTTTTTTTAAGATTTGTTTTGAATGTTTTTTTATTTTTTTATTTTTTTCGAATTTTTTGAATTCAAATTTCGGTTACCGTTCGGTTTCTGAAACCGGACCGGACCGGGAAGGTCGGTAACCGCAATTTTTGGCGGTTACCGACGGTTTTTTAACCTTGGCGAGAAGTCACCCACTAAACGGGCAAGAGATACCTATTTTGCCAATTTCCAAAATAGCCATATAATTTTGTAAACTTTTAAATTAAAAAATATATAAATAAAGAAAGTTCACAAGATCATAAAATACATCAAATAAGCCCAAGTTAAGGTCATAATAAGCTGGACCAAACAAATCCGAACTGTTTTGCTTACAGAAAGCAATGCCGGCTAGTAAATAGCTAGTACAAAGTACAAACAGAGTTCCCTAAAATGAAGCTAGTGCGTGTGGTGTGAGTGTAATGTGCATGCGTGGGTGTGTGTCCTAATGTACCCTCTCAAAAAAAAGAGGTTGCAGGCATTGGAGATGCAGTTAGATAACACAAAACTATCTGATAACGAAGTACTAGCAACTTAATAGTTAGTACATGAAAACAGTCGAACATCTTTTTCTATATTTTGGCTTTTCCTTACGAAACAGAGATATTGTGTCCAATGCGATAATAGCAAAGTCATTCCAGATTAATTGGTAGAGCTGTAGACTTGCAATGGCACAACATAACAGAGAGAAAGAAACGAAACTACTTTTGCATTGAGCTACTTATTAGGACTTTGAGTACATATAGAGTCATATTGTCATCATATACTAGCTAGAATACTAGAGAAAACCTGATAACAAAAGTCTGGAAAACAGTGACAACAAACAGCTGAGACATAAGTATCCGTGAATTTACATACCAAGCTGATTTTTTTTCGTCTCCAATTGCTTGTGATTCTAACGAACCTATTCGAGTGGAGCTTGAACCTTTATGAGCTTCTTCCGAGCCGAGCTCGAGCAGTGGGACTTATGAGCTTTATCCGTGAATCACAAGCAATTGGAGGCCAAAAAAAATCAGTGACACTGCAGCGGAAGAGGAAGGTGGACTCGTGGTCCTGAAGCTTCACGGCGGAGGTTGACAGATTCTGCACTTTTGCTCCTTCTGCATTCCATGGTGGCCAGCTGCTCGGGCCTCGGCAAATCGACGATCGACGCTGCTCGGGCCTCGGCAATTAGACGGTCGACGGGGATTGAGAGATCTTCCCCTTCTCACTTCCTTCGCTCTTGAATTCTTCTTCTCCACGAAGCGCTGCTTGCTACGCTCGCCCACATCATCGTCCTATTTTTTTCATCTCCAACAGACACCTTATTTTCTACCTTACATTACTCTCTTTCTCTCTTCGGGCCCACACGCATACTCAGTCTACAGGGTACGAGAGCCTCAAAACCAACGGCAAATTTGCCGGCTGCCTAGTGCTACAGTGATGCCTCTTCCGCTGGAGCCGAATGCCTCTTCCGCTGGAGCCGAATGCCTCTTCCGCTGGAGCCGAATGCAGCAGCTGGAAACGGCAAAATCGGAACTACAGGGATGCGGCTTGGATTTCCGGCTCCCGTTGGAGTTGGCCTAGTACATGAAAACAGTCGAACATCTTTTTCTATATTTTGGCTTTTCCTTACTAAACAGAGATATTGTGTCCAATGCGATAATAGCAAAGTCATTCCAGATTTTAGTTCATTTCAGCTACAACCGATTCCAGATAGCCAAAAGCCAGCAAAAAGCAAGACCAGAAGCCAGCCTTGCTTCTGGATTTTTTCAGAAAAAACTGAAAATAATCCTATTACGCGTGAGGCCCATTTGAGGCAACAACTGGGACATCCGCCGGGGCGCGATCATTCGTTCGGTCCAGCGGGCTTGCAAGCACATGAGCCTTCTCGTGAAGAAAGTTAAGCCGCCTATCTGTCTAATCTACTCTAATTTTAATATAATAAATCTATTCTCTTTTTTTCGTTCATTTTTTTTGTGAACTTGATAAGTGTAATCTAGTGAAAATGTTGAGATGTTCATCCCTTAATTATTTTTTAAGCATGCATGTCCAGACAAGCTTCGCGACTGTCAGGACACGAGGCAAGCAACTCATTATTATCCTCACCCAAATCTCCAGGTTTATTATTCTACACGCATTTTTGTTTGTTTTAATGTTTCATGCATGGACGTTAAGCGTTCCTGGACATGAACACAAAATATTAGCACTGCTAATTTATCTTCAGAAACTATTTGAGTTTGTTGGTTTATTTTAATATGCCACCTAATTTGAGTTTGTTGGTTTATTTAATATGCTTCAGAATTCAGACATTTTTTCCTCATAGTACTGATGCCAGTCAATGTTCACACTACTTCATGTTTAAGAATTTGCAGTACAGCTCTAACGAATAAATCCATTTTCTCCCTTTCAGAAAAAAGAGAAAACATAACACATATAAATAAAATTAACAGTGACTCTATAAAAAAATATTGCTATAAAAAAAACCAAAGGAAATTCTTTCAGCGAACCAAATTATGGGTGCCAGCCAGACATTTATTGTGCATGGAACCTAAATGGGAAGGAACAGCAAATTCATTCCAGATAGAAACTAAACCCACTCATGACCTAATGATTTAGTGCACTGTCAATTAATACTAATCCGGTCAAATTAACATTTTGAAATGAGTCCATTTCAATCTTTTGGAGGGAAGAGGCGGGGTGAGTTAATCATACATACGCATATGGATTTGCGCTATCCTGAGGGAACCTTGCCTTGATTATTTGCTACATTTGCTAAAGAGAAAAATGCACTACTACCAAGCACTTTGAAGACAGAGGAGGACCAATGTTAATGAACAACAAACCAAAGGTACTTACCTTTGACCAAACACTTATCTGGAACTCTAATCACCTCCTCCTGCCGTCCATATCCCTGCTGTTTCTCAAATTTTTTCAGATCCTTTCTCTAGATCCTAGTCTCCTTCTCACATATCGATCGGGAACGTGACAAATTGGTACCAGAGTCTATCGATCTGGAGCCTCCAGAGTATCTCAAACGGGTGCAGATTCGCACTAGGGAACAAAAGACAGCCGGAACAACAGATGAGTAAGCTCACCAGGGTGCTGCAGGCCCTTCAAGAATCAAACAAGGAGATCTTGGATTCGGTGAAGGAGCTAAAGGGAAGGAAGCCGGAGGCGGAATCGACGTTGTCGAAGTTGTGGGAGGAAGTCGGCGAAATCCGTCAGCAAGTATCGCAGATTGTGAAGATCCCAATGCTCGTGGTGAAGCCGGTGGATCTTCCAGGGTTGATGCCGAAGCCACCTAACCCAGTGCCACCAAATCTAGTGATGACGAATTGGAAGGAGGGTGATCCTCGTGTCCACAGTTTTGTGGATCACCTCAAGCATGAAGGCAACCGCGATGGAACAGTGAACCGGGGGAAGACAATTGGGAAAAAAATTCCAATTGCAACCCCGGTCAAGAATATGTGTTCCACCCCAACTTTTGAGTTCTCCCCGGAGTTTCAGCATGAGGGATCTGGTAGATCATGGGGGTGGGATGCATTCTGTTACTCCGTCTCGCATGGACTTCCCGTAGTTTGATGGGGAGGGGACTAAGGTTTGGAGACTAAAATGAGAAGCATATTTCCGGGTGTTTGTGGTTCAACCGGAATTGTGGGTTAGTATAACCACAATGCATCTGCTAGGTAGTGCAGCCCTTTCGTTACAGTTCAATCGGTGGTGCAGCATGCTAGTTGGGAAGGGTTCATGGCCGCTGTCACTGCCAGTGTGGCCCAATATGTTGAGAAGTTAAATGGTTTGGTGCACAGTCTCATGGCACACCATCCGTCCTCGGAGCCTGAATTTTTTACCACTCAATTTTTAGATGGCTTGAGGGATGACATCCGTTCAGTTGTTGTGTTGCATCGGCCAATAGAATGACTGTTTGTTTATTTATTATGATCATAGATTCTAGTTTTTAAAATCTGAATCGAAAATAAATAGACCGATTCTATAATCAGAATCCATAATCTGAGACTAGATTATGCCATAATCTATAATTCAGAAAAATATTACTTCTATCAGGCTATAACACATATTTATCCATACTTACCATTACAAACATAACGTAGTGAGGGGAAGGGGAGAGGAGAAAGATTCTAATAATTTGGTGTTGTTTGTTTTAATTGTACAATTTAGATTCTAACAATCCAGATTATAGATTGTGAGAATTAAAATCTAAATTATTAAAATTATAATAAAAAATAAATAAGCCATATCATCAAGGTTAAGTTACTCCTGCTTACTGAACGTATTTGAATGCTTTGCTTCATCAGTTATGTATGCAGACCCCTCTCTCTAAATACCTATCTATCGGAACCGGCTTCTCTGACGTAGGGTGATAAACAGTGATCATGACTTTCCTTCATGAACAAGATGCATAAATAGTGATCTAATAAACAGTAATTCCGTAACAGTAACCCATGTACACCGCTCTGTGAACAGTGCTCCAACAAACAGTATCGGTTGCCCGTGATAACCTGCAAATTACTGTTTACCAAGCACAAAATACTGTCCTCATTCCTGTTCATCAATGTCTTTCCCTCCCTACATGAGAGGAGCTGGTTTCCTACCCACCACCATCGATTGATGCTCCAAGAGAAGCCAGAGCGTCGTATAACTTACAACTCACTAGCTCGCTTCCAAATTCGAATGGCTCGGCTCACTAGCACCACCAGACTCCTGCTGTTGTTCTTCCTGCTCGCAAGTGAGTAGCCCATCCCAAACGCAGGCGACCTGCCTTCTCCAGGCGCTCGAAGCGGAGCCACCATCGTCATCTGTGGAGACCATGAGCATGAGCACCCACCTGCCTGTCACCGGCGCCAATTGATGATGTCTGCTGCGTGGTTTTTCCTGCTCTTATTAAATATTTAATTATAAGTATATACTATATATAGATGTGGAATGTCGTGTACATACTTAACAATTTCGGATATTATAAAACCTAATTCGTAGTACTTGATACACTCAAAATTCAGAAAATATATACTAGGAATGCCTTGATTGCTTACCCAACTCAAAAAAACTAATATTCATGACAGATCTATCTACTTGGACAACAAGTAAAAAAACTCCCTATCAATTACGGGTGAATAGAAGATGGTACATCACCCTTATATAAGGCGGTGACTCAAATCCCCTAGAGGACTCTCTTTTTCTCCTGGCTACTAGAGGCAAGCATCAAAGTTAGACTAGATCCGATCTACTCCTTGTAATAGGTTAGCCATATTATCTATACTAGAGTAAATACATACACATAATCATCTACACATGACATAGAATATTACTCTAACCGGAGGCCCGAACCTGTATACATCACGTGTGGCACACTTTATGTTGGATCTTTGATTTATGAAGGTAACCCTATTATTTCTGGACATATTGTCAGAAACAAATCATCGATAATTCTGTTTTTAAACGCACCACTCTGTGTATTGTTGTGTTGTGTTGTTCCATGAATATGAAAATAAGCTCCCGCTACAAAGCATGGGGTATATACACTACTATAAAAATGATCATCAGTACCGGCTCAAAAATATCATCAGTAACGGTTTTTAAACCGGTACTTATTACTTGATACTGATAGTTATAGACTATCGGTACCGGTCCATACAAAGAACCGGTACTGATGCTCAAAATATCAGTACCGGTCCATAAGAACGAACTAGCATTGATACTCAGACCGACACTAATAGTCTAAGTATCAGTACCATTTATTGGGATAAGCCGATACTGATACTTTTGTAAGCACAAATAAATTACGAATTCAATAATACAACATTCAAAATCTGATTTCAAATTTGTATTCATATATATGTAGGCATTCATCACAGGAAAATATATATATAACAAAAATTCATCACAAATAGTTCATCCAGATCCACACATAATCATGAGTTCATCAACATCCATACATAATCATGAGTTCATCAACATCCATACATAAATATTATCACAGTTCACATTATAAAGTTAAACACATTACAAATGCATTCATCCCTGATTTTACGGTGCAAGTTAAATCACATAGTCTTCATAGTTGATATCTACGATACCAACTCCATCTATCTCTTCCAAATAGCGTATAAATTAGCGCTCTATCTTGAGCAAAAAATGTCAGATCCATCGGCATTTTCATAAACAGCGAAATCTCATCTACCGAACTCCACATAAATCTGATACCTGCCTTCATAAACCCTCTTCACTTTCGGCTCAATCATTGTGTAACCCAGCCGCGTCATGGCATAACGTAAGAGTGAACCCAACCTAACATCCAAATGTACTATGCTGTTCTAGTAAAAATCCTACCGGCAAAGAGCATGAACATGAAGGAAAAATTTTATAATATATGAAACAGTACTATAGACTAAAATTTATGATACCAATCATGTCAAGTGTATGTAACCGTGACAGACTGGTAGTCATTGAAGCCACATCCTCCACATTCTGCTCAAACGCTTTCAATTTGAAATAGCTATAGTTAGGTGAAATGTACCCAACTTGATCCTCAATCTCTTGCAAAACCATAGGCACTGCGCCTTTTTGAACCACATGGATCTCAGAAGATTGGATGTCAGAGGTAATAATATTGATAGATTCTTCTTCGCTTACCGGCATTCAAAAACTATTTGATATTTTACTTGTAACACCATCACCTATAGTGGTCATCACAATAGGTTATGTACAACCCTCTATGTTAGCAATCATTCCGTTTAACCAAACTAGAGGAGTGATCACCTACATCAATACATGCATATCTTTAACAACTATAATTTTTTTTAATAATCAGTTGTCCAACCAAACTAGATGTGAGGTATACCATTTTAATTAACTATGAGGGCACAGAGGAGAGCGGAGCATTGAGTTTGTAGAGGGATTTTCATCACTGAGTATGTAGATGTACCTAGGACAAGTCACAAGTACACTACATGCCAGGAGAATAAAATGCCAATGCCAAATCAATCGGCATATCAATCAACATCCAGGAAATATCATAGATAACAAGCACATATACAGATATTTCACTCATAATAAACATTAATACATTAAGCATCTATATCGATCGGCATGCTAGTTTCTGAATTTAATCGTGTCAAAATTTGTTAACCGCAATATTAACTAACTATCTTATAATTTCTAGCAAAGAGATTTTTATCACCAAGCATAAAGATATACCTAGGACAAGTCACAGGTACACTACATGCCCAGAGAAAAAAACATCAATACCAAATCAATCGACCCATCAATCAACATCCAGAAAACATCTCACAAATTATCATCATTGGTCTAAGAACAAGGTAGCACAACTAAATTGCTAATAAAAAATTCAGATCTAAATTGGCAAACTAAAATTGCTAACTACAATTTTCTAACTAAAATTGCTAACTAGAATTGGAGAACTAGAATTTGAGAACTAACCCCAGGTGTTTCGTTGCTCTTCCAGTGGTCCAGCGCGCAAAGACGAGTAGGTGGCAGGCTGGCGTGCGACGAGAAGGCAGTGATCCGACACATGACGAGGAGGAGGTGGCAGGCTGGCGCGCGACAAGGACGATGAGGCGGTGGTCCAGTGCGTGACGAGGAGGTGGCGGCGGGCTGGCACACGATAAGGAGGAGGTGGTGGGCTGGGGCGCGCAATGAGGACGAGGTAGCGGGCAGGGGCACAATGAGGAGAGAAAAAGAGTGGAGGCGTAGAGAGGGCTAATGGGTAGTGATATGTAGGAAGTACTATCAGTGTCGGCTAATACCTACAACCGGCACTGATAAAAAATATCAGTACTAGTTCACAATTACCAACTGACACTGAAGTATCAGTGCCAGTTTTTCCTACAAACCAACACTGATACTGAGTATCAGTGTCGATTCAACCCCCGGCTCAATGATTGAACGAGCGCTGAAAGTTACGAACCGGCACTGATACTTCATTAGTGTTGGTTTAACCTAACCGGTATTGATGACCTGGCTCGAATGACTAGTCTCTGTTGTAGTGATATCATCCTATTAGTAGTTGAATTCCCCACGCATTGCTGCAGAATTTGGGACTTTTAGGGGAAATTTCTGATGGATATAATGATGGCTAAACATTTTTTTTTCTTTGAAGGGATGGCCAAAAATATAAGTAGAGGTAGGGGTGTTCATGTGCGGTTTCTAGCGGTTTTTGATGCAAACCCACCCCAACTACTAGGGCACGGTTTGATGGTTTGGGTCACACGAGCTGGACGGGTTAGACCAATTAGAGGAAACATGCGGTGGCCTGCATGTATTTGTCCAGCCCAATGGACTCGGGCTCCTCGTCTTCAATGGCGGAAGCAAATAATAATGTCGCCACCATTAGCGAACTCGACCTCACCCTCCATGTCCATGCCACGCCATCGCCGACTGCCCTTCTGGCTCGCTCGCCACCATTGCTAGTTGAATTCCCCGCGCATTTGCTGCGGAATTTGGGAGTTTGAGTGGAAATTTAAGATGAATGATGGCCAAACATATGAGCAGAGGGAACTAACGTCAAATTGGCTGATTGTCATTTGAAAAACACATGTAAAACTTCATCCCAATCTTCACCGAGCGCGTCCGCGCCAACCGGACCGGCGCGTGGGACGGGCCCTTCACCGAGCTGCTGAAGGAGAGCGCCAGTATCCACAGTACGGAGGAAGCGCTCGCCGTGGTTAATGTGATTGTCAATCGAACCATGGCGGATCTGCTCATGGCTCACGCTCGCAGTGCCTGATGTGCATGCATGCTAGAGCTGTTCTGACTCCTGAGAGTAATAAATCAACGTTCTTGTTTGCTAGTAGCGTGTTATCGTTCGTCCGTGCGTGTTTAAGTTCCAAACCAGTTCAACTGCATAGACAAACCAGTTCATATTGAAATTATGAAGGTGGTGATACTAATACAAGGAGTTAATCTGGAAAGAAAAACAAATATGCTTTCTAAACCTATTTGCTATTGTGACACTCCTTGTATCATCACAAAGTAACTGCTTTTTAAAATCATCGGTAAGGTCCTCGAAACAAAACTTTGTCCACTAATTTTTATGGTCATATTTGTAAAATCTAATTCAATAAAAATTTAAGACAACAGCTATTTTTTTTACCAGAGAGCGTACCTTGTGGTGCAATGATTATTGACTATATGGTTTCAAAAGAGAAATGCTTTACATTACATACAACCCATTTGTACAACTCTGTTACAACCAAGTGTTTTGGCCTCTTTGATTATTACAACCCTGCTATACGTACGATCGAAACGCCCGACTGCGTTACGACGCGTGTACGCATAGCATTTTCCCTTTGATTAATAGACGAGCCATCACCAAGTGATTTTAGCCATTTGATCAATCTCCTGGTTGTAAGGGACTTGTGCAAATGGGTTATACGTATAGCAGCAATTGTTTAAAAAAATGTTTAGACACATGGCATGCTAAAAGTGTGACATCCCGACCCAGTTTGAAATAGGCCCAAGGTGGCCTATGTATGTGTGCATGTGAGGTTGGGAGTGTAGTCCCATTTTGCTAATGTAGAGTGAGCTATGCCAACATATAAAGCTACTAGAATCCGCACCATCAACCCTAGGTTAATCCTTCTACGCGAAGTAAGAACAAAAACGTAAATGATTTAGTGTGAGTGTGTAGTTCACCTAGTGTGTAGGTAGACCTAATTAAGCCAGCTTGGACTTTAGGATGCTAAAAGACATCCACAAAACCCCACGTTGCGAGTGGGACACCTAGTACTGTTTTAATAATTTGTTCAGGCGAAAGCTTTGTTACATATAAAATTTAACAATTTTAATTGTTTACTACTAAAAGGTGAAAAAGGATAGCTTCCGCGGTAGCTACCGATAGCTTATGTAGCTTTTGCAAGAGCTCACCGCTTAAATCACAATTAAAAACCTTACTATCTACACATGCAGACGTGAAAGTTTATAGCGATCGAAACTTAAACATTAATTTTAAGTGAATTATGACATGTATGCAAAGAATGTAGGACAAAAACGTTTGTGCAAGTTGCAGATCCAATTTGTACACATAATTTATCACAATACTCTGTACACATATATCCTTTTTACGCTAACGGATATCTGTAAAAGTCCAAGTTTTTGTGAACACTGCTACCATTTTATAGTTTTCTTATTGATTGCGATAGCTTGCTTGCCCGAGCATTGGTCGAGGCCGTATACTAACCTTCCCCTTGTACTCGATTATGATTCATGAGGTGTGCATACGAGGCGATGAACACAGGTGTATGGCCTTGAAAATGACTTTATTAATGTGTGATTTGCCACAATAATATTTGCACTTTTAGCATATTAGTTGCAAAGCTCTAATACTGGTTCGATGGAATGAACATATCATTTTGCATTCTCATAGGAGTAAGTGATTGATCTGTATTGCAGTTGCAGCGCAAAATTCGTATGGAATTGATCTATTATAGTTCATACTACCATTTGTGAAATCTTGCAAACGAGAGGTATAAAAAAATTCTTGCAAAGGAGAGGGAAACCATCAATGGGGACACTTTCGGCAAGCCTATTATGTAGTACTCACATCTTTGTGAAGCACGGACACGAGAGCTGGCTGATTCTCGTTGCATGTGTCGGAAGTTGGAACTGAACCGTCTGTCTCTCCACGCGCCTGCTGCAGGCACAACATGTTGGAACGTCACGGCCGGTACGTCAAAAAAGCCGCTATCGAAGGGCTAAGCTTAAATTTCTCTTCTTTCTATCTAGTTCATGTAGGGCGTTCGGCTAATTTGCCAGCTCACTTATGTAATAAAAATGCCACACCTACTAAGGTCTAGAGCTCACAACTTTTGGCCATCTTAGGCCCCTCCTTTCCTGCTGCAATGTCTGTAGTTCGATTGTAGTCCTAATCCCAATGACTAATGAAGACAATATGCTCCTGGTCTTAAAAAGAAAGCAGCTCCGTCACTCTTCGTCTACAATTCACGCTTCTTTCATTGCACTAAGTGCAGTTGTCCAATGCGCGCGATCGATGTGCTTGTCCGTTGCCACCATATATACTTGCTCAGGTGATCTCGATTGTAACACCCGATTTTAATAGAGCAAAATCAGATACAACGTATATATATTAGGATCAAGTTTTATATATATGTTACATCATCAATGTATCATCATAGTGTTATTATTACAATAACGTTATAACTTATTACAAAATAACCCAAGGGTCTAGAAGAAAACACAGCGGAAAAACTAAACTCCAGTGTCAGAGGGTCTTCCATCTTCCACAGGCGTCAATCGGGGGCACACTAGCCTAGAAAAGGAGTTCCGGGTCGAAATCATCTCCATCGAAGTATGTAGCTTCTTTAACGGCTTCTGAACAGCAGAAGAATGCAAGAAAGGGAGCAACGAGTGTGAGTACATAATGTACTCCACAAGTGAAGGGAAAGCATGATATGAAGCTTAAGTCAAGAAAAGGTTAGACATTGGTTTACTGCATTAAGCAACTTTGACATATAACTCTAACAACAGGCATCCTATTTACTAAATATGAAGACACAACTATATCAAAAAGAACAGCTCATCGGATTCCATCCGACTGCCAAGACTCACCAGGTAATTCCATTACCTGGCTACCCGACCAACTATACTAAAACCTTGATCCCAACTAATCAAGAAGAAGTCCAAACCGCTCTTGACTGTGAGCACAATTGATCGATCAATTTTATACTCTACAGAGTCTGCACACGTTACCCACCAGTCGTGATCAACTCTTTTGCCAGTACCCGTCAGTTGTCACACCCTGATTTTCAATTTTCTAAAAATTTTCCGAGATTAGATCATAGATTAAATAATTAGAATAGGAAAAAGTCTATTTTCTAAATTCAAATTCAAATTTGAATTAGGTTATTCTTTGTTTGAATGCATTCATGCTGATAATAGGCATTTAGGTTTCATTTTGAGTTATTAGTTTTCTTGGGATTTTATTTTGGCTCATTTGGAGTTTATTTGAATCTATTTGTGCTATATTTAATTTTCAAAATATCAAAATATTTTCATAAGCTCAAAATATTTTACTAGCTTCTAAATATTTTCAAAAGCTTGCCGAAATTTTCCTACAATTTTTAGGTTTCATTTGGTATTTTATTTGGGTTTTAATTTGCTTTCCCTCTCTTCTAAAAATTCCAAAACAAAAGTAAAAGCCCTATTCCAATCTAACCCAGCCCAGCCAGCCGGCTCGTTCTCTCTCTCCCTCCTGATCCATCCTCCTTTCTCCCCGGCCCAGCCTGCCAGCCGGCATGCTGCTCCCTCCCTCCACCGCTCTCCCCCCTGGGCCTGCTTCGGCCCAGCTCGCCCGCTTGCTCTCCTCGCCTAGGCCGCGCTCGCCGGCAGCTGTGCTAGCCCGCCAGTCGAACGCGCCCTGCACCTTTTTTGCCTTCGCCTGCACCGTCTCCGTTTCCGACTCGATCTCGCCGCCGCCGCCATGTCCGAGTTGGAAAACCGCCGCCACCCTGGAGTCCTAACCCTTCCCGAGAGCCCCTCCGCGTGCCTATATATTCTCACGCTGCCCCTCGGTTTTTCCCATCACCTCAAGTCGCCGAATCTCGATCGCAACCGCCGAAACCTAGCGCCGCCGCCGCCATAGCCGTCGCCTCGGCCGAGCTCGTCACCGCATCGCTCTAGCACCGCTTTGCGCCATCTGAGCCGCCCAAGAGGTCCGCTGCCACCCATCGAAGCTCTTTCTGCCTTCGATTTGGTTCCCCAGCAGTCGGAGCTACCCCGCTGATGAGATCCCGTGCGCCACCACCTCCTTCTCCGTCGCCCATACCCCTTCAGTAGCCAACCACAAGCCAAAACATGTCACCCACTTAATCCAGTTAGCCTCCTCGCCACGTCATCTTGCCACCTCAGCCGGCCACATCAGCAAATTTGTTGATTTGTCATCCCAGTCAGCTAGCCACATCATCAAAGTCAACCCAGTCAGCAATTCCATCTTTTCCAGTACGAAAATAATTTTAGGAAATTGGTAATTTTGCACTTAAGCCCCTGCAACTTCAAAGTATCATATCTTCTTAGTTTTAGCTCCGATTTGAGTTATTCTTGCGCTCAAATTTTTCTAAAAACATGCTCTATCCAACCATGCTAGTTTTAGATAGCAGTCCTCACATCTTTACAGTAGTTTTCTCTCATTAACATCTATATCCCTACAACATGAGGATATTATTTTGATTAGTTTATATTTGTGACAATGGCATATAATTCCTGATCAGCTTTACATGCCATTACATTACAAATATGAATTGATAATTAAAATAGTATATTAATTTGTAGGTCACCCATGTTAATGCTTCAATCAATCTTTTATATCATTTCATGTGAAGCTTTAGTTCCTATCACCTAATCTTTCCTCGAAAGAACTCCGGTCAATTTCGTTCTCTTTGCCTAGCTCAACCAAGATTCCAGTCTATCATTCTGTTTCTCTTGTATTTGCAATTTAGAGTTTATCTAGTGTTAGTTTGATGTTGTTTTGTTTGTCGATAGAATTCGCGATTAGTTGATAACGTTTCGGATCTGTTCGAGGGATTTCAAGACCAAGTTTTCGACAACACTGAGCAACATTGGATAAAATGCAAGTGTACTTCTTGATCATATTGCTCCTATGTTTTGAACTGTTTTGTTTATAAAATTGCATGCATTGTCAATTTGATGGGTAGTCACCTATGTTAGGATTTACCGAGATATTCTCTTATCATCCCTTGAAGCCTAAGTGAGTTATGGCTAGGTGTCTATCATGGGTAGAAGTGCTTAGCTAAGCTATCGGAAAGGTTGGAAAGTGTCTTATACCGGATTAATGAACATGTGCAACAACGATGGTTAATTTGTTAGTGGGATAGCAACATGGAATCTTAGGCCTTGAGAAAAGTTGGTTTTGTTTGGGATGGTGATCATGGTTATATTGTTAGTCTAATATTTGCTCAAGTGATCTAATTAAGGAACGGTTCATGGAGCGACAACCCAAGAAGTAACATACCAACCATGAGGCTGATATGGGTAAGGCGTGACATACTAGTTAGAGTTTTATCCAGTGCGTGTCAGATCAGCACAAAAGGGGGCTTCTGGGTTGGAAACGCTGCGGCCTTTCTGTAATCCCTGGCGGTGAAACCTAGTGGGCAGGTGCATGCTGGATTAGGCTCTGGTTAGTGAAAAATATCATACAGTTATTTCTTAGCGGCACACTACTAACGTGTGTTAAGTGTTACACGAACACGGCAATATGAAATTCACTGACTCATGGGGAAAGCTGGCAACTACTGCAGTATGAATACATTAAACACAAATATAACCTGTGGCAAATTAAATTTAGAAATTAATTTCCTCCTAAATTGAATAAAATCTACAACTCCTATTTAATTTTAGCGAAAAATTTTAAATTATTACAAAAATTAAAAATTTATGTTGTTACATCGATCCAGGAGATCTAGCCGACCGATTCACCAAGAAGTTTTGTTTTTCTCTTCTGCTGCGCTCCTCTTCCTCATGCTTCGCCAATTGGTTCCAACACTGGCACGCATTCCCAGTCCACAGGCACCTGATCCCCAAGTCCACACCCCTCCTGTTTGGCAACAGCTACCGCGACCTCGTCGGCGGGCTGGCCAACCTGCCGGACCTGCCCCTTGGTGGGGACCAGCTGTGCTGCAGGCCATCTGCACGCTCTCCAACCTGCCGGATGACGTCGAGGCACTGAAGCGGACTCTGGCGACGTTGATGTGAAGCCCCTGCGGCTGCGGCCGGTTAGGGAGGCCGTGCCGAAGGGGTGGTATAGCGACGAGGCTCGCGTGGCTCCGAGCACCTGCCGTACATCGAGCACTGGGACACCATGCGCTACGAGCTCATCCGCTCGCACCCGACCGGCGTGTGGAGCGGGCCCTTCACCAAGCTGCTGAGGGAGAGCACCAACATCCACAGCAAGGAGGAGGCGGTCATCGTGGTCAATGTGCTGGTGAATCGCAGCTTCGGGGACCTGGTGATGGCTCAGTCTCGTAGTGCCTGAGATAGATATTCTGATCATTCCTGAGAATAATAAGCTACAGCCATGTTGGATTAGCTAACACTACCATAGAAAAGATCATTCACGTCTCCTCTTAATATATCACTGCTGATTCGTAAGCTTCAACCGTATATAAAAAGTCGAGCTAACGAGAACTGGTAGTAATAGTGATTAACACTGCAAGTTAGTAATACGAACCGGTAGTGATGTATCACGACCGGTTTTTGTTATTAATCGGCAGTGATATTTAAATTATTATTGCCGGTTGCATCTAAGAACTGATAGTGATACATCACTGCCTGTTCGTATTACTAACTGGTAGTAATATTAGCTCATCAAAAGACGTGCAAATAATAACCAGTAGTGATAATGGCTATTACTGCCGGTTGTGTTTACGAACTAGTAGTGATACTAAAAATCCATATGTCTTCGTGCGCGCAACTGCCAGGCTTCATGCGCCAAGCTGCTCGATCATCTCCCCAGCAACTTTAAATGTTTCCTCAGTCTCGCTCGCTCTATCACTCTTACTCGCTCCCTCTCTCTCGCGTGCTCTCGCTGTCAGCTCTCTCTCTCTCACTTTCTCTCTCTCTATCTCCCGCGCGATCCACATGGATCTGCTGTCACCTCCACCACCTTCTCCGAGGACGTCTCCCACACCCTCGTCCTCGTCCGGAGAGAGGAGGCCCTACCGGACAAGGCGCCCCCCTCCGATTCTGGTATTTCATCGGGATCCCCCTCGTCGGACAACGATGTGTGGGACGTGCTCATCAACGAGCCACTGAGGGCCAAGAAAGTCTGGACGAACTCGTCGAAGGAGGATGAGGATGCCGATGACGACAACAGCGACAACAACAGCTACGAGGACGACAATGAGATCGCGGACTTCCGTTCATGGGTCTAGTTTCAACTCGACCACGACTATATCTAGGTTAGTCAATGCGTGTTAGGATTTTTGCGCTGCTGTCTGTATGACGACAACTTTTTTTGTAATTAGTATAAAATATATTAATATGATCATTAATAATGCTAATCTCATTTAAATTAATGCATGAATGTTTTTTTCTAGATTGAGTATCACTGTCGGTTCATAGCTGGAACCAGCAGTGACAAGTTTACAAATCGAGCGGAATGAGATCAAGAACCGGCAGTGATTGTGCATATCACTGCCGGTTCGTAATCTATCACTGTCGGTTCTGGAACCAGCAGTGATGTCAATTTTGAATGGGCAATGATGACTTTTTATGTAGTAGTATAAATTGTGGTTGTTGAGTTCATATGGGGTGGTTCCGTTCGATATTTTTTTTCCTGTTTGTCTGCTGCAATGATCAGTCTCTAGCTTCCTGCTTGATTTAGTATGTTTCAGTCTGAAATCTGAAGTCCTGCTGCTAGGACTTCTTTAGCAAACAGGCAATGCATCTGCTATGCTGATACACATGCATTCCACCTTTCACAGCGTGTTACTGCTGTCTGTAGTGATGTAGTCTATAGTCCGTCAGGAACAACCTATCAGGAATGTGGGTGCCTTTCTTGACGATGGAGCCGTTACGGATTACTACCACAGGCCGGCACAGATATGTACTGACCAGCAGGTAACTTTTACAGTACACCTAAATAAGTGTATGTCGTTTATTTTTTTCATCCGGTGGTTTAGATTAGTTCAATGATACTTTATCGCTCATCAGTATTATAGGTATCATTAAAGAGTATCATGGGTATCATAAGGGTAGGATTGAAAAAAAAACCATGATAAACTTGTAAATTATATATTTAATTAGAGAAGATCAAAATGTTAGTTTATTCTTCGGATAAACTTTCACTTATTCTGTTCATTTCATTTATTAGAGTTTTCAGCTTCCGTCGGTCGGTCGATGATGGGTGGCGAAGGTCCGAAGTCCGGTCAGTCAATGACGTAATTACCCCTAAGGGTATCAAGATAATTACAATAATACCTACTAAAATAAACGGTTGAATCATAACAATGATACTCTCTATCATCTAGTATCATGGTGTACTGTAAAGATTCTCTGTATATATCCTTCGATCACATTTCACTCATTCTGCAGGTCCATTGATCAACTGGAGAAGTTGCAGAATCACCGGTCAGTAATATAGTCTGTGCATGTATATGTTTCTTGTAATATATGTCAACCTTTTCCACGGTCTCTAACAGTCGATACAGAGAGTAGATCCACTGCTCGCAATCCAATTATGCAAGGCTGATGACCTGATAAGCATGGCCTACACCAGTGCGCCAAATGAAATTAAATTACCCGAGTCCATAAGTAGGAGTACAATTATTCTTCTTCATTACATACTACTTGGTTTATATACACTATTATATGCATTGGAAATATATTATACAGAAAACTACTCATTTTTCGATAATAAAAGTTTTATTTACTCTTATCGTTACATCAAGATGATAAAACTGCATAAGAGTTCACTCTTGGCAACTCTTGGCATCTGCATAAACAGCATGCACACAGCCCAAAAAACAAAAAACCAGAGAACAAAAGAGGTCCAGAAAACGAAGAGAACTCTTTGAAACAAGAGGGAGTGAAAAGAGGAAGCAGCAAAGCACTCATGAGATGCATGTTCTTTTTATTTTCATGTGTGCAGAACACCATGGACGACACACGCGTCAGCGTCCTCCCGATAGGCTTGAAATTGTGCCGAAGCTCGTCGGATATGACATAACTGACGGGCTGAAGCCTATGTCTTGCATCAAGGAGGGCATACTGCCACTCAGACCCATTGGCGCCAACTCTGGCAATGGCGTGTCCCCGTCCAGGTACTGCATAGCTTGCCGCATGCTTGGCCTTCCATTTGGAACTGGATGCAGGCACAGAAGCGCAAGGTTGAATACCAGGCATGCCTCGTTGACATTACAGTGTCCTTGGAGTCTTGTGTCCAAGGCTTCCATAAGAGATCCATTGTGCCAATGCTCAAGTACAAAGTCGACCAATCTGAACCCCTGCCCTGTCGAGGTTTCCTTAAAAGGTCTGCGCCCACAAGAAACCTCCAGAAGGAACATGCCGAATGCAAACACATCTGTAAGAGGGGATGCCTTGCCAGTGCGCACCATCTCAGGGGCTATGTAACCGATAGTGCCCACCACACGTGTGGTTTGTGGGCCACTACCGTGGTCATATAGCCTTGCAAGCCCAAAGTCACCTAGCCGCCCATTCATATTGATATCGAGGAGGATGTTGCTTGCCTTGATGTCTCGATGTATGACAACTTTCTCCCATTTCTCATGAAGGTAGAGCAAGCCACGGGCTATATCCCTAATGATCTGAAACCTTTGGGCCCAATCCAATGTGGACTTCTCCCCATCGTGGTACAAATACTTATCAAGACTACCATTTGGCATATAGTCATACACCAAAATGAGTTCATGTTTTCTCCGACAGTAACCAAGTAACGGTACAAGGTTACGGTGTCGCAACCGACCAATGCTCACAACCTCAGTGATGAATTCCTTCATCCCCTGCCTTGAATCATGGGACACCACTTTCACCGCAACTTCCAATTTAGACCCAGGAAGCACTCCTTTGTACACCTTCCCAAATCCTCCTACACCAAGTAGGTGCTTGTTCCTAAATCCTTCTGTTGCTTGGTACAAATCCTTGTACTTGTATCGGTGTGGCCCGAACTCGACCTCCCAATCCTCTCGCAGTTCAGCATACCTTCTTCGTCTTAGCACAAGTAGAATGATGATGGTGCCCATAGTGATGATGAACACTGCAGTGGAAATTGGAGTGATGATCACTAAGATCCTGGAGCTAGGCTTTGGGCCAACACGAGGTAACTTTGGGAGTTTAGCAATGTCGATATCTGGAGCAAGGCTATTCAAGCTGAAGCTCCACCCAAGAAGAAAATACCGTGTGCTGACTGGGCCAGTTGCTGATGAGAAGCCGATGTATGCTGGGTCGATGAGAACTGCAGAAAGGTTATAGGTGAGTGAAAGTAGTGGCCTGGCAGGTTTGGCTGCTCGGAGGGGAGCCATGGTCACGTTGATTTGTGTGTCCCCTCCATCGTAGCTGACCCACACTCGCATCGCCTCACCACTATTAAGGCTTAAGTTTTTGAAGGCGCCACTACTGTCTTCATAGAATCCAGCGGAGTGGGACTGTTTGGAGTGTAGGCTGTTTATGTCAATACCAACATGGTTGTCATTGATGTCTTGGAGCTCGGTGTTTTGGAATGTATCAAGCTCAACTGCAAAGATGTGGTTGCTCTTGTTGCCATCATTTTGATCATTCAGGAGGCCCAAGAACTGGCTTGCAAACGCGTTGGAGAAATTATTGCTTCTAGAGACAAAAAAAGCCATTCCATCGACACTTACATCGGGGTTGATAGACTGGATTCCGAACACAAAGGAGACCGAGAATGATTCCACCGTGCCGTCAGGCCTCCTGCGGAAGTGCAGGGGAGTCGGGTTGATTGCATGGCCAATGAGGTTGGCCGTGCCATTGGTTAGCACAAGGAGTCCCTCTGGTGTGACCGTGGCAGTGCCATCAAGGGTGAGGTTAGCACCAGTGAAGCCGGAGTAGGCAAATCTATCGTCACCGGTAGCAAAAGTTGCGAGATTGCCAAGGGAAAGGAGGCAAAGAAGGAAAAACTCCATTGGCATAACTATTGAAGGCTAGCTGAGGTTAAAGCAAGCTAAGGGAAAAGAGAAGATTATATAGAAGGATGGACTTATATATTCTCATTGTTAGGCACAACCGTGACTGGTAAGTACTAGATTAATATGCAAGAACAAATTAAGTGCTTCTAATAGTGGGTTGTGCAGGGTGCCTTGCCATCATTGGGATCAATTAGTTGGTATAGTATATTCTGCAGCAGTGGCAACATGCTATTGGAAACGCACTGCTTTATGCCACGTAACCTCCGATGGAAGAACCTCCTGGAGTATTAAGTTTTCAACATGCGTCGAAATTAATAGGTTTTTTGTCCTGATTTCCTCAAGAATCTCCTTCAGTTAATTTGTTGTCCTAATTCCTTTCGAAAAAGTTGTAGTATTATGAATGGAGAGTTTAATGTTAGTGAAGTCACATGACATATTTCTGATTTGGTAGATGGCCCTATGCTGTAATTTCTTTACTCTTATTAACGTGACAGTTTAAATCTCTTCGGAGCGAATTGAAAGTGGCAGCCACTATCAATATGGGCACCATTTTTTTTCTTGCTTGCACTCAAGGGAGTATTATACAAGTTACTAGACAAACAAAGCATATCTTTCATTATATTTGTGCAGTGTCTAGAGGATCGACTGAGGATTTGTCAAAGACTTGATGTTGATCTTCGCTTTAGATCACTTCTGGTCTAGTTTCTCCTGTTTTTTCTTTCATGATTAGAACTCTGGAACATTGCCATTGTGGTGCGGTCACGGCCAACGATTACGTGGTTACTCTAACCACCAAAACAAGGGAAAACCGGAAAAATGTCACTGCACCAAAAAAAAAAGAGTCACTGTTCATGTGTCACTGACACAGTGGCATTTTCACTGTGCAGTGGCATTTTTCCAAGTCTCCCCCGAAACAATGACGTTATAGACACTCTGCAGAAACCAGACCACATGTTTCTCTCTGACTTGACTAGGATTTTGTTTTTCTTGAACATGGAAAGTGAGTTTTTTTTTCTTGCATGCACTCAAGGGAGTATTATATAAGTTACTAGACAAACAAAGCATATCTTTCATTATATTTGTGCAGTGTCTAGAGGATCGAATGAGGATTTGTCAAAGACTTGATGTTGATCTTCGCTTTAGATCACTTCTGGTCTAGTTTCTCCTTCTGTTTCTTTCGTGATTAGAACTCTGGAACATTGCCATTGTCGTGCAGTCACGGCCAACGATTACGTGGTTACTCTAACCACCAAAACAAGGGAAAATTGGAAAAATGTCACTGCACAAAAAAAACGTCACTGTTCATGTGTCACTGACACAGTGGCATTTTCACTGTGCAGTGGCATTTTTCCAAGTCTCCCCCGAAACAATGACGTTATAGACACTCTGCAGAAACCAGACCACATGTTTCTCTCTGCCTTGACTAGTATTTTGTTTTTCTTGAACATGGAAAGTGAGTTTTTTTTTCTTGCATGCACTCAAGGGAGTATTATATAAGTTACTAGACAAACAAAGCATATCTTTCATGATATTTGTGCAGTGTCTAGAGGATCGAATGAGGACTTGTCAAATACTTGATGTAAATCTTCGCTTTAGATCACTTCTGGTCTAGTTTCTCCCGCTGTTTCTTTCATGATTAGAACTCTGGAA
Organism: Phragmites australis; assembly: GCF_958298935.1. Classification (NCBI taxonomy): domain Eukaryota; kingdom Viridiplantae; phylum Streptophyta; class Magnoliopsida; order Poales; family Poaceae; genus Phragmites; species Phragmites australis. Next base: position 1,164,358 of record NC_084927.1, read on the forward strand.
CATTGCCATTGCCATGCGGTCACGGCCAACGATTATGTGGTTACTCTAACCACCAAAACAATGGCGTTATACACACTCTGCAAAAACCAGACCACATGTTTCTCTCTGCCTTGACTAGTATTTTGTTTTTCTTGAACATGGAAAGTGAGTTTTTTTGTCAGAGAAATCACAGGACATATTTCTGATTTGTCAGAGGACTCAATAGTTTCTTAAAATTAATTTCAGAAGTACCACTGGTTGCATCTTTGTGTTAAAGCTAGTACTAGAAGAACACATTAGCCCATCTATTGTGAGGCTCGGCATTTAAGGCATAAATTAAACTATACCAAATCTTACTTGTGTGTTATATATGTATAGTAGAATTTTAATGCAACTTACGACAGTGGGTAATATCTATGTCCATTTGGCAGTGACACACGCTGACACGAGACCCCAGCCGGCCACTGATTTGGATGCAAGGGATAATTTCCTGCCCCTTCAAGTTGTCTACATGTAATTATTAAATATATATAGACAATTATAATCCGGATCCGCCATAATCAATGATGTTGTAAATATTTTTATTTTACTATCATTAACATGGTAATTTATATCTCTATGGAGCAACTGTGGAAGCCTCGATCAATATGTGTGGCATTTTTTCGTTCTTTAGCAAACGGAGTATTTATATAAGTTACCAGATAAACAAAGCATATCTTTCATTAATTGTCTAGAGGATCGAACAAGGACTTGTCAAGGACTTGATGTAGATCTTTACTTGTAGATAACTTCCGGTCTAGTTTCTCCTGCTGTTTCTTTCTTGATTAGAATTCGGGAACATTGCCATTGCCATGCGGTCAAGCCAATTTATTATTGTGTTATTCTAACCATCAAAACGATGACACACGGGAACATAGACACTCTGGAAAAACTAGCTATTTGTTGCGAAAATGACATGGCATATCAACATCAAAAGAGGACTCCAGAAAACCAGGTAATACACTGGGTAGCTAACAAGCTGACTTGGTCTAGCTGCCCAAATTATAAACTCCAGTATCTTGAGTTGAATGTAAGCTTCGGCACTCTCCTGAGATCCACCAGCACGCTTGCATATTAGCTTTTCATATTGTCAACAAAACATGTTCGACATGAAGCCCATGTCCTTGGTTCTACGACTTATGATCCTCTTCTTTAGCCTTAAACTAGCAGCCATTACCACTGGCAGTGACCATTTTGTCTTCTCTGGCTTCTCCAACTCCGACATCAATCTTGATGGAGCGGCCACTGTGTTGCCAAATGGTCTACTCTACTTGACCAATGGCACTGCCATGATCAGGGGGCATGCGTTCTACCCGACTCCATTGCGTTTCCGTGAGTTCTCCAACAGCACCGTCCATTCCTTCTCTGTCTCATTTGTGTTCGGCATCCTCCCACCCTATCCCAGTCATGGCATCGCCTTTTTTGTTGCACCAAGCAAGAATTTCTCGTCCGCAGTAGCCGTACAATACATGGGTCTCCTCAACAAACAGAGCAATGGCAACGTAACCAACCACATCTTTGCGGTTGAGCTTGATCCTGTCCAAAACAGCGAGTTCCATGACATCAATGACAACCATGTCGGCATTGACATCAACAGTCTTCAATCGATGCAATCCTACTCTGCTGGATTCTATGATGGTAAAAATGGCAATTTCGAGAACCTGAGCCTCATCAGTGGTGCGGCGATGCAAGTCTGGGTGGACTACAACGCGAAGACATCAGAAATTAACGTGACCATGGCTCCATTGCATGTGGAGAAACCAGTGAGGCCACTACTCTCAGCCACCTACAACCTTTCAACATTGATCACAGAGCTGGCATACGTCGGCTTCTCATCTTCTACAGGCAAAATCAAATCACAAAACTATGTGCTTGGATGGAGTTTTGGCATGAATTCTCCTGCTCCAGCTATCGACGTCACCAAGCTGCCGAGGTTGCCTCATGTTAGCACAAAGGATCGATCAAAGATTCTGGAGATCAGTGTACCAATGGCAATAGCGATGGTTCTCATTGCAACTGGTACTACTATTTTCTTACTTGTTCAAAGGCATTTGAGATATGCTGAGTTACGAGAAGATTGGGAGTTCGAGTATGGACCACACCGGTTCTTGTATAAAGATTTATTTGATGCCACACAAGGATTCAGGGACAAGCACCTGGTAGGAAGTGGAGGATTTGGGACGGTGTACAAAGGAGTGCTTCGTGTATCTAAATTAGAGATAGCTGTGAAGAGGGTGTTGCACAGCTCGCAGCAAGGCATGAAGGAGTTCATCATGGAAATTGTTAGCCTGGGTCGCCTCCAACACCGCAATCTTGTGCAGTTACTTGGTTATTGTCGACGAAAAGGTGAACTCTTTTTAGTATATGATTACATGCCAAATGGAAGCCTAGACAAATACTTATATAGTCAAGAGAACAATCTTTATCTTGGTTGGGCTCAAAGGTTTCATATCATCAAAGGCATTGCATCTGCATTGTTGTATCTCCATGAGGAGTGGGAGAAAGTTGTCATTCATCGAGACATCAAGCCAAGCAATGTGCTACTCGACAATGAGATGAATGCACGTCTTGGTGACTTTGGCCTAGCAAGATTGCATGACCATAACATTGAACCACAAAGCACACAGGTTGTTGGTACCATAGGATACCTAGCTCCAGAGCTGGCATCCATTAGCAAGGCAACTCCTCATACTGATGTCTTTTCTTTTGGCATATTCATTCTTGAAGTCACATGTGGAAAAAAACCTATAATAGAAAGCAATCAAGAAAACCAACTCATGCTGGTGGACTGGGTGCTCGAGCATTGGCACAAAGGGTCACTCACTGATACAGTGGATACTAGGCTCGAAGGTAACTATGATGTTGCAGAGGTCTGCTTAGCTTTAAAACTTGGACTATTGTGCTCACACCCATCTATAGATGCAAGACCCAGTATGTGGCAAGTCAGGCAATACCTCGATGGCGATACGACAATACCAGAACTAATGCCACCACACCTGAGCTTCCAGATGTTAGCATTGATGCAAAACTATGGATTTGATTCATACATCATGTCATATCCTTCATCTTCAACGACATGCCACAGCACTATTGAACAACATCAGACTACTTAGGAGGAACATCACATACATCTATTCCACTTTGGACATCTTCTTATCCAAAGTACTACTTGATCGAAATGTCATGTGTGAAATTGATCTAGCTTCCACCTTGCCTTAATAAAGATATGTACTTTGCTATGCAGGTGGTCATGTACTAGTACCACACCAAAACAATCAATTGTCAATCATTTCTTGTATCTCTATACAGGATAGTACTATAGCAATTAACTAGAAAAGTGGCGCAGCAGCAATTAACTAGAAAAGTGGAACAGCTTTGCCGCGCCTGCTGTGTTAGACCATAAAATTTTACCAAAACATTATATATTTACTAGCTCTAGAATCATAAGATATACCTGCATTCGGTGAAGTCATGCTGATGATCAGTGAGGTCATCATTAGAAGCTTTACCTAGTCGTATTTCTATTTATTTTAATTTAGAAAAAATAGCAATTTTGCATTTTAGTCCATAAACTTTTCTGTATTCATCTAAAAGCCTCTATCTTTTTACATCCTAGTCCCTAAATTTTTCCATATTTACAAGTAGGTTCCTTTATTTTTACAAAAGGCCCCTGTCCTCTCTGTTTTATTCAAAATAAGTTCTTTTCTTTTACAGATTTAACCCTAAACTTGTTTTTAGCGTAACTTTCTCATTTTAGCTCCGATTTAGACGATTTTCACGCTCCCGCTCGTAGAGACGTGTACTATATTTTAGTACATTTTTCATAGTTGTTAGCTATTGTTTGATGTACTGTTCTTAGTTAGTTGTGTTGTGTGTTTTTTGTGTGTTTCAAAAGCAGATGAGGAGCAGTTCGAGAACCTCCAGACCAAGTGTTTGAAGAGTCTGAGCAGCAAATTGGAAGAGGCAAGTGTCCTTGAATATTCTGATCCCAGTTTTTAAATGCGTTCTTCATTTCAAACATGCATGTTGTTAATACTGAATCCCATTTACTTATAGTACCATGTTCCATATTTTCCTTGTCACCTTAGTTTTAGTAGTGATTATGATGGGTAGCTTATGCTTAGATTTGCACAAGGGTATCGATGGGTTGATGGTTAAACATGACTAATGAGCTATGCAACTATGAGTTGGAAAATACTAGTAATGGTATAGCAATATGAAACCTTAGGTCTTGAGCAAAGAGGTGTTGGTGATGGTGATTATAGTTATGTGGTTAGTTTGGCATTTGCTCAAGTGACCTAAGTAAGGACCTGGTTTATGGAGCAACTGTCACGCCCCCAAATTCTTAATCATGTAATTAAGCATAATCACACTTTTTAAGCATTATGTTTAATTTTGCGTAATTATAATTCGGAATATTAATGCAATGCGTATGAAATCATTTGGATGAGAGAAAGAAATACAGGTGGGAAAAGAATTGAATTCACAGTGAAAATAGACACCTTTCACTTACATGTAGGCCCCACATGTGGCCCCACCTTCCAACCACCCCAAAGGGGCAGCTCACCTACCCTCTCTCTCTCTCTCCCACCTGCTCCCGCCCTCACTCCCGTGCTCCAACCGGCCTAAGCAAGGAGAGCAAGAGCTCTCACTCCCCTCTCACTCCCTCTCTCCATTTCTTCCAAAATCTGAGCTCTAGAGAAGTATTGGAGGTAAGAATGTGGTACCATTGCATTCTAGAGCTCATAAGCTATCCATCCCTCCAATTCATTTTCATTTTCCCGAAGGATTCGAACCGATTTTGGTATCTTTTGGTGTTCTAGGTCGAAACGTGAAGAACACCAGAATTCATCGTCTCCCGAGTGTTTCCTCCATTTCTCGGTGGTCACCAACCTTCACAAGCTCCGTGGGTAAGTCCCTTAGGCTTCCCATGACAAGAATTCGTGTTTTGGTTGGTCGATTTCGAGTTTTAGTAAAGTTTATGAGTTCTTGATGTTTTGGATCAAAAATGGGGATTTTGATGAAATTGAGTTAGGAATCAAGTTACTAGGTTGATGAGTGAGTTCTAGACTCTCTAAACTCTCTTAAACATATCTCTCTTTAGAGTGAAAAAGATCGCAAATCGATTTGGCAAAGTTTCCCCTCAAATAGGAGCAGTTCTGGAAAGTCCGAAACCACCGAAAAATTTTCTGGAGGTTCCGCAGTCTGGAACCTCCGCAGAAAAGTATGGAGGGTCCGGACTTACTATTCATCAGGTGCGTTGAGTCTTGTAAAATTCATAATTAATTCATCCGAACTCCAAATGACGTGAGACCAGCTGCGTTAGCTTCGTATGAGTATAAACTATGTGTGAAAAATGTTGGAACTCCAGAAAGTACTTTTGAGAATTATGGAGATAATTAAATGTGGTTCGGCTTGTTTAGGTCACGGTTAGTTGTTGCTATATCCTAAAATTATGAAACTACTTTTGTTAGCTTTGTATTAACATGCTCTACACATTAAAAATACTATGAGCCATGAGATGAGTGTTTGAATTTCGTTGGTTAATGAAATACGTGCTAAGGTTTAATGAGTTATTGAAATGGTTTCAATCTTTAACATTGCATATTTAATTAGATCTAAACCCCTTATATAGTGTATGACCATGTTTAGGTAAAGTGTGTCTAGTATTCAAATTGAATCGATCAACGAATCGGCAAAAACACATTTCATGTCAATGTCTGGAGTGTCCGGACAAAGTCCGGATGGTCCGCACATGTCCAGAGTATCTGGAGAATTCTCTGGATAGTCCGGAGTTCGCCTGAGTTGCGCAAATGTCCGGATGTTCTGCAGAATTTTGCGGATAGTCCGCATATGTCCGGAGGTTCCGCACTTTCAGTAACTTTTCAAATGAGTTTGAGTCCCAATTTTTTTCTAATTCACATGTTTGCACTTTTGACATGTTTTACACATCATATGACATGCATTGTTGCATTTCATCCATACTCATGGCATTGCACACGTTATTCTTTTTAGGAACGTCGAGCCGGTTTTCCAAGAGAGAGAAGGAGATTTTGGGCAGCCACCTGAACAGCAAGGCAAGCAACTAAGCATATTGATCCCTCTTGTGTAATTGGATAAATCTAAAATTGATAAATTATGCTTATGTATGTATGCATGTTTAGTGAGTCAGTATCGGGTACCAATGGGTAGAACCTATGCCGAATACTTGTGTATTTACATTCTTCTACCTTGAATACTTGTGTATTTATAATCCTTGTAGCCTTGAGGTGTTATCAATGTACAAACACGAGTTCCACTTATATGCTTAGCCATGCTTAGGTCATTCGGTAGAAGTTGAACAACAGCGCGTTCCGTTGTTCGCGAGCATAGGACCTTCTTATGGTTACGCACACTTGTTGAGGTTGGGATGGTTGTATGAGTGGTGAGTATGAGACGAGATGTGGACGGTGCTAGGATGGTGTTTTGTTCTGCCCGGATGTGGAGTTCCCCTGGGTAGGCCGATAGAGGAAGACCGGACACCGTAGACCGCTTGCATCGTTTAAGGCCGATCGTCAGGGTAGTTGGCTTTAGCACTTACCTTACTCACCACATATCGATCTAATGGTAAGACGAGCCGAATACCTTCGAAGATGTGACTTTGTGGGGTCTGAACAACGACGGTGTGAGCAGGCGGGCTTGTAAGTGGTACTAGTTTGCTCTGGGAGTAGTTCTAGTACCGCCACGCCGAGCGTTGCATGTCGCACACGGTTGGGACTGGTTGGGAAAGGTTGACACGGGTACCCCCTTGTGTGCACTTTAGCGGGTGGCACAAGCCGTATGGTCCCCGAGTCGTGTGGGTCCAGAAGTAGCCCCTTGCAGGGTGTATAAATTGTTCGAACTACCGCGCTCTCGGTCATGAGCATGCTATTGTTTCATTTGCACCCGGTCATAGAGTTTCGAGTATGGTTTGTGGTTTGGTATGTGGGAGATGGTGATGTGGCACTTGTTACTTGTTGATATACATGTTGTTTACAGATACACTTGTTCAGTTGTTAGTTGTAGGATAGTTTTCATATGTTTTGGTTAAGTTTCAATCACTCACACATATGTCTAGGATGCTTAGTGCATATGTTTTACTTAACCTGTGGTTCATCCTTGCTAATAATCAATGCATAATCCTTGGAGTCGAGCTATGTATATGTGCTCTATATGGTTTAAGTCTTGCGAGTATCTTCGTACTCATGTCTGCGCTTTCAGGTACTCCTGTCATTGAGGAAGAGGCGGTGTTTGGCTACTTTGTGCCTGCCGATCAGGGTGGCGGGCAAGAGTAGCACACTCTACTCCAAAACTCAATGTTTTGGTATGGAGCCTAAGGGCATGTGGCTCCATATCCTTTTGTTGTATAGTCTTAAGTCTTCCGCTGCTTAGTTCTTTTGCTGGTTAGGAGTTGAGCAGGTTTTAGTTTCCTCCTAGCTCTCTTTTGCTGTAAATTGTGATAACTTGTTGCATGCTTAATATTTGTAATATAAATATTTATTACTTGCTCTTTATTAAGCTACGTTGTGATGCACTATGTTGGAGGCATGTGTTCCGATCCTTGGGCACAAAACACATGCCGGGACTGTCGGAATGGTATTCGGGTTATTCGTCGAGGTTGGATTATGAATAATGATCCGCCTGATGATTAATTTGAATACTGTTTGGACGGATCCTCACAGCGTGGTATCAGAGTTTGGTTTAATTAAGTAGCCTAAACACCATTAGAACGTTGTTTAGCAAGTGTCAAACCCACTAAGCAACCAACTAAAGTTTACTTATGAATTTTCCTGTCAATATGTATGAATCTGCTATATTATGCCCCTAAGTATAACGTATGTGGTTGTGATGCTTGATGAGGTGAGATGCATTTGAGAAAGATACATGTAGTTTAGAAGCGAGCATACTTTCATGTTTCATTGCTCATTTTGCATTATGCCTTTGGACATGCATTTTCATCAGTATATAGTATATGGATTCAAGTAAGCGAGATCCGACATAGCAAAATATTATTAGTTGGAGTTTGATTTTTTTACCTATATCAGGAATTAACATTCGTCTCTCTTTCTTCTCATCGTCACAATAGGATGAGAACCCGTGGCAGTTTAGGAGATCTTCCCAAGGGTTCTAATGAGAACAACCCTCCACCACCTCCACCGCTGAGCATGACGGATGTCCTAATGCAAATTGAGCAAAACCGTCAAGCTCAGACGGCGCTTCTCGAGGCTCTTGTGTGCAACACGGCCCCTCAAGGAGGTGGTGGGGCCGGGCGCCGAGATGATTTCTCAGATTTCTTGCGGACTCAGCCACCTACCTTCACACATGCTGGGGATCCACTCGACGCCGACCACTGGCTCCAGACTATCGAGCAGAAGCTCGCTCTCCTTCGATACAAGGACCACGAGAGGGCGCTCTTCGCCGCTCATCAGCTTCAAGGTCCGGCGGGCGCGTGGTGGTCCAACTACTTGGCCATGCACCCAGCCAATCATCGGGTGTTTTGAGCGGAGTTTCGCCAGGCATTCCGGGATTTCCACATTCCCAAGGGTCTTATGGAGATCAAGAGGCGAGAGTTCATGGACCTCAAGCAAGGAGGCAGAACCGTCATGGAGTATGTGCAGGTGTTCAACCACCTTGCACAGTATGCTCAGGATGAGGTTGACACCGATGAGCGAAAGCAATACCGCTTTGTCAATGGCCTCAACTCGAAGATGCAAGACCGGTTGTCAGCGCACGAGTTCACTGATTTCAACAAACTTGTGAGCACCTCGCTCACGGTGGAGTTCAAGCTCAAGAACCACCAAGAGGAGAAGAAGTGCAAGAGGGGTCCGTCGCCTTTCGTGGGTAGGGGCTCTCAACGCGCCCGCACGGAGAATCCATCTCCACCATCTCACATGTCGGCCTCGACAGCCCCATGGCCGATGTGGCTGGTGCGGCGTCCGTCCTTCTCCGCTCCACAAGGACAGCCTACGAGACCTGTCGGCTCCCAAGTGAGCGTTACAGGTGGTCCCGGTGGCCCGTGCTACAACTGCGGCTGTGTCGGCCACTATGCACGGGATTGCGTGTATTCGAAGCTGGGAGCCGCGGTGATAGCTCCACGGCCACCACCGGCTCAGTCTACGCCTCAGTCATCTCAGGCGACCCACGTTCCCAAGCGTGGCCTAGCACACTACACCACCGCCGAGGACGTTCAGGAGGGCGACACGGTTCTGATGGATACGTTGAATATGAGCTTCAATTCTGTTGTCTTCCCTGCATTAGTTCTGTTTGATTTCGGGGCCTCTCATTGCTTTATAGCAACAAGTTATACATGGCGGCACGGGCTGAAAGTGAGTGCTACCACTACACCTTATGTCATAGATGCGCCCGGAACCAAGGTTGTCGTGAGTCAGTGTGTGCCTAGAGCGTCAGTCATCGTCAACGAGACGCATTTTGAGGCCAACTTGCTGGTGATGAACTCAAAGGGGATAGATGTCATATTGGGGATGAACTGGCTCTCCAAGAACAAGGCCGTGTTAGATTGTGCTCAGCGGACAATTACTCTAAATGGTCTGTCCGGCACTCGTGTTCAACTGAAGCTTGAGGGTGGAAAATCTTGTCTTTTTGCCTTGAAGGCTGTCCCCGTCACGGACATGATGAGTATTCCTATGGTGTGCGAATTCCCGGATGTCTTTCTAGATGAGTTGCCCGGAATGCCGCCCGATCGAGCAGTCGAGTTTTCTATTGATCTCATGCCCGGTGCAGCTCCAATCTCGAAGAGGCCGTACCGGATGCCACCTAATGAATTAACGGAACTGAAGAAGCAGTTGAAGGAGTTGCTGGAGAAGGGATTCATTCATTCGAGCTCCTCACCTTGGGGATGCTCGGCACTCTTTGTGAATAAGAAGGATGGTACCCTGCGGATGTGTGTTGATTACCGTCCGTTGAATGAGATCACTATTAAGAACAAATATCCTCTCCCTAGGATTGATATTCTGTTTGATCAATTGACTGGAGCCCGGGTTTTCTCGAAGATTGACTTAAGACTGGGCTATCATTAGATCAAAGTTCGACCGAAGGATATTCCGAAGACAGCTTTCTCGACTCGCTATGGCCTATATGAATTCACCGTCATGTCCTTTGGATTGACAAATGCGATGGTGTTCTTCATGTACTTGATGAACACGGTATTCATGGAGGAATTGGATAAGTTTGTCGTGGTTTTCATCGATGACATTCTCATATACTCCAAGACTGATGCAGAACATGTTGAGCACCTCCGTATTGTTCTTGGCCGGCTCAGAGACCATCAACTTTATGCCAAGTTCAGCAAATGCGTGTTTTGGCTCAGGGAGGTGGCTTTTCTAGGTCACGTTTTGTCAAAGAATGGTGTTGCAATTGACCCGAGCAAGGTACAAGATGTGCTCAATTGGGTGCAGCCCAAGGATGTCACTGACATCCGAAGTTTTCTCGGACTTGCGGGCTATTACCGCCGGTTCATCGAGAACTTCTCAAAAATTGCCAAGCCAATGACCGAATTGTTGAAGCAGGGCAACCAATTCGAGTGGTCAAGTGAGTGTGAGTCCGCCTTTCAGACCTTGAAGAAGCTGCTCACGACCGCTCCCGTTCTCGCTTAGCCTGATGTGGATAAGGGCTTTGACGTCTATTGTGATGCTTCTCGCATGGGCCTCGGCCGCGTTCTTATGCAAGAAGGCCGAGTCATAGCTTATGCCTCACGTCAATTGAAGCGCCATGAGGAGAATTATCCGACGCATGACTTAGAGCTTGCTGCTGTCATACACGCTCTGGAGATTTGGCATCATTACTTGCTAGGGAACTTGTGCCGTATCTATACAGATCACAAGAGTTTGAAGTACATTTTCACTCAAGCCGATCTGAACATGAGGCAGCGAAGATGGCTCGAGTTGATTAAAGATTATGAACTAGAGGTTCATTATCATCCTGGCAAGGCGAATGTGGTCGCTGATGCCTTGAGCCGCAAAGCTCATTGCCATTGTCTTAGGGTCAAGCCCGGGAATTCCACACTTTGTGATGAGTTCCGCTGGCTTGGGCTCGAGATGGTCACGGATGGATTCATTGCCAACCTGGATCAAATCCACTCTTCTGGATGAGATCAAGGCAGCTCAGAAGGGTGACAAAGGCATGGCCCGAATCCGAGAGAAGATGAAGATCGGTCAGGCCGTATGCTTTTTTGAAGACGATCAGGGTGTTCTGTGGTTTGGGAACCGACTAGTGGTTCCAAGGGTCGAAGCGCTGAGGAAGAAGATCCTTGGTGAGGTTCATGATTCATTGTTGTCTATTCATCCGGGAAGCACAAAAATGTATCAAGACCTCAAGCCGAGATTTTGGTGGACTCGCATGAAGCGAGAGATCGCTCGATATGTAGCTGAGTGTGATGTCTGCCGAAGAGTGAAGGCCGAGCATCTCAAGCCAGCCGGTACACTTCAGCCCTTGCCCATTCCTTCCTGGAAGTGGGAGGAAATTGGAATGGATTTCATTACCGGCTTGCCGAAGACCTCGAATGGGTATGACTCTATATGGGTGATTGTGGACCAATTGACGAAGTCCGCTCATTTCTTACCCGTCAAGATCACCTTTTCGGCCAAGCAATATGCGGAGTTGTACCTCACCAGGATAGTTTGTCTTCATGGTATTCTGAAGAAGATTGTCTCTGATCGAGGCACGCAGTCCACTTCTCATTTCTGGAGGAGTTTCCAAGAGGCTATGGAAACCGAGCTTTTTCACAGCACGGCATATCATCCTCAGACAGACGGTCAAACTGAGCGGGTGAACCAGATTCTAGAAGATATGCTCCGAGCTTGTGTTCTCACTTATGGGAAGAAGTGGGACATATGCCTGCCATTCACGGAATTCTCTTACAACAATAACTTCCAGGCTAGTATTGAGATGGCACCGTTTGAAGCTCTTTATGGTCGGAGATGCCGAACGCCGCTAAATTGGTCCGAATCCGGCGAACGGGCCTTCCTAGGTCTGGATTTGGTCAAGGAGGCAGAAGATCATGTTCTGAATATCCGCAAGAGTCTTCTCACGGCTCAATCCCGGCAAAAGAGCTATGCTGATCGTTGCCGCCGAGACCTCGAGTTCGCAATTGGAGATCATGTGTATCTCAAGGTTTCATCGCTCAAGGATGTCCGCCGATTCCAAGTCCGAGGCAAGTTAGCGCCTCGATACGTGGGACCATTCCAGATTGTTGCTCGACGTGGAGAGGTGGCATATGAACTGGACTTGCCTCCGTCCCTCTCCGCTGTGCATAACGTCTTTCACGTGTCGCAACTAAAGAAATGCCTCTGAGTTCCAACTGAGGTTGTTGATGTTGCACCTCAGGAGTTGCAACTGGACTTGACATATTGTGAGCGGCTAATTCGAATCTTGGATGAAGCCGAGAGCAAGACACGGCGAAATTCCATCAAATTCATCAAAGTCCAATGGAGCAACCACTCGGAAGACGACGCAACTTGGGAGCGTGAGGATAAAATCCGCTCCGAATATCCCGAGCTCTTTGCGAGCTTGTAAGCGTTGTGTGAGTTTTGTATAATTGGGACCTCTTGCATGTCTATGCTCATCGCTATGTTGAATAAAAGCATCGCATTGGGTTCCATCACTCACCGCGTGAAAGTATCTGCAGCGTGGTACCTCTCACAGCATGGTTTCTAGACTCATTGCGCTCTTCCCCGACTCGTGCCGAATCTTACGGTGAGACTCTTTTTAAGGGGGGGAGGTTTGTCACGTCCCCAAATTCTTAATCATGCAATTAAGCATAATCACGCTTTTTAAGCATTACATTTAATTTTGCGTAATTATAATTCGGAATATTAATGCAATGCGTATGAAATTATTTGGATGAGAGAAAGAAATACGGGTGGGAAAAGAATTGAATTCGCAACGAAAATGGACACCTTTCACTTACAACCACCCCAAAGGGGCAGCTCACCTACCCTCTCTCTCTCTCCCACCTGCTCCCACCCTCACTCCCATGCTCCAACCGGCCTAAGCAAGGAGAGCAAGAGCTCTCACTCCCCTCTCACTCCCTCTCTCCATTTCTTCCAAAATCAGAGCTCTAGAGAAGGATTGGAGGTAAGCATGTGGTACCATTGCATTATAGAGCTCATAAGCTATCCATCCCTCCAATTCATTTTCGTTTTCCCGAAGGATTCGAACCGATTTTGGTATCTTTTGGTGTTCTAGGTCGAAACGTGAAGAACACAAGAATTCATTATCTCCCGAGCATTTCCTCCATTTCCCGATGGTCACCAACCTTCACAAGCTCTGTGGGTAAGTCCCTTAGGCTTCCCATGACAAGAATTTGTGGTTTGGTTGGTCGATTTCGAGTTTTAGCAAAGTTTATGAGTTCTTGATGTTTTGGACCAAAAATGAGGATTTTGATTAAATTGAGTTAGGAATCGAGTTACTAGGTTGATGAGTGAGTTCTAGACTCTCTAAACTCTCCTAAACATATTCCCCTTTGGACTAGAAAAGATCGCAAATCGATTTGGCAAAGTTTTCCCTCAAATAGGAGTAGTTCTGGAAAGTGCAGAACCTCCGAAAAATTGTTCGGAGGTTCCGCAGTCTGGAACCTCCGCAGAAAAGTGCGGATAGTCCGCAAAAGTGCGGAGGTTCCGCAGAAAAATGCGGAGGTTCCGGATTTACTATTCATTAGGCACGTTGAGTCTTGTAAAATTCATAATTAATTTCATCCAAACTCCAAATGATGTGAGACCAGTTGCGTTAGCTTCATATAAGTATAAACTATGTGTTTAAAATGTTGGAACTGCAGAAAATACTTTTCAGAATTAGTGAGATAATTAAATGTGTTTTGGCTTGTTTAGGTCACGGTTAGTTGTTGCCATGTGCTAAAATTATGAAACCACTTTTGTTAGCTTTGTATTAACATGCTCTACACATTAAAAATACTATGAGCTATGAGATGAGTGTTTGAATTCCGTTGGTTGATGAAATACGCGCTAAGGTTTAATGAGTCATTGAAATGGTTTCAATCTTTAACATTGCGTAATTAATTGGATCTAAACCCCTTATATAGTGTATGACCATGTTTAGGTAAAGTGTGTCTAGTGTTCAAATTGAATCGATCAACGAATCAGCGAAATCACATTTCGTGTCAATGTCTGGAGTGTCTGGACAAAGTCCGGAGGGTCCGCACATGTTCGGAGTATCCGGAGAATTCTCCGGATAGTCCGGAGTTCGCCTGAGTTGCGCAAATGTCCCGATGTTCCGCAGAATTTTGCGTATAGTCCGCATATGTCCGGAGGTTCCAGAGATTTCTCCGGAGGTTTCACACTTTCAGTAACTTTTCAAATGGGTTTGAGTCTCAATTTTGTTCTAATTCGCATGTTTGCACTTTTTACATGTTTTACGCATCATATGGCATGCATTGTTGCATTTCATCCATACTCATGGCATTGCACGCGTTATTCTTTTTAGAGAACGTCGAGTCGGTTTTCCAGGAGAGCGAAGGAGATTTTGGGTAGCCACCTGAACAGCAAGGCAAGCAACTAAGCATATTGATCCCTCTTGTGTAATTGGATAAGTCTAAAATTGATAAATTTTGCTTATGTATGTATGCATGTTTAGTGAGTCAGTATCGGGTACCAATGGGTAGAACCTATGCCGATTGCATTCTTCTACCTTGAATACTTATGTATTTACATTCCTTGTAGCCTTGAGGTGTAATTAATGTACAGACACAAGTTCGACTTATATGCTTAGCCATGCTTAGGTCATTCAGTAGAAGTCGAACAACGGCGCGTTCCGTTGTTCGCGAGCATAGGACCTTCTTATGGTTACGCACACTTGTTGAGGTTGGGATGGTTGTATGAGTGGTGAGTATGAGATGAGATGAGATGTGGATGGGGCTAGGATGGTGTTTTATCTTGCCCGGATGTGGAGTTCCCCTGGGTAGGCCGGTAGAGGAAGACCGGACACCGTAGACCGCTTGCATCGTTTAAGACCAATCATCGGGGTAGTTGGCTTTAGCACTTACCTTACTCACCACATGCCGATCTAATGGTAAGGCGAGCCGAATAGCTTCGCAACTGTGGCTTTGTGGGGCCTGAACAACGACGGTGTGAGTGGGCGGGCTTGTAAGTGGTACTAGTTTGCTCTGGGAGTAGTTCTAGTACTGCCACGCCGAGCGTTGCATGTCGCACACGGTTGGGGCTGGTTGGGAAAGGTTGACACAGGTACCCCTTGTGTGCACTTTAGCGGGTGGAACAAGTCGTATGGTCCCCGAGTCGTATGGGTCCAGGAGTATCTCCCTGCATGGTGTATAAACAGTTCGAATTAACACGCTCTCGGTCATGAGCATGCTATTGTTTCATTTGCCCCCTGTCGTAGAGTTTCGAGTATGGTTTGTGGTTTGGTATGTGGGAGATGGTGATGTAGCACTTGTTACTTGTTGATATACATGTTGTTTATAGATACACTTGTTCAGTTGTTAGTTGTAGGATAGTTTTCATATGTTTTGGTTAAGTTTCAGTCGCTCACACATATGTCTAGGATGCTTAGTGCATATGTTTTACTTAACCTGTGGTTCATCCTTGCTAATGATCAATGCATAATTCTTGGAGTCGAGCTATGTATATGTGCTCTATATGGTTTAAGTCTTGTGAATACCTTCGTACTCATGTCTGCACTTTCAGGTACTCATGTCGTTGAGAAAGAGGTGGTGTTTGGCTATTTTGTGCCTGCCGATCAGGGTGGCGGGCAGGAGTAGCACACTCTACTTCGAAACTCAGTGTTTTGGTATGGAGCCTAAGGGCATGTGGCTCTATATCCTTTTGTTGTATAGCCTTAAGTCTTCCGCTGCTTAGTTCTTTTGGTGGTTAGGAGTTGAGCAGGTTTTAGTCTCCTCCTAGCTCTCTTTTGCTGTAAATTGTGATAACTTGTTGCATGCTTAATATTTGTAATATAAATATTTATTACTTGCTCTTTATTAAGCTATGTTTTGATGCACTATGTTGGAGGTATGTGTTCCGATCCTTGGGCACGAAACACGTGCCGGGACTGCCGGAATGGTATTCGGGTTAATCGTCGAGGTTGGATTATAAATAATGATCCGTCTGATGATTAATTTGAATACTGTTTGGACGGGTTCTCACAGCAACAACCCAAGAAGTATCGTACCAACCATGAGACCTGGTGTGAGACAGGTCTGGCCTATTAATTAGTGGATTTCAGTGTTGTGCGTGCCAAACCGTAAGAGTGGATGTGTGGGGATGGCTAAGGCCGTTACAAAGTGGCTTTTACACCACCCAGAAACACTTAACACACGCCCATGGTGTGCGTGCACATACTAAATAAAACTTTGTAACGGCCATGTAGTGATTTTCCGGGCGAGACACCATGGGCGTGTGTTAAGTATTTCGCGGACGGCAACAAGGAAAACACAACTCATGGAGAAAGCTGGACAACCTCTGCAGAGTGTAAAATCTAATATATCCGCCGTGCTCACGGCCATGAGAGATTTGGATCCTCACATGATTAGTTGGATGGATTTGATTAGGTTTAGTTTGGTTTGGAAACCTGAAGTGGTTTTCAGGTAGTTGGAAAATATATGGAAATGTTTCTAGAGATTGAAAGTAACATGATGAATCACCTAGATAAATAGGATGCTTTTATAAATCATCGTTAGCATAGTTGGCATTTATGCAAATTTAACCTGTTATAGCTTGTTACTTTATTTAAGCTTCCATGTCATTTATTTTCCACACTTGCGGAGTAGGATATGTACTCACACTTGCTATTTCCATCAAAATGTGCATCAAACACTGCTCAGACAATGAAGGAGAACTAGACTACTACGTCGATGAAGATGAAGATTGCTAGGCTGGTGGACCCCCGGTCAATTTCCTGTGGAAGATTACCACTTCGCTGTGTTTTGCTAGTGTATTTTAGTTAAAAACTTTGAAGTCTTTCTATTCTATTTAAGTTAAATATTATAATAATAGCACTGCGTATGATACACTGATGAAGTCACTGCATGTATGAAACTTGATCTTGACATATCTGTGATTTACATCTGATTTTGTCCCTTTATAAAACTGGGTGTGACAATTTTCACATACTTGAAAGCATTCAACCCATAGCAAAATTACTGAAAAATCCAAGTCATAGTAAATTCTCACACTACTGAAGCATCCGTTTCATAGTAAATTTTCACACTTGTACACGAAAAGCATCCAACCTATAGTATAATTACTCATGAATTACTGGATGATAACTACTGGATAACTACTGAAGAATTACTAGATGACAGCTACTGAACAACTACTGAAGAATTATTGGATGACAGCTATTGGACAACTACTGGACAACTACTGAGCAGACGGCATAGGACAAGCGGCACGTAGCCGGCGCGCGTGTGCGGGGGTGAGCAAGCTGGGCGACCTCAGGCATGCGTGGGCTCGGGTGCATGACTGACTTAGCTGGGTGGCTGGGCTAGCTGCTACAGTAACCGTGAGGGGTGGGTTGGCTCAGGTGTTACAGTAAATGGCGAGAGGAGAGGTGGGCTGGATTGGTTGGGTTAGACCGGTTGTTAGTTAGGTTAGATGTTAGATCCTAAGTGTAAAATATTATATTACATCATATATATATATATATATATAATATTACTTATATGTACACACGGAAGCATTATTTTACACCTATCTAATTGACCCCGCGCTCCGCCGAAAGACTGAGCGAGCCCACGCGCGCGTCTAACCGAAGGACCACGCATCCTCGCGCCATACATGCTGACCCGCGCACCATGCATGCTGACCGTCTGACCGAAAGACCGAAGCAGCTAATTAATTAGCTAGCGCTCCTTTTTGCATCAACTTTTTGTGGCATGCATGCATGCGCCATGCATGTAGCGCGGCCTGCAGCATGCGCCATGCATGCGTAGCGCGGCCTGCAGCATTTTTTTGCACTCTGATGCACCAAAAATGTCTAAAAATTTACCGTGTCGCATGGAATGTTTTACTAAAACAATTATGTCAAAAAATTTGTTATCACTATATGAATTACTGAAAGGAGTAACATAGGATTTACCGTGTCACATCAGTAGTCCTCTGAGGGTACTGACACTCCTCATCAGTAGTTGACTCCTCTTGCATCATTATCAGTAGTTTCACCGAGCTACTGATGCATCCTCATCAGTAGTTGCGTCTCATCGCATCATCGTCAGTAGTTTCGCTAATCTATTAATGCATCCGTATCAGTAGTTGCCTCCTCCACCCATCGTCGTCAGTAGTTCACCGAGCTACTGATGCATTCTCATCTAGATACTGAACATATACTAAACACGAAGAAGATGGCTTAGTTGGGTAATGAACAACTACTGGACATCTATTGAACGCGAAGAAGATGATTCAGTTGGCTATTGAACTCCTAACAGTTAGTGAGCATCTCAGTTGGGTAATGAACCACTGAACAACTATTAGTGAACATCTACTGATCAACTATTGGTCACCTATTGAACATCTATTGATCAACCGTTGAATACCTATTGAGCTCTGAAAGGATGAACTGCTGAACAACTACTGAGCTCCGAAAAGGATAAACTACTAAAAGAAAATGTAGACTACTGAAGGAAAGAAGGAATACATCAGTAGTTTCGCTATCTACTAATGCATCCGCATCAGTAGTTGCCTTCTCCACCCATCGTCGTCAGTAGTTCACTGAGCTACTAATGCATTCTCATCGAGATACTGAACATCTACTAAACACGAAGAAGATGGCTCAGTTGGGTAATGAACAACTATTGGACATCTATTGAACGCGAAGAAGATGATTCAGTTGGCTATTGAACTCCTAACAGTTAGTGAACATCTCAGTTGGGTAATGAACCATTGAACAACTATTGGTCACCTATTGAACATCTATTGATCAACCGTTGAACACCTATTGAGCTCTGAAAGGATGAACTGCTGAACAACTACTGAGCTCCGAAAAGGATAAACTACTAAAAGAAAATGTAGACTACTGAAGGAAAGAAGGAATATTGAAGCATAATTTAAATGATAATGAAGGAATATTGAAGGAAAAAGAAATGCTAAAGTAATACCAAAGGAAAGAAGGAATACAGAAGAAAAGAAGAAATATTGAAGGAAAAGAGAAATATTAAAAGAAAGATACTGAAGAAAAGCTGAAGGAAAGAAGGAAGACTAAAGCATGAATTTTAGGTTTCATACTCATATCAAAGAGCAAAAAGCAAAGCCGCATGTCATCGATGCACATATTAATACTGAAGAAATGCTTACAAACCTCAATTTGCTAATTAATGTACATGCTGCTAATTAATTGAAACAGCCATTAGACAATTGACACGCATGCAAACCGGCTGTCTTGGGCCGGCTGGGTGCGCGCAACGCGCGAGGCAAGCGGGAGAGCGTGGGCACGTGGCTCGCGGGCCCGTGCGCGCGGTGCAGCTGGCCGGGCACGAGCGCGCGGCTGGCTCGGCTGGGCAGCTGGCGCACGGGAGCGTGAGCGCGGCGCGGCTGGACGTGCGGGTGCGTGTGGGTAGCGCGGCTGGGCTGACCCGGGGTGTAGAATAATATTCTACGCCCCGGGTGTAAAATAGCAGGTGGATATATATATATATATGTATATGTATATATATATATATTCTTGCAGGGTAGGAGTCCAACAAGAAATCCAAATTCAGATATATATGAACCGCATCTAACTTGCTTCCAAGCCTAATATGCAACGTGCGCGCTGCCTCACCTGACGTACCAGCTGAAACTAGTCAACACGACAACACAGGGCGGAGTGAGTCCACCTTGTGGGCTTGTGGCCCAACCCAACCGCCCAAGCAATCCACAACCACTGGTGCAACAAAGCTGGATAAGCAAGCAATCAACAATTCAACAGTACCCTTCGATGGCAGTCCGTTCAAGCTCAGTCATGGCACTCGGCGTGGCTCCCGAAAGCCAAGACCAACGCCGCTACGGCAGCCGGATCACCGCCTTCGTCTTGCTCTCGTGCGTCGCCGCTGGCATGGGCGGCGTCATCTTCGGCTACGACATCGGAGTCTCCGGTACGGTACATATAAATATCACTCACTCCTCCCACGCATGACGAACGTGCGCGTTCTTCTCGATGGATTGATTTATCAACGTACGGTTGGTGCAGGCGGTGTGTCGTCAATGGACGCGTTCCTGCGGCGGTTCTTCCCGGAGGTGTACCAGCGGATGAAGGGCGGCAAGCGCGTCAGCAACTACTGCCGATTCGACAGCCAGCTGCTCACCGTTTTCACGTCCTCGCTCTATCTCGCCGGCCTCATCACCACGTTCTTCGCCTCGACGATCACCGCCAGGTGCGGCCGCCGCCCCTCCATGATCGTGGCTGGTGCCGCCATTATCGCTGGCGCCGCATTGGGGGGAGCGGCCGTGGATCTTTCCATGGTGATCTTTGGCCGTGTTCTCCTCGGCGTGGGCCTCGGCTTCGGTAATCAGGTCTGAATCATCTACACTCGTCTCCATTACGCCGCTCATAGCATCGTGCTTAGTAGCTTAATCATGCGCGCGAAAGTTCAGTTCAGGCGGTGCCTCTGTACCTGTCGGAAATGGCTCCGCCGTCGCGTCGAGGTGCGTTCAGTAACGGCTTCCAGCTCTGCGTCGGCTTAGGATCCCTCGTCGCGCAGCTGGTCAACTTCGGCACGGAGAAGATCAACGGCGGCTGGGGCTGGAGAGTGTCGCTCGCCGTCGCCGCCGTCCCTGCCGGGTTCCTCGCCGTCGGCGCGCTCTTCCTTCCGGAGACGCCCAACAGCCTCGTCCAGCAAGGCGAAGACCGCCACAAAGTCAGAGCACTTCTGATAAAGATCCGGGGCACCGACGACGAAGGAGTCGAGAACGAACTGGACGACATCGTCGCCGCAGACCGGTACAAGGCCACAGCCAGGCGCGGCCTGAAGATGATGGTCTCCGAGAGGCGGTACCGCCCACAGCTCGTAATGGCCGTGATGATACCCTTCTTCCAGCAGGTGACTGGGATCAATGCTATCGCGTTCTACGCGCCGGTCCTGCTGCGCACCGTGGGCATGGGCGAGAGCGCGGCGCTCTTGTCAGTAGTCGTCAAGCAGACGGTCGGCGTCGGCGCAACGCTGGCGTCGATGTTCGCCGTGGACCGGCTCGGCCGGCGGACCCTCTTCCTCGTCGGCGGTGCCCAGATGCTGGTGTCGCAGGTCATGATCGGAAGCATCATGGCGACCCAGCTCGGCGACCAAGGCGAGGTGAGCAAGGCGTGCGCGCTGGTGCTCATCACCCTGATCGGCGTGTATCAGGCCGGGTTCGGGTGGTCGTGGGGTCCGTTGGGGTGGCTTGTGCCTAGCGAGATCTTCCCGCTGGAGGTGAGATCGGCCGGGCAGAGCATCGCGGTGGCGGTGAACTTCCTGCTCACGACGGTCGTGGCGCAGTCGTTCCTGGCCATGCTGTGCCACATGAAGGCCGGCATCTTCTTCTTCTTCGCGGCGTGGCTCGTGGTCATGACCGCCTTTGTGTACCTCCTCCTGCCGGAGACCAAGGGCCTGCCCATCGAGCAGGTTGAGAGGCTCTGGGGTCACCACTGGTTCTGGAAGAGGTTCGTCGAAAGAGACTCCGAGAAAGAAGAAGCCAGAGCCATTAACGACTGTCCCTGAGCAACTTGATATACAGTTCACTGATCAAAACCATTGACGATCCATGGCAGAATGAATGATTTAGCCGTGAATTTAAGTACCATTATTTTCTTCCACCATCAGGTTTTCAGGGGGGAGCGAGCTCTGCTAGCCTGAGGATGCGTCGGAGTAGGATGGGTTGTGGTTAGCGAAGCGATGATTGGAGGCGACGACATTGACGGATGCGAGCGCGACGGTAAGGTGGGTGAGGCCAGGGGGCGTGGTTGAGAAGGTTGACGCTGACGCCGGCTTCGTGCCACGGCCAGATGAAAATACGAGGTCAGTCTTGGCGGGGAGTTTGATCTAGAAAATACCAAGTCTCGTGCACTCGAGGGCTAAACAAACTTATGAAATGACACGTGGCATAATTTAAAATTATTATACGACAAAGATAGGACCGGTAAGGCCAACTTTCAGCGGTTACCAGAAAACTTTTCGTCTGAAATCGTTCAAGTAAGATTCAAATACAAATATTCAAAATAGAATCTATATCTATATTTCTATAAAATGTACGAGTTGTAACAGAACCGAACGATCTTCACCGTCCACCCGAGTTAATCAAATAGTCACCGTTCAAAGATTATTCTCATTCCTTCCAAAAATATATTTAATCTCATATTAATTATCTTCTATATCTAGACGTCTAATATTTACCTCCTATATATTTAAAAATATATTCAATATCTTATTATTACCTTTCATACCTAAACATTTAATATTTATCTTTTATATATTACTATATCCTAGATTAATTATATCTTACGTGAAATATATGTGCAGTTAGAAAAAGATGACATACTATGTAAAAAAAGCGAACTAGCAAGGTGGGAAGTGCTCAACCAGCGAGGGAGGGGTCAACGTGCAACACAAATTTTCCATCTCGAAGTATGGGACCCACGTGTCAGTGAGCCAAATTTAAGAGAAATGAATGGCATAAGCAGGGATCAAAACCCGTGACCTCCCATAGACGCACGGAGACCTTTGCTACTGCACCACCATTGAGTCTGTGTCGGATCAGAACTCTTCTAGCTTTTAAAATTCAAATAAAACGAAAGAATTTGACCGGTACAACCTTTTATTGGGCCGGAGAAGGCCAATAGGCCCGAAAATCGTCCATTTTCGACTGAATTTCGGCGATAGCGCTAACCCTGAGCCCATCAAATCTATATAACACAAGATCAGGGAATTTCGGCTGCTTGGTTCCGTTGGTACTTCACAATTACTAAGGTCTTTCACGTTGCTCGATCACTAAATTATTGTACCTTCTTTGGCCAATCTGCAGTAAGCCACAACAGCGACTGCAAACTGTGACAAGAGGCAGTGGTGCACTACCTAGTACGACTGCATGTATCAGTTGCAGTCCACCTGAAGGTGGCATGCATTACCAGGTAGCAGTGGTGCAACGCCGCCATCCACCCGCCGACAGCTTGGCCTTCGTCACCTTGAAGGGCAGCGACGGCGACGAGGCCAAATTGGCCGTGAGGACCAACGACGTCTCCCTCGCTGGCTTCGCCGACTGGAGCCACCATTGGCACACCTTCCCAGGCAGCAAGCATCTGCGTTCCCCGCGTCCAGGCCCCTCCCGTTCGGCAACAGCTACCACGACCTCATCGGCGGCCTGGCGAACCTGCCGGGCGTGCCCTGTTGCACGATTATTATTCGTTTAAATAAGGGATCTGCATGGGTATGAATGTAGGCCATGTCTGGTTGTTTGTTTCCTTTACATAGGAGATCAAGAAAATGGAAAAGCTGTAGTCTTAGCGCAACAAAAAAGTCATGTATGCACTCGCGTGTGTTTCACGACCTCATCGAAGGTTCTCAACAATGAGCACACATCTCTCCCACGTCTGCTTGATCCTTATCAGGATTTGGTTAATTGTTTACTGTTGCCCTGGTTTCAGCCTCTCGGCACCCGCGCTTCCACGACAAACCGCAAGGTCTGCTAGAAACCTTGAATCTTTCTATTTCTTCTAATATTATTTGTATGGATTATGTGAACGTATTTAGTTGATTTTTTTATGGTGTTTAGGATTTTGCAGATTTCTTTTGTATTGTGTTGCTATTAGCTTATGCCATAGACCTCAGCATTCCATAGCAGCTAGACGTTTTAATTCACTGCAGATTTGTATAATTCATTGTATGAACACCTAGGAGCTCAAACTCTCTATATGCTTACTATCCCTCTGCTCGTAGCAGAAGCATCAGACATGGCTACTGCATCTGTTTATTATCTTACCAGTTGTGTTGTTGGCCTCCACCTTCCCTTTTTTTTCTTCCAACACGAGTTAGATCTGATGTGGCGCAGGATTGCATTAGAGTAAAACAATTCAGTTCTTACCCTAATGCTAGGCATTAGAGTAAAACAATTCAGAATTTGTGCCTGCAGAATTCTGATTCCTTGCACTATTTCCTAATTTGTGATTCCTATGAACCGTGGCATTCTTGCATTTTCGCTTATGTTGTTTCAGAATTATAGACGACCACTGGATAGCTATCGCTTATGTCAATTTTGTTGTGTTCTGATGTTGTATTTGTTCAGTCTTCTCTGAGTATATAAGATATCTGCCATGTTTGTCATGTTAGCTTACAGTCAGACAGTATATAGAGACTGGATTTAAACATATCGATGTTTGCACCATACAAACTTAATTGATTTAGATGTGATTTATAAACTGCAACATATATAAAGATGGAACAAGATAAGGCAGACAGAGCAGTTTGGGATGCAAATACAGTGAGGGTCTTTTGTGAAATTTGTGCCGCTCAGGTAACGGCTGGAAATAGGCTACCAAGTTCTTGAGTCCCACCGGTTACAATAGAGATGTGCCTAGCTACCCAATAGAGAAGCAAACAAGGATTATCATTGCATGTGTGGCATTGCATAATTTTATTAGGGATAGTGCATTGTTTGATAGTCACTTCGCTAGATATGATCGTGACGAGGAGTACATTCCTCCGGGTCATGTGATCAACACATTTGGGGGAAACTATGATAGGGGTGGTGATGGAGACATGAATACGACTCATGAAAATATTGCTAATGCTTTGATGGTTGTAAGAGGATAGAAACTTTGTAATAGTTAGACAAGAGAACGATACAATACTTTTGGATGATGTGTATAGCTATATTTTGGTGTAACTATGCTGTAATATATCGACATAATAAACTTATAACTTATATCTTTAATTTTGCATGTACGGTATCGATTGTCAATAGCCTTATGTTCTTAGTTTGCTCTGAGGCAGATGCCTCTATTTGGAGTGTTTGCTCTTTTGTTCGCTACTCCCCCCCCCCCCTGTTTGATCCCTGAAATTCGGTTTCTTGAGAAGTGGGGTTGTAGTAGCATTCCTGTAGTCTTGCTCGTCAAGAGAGCAACTAATACGTTCATGTATTGCCTATGGTTGGGGTTGCATTTATGTGTTGGTAGTGTCTGGCTAGTCAGCGTGCTCAGTTCCACATCTCTGATGATTATAGTGTACAGAAAGTCAGAAATTATATGCAATTCTATTTTTTTTTTTGAAGTATCTCATCTTTGTAAAATCAAAATATGCAATTTATACAGTCAAATCATACAATTTCAGTTAAATCTGATTAATAACAGGTAATTTGTGCTAAATTGGCTATTAAAAATATTATTTACGCTTACAATGGCTCTTAAACATGTCCTTTGTACTTAAATCGGTACAAACAACCCTTAACAAAATTTGCAGCAGATAAGAACGTTTCAGTCATTCACATCCAGCTATAAGGTTAGCTGCTATCCAAAAGCACCCTTGCCGAAGGGCAAATCAAGACTCACCAGAGCTCCAGCTGAAACCTTTGCGAGGAAAGATGGGCTGCCGTGGCCTTAAGGCGCGGCAGTAAACCAGCTGGCTAAGCAGACCTTTGCCAGTTTTCACCGCCCCTTCGGCGAGAGGACCCCAGGCAAGCGATCAACAGCTTCGGGCCTCCCCGTGCATGCGCCCTCGACGACCCAACCCCTTCGCGCAAGCAGGCGAACGCGCGCGGCGGTTCTGGAGGCTTCGGCGTCCTCTTCGCGTGCATGGCGCCGAGGGGACCCCGCGTTGGCCTAGCAGACATGGCTCCTCCGACCATCTCGCGGCTGCGATTCCACGGGCTTCGGCGGCACGGCGCCAAGAACTTCGCCACGAGTACAAGCTGCGCTGAAGCTAGGCGTCAAGTACACAAGTGCTATGCGTCACTAGCCAGTGAGCTGAGCGCTCTGCTATTGATTGGGTTTGAAGAGAAACTTAGCTAGCTTAACTCTTGGCCGGCTGCGCCAAGACTCAAATCCACAGGATTTTACCCTTCGCTCACGTTCATGACCTTAGTACGCCAAAGCATTTGCTATTCGCGTGCGTGCACTGCATCACGGAATTACTTTTTGCACGTTTGCGTCATTCAAGTGCATCGAAGTATTTATTTTTTGCGTGCTTACTTTACACCGAAATGATTATTTTTTTTTGCATTCATACATATGAGCATCTCATCAAACGCCGAGAATTTTACTCTATATATACGTGTGCACCAAATTGCATTACATTATATGCACTTACATTTGCATGATTGTACCAAATTTGTTTGCAGATATGGTGAAGCGTTTACCTTTCCCGCACTTGTATTACATATGCACCAAAGTACTTGTTTTTACCTTTTGCATAAGATAGTTCACTATTACATACCAAAGTATTTACTCTTAACGTACTTGCATTACATATGCGACATGATATCTATTCTTGCCTTGCTATTTTTTGTGTGCTTGCGCATCACATCACGAGCTGAAGCATTTACCCTTCGTAAGCGTGCATCGCATCTGCGTGCATCCAAGCGTTTTCTTTTCACACGAGCGTTAAAGCTACGTGTCAAAATATTTATCTCTACATCCGTGCATCATGTTTATAAGGAAAAATATTCATCAATACAAACATGCGGAAGTGTTTGTTCTGCACACATTTGTATTACATATGCATTAAACTATTTACCCTTTTCTCGTATGTTGAAGTGTTTATTTTTCACGTGCTCGCGTTACATTTATGTCGAAGCACATATTCTTCACATAAATACCGAAACATTACTTTCCGTGTATTTATTATATAAATGTATTGAAGCATTTGTTCTTTTCATATATAGATTCTTACCCTTCACTCTATAGAATATTTATTCCCCATAAGAAAGTTTTAGCCTTTGCATGAAAAAGCTCTTATTGCTCATATGCAGGAATTATTAATCTTATTGTTTATATGCAGGAATTCTTAATCTTCGTAGGATGGGAGTTATCCCTCATTTACCGAAGGTTTTATCCTTTGCTACTGTATTTATTCTTATGCTAAACCATTTACTCTTTGATTACACGCTATGTGCATCTATTTAACACATACACAGAAGACGGGGGCTAAGTGTGGCTGCCCCCACATTGAAGGCAGTTCACAACTTCGGATTACAAAACACGGGGGCTAAGAGTGGCTGTCCTCGCACCGAAGGTAGTTCGTGCCTTTGGATTATAGAAAGACGGGGGCTAAGAGTGGATGCCCCGCACCAAAGGCAGTTCACTCTTTTAAGTTACAAAAGACACGGATTAAGAGTGTCTGCCCTCGCTCTGAAGATCAATCAATTCTTCGAATCATAAACAAGTCGGGAGCTAAGAGTGTCAATCCCGTACCAAAGTCAAAACAGACATTCGGAAAGGACAAATTCAAAGTGTTGCTCAACCAAACATAGGCAATGCACCTTCGCAGAAAAAAGTCAAGGTGTTGCTTGTCCTCGCCAGAGGCAAGCACCCCTGCAGAAAGAAAAACTCTAAGTGTCAAGTACTTGCACCATGTATTGCATTACTTGAATTTATCAAAATAACTATTCTCCATATGCATGTAAGTCTTCTAAATCTGCACATATGCATTATATCAATGCATTGAAGTATTCATTCTTCATGTACATACACCAAAGCATGCGTGGACTATTACGTTTTTTGTTTCAAAAAAAATATGTGAAGCACCCCTTGTCCTGCAGGACAGGAAGCCAAAGTGCCGCTAGTCCTTGAGCAAAGGTAGCGCACCAATCGACTTAAAGAGCAGGTTGTGGCCCGCAAGATGCAGAATTGAGGTGTCACGTGGCCTGAGGTAATAAAGGCAACGCATCACTCGAATCTCAGACGATAAGTCTTAAGAAAACATGGCCCTTAGAGCGCCGCAAAGCCTAAGATTCCTTCGTGTATGGTACATCACCGACCACCACTATCGGCAACGGCCACGACTTTGGCCTCTTCAAATTTGTCTTCGACGTCAACTCTGAGGGAGTTGCTTTCCCCTCTTGTTTCGCCTACATCGACATCAACAAGGATCTAGATGGAGTCGTCGTCACCTTCGGCATCGACTCAAACAGAGTCATCCTTACCTTCGGCTTCATCCACATGGTCACCTTCGTTGACTTTGATGGCGACAGAGGGGCTTCGGCCATGACAGCTTTGCCTTCATCAACTTTGGCGTTGACAGAAGGGCTTCAACTGCGACGACTTCGCCTTCGTCGACTATGACCACATCAAAAGAGGAGCTTTGGCCGCAACACCTTCGCCTTCATCGACTTTGACGTCGAAAGAGGGGCTTCGTCTATGACAACTTCGCCTTCGTCGACTTTGACTATGTCATCTAGACGCACTTCGGCCACAATCACCTAGCCTTCGTCTACCTCTACCACTTGGAAGTACACGTTGACCATTGCTCCATCTACGACGACTTCGCTCGCATCGACTTCGACTATGTCAACCATGTGGCATCCCACATCGCTCATGAACACTAGCCAAGAGGGGTTACAGAGGGCACATGGGTTAAAGTCCCATCCTAGGTCCTAAGAGTTTGGCCGATGCACAAGAGCGAAGACACAAAGACATTTTTGACTTTGGCGAGCCTCGACAATAGCTTTCAACCTCTGCTACGTCGACTACATTGAAGCCGCGCCTGGGCAAGCCTCAAAGTCCTAAATTTCTACCAAAGACTCCTTCACTGAGCAAGAAGAAGCATAGCTATAAGACTATCTAGCTCTAGCAATCTTGTAAAGAAAAACTAGCACGATGTATGTGCTTCTTTCTCCATACCCTTTTTTCCCACTGGGTTTTTGGGATAGAGTGTTTAGTTATATGTACATATCAACAATAAACCTAAGCCTTTTCTAGGTATAGTTGTTCGTCCAGCTGTTCCATCAGAGCTCACAGCGGAGGGGTTACTATTGAGGGAAGCTCATGTGCAACATAGCAGCCCGTGTAAAGCCCCAAGAGCCACCCCTATAATATTTGTACTATTTGAGGGTTAGAGAGGAAACTTCACCTCTCCCCCTTACCTATATAAAGGACCTAGAAGGTCAAGGGTCGAGGGGCTCCGCCCCCGACTTCCTCTCTTTGCCTGGATGAACCCCCTTCGATGGGATAGTTTTTCGAACAGCGCCAAAACCACATTACTGATTGGGTTTGGCATCTTTAGGAGGGGAAGCTGCTCGAGGCCAACGTTCGTGTGGTCGCCCGGAGACTGGCGTTCACACAACTCTGTGTATAGAATGGCTATGAGTAACTAGGACGAGAGCTCAGTGAACACAATCGAGTTTGCTCGTTAGTGTAGGTCAGCCAGGAGCAGTC
The DNA here is from genome assembly GCF_958298935.1 of Phragmites australis. Lineage (NCBI taxonomy): Eukaryota > Viridiplantae > Streptophyta > Magnoliopsida > Poales > Poaceae > Phragmites > Phragmites australis. The sequence continues at coordinate 1,193,689 of NC_084927.1, forward strand.
GCCGTCGACTGCCGTCGGAGGACATGCCTCCGTTTATATCACATCGACAAGTGGTGGCCATACTGAGAATAGTTTCGAGGAGACACTGTGATCCCAAATTTCGTTAAGTAGGTTTAGTAAGTTTTGAGTTCCCTAGTTCGAAATTTGTAAGAAACAAAAACTTTTGTGTAATAATTAAAGACCTTCTATATGGTAGTGATTCAAGATGTTAGGAGAATAACCACTGGACTTCTCCCTAAGAATTTAACTAGTGGCATCCTAAAACACCTTGAGCCCTAGTATTTTTTTTCTATCTTGAGGACCTAAGTATATGACTTGTAAGGTGAGGGGGGGCGGTGGGGGTAGGATAAACCTTGACATTGGAACAAACCTCACTTACAAAGAACCATACATAATGTGAGGTAGGAGTAGGACAAACCTCTAATTAACATGCTTGGAGAACATTCTTGATGTGGACTTAGGAGATTAAATTACTTCTCAAGTGATCGGATAATTGGGCGGCATTATGAACTTTAACTTGCCTCTAATAATTCCGGATATTCATCTAGGGTTCAATTTCCTTGTTTGAGACGCGCTCAACCACAGCTTGATCGGACTAAAAGGTCACGTGAGTCCTGCGAACTCGGTAGGGCATCTCTTAGGGGAAATCCCATGTGGATTTGGTTCATGTTGGAAAGGGTTGCGCCGGCCGGCGGATTGAGTTCAAACTCAAAGTCGCAACAGAATCGAGCTCCTTGGAAACCAGCTTAGGCTGCAGCTCTGAGGGACGTTTGCGAACTCATCTGGAAGACCTTCGATGGAGTCCGTCTTGGATACGGCGTGGCCATCGCGGATCTTCACGTTGTTGGCCTCGTGCCGGGATTGGCGTGAGGATGACGACGACTCTGGCTGGGGCAGACCAAGCTGATGCGTCCCAGGTGGGAAAGAGGAGGATGGGAGGGAGAGCGCGGGGTGCCAGGCTGCCGGGCCGAGAGGGAAGGAGAGAGAGGAAAGAGAGGCTGGGCCGGATTGAGGTAAGGTCGGCCCGGCTCAGGTTTTATTCTTTTTTATTTCTTTTCTATTTCTATGTATTTCTACACATATACATACATGTATATAGCATGTATTCTATATATACACACATATTAACAAGCACACATATAAACATACAAAAATTCCGACCAACACATATTTTATATATTTATTTATTATATATCCAATAAAAAGAATAAACCTTTTCATATGTATATGCATATATGTATACTCATATGTGCACATATACATACATATACTTCTTAGGTTTTTATTATCTTGTATTTTTATTTTCTTTCTATAAAACATAATTTTTATTCAGTTTCAGAAATATGGCTGTTACAGTATTGTCCTGTTTTACAGGTTAAAAATGCTAGCACTCATGAAATGTATGCTGTAATTTCTGTAATGAATTAAATGTGATTAAAGTTATTAAAATCACCATAAATTCGTACCTTGTAAAACAAATGGTGAAACCAATTTTTTTATTCTTATTGTTATTAGTACTATCCTGGAAAAATGACTAAACACATAATACACTTGTTTAAGTTCCTGTTTTAGACTAAGCTTTTTACGCATTGTAAATTTGTAAAAATTGTACAGAAATTAATAAAAAAATTCAGATGTGAATCCACTTCAGAAAATCATCTTTAGTTAACCTCTACTCAGGAAAAATCTGGATTAACATTTCAAGTTCTTCCCTAATATGAGTTTTGGGTTGAATTTAAGCTTTTCAAAGCGTCAACTCATTTAATCTTCCCTCTAGACAACGAAGCAGTAAATCATTTGTACCATGAGAAAATAAACTCCAAATTCGATGATTCTTGTTGAATTGTGTTTGTAACTCAGTACACTATCTCTCATTAAAATTTCATGTCATTTGGAGCATATCTCATAGCATTTTCATCATGTTAATTACGATGCATTAGTCTTTCTTTTAGCGATAGATGAGCCAAAGTGTGATGGGGTATTCTTGATGTTGAACCTGATTGCGATCTTGTTTATAAAGCTAGTGAGCATCAAGGCAAGCATCTATCCATACCTCTCCTTTATTTTGGTGAATTGTTGATGGTTTAATCTTGTTATAATTGCTATATATCGTATATGCATGTCTAGCTAGTCGATATTGGGATTTTGGGTAGATCCTATTTATTGCATGGTACCTACCTTGATATTATTAATGACATTTATCCTTGTAACCTGGGTATTATCTTGCTAATGTACAACTTAAAATTAATACGAACTTGCTTAGCAATTCATAGGTCACTGGTAAAATTCGAGTGGTCGATTGTCCCATCGTTCGCGAGCTATAGAGCCTTAATTAATTGTTCACGAGTATGATCAGTTACGGGTGGTGAGTGCTACTTTTGATATGAGATTTGAGCGGGTGGTAGGGCTTGTTTGGGAGAAGTAATCCAAATGCCATAGACTCGTTTGAATCGATTAAACACCAATCATTGGTGACGTTGATTTATGTACTTTTCATACTTCCACATATTCTAATATAGTACGAATGAGTTGATTATCTTATGCTATACAGTTATTGGACCCATGATCACATGGTGTGTGTGATGCGTGCCTGTGAATTTATGTGGTGATGGGGAGCCTAGTATGTGCCCCAAGGGGAGAGCTAGGTAAACCTCAACATCCTAAAAATTGGTCAACCCGATAGGGGATGGGTGAGAAAAAGATTGTCGCAAGTGCCAAGATGATAGGATCATATCGTGTGGGTAAAGAAGTACTCCTCTATAGGGTGTAATAGACGTGCTCTTGGTTATGAGCATGCTTAATGTCTATTGGGCATCAATCGTAGCGTTTCGTTCGGTTTGGTGATGTAGATGTATGTGAGATGGTTCCTTTATGTATTATGTTGGCTATGTTTATGCACTTTATGTCATTTGGATATAGTATATATTGTTAATCAATGTTTGATGTTCATATCACTTGTTGATTAAATTTCTCTTCGCTTAAAACAATTTAACATTGTGGTCTATTCTTGCTACTTTATCTAAATGCATTATCAGTCGAGATCGGTCTAAGGAACCGACCAATCTCAGCCATGTGCTCAGTCAATAATCAATCCCAACACATATTAACTTCATAGATGATGATCAAATCAATATCCAACTTATTCAAATTTAAATCATCTTACAAAGGTGACCTCAAGGATCTTAAGAAGCAAATAAATAGCAGCGGTTGGATGGTAGAACCACTGGGAAGAAGCAAATAAATAAGATAAAGTGGTTATTGAAAAGAGCTGGATTCTATTGGCCTACTTTGCTTAATGATTACTTCATGTATTATAAGGGATGCAAGGCATGCCAAAAATTTGGTGATATTCAATTAGTTCCTGCTGCTATGATGCATCCTATTATCAAACCATGGCTGTTACGATCATGGGGCTTGGATTTCGTTGGTCAAATACATCCTCCATTGTCTAAAGGTCATCGCTTTATTTTGGTGACTATTGATTATTTCATCAAGTGGGCTGAAGCTATTTCTCTCAAGAATATGACACACAAGGAGGTGACAGATTTTATTTTAGAGCATATTATTCATAGGTTCGGCATTCCGCAAACTTTAACTACAGATCAAGGTGCTTCATTCATGTCAAGGTGCTTCATTCATGTCACATCAGGTACGTGAACTTGCCAAATCATTGAAAATTAAGCTTCTCAATTCATCTCCTTATTATACTCCGGCCAATGGTTAGGCCGAGACTAGTAATAAATTTTGATTAAACTTATCAAGAAGAAAATAGAGGAACACCCCAAAAGATGGCATGAGGTTCTATCGGAGGCTTTATGGGCACACTGTATTTCTAGACATGTTGCCACTAAAGTAGCGCCGTATGAACTTGTTTATGGACAAGAGGTTGTACTACTGTTGAAGAAAACCTTGGTGCTTTGGGGCTAGCCGAGCAGAATAACCTGTCGACTATAGGTTATTATGATTTAATGATAGACATAATTGACGAAGTGACGAATGAAAGACCACATGCTTTGAGAGAAATTAAGAAAGGAAAATTAAGAGTAGCCAAAGCGTACAATAAGAAGGTAAGAGCAAAGTCATTTCAAATTAGAGGTCTTGTACGGAAAACTATCCTACTGACTAGATCAAAAGACAATAAGTTTGGCAAGTGATCTCCGAGCTGGGAAGGTCCATACATAGTTGTAAGTATCCTCCCTGAAAATTATTATTTGTTAAACTTTGGAAGAAGAGAAATTGCATAGAGCTATTAATGGACGATACTTGAAGAAATATTATCTTAGTATACGGCAAGATGCTTAGAGCACATGTGATGTGAAGTTATATGGCCGATGTTTTGCTTGTCATCGCACTAAGGAGCATCTTAAGCCTGTGTTATGATCATCATCATAAGAAATGTAAGAGGAGAGGTAATGCATTATCTATACCAGTTCTGTCATGCAGTTATATTTTTTTAAAGTAAACTTTACCAAAAGACAGGGGCATGTGTTGACAAGATTTGTCATCTATAATGATCATTGAAGTGATGATTGGCTTAATGAGATATTTTTGAAACTGGTCGAACGTGGGAGTGGTCAAACTAAGCAGGTGGTCTCTGACCAGGTGATCTTCGACCAGACGACCACGGTGATTTTCGACCAAGTGACCACGGTGATCTTCGACCACGATGATCTCTCACCAGGTGCTTTTTGACCACGGTGATCTTTGACCAGGTGATTTCCGACCATGGTGATCTCTAACCATGGTGATCTCCGACTAGGTGATCAAGATCAAGGAGCTGGGCAAGACCAAGAAAGTTGGTTAAGTCTGAGGAGCTGGTCGAACCGAGCATAGATTGGTCAGATTTGAGCACATAATTGAACCGAGCAGTCATTCTTCAAGCAGATGTTCGGATCGAGCAGGCGATACGCGAGCAAGATGTTTGGGTCGAGTGCGTAGTTGAAACCAAGAAGGTTGAATTGTAATAAAGGATACTCGGGTAGATATATGAGAGTTTACATAGTCAACTAGGAAAGATATGTTAGTTATAGAAAGTTTAGAGATTAAAAGGCATAGCCAAATCATATATGTAAGTCTTATTTGGTTTGAATTAAGAGTCATAATCTCTTACGGCTAAGACCTGCCGTCCTATAAATATGAGAAGGTGCTGGCCGATTGAGAAAAATAATCCAATCCATCGAACACAATTTACATTACACTAGAATATGAATCATTGTACATTTCTGCTCAAGTTTGATGTAAGGGGTAACAGCTATGGACACAAACGCTCGTTCCGAAAACGGGGCAGAAACTTTCAGAGGCGAGAACACAATCGTTCATGGCGTTTTAGGCCTCAAAAAATTCACCGAACCCGACATAGTCGGGGAGAAACGGATGTAACTTTTTCTGTAGATGTCCGTAGAGTCAAAAAACGTCGAAATCGGAGTCTGTATGCAAAAGTTATGGCCATTTAACCGAAGGCACTCTGAGTTAACTGATTTTTATGTCTATTGTAAAATTAACATTGGTGACAAGTCATAACTGTGACCCGTCACTTATGACCCTCGGTAAAATAGTTAAAATGATCTTTTATCCGAGTCCCTTCAGGACGCACGCGATGTTGAGGTGGTTAGGCAGCTACGCGCGCGAGGGGTCGTCACGAGTTTGATTTCCACAGAACACACATTCTAAAAACAGTCTGAAAAATAGATAGAGATTTTATTTTTATCTCTTTTGCCTAGCTCATAGTCTCATTCTTTTTCCAATCTACATTACTACTTGTTCTTGATATCGATAACTAAGGACAAGCTATCGGCTATCCGCGCTCCGATGGAATCCCTTTCGAGTATGGGTGACGATGAAGATGCGGCAGCATCTTTTCACGGAGGACATGGCCTCCGTCACTGCTCTGGATATTGCACATGATGTGCTTAGTGTTTAGCGTAGCACCTTTTCGCGTCAACATGGCGTTCACGCAATTCTGTGTATAGCACGGCTGTGTCGACTAATTGGGACGAGAGCACGGTCGAGCTGGTGCAGGTCAGCCAGGAGCAGCCGCCATTGACTGCTTTCGGAGGACATGGCTCCGTTTATAGCTCAGCGACGGAGTGGCGACCGTGCTGGGAGTGAGAGTCGTTTCGAGGAGGCACGGAGCAGAACGCAGCAGCTACAAACGATCTTTGGCCTGTGGACCCAATGCGTCAATATGCATGTGTAATTTTTCGTTGTTACAAACATTCCGGTTTGGACCTCTGTTTATGTGTACGAACTCTGTTTGCTTGCTTAATTGCTTTTGGATGATTTCAAATGAGGTAATTCAATTCCCGCGGGAATATGAAGAAAAAGATCGTGTGTGCCAAACAGAATCTAAATGGGACAGTACTTGTGCTATTATATGTTGCCAGTTTTGAAAAATGGTTTATATAGAATCAGTGAAATCGGATATGACTCAGCATACTCAACAAAAATAGGCAAAAGCTTTCCTTTCCCATCCGCAAAGGTAGGCAAGGGTGACAAAGTAAACCAAACATGTCCTCCAATTCTTGGGCTCTTAGCTAGCTAGGGTACAATCATTTTTCTTGGGGTGCTGCTAGCGCCTAGATGCTCCTCTGATGTACTTACTATCTGACAAGCTTCATAGTCTCGTTGCCATTAGATGTGATGTGAAAAAATCCCACTGCAATAAAATATTTTGTTTCATGCAACATCCAATAGGGGCGAGCTTGAGGAGTGGCCCGACGGCTAGAGCTATATCCCTAGCACCCCAACAACATAAATTAAGGCAAAAAAGATGTCTCATGTCCGCAAAAAACGAGTGCCCACTACAAAAATCATCCATTTGTGTGTCTCCTCTCTCAATTGTTGCCCTAAAAATCATCAAATTAGGAGCAAGATCGGACACAACATTTAAATAGCACGTTTGCAAAATCTGTTTAAACCGCTTGCAACACAAGATCCAAATTCAACACAAGATCCAAATTCATAGTAACTTACCTAATATAATGGGCTCAAGGCATTGCAACATTTTCCACTATGTATGCAACAATGGAGAACCACATTTGCAACAAATTTTATTGAACTACATCATTTTTAGTTGAAAAAAGTATTGTTGCAACATCAAAAAATTGCAACATGTAAAAAGTATTGGTGCAACATCAAAAAATAATATTACCAACATGGAAAAAGAATTCCTACAATATCAAAAAAAAATATGAAAAAAGTATCACCGCAACATCCAAAAATAACATGAGCAACATAAAAAAGTGTTGCAGCAATCTGTGTCCACAGCGAGCTCTGACCACGTCATCGAGATCTCGATCCCGAAACATCTGACCGCGGCGGCACCAAACTGATTGAGGTCCGGCCATCTTCCCACAATGGAGTATTAAAATATACTATACATCAGGCCTAGCCAGCCCAACACCCACGCTGAAGCCTCGCCGAAGTCTGACAATAATCTACACCGGCACATATTGTTGCCCGTCTGGCAATAGCCTAGACAACATGCCCATAGATGGACAATAAGTTTAAAAATGCTCTCAACCTTAAAACACTATTGAAATAGTTATAAAAAATTCTGAAAAAAATATGGTGTAAAGAATGCTATGATCTAGAATTTAAAAATTTTCAACTAAAATAATTACTTGTATATTGAGAAATAAAAAAAAGATAAATTTCACCATCCCTAAAAATTTTCATATTTTTGTTTGAGAATTTGTGGATAGCTAAATGATAGCATCCGCTACACCTTTGATTTTTTTAAATCTTTCATGACTATTTTGATAGTGTTTTGAAGATTGAGAGCATTGTAACACGATATTTTTATGATTTCTAAACCTCTCGCTCGTTCGGTGCGTGCTTCTCGCCCATTGAACGGACGAAAGATATCTATTTTTATAAATTCCTAAAATGGCCTTATAATTTTTCAAAATTTTAAATTAAAAAATGTATAAATAAAGAAAGTTCGCAAGATCACAAAATACATCAAATAAGCCCAAGTTAAGCCCATAATAAGCTGGACCAAACAAATCTGGCCCGTTTTGCAAAGAGAAAGCCAGGCAGGCAGGCCAGCGAATAGCTAGTACAAACAGAGTTCCCAAAAAAAACCACTACCTCCGTTTCGTTTACTTATCACTAGCTTTTTTACTATAGTAATTTTGATCTTACGTTTTTTCATAAAAAATTTACAAATATTTAAAATTATACAATAATTGCTACAGTAAACTGATGACAAGTAGTCCAAACAGACAGAGCAGAGAGGTTGCAGCGCCTTGGAGATGCAGTTAGATAACACAAAACTATCTGATAACAAAGTACTAGCAACTTAGTAGTACATGAAAACAGCCAAATATCTTTTTCAGTATTTTGCCTTTTCCTTACGAAACAGAGATCTTGTGTCCAATGCGATAATAAAAAAGTCATTCCAGATTAATTGGTAGAGCTGTAGACTTGCAATGGCACAACATAACAGAGAGAAAGAAACGAAACTACTTTTGCATGGAGCTACTTATTAGGACTTACAGTACATATAGAGTCATATTGGCATCATATACTAGCTAGAATACTAGAGAAAACCTGATAACAAAATTCTGGAAAACAGTGACAACAAACTGCTGAAACAGAAGTATCAGTGAATTTACGTACCAAGCTTGGCGATCAACTCCTTTATAACAGAAGGGCAGCTTCTATTCAGGTACTCAATGCCGTCGCTTGCAAGGACAGCCGTCAGGTTTTCTGGAGAGCTGAGAAAGTTGAAGCATGCCTTCTTCAGCCCGTGGCAGTGATGCTGCTCAGCTAACGCCAAGATAGTTGACAGAGTGCTCGCTTCTATGCACTTGCATAGTTTGTGTTCGCAAATCAGCTTTAGCCTCTCCAAGTTGTACCTGTCGGCAGCAACAAGCAGATGCTGGGACATGGCAGCTTCGTCCGCTTTGTTCATCTCTGGCAATGAGTCGGTGTAGATGAAGCAGAGCAGCGCCTTGAAGACATGCGCCTCCATGTCGTCTATGCGGACGGCACCTGCAGCGTGACTCTCCTTCATTGCACCATAGAGTTCCGCGCTGAAGACTGGCGACCGGGCCCCGAGCACGCACCGGTGGGCCGCGAATGTCTCGCCTCCGACCTCGAACACCACATCAGCGCCCTTCTCGGTCTGGAGGAGGTCGCCGAGGTGTTGGTGCAAGTCGGACGGGGGCACGGAGACGAAGGCCGGGATGGTGGCGGCCTCAGCCATCGATATCTCCTCTGTGCGGATCTCGTTTATGATGATGACGTCGCAGCGGACCATGAAAGAATCATCCTTGAGATGCTTGGACCTCTCCAAAGCTTCCCTTTCGATGAACCTTGGTTGCCCCCAACCTCTGTAGCTCTCGAAGTTGCGTATCTCTTCTGATGTCAACGACAGAGTTTGCTCCTCCGCCTCGTCGACGAAGCGGAGCTTGAATTGCGCCTTCACCGCCTTGGTGACACTTTCATTAAGAAAAACAAAAAGTGATATATAATCTGCGGACTCCGAGTCCTTGCCACTGGGATAATATTGGATGCACCAGCAATGATCGCCCATAGTGAAAGGGTGGGACTTGATAAACTCTCCAGTAGGGGTCCCCTTTGTGCGGGAGTAGCCGTCGATCTTTAGAATGTGGTGTCCGCTGGTGGCGTCTGCAATGATGGCGGAGGCGGACCGCTCTAGCTTGCCACCGGCGGCAGTGGACGCCATGGCAGAGTCCTCTCTCTCTATCTCTCTCTCGCTCGCTCGCGCGGAGGGCTTGGTCGTGGCTTTGCCTCTACCACCCTTATAGCTTGGCTTCTGTGCTGGGCCGCGGAATGGATCGGAGAAGACTGGAAAAGGAGGGGGAAGGAGATGAGTCAAAGGCCACGCACCTCAGCTCGCTGGCTTCCTTCGCCCTCTGCTTCAAATACTGTAGCAATAATTATTTGGCACGTATATAGCCATACTCATTTTTTTAAGATAGTGGATAAGAGTTTTCAGCATCTTATACAGTGAAGTACACACGGCCTAGTTTATTATTACATCATTATTTCAAAAATCTGCTAAAATGAAACAAACTATATGATAAAAGGAAAATCATCCGCCACATAGTTGTTGTTAGATCGCTATCTACTTTTTGCGAATATCTGCATAGCGAGATCTCTAATCTTTGACATACCTTCCATGCAACTTCCCTTGCTTTTACCTTTCTGTAGCAAACTCTAACGCCCAAGCATATATATATATTACTCTGAATAGCACACGCATGAAAGAAGTTGTTGTATTTTTGTCAAAAGTGGTATCATTTTCGTATAACTATATAGCTCAACATAAAGCTGTTATACCGATAATAATTTTATTGTTTTGCTATTGTCCAACATCCCTAAGCTATAGACTCATGGTACTATATGTAGGCTATAGCAGAAAGCAGTACATCTTCGTATCGTTTGAGACAAATAGCGTAGCCTCTTTGAGGATTTGGTTCTTTAATTAAGGCAAAGGATTCGCGGAAATGCATACTTTCCACGGCGCACTTAATTACTTTATGTTCTTTATTGTATGCTTTCGGCGGTTCCTTTTCTTCTTTCGGCACCGAGTCCTTTTCTTTATTGATGGAGTATGATTCTTCTTTTCTTCCGACAGTATCGTTCCTTTATTATTTGGCCTCTCTGGTGGTTTCTATAGTCGTCGTTTGTATTTGATCATTCCCAATTATATTTTCTTGGTTTCGTTCCTTTTCTGATTTTTTTTCTCATTTTTTTATTTTTTCTCATCTCCGACAGTTTTCCTTCGAAAGGAATCGCGAAACGAAAGGAGAGAAAATCTCGTCCTGAAGAGAATAAACCTGAAAACCCGTCGTGAAAGAACCGTAAAGCAAAATTGTTGAAACGCTAAAGAAAACAAAAATTTCTTCACGACAGTATTTTAGACCCCGAAAGCGATCCATTGGAGCTGCCCGACCAAGCCTCACTCGCCGTTGGGGAGGAGCAGTCGCCGTTGAGCTCAACTTTGCCATGGCCTCTCTTTGCACGAGTTACGTAGTGAATAAATAGCATTCTCTCTTTATTGAGTCTCAAATTAAAGCGTGTCGATGTGGTCTAGTTTGTCGCATCATATCGTGTCACTAGTGCAGTATAGGGGGAGGGGCTGCCCTTTACCATGCCCTGTGATCCTCACAACATGTTTACACGCGGCGTACCTGCTTCTACCATTCATATCTCAAAGGACCGTCCATCCATGAGATATTGGAAGAAACCAAACAGCCATCTACACATACGCTCCTGCTGTATAGGCAATCGGTTCGGTCTCAGTTCAGTAAATACTAGCTAGGGCCTTGTTCGCATTGCCAGACTGCAATCGCTGGTCGCCAATGGAATTATTCGTGGCTTCTCATTCTGTTGATTGCCACCTTCATTGAATCGAGCATATCTATATATAGTAAATGCCGTCCATTCTCTCAACAGGCGTTGAGCAACGTCAGCATCAAAACGTGAGCCGTCCAATCAAGCCAGCAACGAAGGAGATCGAGTGAGTATAAAGTGTCCCAATTCTTCTTCTTCCTCCTAGCAAAGCCGCATCTGCCACCGCCGCATCCGCACCGCTCTGCCCGTCTTCACCATCCCCATGTCAACGGGGCCCGTTCCCCATTCCCCGACGGAGAATTCCCCTATTAGGGGACGGAGATGGGATCATTTTTCCCCCACAGGGAGTTTAACGGGAAAAAATCCCCTTCCCCCCATTGGGTGTGGCGGGGGCGGGGATGGTTCCCCATCCCCCGTCCCCGTTTCCCCGCGAGGCCCCAAATATTAAGTTTTATTTTTATTGCGCTGGGCTTATTTAACTTCAATCGGCCCAGCTCAAAAATTTCTACCTAACTCCAATCGGCCCAGCCCAAAATTCCTTCTTGATAGCGGGGACGGGGACCCCGTCGGGTACCCATTCCCCGTGCGGGGGTGGGGATGGGAGAATTTTTTTTCCCCGCGAGCAGGGACGGGGAAATTTCTCCCAGTCGGGGACGGGGATGGTTACCCATTCCCCGCAGGAATTTTCCCCGTTGACATGCCTACCCGCCACCACATTGACTCTAGCACCACCACCTCGCAGCCACCATCACCACCACCGTCGGATAGGACCGGAGTCTCCCGATTCTTCTTCTCCTTGCTCCTCCGGAACCACTAGCTGCTGCACCCTAATCGACGTCGATTCCGAGACCCTGAGCTATAAAAGGCCCTCGAGACCCTCCCCCTAGCACTACAAGCACCCCCGCCTCATTTCCCCTCGCTCTCCCCAGCGAGAGCACCGCCGAGAAGCTCTACCGCCAGCTCCAGCCACCGTCGCACCCCTCGCCGCTGCCAGTCCACCTCTCTACTCTCCGACACCAACACGTCCCCCAAACAGAATTGCCATCACCCCAGGATGTTTTCCCACCGCTCATGATTGACCACCGAGCCGCGCATCGCCATCTCCGCCTCTCTCTGATGAACCTCTACCACCCCTAGCCATCGCAGAGCCGCTCCAAACCGCCCCAATGTTGACATGTACACCCAATGAACTCGCCATGGCCCCTGGGAGCTCTACTGCTGCTCGTCGGACCTCCTTTGCCGCCACAATGAGATTTTCCGCCAACTCCGACAAGCGCACCGCCGTGGGAATCATCGCCATCGTCGTCTCATCGTTAAGAAAAAGGAGGGAAGAGCACGGGCCATCCTGGGCTGGCGCAAAGGAGAGGTCCAAACGGGCCAGCCTGACCAGGCCATATGAAAAGAGAGGAGAGCAGGTTGACCTTGGGCCATTGAGCTCGGACTTGGAGAAAAGGAAGGGGAAGGAGGGAAAAGGAAAGATAGGTGGGCCGTGAAGGAAAATTGAGCTCGTTTGCTCCTTTTCTTTTTCTTTCCTTTTTTTAGTGTATGATGTTATATACGTATACATGTACGGTGCAAATATATGTCAAAATGTTATCGTACACATGATGCTAGAATCCCATAGAGATTTCATTCCCCAGGTGTCTAACGCTAAGAACGAGTTTCTTACGACACCTCTCTTACAAAAAGGAGGTACATGATGCAGTGTTCCAAATAGAACACAATAAAGCCACCAACTCTGATGGGTTTCTAGCAGAGTTCTACTAGGTATTCTGGCACATCATTAAGGAGGACTTGTGATCTTGTTTCATATTTTACATACTGGCAACCTCCCCCTTCACAGACTCAACTTTGGGATAATCACTCTGTTGCCAAAGCTGAAAAAGCAAACCGAATCTAGCAGTATAGGCCCATCTGTTTGCTAAAAGTTTGTTTCAAAATTTTCACAAAAAGTGGCAGCGAATCGCTTGATTAGTATGACAGAAAAGATAATTCGACCTACTTAGACAGCTTCCCAACCATCCGATCTCACAACAACGGCTACGATTAGATCGTGGATACCCCCTTCGGCTGAAGCCCTGTCAGCATCTCTTGATCCACGTCAGGGTGGCAGTGGACGTTTTTGTCCCACGTGGCACACCTACGTCAACACCACTAGCCTAGTTAGCGCAACGTCAGCTTTTCTTTTTCTTATTTTCTCTAAATTCCTATGCTGACATCAGCTTGCGCAATAATTTCCTTTTTCTTTAGAAAAAAACATAAAACTAAAAAAGGTTCTTATTAAATGAGTTTTTTTAATAATATAATTTAATCCTTTAAGTGTTTCTTTAATTCCTAAAAAATACTAAAAAATCTAGATAAATTCCAGAAAATACCAGGAGCCTCCAAAAAATCCCAAGAAAATGCCTAACGCTCCTCTTTCACCCTTCTGAGGCCATACCTCCACCGTCACAACTCTAATCTAACCGGTTCCTTCGTTAATAATTCAGCAAAAATCATCAAAATAATTAGTCATTGTCCGTTGTCATCACCGCTGGCTGACTAGCAGGAGCACGGGTCCGTTCATGCACGCATGACAATAATGGCGAAGGCTTGGGGCCCCTGGATCCTCGCAGGCAGGAAGCGCATGCATGCACCCATCCTACCCCAGTGCCTGAGCAGTGCGTGGAGGAGCGAAGCCAGCGGGCACATCGATCAATCAACTCATGTCGTCGCCAGACGCAGATCGAAAAATCGTTGTTCTTTCTAAAGACTTCCAAATGGGCCGTGCCTACTGGGCTAGCCCGAGGCACGACACTGTAGGCACGGCCCAGGCACGGCATGAGGTCACGGGCCGTGCCTGGGCCGAGCGTGCGGCACGACGGGCCGGCACGGCACGTATTTTCTATTATATATATATATTTATTTAATTTTTAGCTATTTTTTAATATTTTATCTATTTTTTATATTTTTTTTTATCTATTTTCTATATATTTTTTATATTTTTTCATTTTTTTATATTTTTTTCATCTATTTCGGCCCGTCGGGCCGATCGGGCCGAAATCGTGGCCGGGCCGGCCCGGCACGGCACGGCCCGTTACTGTAGATGGACCGTTTGGGCCGTGCCGAGTGGGCCCGTGCCGGGTCGGCACGAACGGCCCATTTGGCCATGTTTAGTTCTTTCTGTGGGCTATTGAAAGAAAACAGTATTGACACACAGTAACGGTTCTAGATCCACCATGTAGGGGCACTCTCTCTATTTTCTCTTCCTTCTCCTCCCCTTCTTCTCTTCTATACCAAAAATTGAATGGGGCTTACGGGAAGGGCTCCCAGGTATACTCAGGAGTATTGCTATGCGATCATGTCATGTGTCTTGACGAAAATATCGGTGCTTGATTTCGATCATGGTTTATAATTGAATCATATTTATTTGGCAGGTAGACAAACACAGATTTTTCTTGAATGCTCGCTGCTATTTCTAAGTCTCAGCAAATGGAGCCTGCTCAGATTTCTCCTACCTAAAGTACATGGAAAACTTTACAATTGTAGATTGCGCAATTTGTATTTGATTTTTTTTGCATATACCTATAAGACCTATATTACCCATTGCTTACCATAACAATATTATCATAACAAATCTTTGTGATAGTATAAGAGAAAAATATGAACAGAACACGGCAACTGCATTGCTCCCGGCGTTGCCACAGGCTATCGGGAACTTCGAGTAGATCGAGGCAATGCAATGTTCATTCCTCTCACCTATTCTAGTTCATCAGATCCTTGGTTAGTTTAGCTTCTTTCTGCACCAACCATACCAAGATTAACACCCTCAAGTTTCCTTTTTGAGCCCAGCAGCCAAGATGGCTTCATCGATCTTCACGGACACTACTAATCAACGTGCGCAAGTAGCCATCCACACAAACCACCCCGACAGCCCCCACCTTTTCTTTTTCGGAAACTTTTTGCCTCCCCCGTCTTCCCTTTATTGGAAAGTTTTCTTAAAAAACTTTTCTGTGAAAACTTTTAGCGCTCAAACTTTTGAGGAAAAAGTTTTGAGAAAAAGTTTAGGTCACAACTTTTGAGAATAAAATTATGAGAAAATCTTTTTAAAAAATTAACAAAAAAGTTTACATCAGACCATTAATGAGCTCTATAGGCCGTCTCGATCAGTTACACTCGAGTTGAGCTGCTCGCGTCGCGTGCAACTGCAGAACAGGAACTTCGGATCTTCGTAACAAAACTCAACTTTTAGCTGCGTGTCTCAAAGCTGCAAGTGTTTGGTGCACAGCAGACAAAGTTAATGTACTGCAGCAAATTGGTAAGGTCCATGTCATCATGTGCTGCCGCACATCACGGAATACGTGCCGTGGATTACCGGTATCCCATCAGGCCTCTACCTTATCTCCCGGATATTTGTTTCAATAAATCGGTTGTTGAGATATGGAAGGGACACACTTATACCAAATTATGGCGTGAGTTATTCCGCTTTCAGTCCAAATACTTCATTCGAAATCTTTCTGACATGTGTCGCATTTCCCTTCTGACGCATGGAATCTATGTGCCTGACTGATTTAGCGCGCTAAATGTATCGATGATCTTCGTTTGATGAAACTAAGCAGGTAGGATTGAAGTTGGACAATTCGGGCTGATTGAATTTAGATTTGAACTGAGAATTTGAAACCGTTTTGAAAGAATGAAGTAGCGCTGGAATTTTTAGGTTAGGATTGTCCCCAAATGTCTGCGCATATGTGTTCCTGACCTATGTCAATGTGTTGTGAGAAATGAGAAAAACATGTTAATTATAAGCCCAGAAGCTTAACCTTAATTTCAGCAAAGCAAACCCCCTGAACTAGAATTACTAAAAAAGTCAAAATTACATTAAATTTCAACTGTGAGGGCGGAGTAATCCCACGCAATAGGTTGATTGATTGATTACACGTTGATGCCGATACTAACTGATCGTAATGGTTAAAACAATAACTAATCAAGACTATCTGTCGTAACTGATGGTGGGAGCTGCAGGAGGCCGGGTCGGTCAAACTATTTAATCTTGTCTAACAAACTATAATATGAACAAATAATCAAAGATCCAATTCGTTACACCAGGGCCTACGTGGCAAGGAACGGCAAGCTATATCTTCGGCTGCATGTTGAGCTGCCGCTGCTGCCTGGACTGAAAGTAGCAAACCACCGCGGAGACGATGGCCTCTCTGCAGCAGCAGCAGCAGGAGTAGTCTCTTCATGCAACGTGTCCACTTTTCTGGATGTAGGATCGATTACGCGTAAAATACTCAATTAAAGGGGTGAATGATTGCTGAAGCTAAATTCAAAAATTAAATCACCCCGATCAAATATTCAATTTAATCTTGAAATCAATTTGGGATAGACTGCTATCATGTCACTAAAAATAATTTAGAGAAATAATCCGACCGTACGATTGCACTCAATTTTACTGTAGAAACTAGACAATCATTTGAAACCATTTCAATAAGAATCAAGTCAATCAGATCTCTGGATTTGGAGTTATGAAATTTGTAAGAAGACTGTAACAGATGGTGACGAAAATAGATTAAACACTAAATTGGTAACTGTGCAAAAATTATGAAAATTTGATCAATCAAACTTTTTAGAAGATTACCTTGATGTTCTAGGATGATTTTGGATGAATCAAACTAAGACAAATTACGACGATCAAACGATCCATCGAAAATCAACGTGAAATGGCAAACACTAAGAACATAGAGGAAAACTTACGAAATTTAATCTTCATTTCATGGATAGGTTCACAGAATGAATATGAAAGTATCCCTAAAAAGTTTCTCCTCGAAACTCTAACCCTAGATTAGTCTCCTCTCTGATCTGAAATTCTCGGTACTGTTACACCTCTATTCGGTAATGTAGCTGGACCGACACATTTATATTGGGCACAGTACATGGATAAAATCCTAATTAAGGGGGGTGATTGACAGGGTTTAATTCTTACATATATCTCGGTCTCCTTCCTCTCTTTTTCCAGGATTCTAGTCGGGTCTGTTGAGTCTTAGGCTATTAGAGTTCAGTCAGAGTCAGTTTGTTTTACCGAATCTTCAATTAGCACATGCGCGGCTTGATCGGGCGTGTGGGATGGCATAAGTCGTGGAGATCATGGCGGGTACATCGGCCTCAATGGCCAGTACTTCGTTTGTCTATTTAAAGGAATAAAGATCACAAGAAAATGCTGCGATGTTCGGGCGCAGCACCAAAAACTTCTGAGCCTGAATCCTCGAAATTACTGTAGTGCGTATTGCCGGCAACAGGCTGTATACTTCAGAGTTCAGGAGCGAGCGAATTCTTGAGTGTTGAGCGATTGAGTGAATTCGGTGAGTTGATTTACAACATCTTTTGCACTAGCGCAGTATAGAAGGGTGAGGGGCTGCCCTTTACCATGCCCTGTGAGCCTCACAACATGTTTACACGCGGCCTACCTGCTTCTACCATTCATTATCTCGAAGGACAGTCCATCCATCAGATATTGGAAGAAACCAAACAGCCATCTACACTACACACTCCTTCCATGCGGCGACCACACGTAAGCGACACAGAGCACAGAGGTTGCAGGCGCCTTGGAGATGCAGTTAGATAATAAAAAACTATCTGATAACAAAGTACTAGCAACTTAGGACTTAGATGTGCAATGAAATACTAACATGGAAACAGGGAGAGAAAAACATAACAGATGGAGAGAAAAACGAAACTACTTTTGCAGAAGGGCAAGCTTGGCGATCAACTCCTTTATAACAGAAGGGCAGCTTCTATTCAGGTACTCGATGCCGTCGCTTGCAAGGACCGCCGTCAGGTTTACTGGAGAGCTGAGATAGTTGAAGCATGCCTTCTTCAGCCCGTGGCAGTGATGCTGCTCAGCTAACGCCAAGATAGTCGCCAGAGTGCTCGCTTCTATGCACCTGCATAGTTTGTGTTCGCAAATCAGCTTTAGCCTCTCCAAGTTGTACCTGTCGGCAGCAACAAGCAGATGCTGGGACATGGCAGCTTCGTCCTCTTTGTTCATCTCCGGCAATGAGTCGGTGTAGATGAAGCAGAGCAGCGCCTTGAAAACAGGCGCCTCCATGTCGTCTATGCGGACGGCACCTGCAGCGCAACTCTCCTTCATCGTGCCAAAGAGCTCCGCGCTGAAGACCGGCGACCGGGCCCCGAGCACGCACCGGTGCGCCGCGAATGTCTCACCGCCGACCTCGAACACCACATCAGCGCCCTTGTTGGTCTGGAGGAGGTCGCCGAGGTGTTGGTGCAAGTCGGACGGGGGCACGGAGACGAAGGTCGGGACGGTGGCGGCCTCAGCCATCGGTATCTCCTCTGTGTGGATCTTGTTGATGATGGTGACGTCGCAGCGGACCATGAAAGAATCATCCTTGAGATGCTTGGACTTCTCCAAAGCTTCCCTTTTGATGAACCTTGCCTGTCCCCAACCGCGGTTGCTCTCGAAGTCGCGTATGTCTTCTGATTTCAACAACAGAGTTTGCTCCTCCACGTCGTCGACAAAACGGAAGCGATATTGCGCCTTCACCGCCTTGGTGACACTTTCATTAAGAAAAAGAAAAAGTGATATGTAATCTGCCGACTCCGACTCGTCGCCATTGGGATAATAAAAGATGCACCAGCAATGATCGCCCACAGTGAAAGGATGGGACTTGACAAACTTTCCGGTAGGGGTCCCCTTGGTACGGGAGTATCCGTCGATTTTGAGAATGTGGTGTCCGCTGGTGGCGTCTGCAATGATGGCGGAGGCGGACCGCTCTAGCTTGCCACCGGCGGCAGTGGACGGCATGGCAGATTCCTCTCTCTCTATCTCTCTCTCGCGCGTGGAAGGCTTGGTTGTGGCTTTGCCTCTACCACCCTTATAGCTAGGGTTATGTTGAGTTAAGCTATTCTTTTGAAAAAGGAAAAAGAGTCATAAACAAAGTAGGTTTCCTAACCAGAGTCATATACGTATCCTAGTCTGATCTTGGAGAGTTCAACTTGCATGTATATTGTTAGAGTTTATTTATCTCTTTCTAAGTTTGTTTATCTCTTTCTATCTCTAAGCAGATCTCTTGTATTCTAGATATATCTCGTTTTATTTCTAGGATAGGATTTCTTTGAATAAATCTGACTTGGAATATAATAGAAGTATGTAACAAAATCTTCTACATGATTTAAACCAACTTTGATCAGTTCTATAAATAAATGGCATGCGGCCCGAGAGGGTTATACGTTTCAATCATTGTTCCACTGCCCTAGAATGGGTATTTACAGACGGATTTTAAACTCTATCATAGATTATTATAGATTCCGTCTCTGCAAAAGTGTTTGTGATATCGAACTTGTTACAGACGGTTGCAGAACCATCTGTAATACAACAAAGACGGATTTTCTAGATAATCGTCTATGCGTAGTAAGAGTCACATATAGTATTTGTTTAAACCCATCTGTGAGTACTAAGAGTTACAGACATGTTTTGTTCGAACTCATCTGTGTTAATTGTCACAGGCGGATTTAAAAAAACCTTTACGATTCTCAAATTAAATACATTGTTCAGACCATGCATCGATCACACTTTGTTCATAACATCGATCACACATTATTCATAACACAAAACACAGATATTTACATATCACAAAGGTTAAGAACATCACACAAATGCAAATCACACATTATTCAGAACAAATAAAAGGATGAAATGATTGACATCACAATGACACACTATTCCAAAAAGACGAAAAGTGATCAACAAACTTGGGTCGATCGACGCCATTTTTCAAAAAGATGAGATGAAAGACATTATCTCAATCTCATGCGTTTAAGCGCAATATCAACCCAAACCATCTTCAATTAGCAGCTCGCAGTCATCCGGATCTGGTTGTACCTTAACTATCTCATACATGAGCCAAAACCAAACTACGTTGCTACCAAACCACCAGCCATAATTTAGTAAGAAATGAGCATTCAAGCATGTCTTGCAGTTGACAAAAATGTCTCAATCCTGACGAACAACAATGAAATTTTTTTTCATCTGATAGAATAAAATGGAGAACGCAGTTGACGGCGTACACAAGGTCGACAAAGGGGACCTTCACAGCAGCGAAGAAGACGAAGTCCACCATACCAAAGTTGACGCCAAACATCCGCAGCGTCGAAGACGCCATAGGGACAACCGCATTCTGTCACCTCTTGATTGCCGTGAATTGCGCCATTTTAGATCTACAATGGGAACAAGGTTGTGCCATCAATTGCACAGATTGAAGCAATGAAAACCTAACAAACTCTAACTAAACCGCAAAGGGAACTTAATGAAGTGAAAGGGATTCGGCTCCCGCCAAGATCTTGCTTCTCCAACACTGATGGCGAGTGAGGATGCTTCTCAGTGCAATGGAACACTTGGATATAGCGAGTGAGGAATAAGAACACTCATCGTCGCTTTATATTGAGGGGAGTTGAGGGGTTGTGTGTGTGGGAAGCCAAAAGAGTCTGAGGAGACGAGTGGGTTGTGTGTGTGGGAAGCTAAAAGAGCCAAGGGAGACGGGCTGTCAAATTTGAAAATATTTGTGTGTATTTAAATACAGACGAATGTTTATAAAATTTGTTTGTATCTATCGAATAGATACAGACAGATCTTACAAGAAACCGTCTGTGATAATACCACAGATTAATTTTTCTAAAAGTTGTATGTTTCTTTATGATAGAAACAAACAGATTTATAAAAACCGTCTGTGAATTCATTCACACCTGGACTCCGATCTTATTATAGACACGTCTATCTTAATAAATGTCTGAGGATATTTTATCTGTGATAGGTCATAAGAAACCGTCTGTAATATACCATCTGCTTTCAATAATTATGTGGTAGCGTTCGTTGAACTTTTACATGGTACCGGAGCCTAAGTCTTCCTCCAAATACATCTAGCACCACTTCATCATCTCTGTCGTCCCCTCTTGGCCATCCTATCTCTGAGAAGCTCACAAGAGAAAACTATTTGTTGTGGAAGGCACAAATTCTTCCAGCTGTGCGTGGAGCACAGCTTACCGGGTATCTTGATCGAACGATGACGGAATTGGTCAAGACTCTGGAGATCGAGAAGGACAAGGGTACCGAGATGGTGCAGAATCCAGCCTATAAGTAATGGGTGGCCCAAGATCAGCAGGTCCTGAGTTACTGGGTTAACACTCTCTCCAAGGAAGTCCTGATGCATGTTGTGCCGATGACAACTTCAACACGAGTATGGCGTACTGTGGAGGCGATGTTCTCCTAGCAGTGTGAAGAACGGGTGATGCACATCCAGATGGCTCTCGTGAACACGCAGAAGGGAAGTATGTCAACTACGGAATACTACACCAAGATGAAGGCTCTCGGCGATGAGATGGCATCGGCCGGGAAGCCCCATGATGATGAAGAGATTGTCTCCTGTATCCTTGCTGGCCTTGACATCGAATACAATCCTCTGGTGTCGGTCATAGCAGCACGGGCAGAACCAATCTCCCGGAGCAAGTTTAATGATCAACGACTCAGTTTTGAGATGAGGATGGAATTGCTACAAGGCTCTAGAAACCAGTTCCAGTCATCAGCAAATCATAGACAATCATACCACGGCCATAGCAGCACAGGCAGTAGAAGGAATACTTTGACAATCATAGACAAAAAGGAACCAAATTAACAAATTGTTTCTCTTCTCTAACTCCGTACACCATTCTACAATCGTGTGAGATATTCCATAAAAAAATGGATATTCTCCTCAAATACCCATACAACCCTTCTCGTCCATTGTACCCTACCGAATTTTGCAAGTATCACCTCCAAATTTGCTGAATTAAATACCTGACTATAAAATCCAAGGTATCATGTTTGATATCAAGTGGAAGCAGCTAGGCGAATTATGAAAATGGTCACAGTTATCACCCTAATTTGAAGATCCATAGCTTGCAATTGCAGCTGATAGTCGATGCAACCGACTTTTCATTTAAAGTTTCCATCTCTAAGTCAAACATTTAACTGGTGATGACAAAGTGGCAAATCTCCCGGACATCTTACTGTTCAGATGGGATCAGTCGGCAAATAAAACGACAAGTCTGAGTCCCTTAAACGCTGGTAAGTTAATCTAAACCATTTAAATAGAAATCAATCAAGTGTGATGGCTAGATGCCTTTCCATTTCATTGATTAATGCGGTAACTTTTAGCTATTTTTTTCAACAAGTCTCCGTTGGAAGATTTATGATGAATTCATATATAATTGGATAGAAAAGTTCAAAAGACAAATTTTAGTATTTAGTTTTTAACTTTTAAATTTTGTGAAATAAAAAATTATCTACTCGATCTTTGGAGTATTCAATAATCGAACATATCTTTTTAGGGAATTCTTAGTTCATAATTTTTGTGTCTATTTCAGTTCTTTGTTCTACATTAAAATATATGCATGTAGAAACTAATACTTGGGACTTTTAATTCATGCTAACTGTATGGTATAACATAAATGTAGTCAACCACCCCTGCCCGTCCATGCTCAAACCTGGATGGCTACCTCCTGGTATTATTTATAGAGAAGTCTATAAAGAATAGTGCTTAAAGCAGTTTCATTTCTAATCTATACACGTATTAGCGTTTCAATTCACTGGAACACACAAATGCTGCTAGTCTATAAATTACTATAATTGGTAGGATGTATAGAACTTTGTGTGTGTGTGTGTTGAGCGTTGAGGCAACACAACGGATAAAAAAAAAAAAAATCCGATTTTGAGCTACGCAAACTTTATTTATCTTTAAATCACATGTTGGAACTATAGCAAATCTACATAATTCAAATTTCATTATGATAATATTTTTAAAAAAAATTGTTTATGCACTTACATGTACGAAAAAATTACATCACGCTACCAAAAAAAAAAACACTTGATCTATGCCGGTTCATAATTGGCATCATTGCCGGCTATTGAACCGACACTAAAGATTATCACTATCGGTGGTAGAACTGCCCTTATTACTACTGATTCATGACATGAACCGATAGTGATAGTTACACCACCAACTGTGAATCCCTTTTCACATGTAGGCGGCGGATGCCAAGAGCAGAAGCTACTTAGAGTCCAACGAGCTGACCCTCATATTCGGCTACATTATTCATGGCCGGAAAATCAATGTGCAAAGCGTATTGTAGGCTTTCTCCTGTTGGAGAGATCAGTATAATCCTAGCCCTCGTGCCATGAAGCGTGAGCGATCCATCGAAGAATAAAGTTCATACATCTGATAAGTGGCCACGGTCATCATGGGGTTGGTCTAGTTTTGTTCATTTGGCCATGAACTCAGCGAGCGCTTGTAGCTTGATTGTTGTTTGAGGCATGAAACATATGTCAAATTCTCCGAGTTCAATAGATTACTTGGCGATTCGACCGATTGTATCTCTCTTGTGCATGATCTCGCCTAGTGAGAATTTTGATAGTATGATAATCTTGTGAGCCTGGAAGTAATATCGTAACTTACGAGAGGCCATCAGTATAGCAGCTATACAATAGCTTCTGCACCTATGGATAGAGTTCTTTAGGACCGTGGAGCACTTCACTGATGTAGTACACCGGTCGTTGGCTTTTCTCTCGTTTGTCTTGCACTTCTCTTTACACCACCAATATCCCACTTACAGCACGTGGTTTGGCCACGACATATAAGAGTAAATCTTCATTAGGGTTAGGAGCGATTAGCACAGGGGGGAAGAAAGATATCTCTTTAAAATTTTGAATGCTTTGTCTGCTTCTTTTGACCATTCAAACTTGTCATGTTGTCTTAGTAACTTGAGGAAGGGAAGTCCTCGATCTCCGAGCTAGGAAATAAACCGGCTGAGGGCTGCCATGCATCCGGTTAGTCTCTGAACTTCTCGCACTGACTTGGGAGTTTGCATCTCTTCAATAGCTTTGATCTTCTCGAGATTGACTTCTATTCCCTGGTAGAACACTAGGTAACCGAGCAGTTTCCCCGTGTTAACTCCAAACGTGCACTTCTTCAGGTTCAGTATGACTTGATTCTTGTGCAAGTTGTTGAACGTTTCTTGTAGATCGTAGATGAGATCTTCATTCTTTTGGGTTTTGATGACAAGATCATCGACGCAGGCCATGACATTTCAGCCGATCTGATCATAGGGTGTTATCTATATTCCTCGTTGGTATGTGGCATCGACATTCTTCAATCTGAATGGCATTTAACATAAAAATAGACTCCAAACAGAGTAATAAAGGAGGTCTTCTCCTCATCCTATAGATGCATGTTAATCTGGTGATAACAGGAGTAGGCATTGAGAAGGCTTAAATAGTCACAGCAAGAGGTGAAGTCAACTATTTGATCTATTCATGGTAGAGGAAAGGCGTCCTTAGAGCAGGCTTTGTTGAGATCCGTGAAGTCGACACACATTCGTCATTTATCATTTGACTTTTTGACCATGATGGGGTTTGCGAGCCACTCGGGGTGATCCACCACCCGAATAAAACCTGCCTTGGTGAGCCTTTCGATTTCCTCTTTAATAACTTCTTTCTAGTCGGGTGTGAACCATCAGAGTTTCTGCTTGACCGGTTTTGCGTTGGGTCGAATAGCTAGTTTATGCTCAATCACCTCCATGGGGATCCTGTGTATGTTTGACGGTTGCCAGGCGAACACGTCGGTGTTTGCCCAGAGGAAGGTGATAAGCGTTAGTTCTTATTTGGGATCCAGGTTGGATTCGATCCAAACAGTCTTGGATGGCTCCATTGGTTCCAGATGAACTGCTTTGACTTCACCATGAGACTTCATGATGGCCTTAGGCCTCGAGTTTTTTGTCTCCTTGTTGGGTTGCTGTTGCGTGGCCATGTCCAGACTCTGTTTGTCACAGTGTAGGCCTACTTTTGTGCAGCCCCGGATGGTAATGACTCTCTCAGGTCCTGGGATCTTTATGCACTGATAAGT
The DNA here is from genome assembly GCF_958298935.1 of Phragmites australis. NCBI lineage: Eukaryota > Viridiplantae > Streptophyta > Magnoliopsida > Poales > Poaceae > Phragmites > Phragmites australis. Next base: position 1,218,945 of record NC_084927.1, read on the forward strand.
GTAATGCGTGGCTGCCATGAATTTGGTGAAAGTAGGTCTTCCTAAGATGACATTGTATGCCATCTCGAAGTCGACCACGTCAACATAATTTTTTCTGTCCAGAAATTGCCGTGCTTCCCGAAGGTAATGAGTAGCGATATCTGGCCAATGGGAGTGTCCGAAGATCTGGGTACTATACCATGGAGTTTTGAGTAACCGGCTTGATAGCAGACCGGGAGATCTCCATCCCTTCAAGTGCATTTGCGAAAAGGATGTTCAGGGAACTCCCTCCATTGATAAGAACTCGGGTAACCCTGCAGTTAATTATCGTAGGATCGACCACTATTGGGAAGCGGCCTAGCCATACAAAGTTATCTAAGCAGTCTTCTTAGCCAAAGGAGATTTCCGTGGTTAACCATTTAACGGCCTAACGACCCTTAGGGATGGCATCTAGGACTTCTCGGGTCACCACCTTGTACTGTTGTTCAGGCTCGTAGGATGTAGAACCACCAAACAAGTGGTCGATCATCCTCTCATCTGGCTGAAATGATATCAGATCTATGTTGTCCTCACTGCCACTGGAGCTGGAATCCCTACTCTAGGCTGCAACCTAGATCTTCTTTCCTTTGGCCGCTTTTTCGACCTCCGCTTTGACCATCTTCTTCCTGAGGTGGCACTCGTGGAGGTTGTGGTTGTTGATCTGGTGGAGGTCGCATCAGAGCCTATCAGTGTGTTTGGGATGGACGTCAGGCATATTGCAAAAACTTTCTCATAATTATTTTTCTTGCCCTTACCTCCCTTGGTGTTCTTCTTGCATTTAGCCTTTGCCTTGTCGCCCTCGACACGGATTGAGGGCGCTTGATGCCCTGAGTCTTCTCCTTGATGGAGAGAAGCACATCTTCAGTCTTAGAGGACTCATCGATGATCTTCATGAGCTCCTTAACTGTCTCGGGCTTTGGGATGGCAATATCTTCAATGCATCTCTAGCTCCTGACCCCCCGGGTGAATGCATGTATGATGTCGTAGTCGCTAACCTTAGGGATGTTGTTCCGGATATTGGTGAAGCGACATACGAACTTGCACAAGGTTTCACTTCCCTTCTGCTCGCAACAGTAGAGATCATTTTTCATGCTGGAGCGAACGTATGTACCATTGAAGCTGGCTTAGAATACATCGCAAAGCTGCTCCCACTAGTAGATTTTGCTCTCTTTTTGTCTTCCCTAAACTCAATGTCTGACACTCGTAAAACGGGTACACAAGCGCTAAGCCACAATCCAGGTACCTCTACCTATCACGCGCACTTAGATAAGCGCGAACAAGGTCACACATGAATCGAATTTAGGAAACAAGAGTTTTTACTACTAAAGGGGAAATATGAGTATTCAATTCTTTTCTCTGACCCCGGCTGGCTAATTCATACTGGTCGGTCAACGGTTTTATCTTATTATCTCTAAGTTTTCTTCCCAGATAACCAGTCGGGGGCTAGATGAATATAGTATACCAAGAACTAATGATAACAGACTATGTATGTGCCAAAGCAACTTCCTTCGCATGGGCATGATATTCTAAGTTAAGACCTCGTGGGATCTGACGAAGTTTCCCTATCGCGTCCTCGAGTGTCTGGGGTCTACGACACCTCCCACTCACGTTAGACCTAGGGTTGATCCGATTAAGCTCCTCTATTAGTAACAAAGTCATCCTACGCTAGCCGGAGGAGAAAGTGAGTAGCACTGAGCATGTTAGGTTACCGGTATCTCCTCAATATCAAATTCCCAAGTAGTCCCACTGTTTTCATTTAAATTTTTTTGTTTTTACTAATAAAAGAATAAGTTTCTATTTCCAAGCACATGACACAGAAAAAAGCTTAAACGGACTCGTCAATTCTCTGACTAGCTACCGCGGCGGTTCCGAGTGCTACTCAGGGCTATGATTTTTTGTAACAAGGTCCCATTGCATTTTTTGTTCAAGATCTCTTTCGGTGCATGCTTGGACTGTTGGTACAAAAGACCAGGAGAGCTAGTGCACTACACCAACAAATGCGCTTAGTTTCCAAACACCATCCTGATCTTTTAATAGAAAAGGAGGACATAGAATCTTTTCACCACTGCACAAAATTTCTGCTGCAACAGTTCAACTTCTGAGCCTAGCCAGCGATGAGTCTTATCCCCCTCCTACCTTTGTAAGGACAAGATGATATTTATAGACCAACTAGAAAATCTATCCAAATGGAACACCTTTTCGAGAACTCTGAGGTGTTCAGAATCCCAAGTAGGTAATTTGAGAGTCCAGAAAGCACGGTTAGATGCTTTATCCTAATCGGGACTCGAGTCCTACTCAATGATATGGTCGGACAAAAAGCTTATCTTTTTTGGCCATATACCTAATCCATTGAAGCCTCATTTCGCATACTGATGAGGGGCTTAACAATGAATATTGGATAGTTACCATATCCGGGCACCCCAGGGTTTTCTGCAATTTCCGAAGCATATCTCTATCTCTAGGAAAGGGATCCCTAGATGAAAAGAAACTATACATAGGTACCTAAGGCATCCTGTAATGAGAAGGTTTATTTCCAAGAACAAGAAAGATGAGTCTAAAGGACATACAACACCCCCATAAATATACGGAGCCAGGGGCCCTACGGAGGACACTCCCAAATGAAGAGACAAAAGCCCAAACAAATCGAATACAAGCCAAAAGAAGCTGAGCAAGTCGCCAACTAGGTTTAGATCCATCTAGGCTAGCCACATACCCCATAGTAACAGGCTCAAATCAATACAAGTCAAACATGTAGGGTTATTGTCCTCATGGAGGCCCGAACCTATATAAAAACCCCTACCGGTTCCCTCGTGATTCGTCTACTCAAAGCATCCCCTATTTCTTCAACAAGTTCGTTAGATCGGCAGTTCACAAATCATTGACAAAAAAAAAGATCTTCCTTTGTTAGATGCAGAAAGGTGTTCTATTAACAAATTAAAGGATAACCTAAGTAAAAGACAATGACATGGTGATCAGAAGTGTTGCTTTTGCCACAAACCTAAGAAAATTAAGCACATCTTCTTTGATTGCCACTGCGCACGCTCTTCATGGCTAATATTCCAGGTAGCATCAAACCGTTACCAACCACGAAATGTTCAAAAAATGTTTGGGAATTGGCTTTGGGGTCTTAGTAAAAACTTAAAAGGCTACATACTGATGACGGTGGCCACATTTTGTTGGTCTCTATGGCTATGTCGGAATGACATTGTCTTTAACAAGAGCAACTCTTTTTCTCCTTCACAAGTTATTTTTACTTGTACACGCTGGCTCCGTACGTGGTCTATACTACATCGGGACGAGTATCGCAAAATGGTTACTACAGCATGTACTCAACTAGAGTGAGTAGCCAGGGAGCTTTTTACCTAGTTTGGATGGCAGTCTAGACTCCGCATCTAAGCCTAAGAAGAATAACCTGAGCAGGGGAGATGTAATTTTATCTTGTTAGAATTTTGCTTTGCGTGTGTCTCATGTACCAAGATTATGTTTATAATATCACGGTTGTGTGCATCTTATTTATGCAGAGGCCAAGGGTAAACCCTTGTGCAATTGTATCAGCTTGATGTAATGATGAGAGTTAATAAAGGTTCCTTCTCCAAAAAAATGAACCTCGTTGAATTTCTCCAGATCTATACCATGGTCATACAAGTGGCTGGTGGGGACGAAAAGGTAATGATGAATTACCTCCTATAACCCTTGAAGGGGCATCCAGAACATGGCTGACCAACTTACCTCTATGCACTATCTACTCATGGGAACAGCTTGGCGATGTATTCCGAGCTAACCTCCAGGGTACATATGTTCGCCTCGGCGTGAAAAATGACCTATATCATTGCGAGCAGACGGGGAACAAAACCTTATGTGAGTTCGTGCACTGCTTCAACAATATCTGGAACAACATCCCCAAGGTCAGTGACTACGATGTCATGCATGCATTTACTCGGTGGGTCAAGAGCTGGAGGTGCGTTGAGGACACCACCATCCAAGAGCCTGAGGCGGCCAAAGAGCTCATGAAGATTGTTGATGAGTCCGCCAAGACTGAAGACGTGCTCCTCTTTGTCAAGGAGAAGACTCATGGCATCAAATGCCCTCAATCTAAGCTCGAAGGTGACAACATCAAGATCAAGCACAAGAAGAATGCTAGGGGGGAGGGCAAGAAAAATATTTCTAAGGAAGTCATTGCAGATCTGCTCGATAAGCATCCTGGTTCCTCTCAGGCCGAGAATTTTACATCAAGCTTCGTCGAACGTGACAACAAGCCTTGGTATGACCTCTACCAGATTGACATCCATAGCCTCCACGAGTGCTATCTCTGGAAGAAGATGGTCAAGGAGAAGGTCAAGAAAGTGGGCAAAGGAAAGAAGACCCAGGTCACAGCCCAGAGTAGGGATTCCAGATCCGGCGACAGCGAGGACGACACGGATCCAATGTCTTTTCAGCCGAATGAAATGACGATCAACCACATATTCAGTGGTTCTACTTCCTACAAGTCCAAAAGGCTATACAAGACAATAGCCTGAGAAATCTTAGCTACCATCCCATTGGTTGTCAGGCCGTTAAGTGGTCAAACGTTGACATCTCATTTGGCCAAGATGATTGCCCTGAAAACTTCATATGGCCAAGCCGCATCTCGATAGTGGTCGAGCCTATGATCAATAACTGTAGGGTCACCCAAATTCTTATCGATGGAGAGTTTCCTGAACATCCTCTTTGCTAATGCACTCAAAGGGATGTAGATCTCCCGATCTACTATCAAGACGGTTACACAAGCCTTTTGTGGTATAGTACCTGGATCTTCGGTCACCCCCATCGGCCAGATATCACTCCCTGTAACCTTCGGGAAGCATGACAACTTCTGGAAGGAAAAGATTATGTTCGATGTGGTTGACTTCGAGATGGCGTACAATGTCATCCTAGGTCGATCGACCTTAGCCAAGTTCATGGCTGCCAAGCATTATGCTTTTCAGTGCGTGAAGATCCCGGAACCGAGTCATTATTGTTTGGGGTTGCCCAAAAGTAGGCCTATGTTGTGAAAAATGAAGTCTAGATATGTCCATGTAGCATCAACCCGATAAGGAGACAAAAAACTCAAGGCCTAAGGCAGCCGTGAAATCTCACGCCGAAGTCAAAGAAGTTCCCCTAGACCCAGCAGAGTCTTTCAAGACAATCCAGATCGGCTCCAATCTGGATCCCAAACAGGAACTCACGCTCATCACTTTCCTCCGGGCAAACATCGACGAGTTTGCATAGCAACCGTCAGACATGCCTAGGATCCCCAAGGAGGTGATTGAGCACAAACTAGCTATCTGGCCCGACGCAAAGCCGATCAAGCAAAAAGTTCGGTAGTTCACGCTCGACTGGAAAGAAACCATCAAAGAAGAAATTGAAAGGCTCACCAAGACAGGTTTCATTTGGGAGGTGGATCACCCTGAGTGGCTTGCTAACCCTATCATGGTCAAAAAATCAAACAGCAAACGGCATATGTGCGTTGCTTTACCGATCTCAACAAAGTCTACCCTAAGGATGCTTTTCCTTTACCAGGAATAGATCAGATAGCTGATTCCACCTCTAGCTATGACTATCCAAGACTTCTCGATGCCTACTTCGGTTATCACCAGATTAGCATGGATCCAGAAGATGAGAAGAAAACCCCCTTTATCACTCTGTCTGGATTCTATTGCTATGTTAAGATGCCATTCGAATTGAAGAATGCCGGCGCCACATACCAATGGGGAATGTAGATAACACACCATGAACAGATCGACCAGATTATCATTATCAACCATGCTCACACATGATTGACCTTACCACAAGGGTTACTCGTACCTACAAGAAATCGAAGGAACTCACAACAAAAAGGTGAACGCAATCTGAATTGCTAATGAAGATGAATTACCAAAGGTGGGGTTCCTCTAACCGATGAAACGACAAAAACTGTCTTGGCAATATTAATCCAATAAAGACCCAAGTCTAAACGTGGTGGCATCAAACTATATAAGGAAATAGGTGGACGTCCAACGGCACCCCTTGGGCGTGCTCCTGGTGATGGTGGCGCACACCAACTTGGGACTGGGTGCCTAACAAAATTACAAGGCCCAAGGCCCGGTAAAAGGTGATGCAACACCTGACAGAAATAGCAGCAACTTGTCGCGATGTTTTGAAGGCCTTCCTAGACAAATTTGGTTGTGGGGATGGATCCATTAGAAAGTTGAGGAAAGAAGTTTTCCATCAAGTACTCATACGCCTCTATCGGACTCTGTATTAAATAATTATGGCCTTCGGAAGGTGATGCTGTTAGTTTGTCCCGAACTGGTTGCAGTCGTGTCGATGTAGGGGAAGTAGAGGTAGGCTCGGCCATGTAGTGAAAGTAGTTATACACGTTGGAGTAGTCATAATCGTGTCCGTGTAGCACCACATCATGATCATCATGAAGTAAGGGAAGGAGTTGTGTGCTATTGTTCATCCTTGCAGCAAGCTTATCGTCATGGAAACCTAAAAAATCATGCCCACAAAAATATACCTGTTGCATGGGTTGTTTAGATTCCCCAGCTGTGGTCGCATCCATGATGAACATGGTCTCATCAATAGGACCCTCCTGGCAGCCCTTGTGGATAGATGGTGCCCATGCTTGAGGCCGTCTCCCTGCTACTAGGCCTGCCTTGCGCGGGTGCTACAGTTGGTGCGAGGGTCATGGGCGTGACGTGGCACGACTACTTCCTTGCCCAGTTCGGAGTCGTTGTCCGAAGGGACAGCCTGGCCCCCTTGAGAATGATTCTAGGGTCAGAGAAGCATGGCCTGATGAAGGTCTTCCTCGTACAGTTTGCGGTACATCATTCATGTAATGTTTTTCATGTCATTCAAGTTACTAACTGATTAACTTATTATTTGTCATTTCGTAATTCATAGACAGAGCACATCCAATCACTAGTAGGCGATGGCAATGTCTCCCACCACTTGGAGGCGCACTTGCTATAGTAGTTTGGTTGGATCGTGTTCACTGAGACCCACGACAACTCGGTCTCATGGAGCATGGTCCCGTACGCCAGAGAGATTGCGGACGCTGGTCTGGGGCAGGTCCCTCAATACAGCTAGGCTTCAGTTGTACTGGCTGCTACGTACAGGGGCCTGTGCAATTCCTACACGAAGGTCAATTCGAACGTGGTCTTCACCTGGTGCCCGCTACTGCTGCAACTGTGGTCCTACGAGAGGTTCGCTATTGGCTAGCCAGTTGTCGACCATAGCATGTACCAGTTTCCAGCATGCGACAGTTCAGGCGGTTTCAGGTGTTCCCACTTCCACCCACTCGGATGGTGCCCCAAAACATCCACATGTGCATACATTGTAATTATTTATGCAATTCAAGTAATTCCAGGCCGAGTGAAGGTGCATCTAGCACCTAAGTATGGTTTTGGTAATTAATGATAATACCTATAGACTAATAATTGTGTTAAGAATTATTAGTAGGTTGCTCCAAAAGTGATGCATGGAGGATTGAGCATGAATTCATTGAGGAATGCCATATGATTAAGAGAAATTCATCAAGATGAATGAGCTCTAATTGATGCTCGGGTAAGTGGTGATAATACCCATAGACTAACAATTATATTGAGAATTATTAGTAGGTTGTTCCGTAGGAGATGCATAAGTGATAAAGCATGGATTCGTTGAGGAATTCCATGAGATCAAAAGATATGCATCGAGGTCATTGAGCTCTAGGTGATGCTCATGTGATGAAGAAGAAGCTAGAGGGAAGGGACCTTGGAGTTTGAGGATGGTATTAAGAATATTGATAATAAACATGAAGATCAAAGTTACTTATGGAGATCAAGTGACTAAAGGTATGGAATTATCAATTGATTTTTGTGAACTAACCCATATGCTATGTGCTTGAGAGTAAGTTGGGGTTAGGTTCTATATAAAGGCAAATATTGAATTGAGATATTCAATGTTTAGTGGACAACTTATGTTCTTGATGCTTGCGGTTCATACCTCGGTAGTGAACTGAATGAGGTGTGAAAAGAAAAGTCTTCCATGCTTAGTGCATGGGAAGCAATCAAGTGAGCTTTATCAACCTTCTAGAAGGTCAATAGAGGATCAAGATGGGAAGTAAGGATGAACATCATCATCAAGCTCAAGTGAAGAGTTGATGACAAGCCTAGAAGAAACATTGGGACTCGGATGATGTGTTTGTCAAGTTCAACAGGATGACTAGCTCAATGTAAAGGTATAAAATATAGGGCATTATCTTTTACCGGTCAATGCTAATTAGAGAAGAGAAATGGTTGGATTGATAGGATAAATACAATACTATTAAGAGGGGTCTAGATGATTGCTTGAGTTTTTACCATGTGTTAATAAGTTCAATCTTGCATGTGCATACTCTGTTTGGTAGGATGCTATAGTTTTTAAATGGGTTTTGCAAATAGCTCAAGTCCATATTCCTACTTTATGTGTCATGTCACTAGGTTGCAAAGGTGTTTTGCTAGTTTTCATAGTGAATTACTTAACCTTTAGTTGTATGGAACCTTTAGATTGCAAATTTATTTTGTAAAAGATTAAGGTTTATGTAGTTTTCATTGTAGTGGATCTTTGTACTATGTTTTAGGTTTTATCTAATGTGTTTAAGATTAAGCAATCAGTTGGTATGTGTAGCCCTCTGAATAAGCTTTCTATAGAGTCTAAGATCATCTAAATTGGGCATCGGTTCAAAAGTTATCGCCGTTTATCTGAGTGTCAGTTGTGCTGATCTGGGAGTGGCGGTCTGACCGTCAAGATTGCCGGTCTGACCACTGGAGCTAAAATTGAAACTTCATTTTCCTAGAGAGGTTGTTGGTCTAACCACCAAGATGGCTGGTCTGACCACTAGAGCTTGTAGAGAACTTTCATCTCTATGTAACGGTTGGAGATCTGACTGCCAAGGTGGTCTGTCTGACCATCAAAGACCTGTAAAGGCTATAACAGCTAGTTTTAGAGCTGTTTGCCAATGGCGGTCTGACCGCTAGATCCGCAGAGAAGTCATCTCGGGTATAACGGCTAGTTTTGGTAGTGTAGCCTATATATACCTCTAGTCCAGATACTTAGAAAAACACTCCTACCCCCACTGAGCATCTTTGAGCAAACTAAAGTTCTCCCCACACATGTGTACATGTGTTGCACATAGAGAGGATTGTGAAGCAAGAATAAAATGCATTTGCATTAGAGATTGAGTTTTAGATACTTGGTGAGAGTCAAGTTTATCTTGGCTTATTACTCTTGGTGTTTGCAAACACTTAGATGCGCGTGGCGGCGTTGTGATCCGGTGATCTTCTTAAAGAAGTTTGTGAGAAGGTCTAATGTGATTATGAGAGACTTTGTGCACGCCTTGCCGGAGCGCTAAAATACAACTCTAGTGAAATTAAGATAATGAGTGGTTCATTGGATTAATCCAACTTAAAATTAAGTTGCTCGTGATGAGTCTATTCTCATGGTAAGAATTGCTTACTTGATATAGAAGCGATTAAATGATTGAATCCACCTCAACATGGAGAATTTTAATTAAATATTGACTTAAATTTTTATATGTAACCAATTAAAATAGGTTGCTAGTGCACGTTTAAAATTTTTGAACCACTCTATACTCTTAAATAAAATTGAGAGTTAAATAAAAAAATATCACGAGCAGAAACGAGCGTACAAAGGCGAACATGCTCCGTCCGGTCTTTTTGCCCGGATCCCCATCCAGTATCTGTAGAATATATTTCTTTTTCTCATTCACCCCTTCACTCATCCATTCAATTGAACACTAAAAAATAGAATGGCCAAGCTTCTGCAGCACGCAGACGCCAACTTTTGGAGCCCCTGCATCTTCTGTGTGTATTTTGCTCCTGGCGGCAGCTGAGGCAGACGCAAGCGACCTTTGTGCACGACGGTCAACGATGTGGACCATAGCGAGACTGCGTCCAAGTATATGGGCGATCTTTTTTTGGAGGGGGGAGAGACTCATCACCTGTGGGGAAGTGACTTTGCGTATTAAGAAGAATATACAGATAAATTCAAGACATAAAATTTAACCGACCTAGTAAAAATTAGGTCACATTGCATATTAAGAAATAGACATATTAAGTGGAAATTATTTATTATAATTAAATCAACAAAACAAGATCTCACATGATTATATTTTGATAAACACTAAATATATACCAAGTCCTACAAAATTTTGGATAGTTCTGTCTAATTTCTATCCGTCCAATCAAATAAAAAATTGAATTGTCATAACCATACTATCAAATAAAAAATTAGATCGTGACATCCAACAAAACATGAATAATCATATCCTATCTAACTAAACACATCTTAAGTTGCTCATACTTGCCACTAATCATAGCACTAGTATAGTTTCCAAACTAGATTTTTAGGTATTCAACGCCCAAGGGCCTTGACAGAATAAGTAGTGAGATGTGGGGGTGGTTGAGGGTATGCTATATATTGAATAGGGGCATTCTGGGTATTTCTTTATTTTATAAAGGTTCGGTCAGTTGCCTGTCAAAAATGAAAACAATGATATAGATGAACGGTGAGTAACCATAGTGGTATTTTCAGAAGAACTTGTGCAGTCAGGTGGCACACTAGCATCAGGCCAATAAGATGAAAAGCAGTAGTGGCACAGGCTGAAAATGTAATTGAACGAGGATTTTTCCTTGAGAAAACAGAAATAGCAATTTTTTCTTACAAAAACTAATTTAGTGCGGGAATGAAAAGGTTGAAATAAAACCCTCACCCCCGCCCCCAATATGTATTAGGGCTCATTCCACAAATTTGTAATAAGTCCTAAAAATTTGGATCCAAACCCATGTCAAACAAGCCATTATTTTTCTCAATGGTTGAACAGAGCTCGAAGCAGCAGGGGCACAGGGTAATCAATAAGCTATTATGCTACTCCCAATGAGTGGTATCATACAAATATATTAGGTGCTATATATGATTTTTTATGTGGCAAATAATTAAATATGAGAGAGAAGAAAATTATGCTATATTATATAAGATACAACTCTGGCACGAAATCCAATGTTTTAGGTATATTCTGATATACACAACACAACAATAATTAATTATTTTGGGAGCACCTAAGAAACAACATGCTACAATACATTGAAGAGGTTGTCTCTACGCATCAATTTAATGATCTTCCTGTAAGCTGGCAATCTTGAATATAACAACACAATATTCTGCATTTGGAGTCACAATCTCTCTATTATCTCTCTTTGAGAATCAGTCATTGCACATTAGTCGTGTCTTGACAGGCTCACAAGTCACCTTTGATGTCCATGCATGGACTTCGTCACCCGTAGTAGGTTTAGGCATGCGTGTGGAATAAATCAGTTCCGTCTATTGCTTGTTCAACCTAATAGCAATTTCTGCGAAGGATGATACCACCTAGCAAACACATCACTGACATTAATATATACTGAGAATAGTATTTGGAACTGTACCAGGTTAGCTAATCGATTCTAACGATCGAGGAATCCTCTTGCTTGAGCCAACTAACTATATAATCACCAATGTTTAGAAAGCAGTGAGCATACCAGGCAGCGCATACAACGCTTGATGAATCAGGAATTCAGGATGGCCTCTCAGGTTAACTAGTTTGATGCTTTTGATGAACTAATTGCTAGGCTCATAGCACTCATAGTTTTGCTTTCTTTCAGGTGTCATTTCTGCTTGGTCTTTCCTATGTCCTCGCCGCATGGATCTACTCCGAAATCCTGGGATACAGGGAATCTTTATCTCATGAAAAAGTGTAAGACATATCTTTGCAGAAACCCCTAGTTCTAGTTAGCTTTATTTGGGATCGTAGATCTCAATCAGTATCTAGATCTCTTCAATTAAAAGATCTGTGAATTAGTAAATGTTCAAGGACCGACAGCATCGTATTGTAATGCTGTTCCAAATAACTCGACTGCAACAGGAGTATTAATTCTTGTTTAGATCTTACATCACGAACATGTTGAAGAACAGGTGCCCTAACTTTGCCGGGATTATATTCTTTTCCAACAATGTTTCATCATCTGCAGCCACTCGGATGCTCACTTGGATAACGAAACCATCAAACAAGATGACAAGGCAGTACTACTTGAAGGAGGCCATGGCCAGTCGAAACCACCATCATCTACAAAGTTCCGCAACATGTCTACCAAAGCAAATTTAATACGGTACTATTTATACAAAGGACTAATACAAGAAGCCATCAGGATTATATATAACACAAATATACAGTTGTGAAATGTTGATGTCTCTGTGGTTGTGACTTGTGAGCTGTAGGTTTATAACATTGGACGAGTCTTTTCTGCTTCAAAACCGTGCTGTACTGAGAGCCATGTAAGATCGATCATTTCGAATTAATGGCATATCTGCTCTCGGCGTTCTGGCTAAGTGAGATCATCTGTTGGTACTTATGTGCCGTTTAAACCATTTGCAGGGCTGAATTTGGCATTATTATGGTTTACTTTTACATCTGTGATCGGACAAACATATTTCCAGAAAGCAAGAAGGTAAGAGTCCTGTTACTCTTGACACTCTCGGCAAAATAGTATGACGTAGATGTAGCAGGGGTTCTGTTGGTTAAACTGTGGTTATAGAGTGCTTCTGATCTCTGAAGACTGTCCTTGTGACTTTTAGTTTTCTGATCTACTATGGCCTGTTTCCAACATGTTGGTCATGGCTAGCACTGGCTTTTGCTTATATAGTAATCACCGTTTTGTTTTCTGACAGAGCTACAACCGTGACCTGTTTCTGTTTTTATACATTCTTCTCATCATAGCATCAACACTTACTTCACTTACGAAGCACCATGAAAAATCAGCAATTTCAGGAAAGTCCATTCTCTATCTTAATCGCCACCAAACTGATGAATGGAGAGGGTGGATGCAGGTTGGTGATTTTACTTCACTTCTTTTTGTAATGTGATTTTTTAGATATCTATATCAACGGGGATTTCGAGATCTGAGTATGATGACATATAAAATGCACTTGTTAGACATTGGGCTTTTTAGATTACCATAAGTAAGCTCTATCATTTTTTGAGGGGAATCCTTCTGATGTTCTTTATTATTGAATGAGGAGACATAATACCAAGTTAATAAATTTCCATACATGTTTGATGCATTATGTTTAAAGAAAGTATTTTCCTTTTATCCTTCATCGGCAACAATTTGGTATTTTGTATACAGACTGCCATTTCAATTTATAACCTTATATAATGAAATGATTTTATTTGCAGAATTACTGCAATAACTTTTCTCTTGTATGTTACAATGAGTGCATGCCAAAGAAATATGTGATTACTGCAGCATCACTCTTGTACTTTTTTTTTTGGCTTTTTTCTTACATACATTTTGTATTAGTTATACTTTTTTTTGGCTTTTTTCTTACATACATTTTGTTCAATCTGCATTTCCAGGTCTTATTTCTGATGTACCACTATTTCGCTGCCTCAGAAATATACAATGCAATTCGTGTGTTCATTGCTGCCTATGTCTGGATGACTGGATTTGGGAATTTCTCCTATTACTATAACAAGAAAGATTTTAGTATTGCAAGATTTGCTCAGGTGCCCATTCTATCCCGACCTTAGTTTCTTCGATATTATGATAAATTTAAGTCTTCTAGATTTCTTATAACTCCACCTTTCAAACACTGAATACTAACTGATATACTTTTAATGCAGATGATGTGGAGGGTAAATTTCTTTGCGGCATTCTGTTGCATTGTCCTTTACAATGATTACATGCTGTATTATATCTCTCCAATGCACACTCTATTTACTCTTATGGTATACGGATCACTTTGTCTTTTTAATAAGTACAATGGGATACCATCAGTCATGGCTATTAAGATTGCTTTCTGCTTCTTGACTGTCATTTTGATATGGGAAATTCCTGGGGTATTTGAAATTTTGTGGGCGCCATTTACATTTCTGATAGGTAAGGTATTCCTGTATTTCTTTCTGTATGGCATTGTCGTTTTCAGTGAGGGATCAGGACTAAATTACATAAATGCTCTTTTAATTCAGGCTATAAAAATCCAGAGCCTTCTAAGGTAAACTTACCCCTGTTACACGAGTGGCATTTCCGTTCTGGCCTTGATCGATACATATGGATCTTTGGAATGATTTATGCTTACTTGCATCCTAATGTAAGTATTTCAAACAGAGATATATCTTTTATCCCCCTTGAACTGCATGCATGAGTATTAGATATTCAAAGTTATTTTTCATATAGTTCTTTCTCTTTAGTCTGTCTATACTTCAAGTGCTCGCCCCTTTTGTCTATCTAACATAGAACCTTCTATCCTAAACAGGTTGAAAGATGGATGGAGAAGCTGGAAGAATCTGAGACTAAGGTTAGATTGTCAATCAAGGGAACCATTGTGACAATTTCCTTGATGGTAAGTTCCATGATCATTTCTTACCTTCGATTTGTTGTTGTGCCGACTAGGATGAGTTTCTTGTAGTAACTAAGTAGGTGTTCTCTTCCTTCTTCTAGGCTGGCTATCTGTGGTACGAATATATCTACAAGCTAGACAAACTTACATACAACAAGTACCATCCCTACACATCGTGGATTCCTATAACGTATGTATAAGAAAATGTTATCATAAATTTCAAATCAATATGGCATATGGCAGAAACTTTTGATTGCAGTTGGCCCCATGTTTCTTACAGTGTTTATATCTGCCTACGCAATTGCACCCAGCAGTTGAGGAGTTCCTCTTTGGCGCTTTTTGTGTAAGCATTTAAATTTTGAGGTTTCTTACGGTCCTTGAAAAGGTGTCAAGAACTATCAAAATTATAACCTGAGAGGTACCAAAATTTGGTTACCAATTTTTAATGTGCCTCCGAGTTAAAACTTTGTGGTATTTCTTGGTGCCTTTTCAAGGATGATAAAAAAGCTCTAAATCTTTAGCACCTTGTTTCGTATTGTTTCGCTTACTCCATCTCTAAGTAAATCTCAATTTTTTATAGTTGGCTTGGCAAAATCACAATGGAGACTTATATTTCTCAATACCACATATGGCTCAGGTATGGGACTGATTTTTTTTTTTGACTCAGTATGGGACTGAGTTCCTGCTACATACGTTGCCCATTTCCTAATTCAGTAATGTTGTAATGTGTATCCTATAGCAAGTGGATATAGGGTCAACACTCAAGAAATGGAAATCAGACGTGTTCCAGTCGATCTTTCTTTTATGTAGTAGAATCGTGTTAAACTGAATCCAAAAGAAAATGTTCATATACTTTTGTGAGCTTCTGTTGTTCTTTCACACTGACCAATCAGCGGCTTCTTTTACAGGTCTGGTATTCCAAATGGACAGCCAAAGTTACTTCTATGTTTCATACCAAATTATCCATTGCTTAACTTCATGCTTACTACAACGATATATCTTTTGGTAAGCTTACAAACTTCAAAGTCATTTCATTCAATAGAATTATCAAAAAGGTATTCATTACATGATTTATACTGCAGCTATCATACCGGATGTTTAAGCTCACAAACGTACTGAAGGAGGCTTTCATTCCCACTAAGGATAACAATGGTCTATATCAAAATTTTATTGCTGGGATCGTCATCTTTGTGTGCCTCTATTGCTGCTCACTTGTTCTTCTGAAAATTCCTATTGTTTAGGTAAACACCTGGAACCTACAATAGTTGAAGTTATCTACTCTGTCTTGAGCTATGTGTTTCATGTAACTCAACTCAGATAGCACATTGTATCTCCGGGAATGAAGAAATTTCCAAGTAAATGAACTTGACAGTTGGTTGCTTTTGCAACATGTTTAGTTGATAGGATGTTCAACTCTGTCCTCAATTCCTTTTCATAGTTGGAGACAGTTGAATTGCATGAAGAAACTGCTCATTTGCTCATGTAGAATATTGCATTACCAGAGGATGCCGATATAGGGGGTCCATTTTCATATGTTGTGAAATCGTAGTTAGTGGCGGAGCCAGGAAATTCAGAGAGCCTAGGCAAACTTTTAATAATAAAAATAACTAATTAAATATGGAGGTGAAGGAGATGGCGTTGGCTGCAGCGACCGTGGCGGGTGGAGGAGGGGGCAAGCTGCCACCGACCAACCCCAACCTGCCCTACAAGGAGGACTGCTGGAGCAACCACAAAACGACGGCTCTCGTGGCTACCTGGGGCAACCACTACATCAAGCTCAACCACGGCAACCTGCGCTAGAAGCAATGTGAATGATTGCACAACACGTCCAGGGGCTCCAGATATAACAGCAAATTTTCGTAGCTTCAGAGGCCGGCGCGCGGAGACGGAACAGCCGGAGCCGAATGGCGCACAGCGGGGCCAGGTCGGCAGCGGTGCAGCGCGACCTTCTGCGGCTCAGAGCCTCAGAGGTCGGCCTGGAAGGTCTTGCGATTGCGCCTTGCAGGTTTGCCCTATGGTCTTCGGCCCAAATAAGAATTCCAGCTCTTGGACTAGGGTATATCCTCTATGGTGGGCCGGGCCTTAACCATGCACTAATCAAACAAGTGTTTTTTGAAACTGAACCATTATATTAATAAGAAAAAAACCTGACGGGCTGAGAAGCTCAGTTAATTAAGAGAAAACTAAGCAAAAACCACACAACAAAACGGGCTAAGAACCAAGCTAAAGATATGGGCTTAGAGCACCACAACAACAAAAATAACAACAAAAAAAACTACACAAAAAAAACTACAAAAGCCAACAAGGAGGAGGAAACCGCAAAAGTGCCGCTCCGGAGCAGCGCGCAAGATCTCTAAGTGAGCTAAGAGATATAATTGAACTAAATCTTCTACTAGGATTTGTTTAGTTAAGTGTCCACGTATATAGGGAAACCTCCCCCCCCCCCCCCATATCACAACACTCCCCCTGGACACCTAACAATGTCATGCTCATGCCTCGTTAAAAACTCCTTCCAGAAACCCAATGGAAAAAATGGTAAAAAGAAAGAATACATAGCTAGCATGTCTTGACATTGCACCTATTGTATTATTAAAAACCTCACATTGAGAAAACTCAGTGAGATAAACTCAACCAATGAAAAAATGTACAACACACAAATTTGTCCTGAGGATGAACTATTGGATGAAGATCACGAATCTCCCTCTCAAGCAAGTAACTCTTGTAGCTTCCTTGTTATTATAAATTGGATATGCTTCTCAAATAGAAGACTAGGTGAGGACTTAGTGAATAGATCAACAAGATCCTTACTTGACTTAACCCATTCAATTTGTATCTCCTTTCCTTCTTGCTGAAATGGTAGAAATATTTTATTTGAATGTGCTTTGTCATGTTGCTCATGACATCACTCTTCATATGTGCAGCTCCAAGTCGAGTTATCCTCATAGATGATAGTACATGTTTTATTCATTTCTACACTAATTGATTTTAAGATATGGTGTATCAACCTTCTCAACCAAACTCAATCCTTCGTAGTCTCATAGGAAGCTATAATTTTGGAAAGATTTGGTCATGTGGCAACAGTTGTTTGTTTAATAGATCTCCACGAGATGGGTGTCTTCCTACTAAGAAATATATATCAAGTCTGTGATATTGTATTATGTTATAAGACTTAGCCACCATCCGAGTGACCCGACAACATGTTATCTTGTCCCTTGAGATAAAAATTAATAATGCCAGTTGTCCCATTGAGATATCTTAGCACCCCTTTACTCAATTACAATGCCTCATTGTAGGCTAACGAGACATGAGACTTGAGCGATGCTATTTTGGGCTGGTCCATGGCCCGTAGGCACAACACGTAACGGAGACGAAAAGCATCAGGCTAGCACGGCACAAACATTGGGTCATGTTTGGCCTGAATATGAGGCATGATGGGCGGCCCAACACGGCATAATAAATGGGTATTGTGTAACAACCCAAATTTCTAAGAAATTAATTGCACAAAGAAAATAAAAAATCAATTAAAATTCTGCTTAGATTTAATTTCTTTTATTCTCCTCAGCGTGTTTGTTGTTTCTTTTTGTTCAGTTAGGAGTTTTGTCCTCTTTCTTGGTTTTATTGGTTTTTCTAATTAATTAAAGTTTAGAAAAATGATTGAGAAATAATAAATCAGAAACCGAAAAAAAGGAAACAAGAAAACAAACAAAAACAAGAAATTACGCTTGGGCTGAAATCCTTTTTTCTCTCCCATTCACTCTCACTCCTGGGCCCATTCTTTTTCTCTAGGAACAATCCATCTCCTTCCTCCCCGGGGCTGAAATCATGTTTCCCCTTCTTCCCTCGGCCCGCCTACACCTTCTTCTCTCTTCCCTCCCGATCGGGCCGACCAACTCCCTTGCTCCACCAACTGAAACCGTGCGTGCTCCTCATTGGGCTAAAGCTGGTTGTAGCCTAGTTATTCCCATGCCACACTCATCTCCCTCTGCCAGCTACCTCTCTCTCTCTCTGCCCATGAGGCCCTACCGTTAGTATCATCTCCCTCCTCCTAAAATCCCCTTCCTTTCTCTTATGCCTGACACGAAATCTAATCGCTCCACTGATTGCTCCTCAAGTTTAAAGGATGAAAACTGCCCCAGCATTCAAATGGAATGGCATTGATGTCCTCGATCAATTACGCGAAGAATCCGAGCTCAAATCGTGGAAACCGACTAGGATTGAGAGTATGTCGCGGAATCAGAGGGGAAACCCTATCTAGACACTCCCTCACCTCCTCACCCTATAAAAGGCACCCCTCACCCCTCCCCGAGCACTATGCCAACCCTAGCAGTCGTTTCCACATCATACCGCTGCCAAATCGCCACCCGAGGGCCTCTACACTGAGCTGCTGCCGTTACCGAAGTAGCACGATGTTACCCGGGCCTCTACACCGAGGACAATGAACTCAAAGCTCAAAGCCAATATATGAAATAGTCTGACCTTTTACGAAGTCCCCAACACCCACAAATCCTTCAATTGAGTTCATTGTCACCTCCCGATGCTACTTGCCGCTCGCCGGAGAAGTTGAACCACTGCAGCGTCAAAATCGAAGTCGTCGATGACTACACCACCGCGACAAGCCATCGCCACCGTCAGGATCAATCGGAGTCGTACTAGGTAATCCACAGTTGTTCGATTCCCCACTGACGGCCTTGATTAGAAAGGAGAATACCCCTTCGGTTATGTTATGTAATACCCACAGTACTTTACTAGTAATTATTATAACATGTGTTTACCCAAGTGATTTTTTTAGCTAAAACACTTAAAAAATAGAGAGGAAAAGAAAAGAGAAAACATATAGTTACTAGCCTTGCTTATTTATGCATCTCATAGCATGAGTAAATCATATACATTAGTTTTATAATGGAATGTTATGCATTGCCAGCTGCTGATAAGGGCCACGTGAGCATTAATGTCAAGATCAATAACCAAAAACCACTCACTTTTTATGCCTATCTAATAGCTAGTATATGTCGCAGGTAAAGACAAGGGTGGAGTACTAATACACTAATGTGCCCTGTTTAACAATAATTAGCAGTAGTACGGTGTTGAGGCAATTTAAACAAAGAAGAGGTAGTTAGAAGAAGCAAACCTAGTTGTCCGAGAGAAGCAAGAAGACAAATTGTCAGTTGAAAATTCTCGTACCTTGTCATGAGTGTTGTACTAGAGAGAAATAGAAAAGATACAAGGATGAGAACTAACAAAGATAAATACTAGTACATTAGTTATTATGATATTGACGTAGCTATGCAATTAACTAGTGTTGTCTAAATGAATCGTATCTACAGGACCGGCTTGAGACATCACTGTAGGTATGACTTAAGAATGGCATGGCTCGAACTGAGACTGGTTAGACCCACACGGCACGAGGTGGTAGGTTGTGACTGGGTCGAGCGCACGGCACACCGTGCCAGATGGACTGGCACAAACATGACCCAGGACAACCCGAGCTGCCCTACCCCTGCTCCACCCTACCCAGCCACCCCACCCCCACCACCCGGCCACCCCGCCCCGCCATGGCAGCTCCCCGCCCCCACACCGCCGCCCGGCATGGCTCATCATGCTGCAACCATACCAAGACTAGTCTGGCATGATATTATGCTTCACAAACCGTGCCGTGGACCGAGGGTGCGGCACACGAGCCGGCACGATATAGCCCGTTAAACTCACCGAGGCTATCAGACCATGTTATAGTCAGATCATATCTAGTTAGACCCATGTCGGGCTGGTCCAATAGACCCATTTGAACAGCAATGCACCTGGCCATGCGGTAAGAGTAAGTCAGCATGCATACTGTCTAGTTTCTGGACTCCTCCAAAACAACCGAAGTAGTAACTTCTCACTCCATTACATGGTCTAGCATGAGCCAGCAAAGACACTGCCCTAATTAACCTACACGTCTGTTTCATGTAGGTGTCCCTAGTGTCACTTCATGCACCTTAAAGGTCAGCTTTTCCTTTTCTCAAGGGTCAACCTCAAGAGCCCTGATTACCGTAGAAATGAGTATCTCCCATCTATAAATAGGGGTGAGGGGCGGCCAGGCTTAAGAGAGCAGGCGCGCACACACCAGCAACCAACTAGCTGAAGTTCTATAGAGAAGGAACAGAGAGCAGGAATGAGCTCGTTCTGTGTTGGCCAATTGCTGCGCTGAGCAGGCAAGCAAACCACCCTAGTAGCTCATGTTGTCTCCTTGTTCTTATGTTGATATATGGGTGAGTAATTTTATAGTATGTATTATGTGCAGTTTAATTTTATTTTATCTCGTAAAATGCTGGTGTTACGATAGCAAACATATTATACCGATCACAATTCAGGTGTGGGATTGTTTGAGTTCTCCGTAGAGAATAACTCTTGTACATAATAGCGTAATTGGTGATGGATTCGTAGAAGCGACCGATACTAATAAGTCTAGATTGTTGTTACTCGTGGGATTAAGGACTCAGCTCTACTGAGACTTAGGTTCTATAGAGACTATTGATGTCGGAGTACCTCCTCTTAAGAGATTAAAAGTGGGAAGCTTGCGGTCATGTGTAACCCCATAGTTTTATTAGAAAATAACTTTGTGAAATAATCTATTATTTTGTGTGTCTGTTTGCTGAGTGTGATTTATCATACTCACCCTTGATTTAATAAAAAAATTTGCAGCTGGTAGCAGTGATGGTCATTCCACCGAACCAATGTCGGGGCATGAAAATGAACCATAGGCCTAGCCAACTTGAGGGGAAATAAATCCATCTAGTAGTTGATATGTTTTTCACATATTTTTTTAGCTTATGTAATATCAGATGTAATGAATAAAGTACTTTCAAAGGAGTTATTGATGTAATAAAATTTGAATTTCTGTTTAAGCCTTACATGTTTTGTCAAGATTCGTATAAGCACGTGGCAACTCACTACTGGATCCTATGTCGGTGCGTGACATGTTAAGTCCAAGCCATCCGATCGAAACCCGGCTGTCTAGAAGCCCTTGCAAACATCAACCATCCGATCTCCAACAAAGAGCCTAGATTTAATGACCACTTAATCCCAAATAGCCAAACCATGTCATCGCTAGCTCGGGGCCACGTCACCTCTCTTGTTTACGTGGCCATCCAATCAGCGCTCTCTTTTACCTTTTTAAACCAATAGACTGTCGACATCATAAGTGAGTAGGATGACGCAATGAAGAGGTTTTTCAGTAGTAATTCAATTCAGATAAATCTGAAAATCACCCAAAAAAGGTTTCTAGCAGTAGGAATATTTCTGAAAATTGCTAAATAATTTGCTAATTCCATAACTATGGTTTTCCTTAGTAAAATAATTTATGTTAATTTCTGTTAATCCATTTCAAATCTTTTTAATCTGCTTTAAATCCCTATTAACTCATGATGAATAATTCCTAACAAATGCTAATAATTCCCAAGACTTCCTCGATCGCACTGGAAAACTCTAGAAGTTCCAGGAATTTTTTCACTTCCTTATATCATCCCATCTTTTTCCTTCTTCTCCTGAGTTAATATTTTGAGAGCCAGCTTTCACCTGTTGTAACCTTGTTTCAATCTTTCCTTGGCCACAAATTCACCAAAAATCTTCAATCAACTAATTAAATTGTTTTGATTTTTATTTGTTTTTTTTTTTTTGCTCTTGGTGTTTATTTGGCTTATTTTATTTTTCGTGTTTAGATGCCGACGTCCCGAAGGAGGAACTATTAGGATTTCAAGACTAGGAATTTGAATACCCCGTTGAGCTCCAGGAAGAAAAGTTGTCCTTAACGCATTTTGTACCTATTATTACAAATATTTTGTTTACAAAATTGCATGCTAATAATCTGTTAGGAAACCCAAATTAGATTATACCTTAGACTTTCCTTATTTTCCTTGTCGCAACTGTTTTGGAGGAAATTTTGGGAAAAGTAGAATATGCTTAGCCTTGCTTAGGACTTTAGTTAATCATCATTATTCAACTAAATGTGATTTTGGTCATATGCAACCTTAATAAAATTGGATGATTATTTTGTTAGCACTAAGGAACTTAGGATTTAAACAAGAGGATGGTTGAGATCCGTGCATGTTGCACGGATTGAGGTTGGTGGTAGTCTTGCTCAAATCATCTTAAGGATCGGTTCATGGAGTGATCATTCTAAGTTTGTAGAGCAACCACAAGTTAAGTTATGGGATTGGTCTAGCCGAGTAATTAACAATATAGTGTAGGTTAGATGATGGTATATGGACGGAAGGGTCTACTTTTCGGAACTATCCAACACAAGAGAGGGCTTCTAGAGTGGAGGGTGTGCTCCCACAGCGGTGAAACCTTAGCAGGCAGACTTAAGTTGGAAGGGACTTTGTAAAGGCTTTGCAATGAATTCCTAACTCATAAATCGAAAGTGTGTAAAAGCTTTTCGCCGACCAACGGATACTCGAGGAAAGAGACGTCTTATGGATAAAGTGTACAACCTCTACATAGTGTAAAATTGATTAGTCAGTCATGTCCACAATCAAGAGCAGGGAGGAACTCTCACATGATTAGAACTTGATGGTAAACTGTTTTGGCCAACCATTGGTGTTGGGAACCATTGTTGAGGTGATCAGAACCCTTGTTATGGAAGGATGGTTGGAATCTTTGAATTGAGACAAGTTGTGGGAACCTGTAGTTGGATCAAGATGGTTGAATCTTGACTCTGGTGTAATTACTCACTTTTTAAATTATTGTTTTAATTGAATTATGTTTTTATATAAATAAACCTTTGTTAGCCTTATTATTATGTTAAGCCATATATATTTTTATCACAACTTGCAAAGTGCAACACTTACTCACAATTGCTATATCCAAACTATGCTCAGTCAGGAAATTTTTTGAGGATTTCGCAGAAGATATCTCAACCATCCTCATCGATTGCATGTGTAGTCGCGCAGAAGATTGAAGGCTACACTTCGTTTCGCTATAGTCAAGCAAGGTCTATGCGTCTTTTTTAAGAACGGATGTACATTTAAGTTGATCATATTATTTTTTATCATCAATAAAACCCTTGTTTATTGAGATTGATTTCTAGCTCAATATATGGTAAAAGGTCATACTATTTCTTAGTGCCGTCTCGACACCTTTCCTGGGACGGCACGGCACGCACATGACCTGAGCACAATAGCTTAGCAGGCTGCTGTTTCTTCAATTTTCCCTCCTCACATTCTACATCCATGGATGCATTCTTTGTGCTAGTCTTGCTCAGGCTCATAACACGTGGGAAAGAAGTGCATTGGACAAGGAAAAGTAATAGCTTGGTGCCCCCTCCAATCCAAAATATAAGTCAAGCAAGGTCGATGCGGGCCGTTTTCTTGTATGGGTTGGACGGGCACCGCCCATTTTATTTAATTTTCAGTTTCAGTTTTCTTTTTTCTTTTTACTTTGCCTTTAGTTCTCGGATACTTAGAGACTAGGGCTTGTTTGGTTTGTTACCCTAATGTGCTCAATATGACCAAGCTAAAATTTGGTAGCTTTGACCAAATTTGATAATCGTTTGGTTGCGTACAAAAGTTTAGCTTGGCACCCTCTCTCGTTTGGCCACCTAGTTCATTTTGAAGGCAACCGGTCGTGTCTCGTCGGTATATGAACGTGGTGACGAACGCTCTTATTCCCTTGCCCGCGAGCAGCAACATAACCATGGACTCCCAAGGCGTGTGTTGCCCATCCACAGACATCAAGTTTGCCCTCGTGAACGCTGACGCGGCTGAGAATCCATTGGTGGCCCGGGTGATTTCATCCTGACCAATGTGTTCTCCTTATGTGGGCGTCGCTGGAGGATTCGATGCCACCCCGGCGGCACTGACCACTGGAACATGGCATGGCGTCTTCAGAAATGCAGTTGAGCCACGACTTAGATCATGTTCCAAACAGTAGCTATGCCACTCAGTACAGCTGAATCATGACCGGAGCCATGACCCCAGTTGTCCAGTGGCAAATCCACGCTCACCTCCTGAATGGGTCTGGCTTGGACATCAACTTGAGTGTGAAGGGACAACTGATTCACCTCTGAATGGGTCTGATGCGGATCCGCACAACGCTCGGGAGCCAAGCCACACACCGTACCTGGACCCGCCCATCCGTGGCGCCCAGCGTGACGGAGCCACGGTGCGAGCCCGTGCTGCGGCTCAACTAGGGATCCGACGCCTAGGAGGTGCGCCACGCAGACGGATCCGACGGTCTGTGAATAATGCGGATGCAACATGCGTTGTAACTAAAACATAAATATTATATATTGTAATACGAAACATAAATTTAAGGTATGAAGACGTAGATACGTTATGGGAGCATCGCCCAACGAATACGCCGGAAAAAAATATCGTAGTTTGATTTCGAATGAAGATCCGAAAAGGTGGAGTAGATTACTCGTTAATATTTTCATAATTTATTCTTTTATTCTTATTAGTAAAACGGGTCATATATGTAGCCAGTAACGTGACACGGGAGACTAAGAAGACGAGGATGGATGATAACAATAGATAAATTATTTGAATTTTATAGGTTTTTATCAGACGAAAGGAGAGTAAAAAAATATATATAAGAATCAACTTGTATTTTATATAGAAGAGATACATAAGCCAAATTTATGTTAATTTTCAGTCGAGACGTGAACAAGCTAGGAATTGAATCAAAGAACCAAATCGTTGACACCTAAGCGGCCTACATACATGGCAATGAATCACAGGCTATATCTTGGGCTGCATGTTGAGCTGCCGACGTCGCCTCGACTGAACGTAGCACACCACCGCAGAGACGATGGCGGCCGTGGCAGCCACCGACCCGAGCACCGCGACTAGTATCACCCACCACGAGGTGCCCTTCTTCCCGTCGCCATCGATCCTGTCAACCGTCAGGTCCCAGTCACGGACGCCGACGATGATGTCTTGGATCGTGGCCGCGAAGAAGCCGACGAACGCGGTCTCGGTGGTGCGGCGCCCGCTGAGGCCGAGCGGCGTGTCGAGGAGGGCCTTGGGCGGCCTCGGCTGCCCCGCGCCGGCGATGTACACAGACAGGCGGTGCGCGGCGGCGTCGTACTCGATCCACACTGTTCTGCTCGGCGCAGTGCGGTTGGGCGTGACGGTGACGTTGAGGCCAACGGCCGTGTTCTCTGGGCCGTACGACCTCACCGCGCCGGCCTCGACGGACGCGAGGCTGCCAGAGGCAGCATCGTCGAACGAGCTGTAGTTGGCAGCGCCGCGGAGGCCGTCCGGGCCGTTGAACGGCGGTAAGCTGTCTTGGAGGATGGCGAACGCGACGGGCGAGGCGCCGCTCAGCGTGAAGCTGGTGTTGAAGGAGGCCTCGCGGTCAGGGATCCCGCCGGCGCCGGCGCGCCAGACGTGGACGGTCCGCAAGAGGAGCAGGAAGCCCTCGGAGCGGTTGAACCCCGGGAAGAGGAGCGACGGGGAGCCGAAGACGAGGGAGGCCGGCGCGAGGATGGACGAGTTGGTGGCCACCAGGAATTGGTCGGTGCTTGTGGCGTCGAAGGCGGGGAAGCTGTAGGTAACCACGTCGCCGGACGCCGCCGCTGCTGCTGCTGCTGCGCAGAGCAGCAGCACAAGCTTAATCTTGAGAGCAGAGCGTGCCATGACCATGGTTGGTCTCATCTCTGATGAATAGATATGCATGAGAATGAGATGGGGTCGGATTTTATAGCCGCTACGGCTTCTTCCGTAACGCGACAGAATCAAAGCACGGACGCGTGGGCGAAATGTCAACATCGGCAGCATGAGATATGAGATACGCGTTTGAGCCAGAGTACTTGTCAAAGCAGCTAGCTAAGCTGGTGGAGTGCTTGTCAGCATGGACCTGGTAGGCAGATCTCAAGGCAGACATGGATTGGTCAAACACTCAAAGCAGCTGGAGATGAATAGTGTTTCAAGACCAGCTCAACATTTTCAGAGGACCAAATGCAAAATATTATGAAAAGCAACTCTGTGCAGTGCAGTGCCTAATAATGAATGAAAACATCACAAAAGGCTGCTGATACTATCAGTTAATTATCCACGCTTTCTAAATTTCAGTGTCTAAAATATAGGAGCGTGAATCATGCGACTGTGGCCGGTGAGGTCTAGGGTTCAGAGTCGCCAGTGTGCTTCCCGAGTTTAGAGGTACTTGAGGAAGCAGACTAGCCTGTTTGGTGGGCTAGTGCTGTCAATGGGGAAAGCAAGGATGTCGCATTAGCGCGGCGGTGGGCGATGCCAGAGGATACAGCAAGGGTAGCACCGCTGGAGACGAGTGGAGAAGGGCAACAAGCGGGAGCGAGTTACGTCACCGGAGCTATAGCGCGAGCGAAACTGTGGACGAAGGTTGAAGATAACTTTGAGTCATTGAATACTAGTCCAATGGCTCACAACCGTCCTGAGGAATTTTTTTTAAAAAAACATACGCCTATATTTTAGCATCAGCCTTAGTTATGATATCCAATAAAGAAGGGGAAACGAAATGCAAACACAAACTCAGTAGGATTGATGGGCGGCTTATTTTGGCCCATGAATTCAGCCGTGGCCCAGCCCAATTTCACCTTCGCTTCTTATCCCAACCTGATCCCCACACGGAGACGCTCCGCTCCGCGCCCGCACACACACACCAGCACGACACTCTCGCTGCCTGCCATGGCGCTCCTCGCCATCCAGGGCATGGCCACGTCCGCCCTCCCGTACCACCACCACCATGGCGCCGTCTCTTCCGCCTCCTTCCCCACCTCCTACGCGCTCGCCGCCTCCCCCCGCGCCCGCACCAGCCTCGCCACCGCCGCGTTCTCGGCCCCTCTCGCTCCTGCTCTCCAAGGTAACAGCCCCCCTCTCCACATTTCCTACCAAGAAAAAGAAACATCGGTTCGTTGGTTGGTTGCAAAGTGAAACAAATAACGGCTCGATAAGGATCCTGTCCAATTTCTTAGTAATGGTTTGTCGGTTTAATGTGAGAATTGGCGTTCTTGTGCAAATCAAATCGCTCTGGGAAGGATATGTAATTCACCAATTTGTCTCTCTGGGAGATAGGATTTTTTCCCAGCTCACCAACAGAGAAGTTGTTCAGATAAGACATCTTTTCCTGTTGACCGATACCAATACATGTATGTATGGAATGATTGACCGAACAAATCATCTCCTAGTTTACAGCATTTGAGTTAAATTAGTAACAATTTCAAATGCTGAATGTTACAGATAAACATATATACATTTCTGTAGCTGGAAAAAGTTTCTAGCAGTTTGAACTTTGAAGCTTGTTTGACCTCTCTTTTCTATGTTCAGTCTACTGCGGGAGAGGGGATAAGAAAACGAAAAGGGGCAAAAGGTTCAACCATTCTTATGGGAATGTGAGTCCTCTACCTCGTACATCTACTTCCATTCCATTCTTTCTTATCTAGCTGCTTGATCATGTCAGGCGAGGCCACGCAACAAGAAGAAGGGAACTGGCCCGCCACGGCTCTTCGCCCCTCCTGCGCCTCCCAGGAAGGACCAGTTCGAGGATGGGGAGATCACTCCCATCGAAATCGATGAGGATATCATGGAATAGGTTGTCTGAATTCTCCTTTATTTTGTGGTTTCTGTGAGCATAACTTGCCTAGCCTCTATGAAACACTATATCATCTTTTTCAAGTAATTATGTTTGATCTCTCATGCATAATGTTATTGTTATGTGCAAGCCTCCGCATTTTCCTTTGGTTAGTGATGTGTCGACTGCTTGAAAGTTGAAGCTGTAGAACTTCTGGTAGTTCGAGCTATCAGATAACTGGGAAGCTGGATTTTACTACTAGTAATTCTATCTCTGTTGATGAATGTTATTTTTTGAAAGGAACTCTGTTGATGAATTCTACCTTATCGACAAACGTGGAATTTGTTTGGTAAGGGAATGGGGAACGTGCCAGAAAAATTGCAGGTAATAAAATTGTTCTGGCTTACCAAAAATATAACGTGCATCTGTCGGTTCAGGGAATAGCTTGTCTTGTCTGATGAATCAGTTCGGACAGTCTTGAGTTTTGACTTAACTGTCCCAGGTGAGTTCTGTCAGCGAGTTTTGTTGTGACGTAGGAAAAACTTGTAGGTTCTTGCATCTGCCCGCAGTAGTTGCAGATTCAGTGGTAACTATCAACAGCTGGCTAGAAATTGGTACTAGGGACCCAGTGCAGAGTAGTGACGAATCCAGTATTTGTTTTCAAACTTATATAGCACACCAAGGAATAACCTTATGATTAAGTGGATAGCTAGAGGTTATTGCTGTTGTATATCACGATGCTAGCCGTTAGAGAGGGGATTTCAATTTCATTTTATAATTTTTTTCGTTTACTGGTGAAAAGACAGAAGTTCGCAAAACTTCGTCAAAATTTTGGTCACTTTTCGTCATCTGCTTTGTGAGCCTCACATGTCAGTAAAAGAAAATTTTAGAATTAGATATTTCATTCCCCTTCGAAATTTCAGCGAAATTTTAATCCTTGGTTAGAACTTTTTCTCTCTCTCTCTAATCAACACATAATGAATCGCCAAACAAGAAAGAACACAAAAACATAAGATGTAGATGCAGCTATCTTCTTTATTTATCTTCTTTTCTCTACATTACCAGGGCAGGAACTCCTTACGTACAGATAGATGGGTGGAGCCCATCTACTTGAGGGACAAGTTTGGTACAAGCCCACTTCTAAACGGATACGGACAGGGACATGCAGGTCCCATTCACCCACCCGTGCGTGTTGCCCATCCTTGCTGTAGCCGAGTCGGTCGCCCCTGACATGGGAGATCAGCTAATATCATAATGCATATGTCTGATCTAAAATCCAGTGAAAAAAAAGAAAGGTATATAGATATCGTTATTGTCGAATATCTAACTAAGGGATAGATGTATATAAGGAGTATATTATATACAGACAGGGTATATACGACACATATTTGGCGGCTTTAGATATCACGGAATCGAACCAGCGGTACCTGATACACCCGGAATCAAGAAAGTACATACTAAGAAGGTTTAGATTGGTTACCTAATTCGATTCGATCAGTATTCAGAACTGATATATCTACTTGGACGTCAAGGAAGACAACTCCATATCGACTACGGTTGGATAAGAGTCGATACCTCACCCCTATATAAGGCGGAAAGGCTGGGGGAGAAGAAAATGACGAAGAGGACGAAAGAGAGGCGAGCATCAAGACTCTAGCAGAGGAGTTACTCGATAACTTTAATTATATGTTAGATTAGATTCGATCTACTCCTTGTAATAGTTTTAGCCACGTTGTTTGTACTCGAGATCATCAATATACAGCAGCAACATCTTCATAGGACATAGGGTATTACTCCAATCGGAGGTTCGAACCTGTATACATCATGTGTCTTGTCTCGTGATTAATCCCTGCACTCGAAAGTACACAGTCAATTTACGGACATATTGTTGAGAACTAATCTTCGATAATTATCATGCTACACACGTTGCCTGGTTAAAAACCTTACTCGAGAAAAAAGTACAATGTTTCTTTACTCGTCTAGATGATTTAGTTACTAGGTATGGACTACTTATCTTCAAGACTCATAGTTACTAGGTAGGGAGGGGCGTATAGATTTTTTTAAAGTAGGAGTATATACAAAGCTATAATGTACTAGTTGGGGAAGCAGACATGACAAGTTCGACAACCTCCATCTTTCTTCGATGAACAATCCAATCTCTAGAGTTCTACAGGCCTTGCATACAACCAT
The DNA here is from genome assembly GCF_958298935.1 of Phragmites australis. Lineage (NCBI taxonomy): Eukaryota > Viridiplantae > Streptophyta > Magnoliopsida > Poales > Poaceae > Phragmites > Phragmites australis. The sequence goes on from NC_084927.1 coordinate 1,249,092, forward strand.
GACATACATAAGTACACATATATCATGATTTCTTCTACCATGCCAGTTCGTAAATAGCACATGTAGGCTTAGGTAAAAATTCTAGTATAATGTCTCAGTCAAGTTTTGAGCAAGTTCCAATCCTTACTCATGCTGATGCTGAGTAGCTATTTTCAAAGTGAGGCTTTGAACTTATTATATGACCATCACCTACATAATCACGGTACTCTAGCAAACCAAGTTAGAGGACCATTTTAATCATGACTAATGACTATACAACAAGATCATGAACATAATAGTGCTATTGAGATGATGTATGTTATCCATTTCCTTGAATGACTCACTAGTATCTCCTTACTTACTTGGTTGCTAGTGAGACAATGTATGTTATCCATTTCCTTGAATGTCTCACTAGTACCTCCTTGTTTGTTCGGTTAAGCTAAGAACTACATGTGATTGAACATCCAACGCCATAACAAGCCCATTAATCACAAATACTTGATTAAGTCGGGTTTAACCAAGTATCACTTATTGATGTGTCTATCAGGTAGCCTAACGTCCTCCAAAATATGATCTAAAGTAGAGATAAATATCAAAATGATCTGATTGCTATATTTATGCGATGGCTAGTAAATAGAATCTCTGACACCCTCTGTCACCAAGGACGAGCAAGAATACAAACACCTATCTATCCTGGTCTTGATTTGCGCCAGTCCATTTCCGGATTCACCAACCAATAGTGTGTAGAAAGATCTTGTTGGCGTTGGCCATGTCATGCACATCTCGGTATATGAGACATAGAGTATCAAGCATATCGTTATGTATGTAAAGTTATACACCTCTTATCAGAGTCTTAAATTGTAATTCCACTCCCAGCTTTGGGGTAATGAAGCATGTTCGCGGTAGGAAAGGGAGCTGCTTCTAAGTTCTATCCTCTAATGTTCATTTCAATTGAATAAATGATTAAAACTTTATTATTTTACGATCACACTATTTGAAAAATCATGCATGAAGGTTATCCCTTCATGACACTAATAATGCACTGATAACACCGTAAACCCTCCTTACATTTGTATTCATACTCGTAAACCTCCTTATTATAGAGGGTCAAGATGTAGATCTTAATGTCAGTCGTCCTGGAGTAGTAATGAAGGTTTGGAACCCAGAGGAAGGTGTCCAACAAAGGGCTTGCCATCCAGAGGAGTACGAAGAAGGACAACCCTGATGACCTAAGTCTTAAGACTGAGAAGGTTGAGAACTTGTGTAATATATTTTGCCATGTGTACCTTAATGATACTCTAGTTTGGAGATGTTTTCAAGTAATTGGTGACTTCGTCTATGGATCCACTACATTTTTACACCTCGAAAGTGAAAAAGTCCGGTCACCACAATTTCTTTATTTTGGTAAGTGCCTTAACATTTATCATTGTGCATTGCCATTGATCATGATTGAATTGTTGAGGCTAAAATTTACTACAAATTTGCTTTATAAATAGGACTGTTAGTTGTGATATATATGTGGGGCACATGTCGTAAATTTTGTTTTGGATTTCCCCCTTAGACTCACATCATGGCCGCATCATATCCAAGCATTATGAAGACGATGTTGTATGTAGTTTGATTCCCCGGCCCTTAACTGTATTGGGTGCAGTTTGATGTCGCATGCCCCCAACGATGACTCTACTAACCAGTGGATTACTGATGCAAAATGAATCAGCCATGGGCAAGAAGGTCGATCGCTGTGTTGCCGAAGAAACCACCAGGGTGGTTGGCACGCAGCTATCGATCGAATCGATGAGGCCGGCCATATCTTGAGACCTCAATGGATCGATCATATGCGGCGCCTTTCGGGTTTGCCCAACCCCAAAGGTTCCTCCGTGGAGCTTTAAGTATGAATCAAGTATATATTGTGCCACATCTATAATGTAAGGAGTAAATTATTTGGAGTAGAGGAGCATGATCGATCGAGCTTGATTGATCTAACTTGTCGACATTGTCTTAGAAAAACTTGTAGCTTTCATTTTAGAACAACTTTCAATTAATCTATCTATTCACGGGTTGTTCCAGTTTTGCTCGAAAAAGAAAAAGGCGTTGTTCCGGTTCATATCCATCCACAATATGCCGGTTTAACTTTCACAAACAAGTGCCTGGCTAATTGTCACACTTTTTTTAATCATGAGCATGACTTGTCACGGCCAAGTTTTTCCATGAGTTTTATTGCCAGATTTTTTTTTCACAATATGTTTGGTTTATTGCGAGCTTTCACATGAGTTTGATTCGTATTAGTACATGGATTTTGTTCGATTCTATGTACACTAATTTCTTTAAGATTTTGGATGTAAATTCACCCTACCAAAAAAGTGGTGTCGCACACATGATTCTCATCTCTCAAAAGCTAGTGTCATTATTATAGTAGAGTAGTTAATGGAATGAGAGTAGTTAAACCACCTTAGAAGATGATTATTCCCCCAACACCTTTCCTATCATCGACGAGACTTGCCAAGCTAACACGGAATGTTCACATGCACTTTAGGCATATAACTTATCAAGATGATTCATTTATGTTGAGAGAGAGGTTTGCGCATATGACTTATCAAGATCATTTATTTATATTGAGATCCGTGATAGAGAGATGTGTGAAAAAAATAATAAGACATGTGAAAAGAATGAATATTAGATGGAACAAATGAAACATCGAGAAAAATTAGATGAAAAAAATTATAAGAAATGTAAAAAAAATCAAGAGATTTTGTGCATGCTAAGCTCGCTCACTCACTTGGGAGTGGCAGCATATACTAGTATAGGCCACACTGCTAGCACTGCTCTCTTCTCCGATCTCCATCCCCCACCCAGCACAGCGCAGCCTCGACAGCGGTGAAGTTAGAGAAGAGAACCGGCCCCTCCGGAATGCCGACGCTGCGCCGCCGTAACCCGGACGTGCACGTGAAGGCGCTGGAGGGCATCGTGTCCGCCAACACCTTCTTCACGGTGGCCGTCTTCATCGGCATCACGGGCACCATCAAGCCGTCCTCCTCCATCTCTCCCAACTGCGTGGCTGGCGACGACATCGCGCGCAGCTTCTTCCTCTTCGAGATCGTCTCCTTCGGCTTCTACCTCCTCTCCAGCCTGGTGGCGCAGGGCATGAAGCTGGCCGTCACGCTCCTGGCCGCCGACCACTTCTACGGCGACGACGAGCGGAAGCCCCCGCCGTCCGACGACTGCGAGGAGATGCCGGAGTGGCGCGCGGCGGGGCCACGGGAGCGCCGCCGCGCCGTGCTGCGGTTCGCGCAGCCGATGATGCTGCTGGCGGCCGGGTGCTCCATCATGGGAACCTTCTTCCTGCTGCTGTCCATGGTGGACGCCATCCAGCTCAAGTTCGGCCTCGTCTCTTGCGGCATCCCGCTCGCCGTCGGTGCAACCTTCGTGCTCGCCGCGCTCGTCGTCGGCGGGCTGCTCTTCTACGGATCCACCGTCGCATACGCGCTCACGCACTACCTGCCCTGAATAATGTCAGCCTGCCGAGCTGGTTTTGGTCAGTTAATCGATTAGTTTTTTTCTTCTTTTTTACATTTTTCTTTCACTTTCGCATGCTAACAGTGGACTCAAATGAATTGCATGGAAGGGGTAAATGCTTTGATCTGAAGGGAGCTGCCATTGCTTCGTAGTGGCAATTTTGTTGGCATCATGATTTGTTATCATGTCATCGTTCAAACTAGTTACATGCTCGTGTTTTGTTGCGGATAGAATAATAGAAAATATACAAAAGTAAATTACTTGACCAACTTTTTTTTCTTTCTAATAGAGCAGAAATTATATTAAAGTATTCATCCCGATGTTCCTTAGAAAATAAAGAGATTACAAAGACAACATAACCTTCTTCTATCCTGATTATTATAGACTTTGAACGAATATCTATAGTATTCCCATCAGAAAAAGTAAATGATAAAAATTATCACTATCTTCCTCGGATCTATCAAATTTAATAGAGCATTGACAAAATCTGCGAGTGATGACGATGAAGACCATAAAATTCACCAATCCTGTCGCAAATGAATGGAGGGAGAAGTCACCGGTAGAGGAGGTCCCACCGGTCAGTCAAACGGCTAAGCATACCCCACCAAACCACTCGAGTCAATGTCAGGTGGAAAAGCCTAACGACTCAAGAGTCAACAGTAGCGCACTGCAGTTTCGCAACTCTCGCTTCGTCATGGATCTTAAGGATCGAAATCCTTTGACTTCAGCACGGTGAAGTCACGGATAAACAGTAAAATATGAGAGGATAAATAGTACCGTGACTTCAAATACTGTAGTAAAATATACTGCAGCCAAAAATATTATAGTAGCAGTACTGTAGCATCAGATTTGGCGAGGGTGTCCTGTTTGTTGAAATGCTTGTAAGGAATCACTTTTAGTTCTTAGTATCTAGTTGCGATTAAACTGCTACTAGCTACAGCCTACATTCCCATCCCAATTGTACGTATAGATGCAATAAGCAACAAACATTTCATTGCATCTCAGTTTCGTCCCATGCTATGGTTTATCTGAATGCTCACGTATGTCCTTGTTTTTCTTCAATTTAAATTAGGCTAAAAATTGACATTCTGCAATTTAATTCCAAATAAACAATTTTAACATGCATGTATTGCATCGTACAGACAGCCTACAGAAATTCCAATACTCACAAAAGACAGGTCTTAAAATATAAGTATGAACTGCATGACATGTTATTCTTAAATGGCAATAGAACAACAACAGGTATTGACTTACAAGCAGGGATTCAAAAACCGGTCTTCGGTTCTACCAGAGTGGGCCAGTAAAAAACCATGCCGGTCAAAAAAAATTCGACCAAAATTTGAAAACCCGCCAAAAAACTGTCGATGCCCAGCCACCTAGGCGTCGAAACGCTATCCCCAAAACCCACCCGTTACTGGTTCGTGAACTCATGACTTCACCCCCCCCCCCCAAAAGGCCCGTGACAACGCTCGGGGCCTCGGGCTCAGCCACTGGACTGCCTAGTGCCGCCCCCACCGCTGACCTCCCGCTGCTTTGTACCACACCCGCCGTCTGCTTCTGGTCTTCTGGTCATCTGGTATTATGGTGTCACCCTGCCACAAGCACCGAGTGTTGTCTGCGGCCTTGCTTAGTGCTCGGTTGAGGTCGGCCGAGCGCCACGCCCCCTCCGGCACACAACGGCGATGCAGATCCGTCGTGCCTAGGTGCCCGGCCCTTGCAGCTGTACTAGCCACTAGGAGCTTTGGTGCTCAAAACGTGGAAGGTTGTTGGTTTGCTATGATTGATTGATTAACATAGCATATATGATACTCAATTTTTTGTCCAGTTCTATATTACCTGGCATAAATGATACACATGGTAAGAAACTAAGAACAGAAAGTTAATCCAATCTAATTCATATTGGGCACTATTGGGGATGTCGTGCTAAAGTCACACCTAGTAGCTATAATTGTTTTTCTAAAATTGCAATTCGATGACGGGAGAATTCAGGATATGCCATTAAGTAGAGTGACCATTCATGGTTTGTTGAGTCGAAAATCCTGAATTACCACTCTATAGAGCGTGAAATCCTGAATTATTCCTTTGATGATTCTATGTTCCCAGGATAAATACAAAACTGACTTTTGACGGTGCACAATTGATGGCTTGCAACTCCCCATGGCGACAGGGGGAGGTGGGGAGTATCCTCCCGTCAGAGGAGCTGCAACAGAGGGAGACGGGGGGCTCCATGGCAGGGACAAGGGGAAGCGTCAAGCTATTGGTGGCTGCTCCAGCGCATCGTCGCGGTATCAGCGGCAGATGCACAGGAGGAACAACAGCCGCAACTGTGGTGATCACGAAAACAGGTGAAATATTAACTGTTGCTCATTTAATTTGTACTATAGTTTATTCAGAAAAAAGTTTAAAAGTGTGAAAAGGGGAGGAAAATAGGGCAGTTGAAGACTTGTTAGCTTTGTGTCTAGCTGTAGTGACGATGTCTGTACTGAAAATGAAGATTCACTTAAGATGTTTTCATGGTTAGCGATGTGGCTTAAGTAATGTTCTCTCTCTTATTTTTCCACAATGCGAGTGTGTGAACTTTGATCTTGCGACAAAACAAACTTGGTCTGCCCGTCTCTTACACACGTTAGGAAAAAATAACTAAAGCGTGGGCAACACTACCTCTCATTGAATGCGCATGCGTGTATACCTATCAAACTAGGTAAAAAACCTGTGAAACACCAAGTCAATCCCGGTTATGAACTCACGTGGATGAGTTGCATGTCGACAGCCTTGACAAAGCGAGAAACCCTAATCTGAGCAGGATGGAGCAACAAAGCACAATTCAATTATTACAACAATTCAGTAACAAAATGTTGAGTAAATAAGTTATATTCTGTTTGTGTTGCAAATGTATGCACCACGCAGTTGGTCATCAGAGTAAGAAAGTATCCACCTTTTTCCATCCGGTAAGTAGTTTCTCTTTCAAATTGGTGGCTTTTAGATCTATTGTTCAGTGAGGCAAAAGCCACTCCACAACAAGAAGATGAGAACCAAAAGTCAGGACTCTTATTTGATTCTTTTCCTTTCTTCTAATTGATTTTTAAGGACTTTTGGTCCCATGCCCGGAGCCAAAGCCAATAAAATCTTGGACTTCTTCTGCGCTTGGACCAAGATGCTAATGTTGAAGCAAAAGCATCACCAACATGACCAATGACACATGTAGATTAGAGAACAGGGTAAATGCTATTGTTGTTGGCCAATGAAATAATACTTTGGAAATAGGATGACAAGCAAAGGTGGTGTCTCATTCCCTACACCGCGAGGAGCATGTGAGTCAATCCTTCACACACGATCATAATCCAAAGCCCTTCTTTGAAGGGTTTGCGAGCAATGACATCACAACTACATACATTGAAATAAAAAAGTTACTTGACTTTTCTCCTAAGTACCCCAGCTAAAATTTTGGATATGCCAAATTCATGGAAAAAAATGGTGTCTCACTTGTGACAAGTCAAAGTTGAGGCAGCCGTTCGGCCATGTTTTACCCCAATTCTAACTTACATCTGTATATGTACTGTCAAATTCTTTGACACGTGACAAAACTATATATTCAAACCAAATGGTACCATAAATAGATTAAATTATGGAGTTATCACTTTAGTTCCCCAAACCAAAGATTCTATCATGAATAAAAAATCCATACCCATTTGTTTGTTAAATGCTATTTCAAGATTTTCACTAAAGTGTTTTCCTTGAGATTAATAAAGATAATATCTATAGTGTTGGAGCACAAACAGCTTTTGTTAAAGGCAAATACATAGTGTGATGGTGTTATATGAAAAAATTCATAAAATCCATTGGAAAAAGAGTGTGAATCTGTTGCTTAAGATAGATTTTCAAAAGGCTTATGATAAGATTGTTACAGCTCAAAGGCTTTAATGATAAGTGGATAGACTGGATAATAGGTGTGACAAGAGGTGGTCATGTAGCTGTAAAAGTTAATAATAAAGTTGGCCCATATTTGACAACATTTAATGGTCTTTGGCAAGGTGACTTGTTGGCACCTTTGTTGTTTGACCTGAGAGCATATGGCCTTGCACTTTTGATTAAGAGAGCTCAAGAAACAGGCTTGATCGAAGGAGTAGTGCCAAACTTAGTAGATAGGGGTCTATCTATTTTACAATACAGTGCTATACAATTTTTTCTAATAGTGGATGATCTGAAAGTGCTAAAATCTTGAAGTTTGTGTTATGTCTTTTTCAAAAGTTATCTAATTTAAAAATTAATTTCTATAGAAGTGGATCGTTTTGCTTGGAAGGAGCAGTAGAGAGACAGAAGCTTTATAGTAGTATTTTTACTAGTCCTAAGGGTGTATGATCATGAAAGTGCTAAAATCTTGAAGTTTGTGTTATGTCTTTTTCAAAAGTTAGCTGGTTTAAAAATTAATTTCTATAAAAGCTAGTTGTTTTGCTTGGAAGGAGCAGTAGAGAGACATAAGCTTTATAGTAGTATTTTTTACTAGTCCTAAGGGTAACCTTCCTCTGAAATACTTCGGTATTTCTATTGATAGAAAGAATCTAGGTAATAGTCAATGGAAACCAACTGAAGAGAAACTTGAAAAAAAAAATACTTTGATGGCTGTCAGAGTAGATTGCTGACTATTGGTGGGAGAATTATATTGCTGGACGATCAATCAAAGGATAGTGGGTTAGGCGTTGGAAAACTGATGGTGGGTGGCTGATATCAAGGGCACCTTATCGGTGAGGGAAATTAAGGAATACTTACAGATTTGAGATTTGATGGAAGGGATTGTTCTCCTTCAAGGTGTACATGACCAACACATATGGAAAATATTAGGTTCTGGGGTCTATTCAAGTAAGTCGGCTTACAATGCATTCTTTGTTGGCTCAATTAGGTTTGCACCATAGAAACGGGTGTGGAAGTATTGGATACCATTACATTGCAAGTTCTTCATATGGCTTGCAATCCTTTATCGTTGCTGGACGACAGATAGATTGACTAAGAGAGAGCTACCACATCCGGCGTCCTACCCCCTTTGTTATCAAGCCGACAAATCAATGCAATTATTTGCTAGTGTTGTGTGTGTTTGCTAGACAAGTGTGGTTTGCTGTCCTACAGAAGGTCGGCTAAAATTGGTGACTTAGCAGCCAGGAGTGGCTGTGTTCTCTAGCTAGTGGTGTCGAGTACTCAAGATGGTCAATAAGCAACATAGGAGGGGTCAATAAGCAACATAGGAGGGCCTCAACTCTCTCATAATCCTTGTTGCTTGCGAGATTTAGAAGCACTACAATAGATGTGTCTTCGACGGTGATGTGCCGAATGTGAGTTCGGTCCTGAGGACAGTAGAAGATGAAACCATACTGTGATGTGCCGCCGAAGCTAAAGAACTCCGGAGTGTGCTAAGTAGTCTAGAGTCCCCTTCCTAGCTTTCTTTGTTGCTGTTTTTATTTTGTTTTAGTTTGTGGCATGTATTTCTAAGGTTACAGTGGGTGGTTTGATGATGTACTTGTTTGATCTTTCTACTTTAATAAAACGACACGCAACTCTCTTGCACGCTCAAGGAAAAAATATACTGGTAAATGCTAGTTTAGTAGGACTCCTCTATATATGCTTTCTTTCATAGAGATACCGAGAGGAGTACTTAAAAGAATGAATTATTTCAGAGCTTGGCTTTTGTGGTAAGAAGAAACAGGTGTGAAAAAAAAAAACCATCTAAGTAAATTGGGACACAATTTGGTTACCTAAAGATCAGATGGGATTGGGAGTTTTATATTTGGATACCATAAACACGTGTTTACTTGGGAAATAGATTTAGAAATTAGAGAATGAGGAAGGAAATATCAAACTTTTGTCCCAAATTGAGCAGAAAAACTAGAATTTCTCATTTATGGATAGGTTAAAGATACTTTATCTAAGTTTTGTAAGAGAAAAGTGGGAAATAGAGAGCAAACTAGGTTCTGGAAGGATGTTTGGCTTAATAGATCAACATTAGCTTCTCAGTTTCCTAAATTGTATAATCTAATTTTCTCCAAAAATATTTTAGTTGGGGTAGCATATGTTTTCAACGTCTACTTTAGGGTGATATTTTAAGTTTATTCCACCCATTTGTATATGTCAGAAGACAGAGATTCACTTGTATAGAATTTAACTGTAAATAGGCAACTCACTGTGAAATATTTCTATCGGGCCTTGAAAACAAGTCCAATATAGTTTTCATATAAGTTTTATGAAAAACTAAACTTCCTTTAAAAGTAAAAAAATTATTTAGTTGATACTGAAGAATAATATTTTGACTAAAGATAATCTAATTAAAAGGGGATGAAAGGGGAGTCAACGAAAGTGATGAATCAATAAATTATTTATTCTTTGAGTGTTCAAGGACTAAGTTCTAGGGGTGGAAACGGATCGAATACGTATGGAATCGAATTCGGATAGTATAATTTACCATATTTTAATCCGAATGCGAATACGGATCCGAATATCCTCGAATACGAATACGAATCGGATAGTTCGAATACGAATCCGCATTCGGATATCTACTCGATCTTCGAAATTCAGGTCGGAAATTTAATTTTTTGAAAAAATTTGACTAAAATTTGATAAAATTCGACTGAAATTTGTTCTAATTTGATTGGGCCAGAATTTTAAAAAAATTGTTCAAAATTCATGTTCAAAATTTAAATTTTTGATCAAATTTAACTAAAATTTGACTGAAATTTGTTTCAATTTGATTGGGTTGGAATTTCGTTCGTATCTGAAATTTCTAAAACTTTAGCAAAATTTGGTTCCCTGGTTGGCGGATACGGATACGAATCGGATATCTCGAATTCGGATATCCACATTTGAATCCGAATCTCGAAAACGAATTCGAATATATCCATTTTAGTATCCATTTCAGAAACGAATACGGATACGGATATCCATATTTGTATTTTAACAGATACAGATATCGAATAATTCGAATTTTTTACCATTCATTTCCACCCCTAAGTTCTTTGTGATGCAATGAGCATTTGATTTTACTATCACTCCTGACTCTTTGCAGCAGTTGTTTCATGAGGCTCACTTGCAGCAACCGAAGCGTCAAGTCAAAACGGCCTCCGCGCACGAGCCAAACGTGCGAAATCCGCGTGCCACATCATGAAGCCCCTGGCGCGGCCGCCGCTGCTGCTGGGCGCGCTCGCGGCCGCGGCGCTGCTCTCCTACCTCCTCCTAGCGCCGCCCTTCACCGGCCGCCTCTCCTCCCTCCTCCTTCCCTTCCCCACCTCGCCCTATGCGGGCCGCTCCAAGCTCCTCTTCCTCCTCGCCGGCCAGTCCAACATGGCCGGCCGCGGCGCCGCGCCGTCCCCGCTCCCGCCGCCGTTCCGCCTGCACCCGCACGTGCTCCGCCTCGCCGCCTCCCGCCGCTGGGTCA